>NW_026916062.1:1440000-2640000 GCF_034315485.1 Pezoporus occidentalis
TGCCTCACTCCCAGGGCTGCGCAGGCTGCGCTCCGCGGAAACAAGCGGGCCCCGGGGTTGCCCGTTCCGCAGTCCCCCAGCTAAGAAGGCCTTGCGCACAGCGGGAGGTTTCCTTCCCTTCTTTCCTCCTTCTCCTCTCCTCCGCTCCTCTCCGGGCTAACTCGGATGCCAGGTGGCTGGATGCGCTCTTGGCTGGTCCGCTGCTGCGTGATCAGTTGGGATGGGGGCATTTTCAATAATGATGATGATAATAATAACAACAGCAATAATGATGAAGATGCGGTGGCGTTCGGGCGGCCGCCAGCAGAGGGATCTGCGCTTTGCTCTTCCCCGCCGGCCGCTACTGCCTCGGCTGCGGCAACATCTGCTGAGCTGGAGGAGACAGGACGCTTGAGCAGACGCACAGATGTAAAAGTGACATCTGCTTGTGACAAAGGAGCGGGAATTAGATTAGGCGGGGAGGCCTTTCTGCGATTAAAAAAAAAAAAAATGCTAGCTGTAGGCTGTGTAAGCAGAGGAAGAGGATGTGAAAGGCAGAACTGCTCGTTGGGCAGCTGCTAGGACAGCCGGGGCAGCACAAGGGTCCTGGGAGCAGAAATAGCCCTAAGAGAAGGCTTTGCTTTTCCCTCTAGAAGCAGAGGTACGGCCAGATGAAAGCTTTCTGTCATTAGGAGCAAAGGACAGCGGGCAGCAAGGCGCCACTCGGACACCGGCAGAGATGCCTCCCTACAGCTCCTAGCCACGCTGCTGGCACCAGCTAGCCAAAGAGGCTCAGATACGGACGCTTCTTTTCTTTGTTCTCTGATGGAATAAATATAGGGAGGTTCATAAATCCAGAATTTTAGCGGCCTGGCAATTGCTTGCCTTATGAACTGCCATATTTTTCTACCATTAATTAAAATTAAAAAAGTGGAACAAATCAAAAGTATAGGTTTAAGTTTAGGCATTTTGGTAAAGCAGAAACACGTATCAAAGCTGTGCTTGTCCATCCAGTTGCACCCGGTAGAGTCTTTACTTGCACTAAACTACACTGCTTAGCAAGAAAAAAGGCACCCCACACATTTCAAATTATATGGTCTTTACCTTCTGTTTTGTAAGCAATGCTTTTGCCAATTATATAAACATTGAGATGGAATATAATGCCTTTTTTTATAAGCCCTAGCACTTTTGGGTCTAGGAATACTTGATACTCTTTTCATAGCAGGACACAGGAGAAATAGTAGGACTGAATTATATTTCAAATGATAGAAAAAATGTGCTGTGTTGCAAAAATAGCAAGTTACAGAACATAACATGCTGCACACTGGGGAAGATACAGTAATGCCTACTATAGGGCCTTGCCTCTAAGCTTCATGAAGTTGTTCAAAACCTACTGAACCGTTTAAAGACTATGATTTCAGCTGAGTGTAGATGAGGCCCTTAGCATTGAATAGGCTATGGGAGTGCAGCTTGCCTGTGCAAGCTGATCCTTAAACTCATTACAAAGGTATGGAATATAAGTGTGATGCCTTTATTGGTAAGGGGGCTGAGGAGCAAGAAGATTGGATCACAGAAACTGAGAGACCCCTCATAAAATGCAGAGTAGGATGGGAGGAGAGAGTGTAGTGAAAATAGCTTTAAAAAGAATTAGGAAATCCTGCTGATAGGAAAAAACAATTACTTTATATGCTTATTATGGCCAAAAAGTGTCAGTCCATCTACCTCCTTGCAAATACGGAGGCACAGCAAAGCACGCTGATGACTCACACATAGGGATCTATGTCATATACAATTGTAGATACATATTTGTGATGTTTAATGAAAAGCATACTTATGAGTTTAAAAATAAATCAAGAGTTTGGTATTTGCTGTTGTTTGGTATTTTGGTATTTGCATAAGGTGATGGTCTGGATACAAACTCCAGCTCGCTGATGGCCTTGAAACTGCTGATAGCAGAGGAGATTTGCTAAGGGAACATCCTTCTGTTTGTGCCCTGCTTCTTCGGTTTTCCTTTAAGCAATCACTGGCCAGTATCAGACCTATGGCCTGACCCAATTATAGCAATTTTATGTTTCTATGCTTGTTTGTGTCAATGAATCAAATGAGGTTGAATGAGACAGTAAGAAAGATGGAAAGGTATGTTCTTCCCACAGTGAAGGATAACGATGTCTAAGTCAAGAGGTCATAGGAAAGTTAAAAAGGCCACTTTTCTCAGAATAAGTAGCCAGTGACAGGGAGGCAGGGTTTGACAAGCCTGAATTCCTGCCTTTAAGTGTGCACTGTGCCTTCAGGCAAGGTACTTTCAGCTCCCTCACAAAGGAATGGGTCAGCAGAAGGAATTATTGTTAAACTGTTTAATCAAAGGTCTCCTGTTGGCTCTGCTGAGGTGTACAGCAGCTCCCACATGAAACTGTAACATGCCCTCTTGGGCTGCTACAAGGAACAGGTCAGAGCAATGCTTCATGCCTCAGACTAATGGTAACTAGTCAGTCTTTCATGATGAGCAAGAAACAGTCAAATGGGCTGGGACTTTTTCCTTAGTGATTCAAATACAGAGAGTTCACTTAGGTTTAAAGTCAGAGCTCCATCCCCAGTAGAAGTCCCTGGGGTATGTATCAGCTGTGTACTGGGGCCACAGCTGGACGACTGCTCTTGGGTAGGGTGTCATCACTGTGGATCCCGCCCTGGTTACATTGCTCTGTGGCTTCTCTGCTTGTTTTGGTTGTATCAGCTATATTATTCCTATAAGACAACTTACCAAAGCTTAGTTGTGTTTGCTCTGCTGGATTTTTTTAAGTAGCACTCCAGGAAATTATTCCTGACGGATGGTCCCAGGCCCCTGTGCAAAAGCAATGTAATACTGGCAGCTGGTCATTTTTAGCCTCCCAGTAAAAAATATTCAAATCAATCAATCAATCAATCAATCAATGAAATTACTACTAGTCAGCCCCAAGTGCTAACCTGGAAAGTGCACCAAAGCCTTCCTGCTAATCAATGGTCTTTTCATTTTATTGCAGTCAAAATGAGTTCACAGGCTCCTTCATTGAAACTCAAGTTTTATAAGGTCTGTCTTTTGCTAAGGGAGTGCAAGAAGGGTGTTGGTGGGGCATTCAGACTTTAAGGGTCAAATTCTGGCTCCTTCTATTAGAATTTCAGGAAAGGGAGTGAAAATACCTTGTAGGTGTTGGCTGAAGAGGGAAGGCATTATACAAGTTTCCATCTGTGGGAGACAGCAGGAGGCAGAGCTGGACTTGTATGAAGCAGAGATAAGAGTAATATTACATCTTTTTTATGCTGACCACATATCTTCCTTAAGTTGATTATGCTTGATGCGAAGGGGCCTTAAATTAAAGGTAAATTATCTGTTTACATTCATAGACAATATGAATGGGTAATAGCTTCAGATGAGAACAAGACTGCAGTTTTTACTAAAACCTTTTATGTAATTCCGTGCTTGAATCCCTCCTGGAAAATGTGGGTTTATGTGTGTACTCTGAGACCTTGTGCTGAGCCATTAACTAAAATAATTGCCTGTTTACAGACAGGTGCTGAAAGGGTTGGCACTGGGTCAGTTCTTAAAAGTTTATTTGCAATCTGTAAGATTTTTTCTAATGCATTTATAGACATTGTTCTAGTTAATACTCATGTAAATAGCACATTAATTGAGTTTTCAGATTCTGTAATTGTTTACTGAAATATGCTGATATCTTCAAAAGTAAAGAAAGTGATGTGTGAAAGTAGGACATACTCTAATACGCATCATGTTTATACATAGTCTATCCAAAGAACCAAACAGGAGATGATAGGGCTCTAACAAAGCCACAGTTTGGCTGTTAATCAGCCATTAGAGTTTGCCCTCTGCTGAGCAGTCTACAGTCCCAGATAAGTTTTTACTTTGTGACTGAGTTGTGGCTGGGAAGTGGGGGTGCTGTTCCTGTGTAATATAAACTCATTGTATTTACCCTTGCTTTTATTACTTTCAATATTGCAGGTTTGGTTTAGAAGGCCATGGGGGCTCTAAGGAGGTACTGAAACCCAATGAGCATGAAGTTCTCATGAAATTCCTCCAGCATAGACTCCATTGGAAAGCATACAGGAAAATGATGCCTGGAATTGAAGGTGAATGTTGTGATGATATTGACCTGTCCCATGCAGGGACTGGTTTCCTCCACCCTAATTTTGGCTTCTTGGTAGTCTTCAACATGAACTATAACTTTATATGGTAAAGGAGGGTCATAGCACTGTCATATATAAAAAAAAGTGGAAGTGCCTCTGGCAGTAACTCCATGATTCAGAAGCAGTGATGGCTTTACCTGGATTTTTAGGTTGTGAGCCATTTTCAGGTCTTGGCAGATGATGGGAAAGAAACACATCTCACCTGAGGCAAGTGACAAACTCTAGCAGCTCTTCAGGTCCCTCAGCTTCTGTGAGGAAACTGGAATGGCTCATTTTGGGATGAATCTGTGATGAGTTCACTTTTAGCTAGTTTTTGCCCATAGTCAGGTGAGATAAAAGCAATTGCATTCTACGTGCTGATTTCAGTGGGACTACCCTGAAGGGACTGAATATTGTCAGCATATAGCACTCTTCCCAGGCATGCTCCATTTTCCCCTTTGGCTTTTCATGCCAGTAAGATTCAAGTCTGCTTCAAGTAAATCAATAGCAATGTTGCTGTTGTCTTTAGTAGAAACTGTGTTGGTGCTGTGGTACATGTATGTGTACAGATGGAGAAGAGGATGTCCATCTGGATATCTGCAGACCACTGGGTAGATTTCAAGTTGGTAACCACTAGGAAAACTCAACATAACTATGTGATCTGAAATGCTTAGGTATGTTGAAAACGGGGATTTAGTAGGACAAAGTACATCAGCAGTATTGAGTATCATCCTGTATGTCCATGTAGTGTGAAAGAAGAAATGGGGTTGTGGGACTCATGATTTTGACATTTATTAGCAATAATCATCAAAGCAAGAACTGTTTCATTACAAACAATATTATTTACATAATTCAGAGAAGCTCAGTAGAAGGTTATTATTCTAGCAGTCTTTATGTCAGATCCTGAACAGCCATGTTAATGATGGGAATAACATTTTGAGGGATTCTTGATCCTAAATGACATAATGACTTTTGCTACCCGTGCTTTGTGCTTAGGATACTGAATATGCTCCAGACAACAAAAAGAATCAGAACACCACCTCTATATCAAAGACATAAAGGGATTTGAGAAAGCAGTAAGAATCAAAATCTGCATCTACCAGTAAAATCTGAGTTCAGGTTTTGGGACTGAGTGATCTACATTTTTACCAACCACTTTTCACACAGAGCAGCAGAATTCAGTTTTACTAGTGAAAATGGCTGGATATTGGTATGTATGTATTTCACTCAGAAAATCCCACGTCAACAGATCACAGAAAAGTCATATTAGTATTGATGTGAAATCAAATGATCATGCTTGGATCAATACCTTATAATAGTATTATGATGTTTTGGGAATATGAAATGCAAATTAGCAGTGATTGAAATGGCATTTTCATCTTATATTTTAAATAATGTGTATTCTGCATTTTGTGTATCATTACATGTGCACTCACCCCCCTACATACTTGCAAAGTCATATAATGTATATCTAATAGTATATCATAACTGATGAATTGTGCCATTGGGCAGCTGTGATTTGCCTGTAAGACTGTGAAAATTGTAGAGAAAATGATGAGGCCAAGAGGAATTTGCTTGAAGAAAGCCTTGTTAACCACTGAATGAAGGTCTTTGTATGAGAAATTTTGGCAAGATAAAGCAAGTATAACCCTGGGATGAGCAAATTCTTTTGTTCGCCTTCATTTTATATAATATTCAGCCTTTATATTACATTGTGATACGAAACATATCTTTCAATTACTTCTCTATTTATGCCAACCCAAAAAATCATTTAATCATAATGACAAAGTAGTCTTTTAAACTCCTAATTAGTTGCAATTCTAATGCTTGTCTCCTTATTTGTTATTCCAATTTAAGACTGCTATTAAATACAGAATTGTGGGGCTATATATTATAAAGTGTGTTGAGTTAGAGTTATCCGTTGGTCTTAATGATTAATATTTTGTCACCAAGGTAACTCCTTCATATTTGAATAAGATGTTTCCTATTATGTATTTAATATTATCCAGTGTGCTGAACTTTTGTGTTAGGGATGTTTATACTGGGCACAAAGTTACCTTGTGTTGCTTCTACACTTTAAGCCCAGTAACAAATAGTAAGAAGTATCTCACACTATTACATCTCTCATGTTTTTCAGTGCTGTAGCAGGATGACAGGAGAAGGTGCAAGAAGACTCATAAGTGGTGTTCGGAGCCAAGGTGCTCGATAGTAAGAACATGCACCTTTTAGCTGTTGAGAACTACACTTTTGGTGGGAAAAAAAAAGATGGCAAACATAATTCTGGAGAACAAGTTAAAACTTGACACTTGGAAAAACGTATGCAGGAGGGAGCTGTGTGCTCAAACATCTCCTGGAAAACACATATGCAGAGAGAAAGAAACAAAGAGGCATCAGAGGATGGAACAAAGAACAGGTCTCTAAAGGGATGAAAGCCAACAGATGTGATATCTGATGAGGCCACTCGACATTCATAATTGATCTGAGGAGAAAGCATTTGTGGAAAAACAAATTCTCTCACATATGAGAGCTTCAAACCCAAACACTCCCTGTAGATACCGAAGAAGCTGGGATATTTGCTGTAGAAATAGGGTGTTGTGTTGAAATTCATGGTGAGGATGTCATACTTCTCGTGGCATGAACTCTAAACTGGTTCCTCCTTTCCACCATAGAAATAGCTACAATTTGATAAATGCATTTTATGTATACATGTGATATCTGTCTCAGTTACACATTTAAGCCATATTTCTTCATTGACAGAACATCAACTGCATCCTGTAGACATCTCCGGCATCTCTCTGGATTGTCTCTTATACTTGCAATATCTCCTTCCTCCATGTTCTTTGCAGGCTGTCAGGGAGGAATCAGAGCCTCACACAAAAAGTTACTTAGTCCAAAACCACCTTTCCAAGGCACTTTTTCAGGAAAAGTGCTGTCGTCCTCTGCCCTTCTCCTGACTACCATACTGTGGTTTACCTGGCCATTGTGTAGACCACAAATGGCCTTTTTCTTTCTTTTCATACTTCTATTTAGACTGTGCACTACTGGGCACAATTGAGAATTGTGTTTGCAGGTGTATAGCTACATGTAAAAGGTTCTTTTATGTTTTGTATAAAAGATACTCCATAAGAATAAATGACACTGTGTTGTGTTTACATCTTATCAGCTGCTTCTAACTTGATGTCATAATAATGGAACATTTATAATGCAAATAACTACACATAAGTGCCACAGAAAATCAATAGCTAGACATTTTAGCAACCTATTTAAAATGAACCAAAATATTTCAGAAAGGTTATGTACTTTTGCCCAGGATCTGCTTTTGGAAGTAGGATAAAAAATGACTTGTTTTTTTTTTTGTATGCAAGTCAAATGACTTGTTTAGCTCTTTAAGAGTTAACCACTTGAAATATTTTGCTTTCTAAAACTAAGACCTTTTTTTATAGCCTCACAATAAACCCCATTTCAAGCTATTTTTTTCTAGTGACTAGGTAGAAACCTGGGGTGAAAATATATATTGCAGGTTTCAAGCAAACTTAGAATTGAAGTGTCTATGTCTAATAAATAGACAAGTACCACCATGCTCTGACCAAATCTTAGGCTTTAACAAACCTGTACATTTTTTAATGGAGAAGCAGAGCTCTTCAGAAAACTGCTAAGTCAGATGCTGCCAGAGAAGGGCTGTGATTTCTTGGATGCATCAATATACTCATAGGTAGGAAAGAACACAAAATGAATTGTTTTAATTCAATTTGTGTTCCTTCAAGAGTGACACAACCTATCTAAACATCTATTTACTTTCATTGGCTTCCATGTAATGAGCTCTCATGGCTTTGCATGTTTAGATTTTCAGATTTAAAGCCATGTGAGATACAGCCTTTTGAAACCCCAGTACTGGAAGTTATGCTCTCTCAGACATGTGCTGCACTGCTATACTTTCAAGGCAGGATTAGTTTTGAGACAGATCAAGAGGGGCCCATAATTATGCTTGTGGAACTGTGTTGGTCTGGTTATTTCTGATTTAAACTGGGCAATCTGTGTCCCCAAGGGACAGCATGCTTTGTCCCCAATTTTGTAGATCTTGTCTAGGCTTCAAGACTTCTATAAGAATTGCATGGATGAGATCTTTAAAACAGGGTTCTTTTCTCTGGTGGCACAATTTCCCTCTCTATTATATTGCTATAAGCCAAACAAATGTAATGAATCCTCAAGGGTGATAATACAGACAAGATTTCACCAGTGCTGACAACTGCTGGAAAGCTGTGACACGATACTATTTTGCCCATTAGCTATGAAATGGCTATTTCCATAATATCAGTGCACTAAATGTTCCTACTAAAAGTTACTACAATGACAATGAATCCCTATAACCCAGGGATAGCCAGTAATGAAGAATAAATAGCTTTTTGATAGAGGGACAGACTGGGGTTACTAACTGCAGCTTCAGCGGTTGAAACTGGGTATCATTGATAATCCTGACTCAATTTAATTACTTTGTTTTGTGACACACAGTATCCCCCTTGTCTTAGCCTAATGCTTTTGACGTCCTATTGTGGGGAGAATAGCTTGTGCTTGGAAAGGAAAGGAAGGTGATTCTGAAGTTGTAAAAGAATGTGGATTAGTTTTCTGTTATTTATAGCAGAATATAAATATAGCAGACCATATAAGATCTTTCTGCTGTTTGAAGCACTCATGACATAATCACTGTATTCCCTGAGCCTACTTTCAAAGGAGACGGTTTAACAGTTGCACTAAATAATCTAATAGCCAATCCAGAGAAGTCTATTGTTACTTATGTTAGAAGATGAAAACAATCATGCGTGTAGCTTTAAACCATGAACTCTTAACCATGCTGTGAAGCCATGAGAACAGAAAGCCTAGACTAGTTCATAAAAAGTATTTGACACCCAGCAGAGGAAAACAAACAGTATGTTCTGTACTACCTATGGAAGAAAGTAATTACATCTCACAAGAAATAGAAAATAATGTTATGAAGCTATGTGAAGAATTAATTTAGCCAACAGACAATTTTGCTTAAATATTTTTCATAATTTTATTCTAAATTGGACCACTATGGGGCTTAGGTAAATAACTGTATTTTACTTTATTTTCTCTTTTCTTTCATTAGACTACTTTATTTTCAGAAAGAGATATGTCAAATTTATCTTATGTTAGTTTTAACATCAGGATATCATCCGAGGTTGCATGCAAGAGGTAAATTTATGAATAGGTGGTGTCTATTTCCATTTTAAATTATCCTTATTGTTGTTGCCTTCATTGTTATTATTATCATGGCATCTGTAAGGCTGCAGAATGTGACATTTTAAAGATATGTTTGCTAGTGGCTTTTTCAATTTGTTTAACTAAAATGTTTCCTACTTCATTCAACTACCCTTACAATTTACATTAGTCAACACTCCATCAATAAAACCATCAAAATGATCTACTACATTGTAGACAAAAGTTATTGTGTCAAGTTGACACTAATCAGTTAATTCCAGTAAACCTTCAGATAAACAAAAGCTTGTTGTCTATTACTGATGTGTGTGATTAGCCCCCTGTATGTCCTATAGCTATGCACATCTATAGAGATGTATCTGGCAGACACTTGGCCTGAGGGCTCTATATGTAAACCAGGACAGGATCTATAGTTAATGATGTTGACCCTGACTCTCTCAACAGAGATTGGATTCAGTCCTCATAATATCCTGACAGCTGATATGTATACTGTGCTAATAATATTATCAATTACTTATGCTACTATGATTCCCGGTGTTTAAAGCTGATAAAAGGTTCTTTCATGTTTCTTTTTTCTACATTCCCACTATCCTACTGATCGTGTCTTAGTTGGGTATTTTTCATTCTGAAGCCCATTTACTTCATAACTGTAGCAAAGGTAATGGGCAATATTCAAAGCTAGGATGTCCCATGTCCTACATTGTGGGTAACATGGTACCTTTTCATATTGCTTTTCTCTTTTGCTTTTCCTCGATTCCAGAAAAAGTGGAACGAGTATTTAGCTACAGCTTCTGTGACTTTAGTCTAGAAGGTCTGTAGAAGCAGCTAGTGATCTGAGAGATCCCTAGGTGTATGTGTTCAACTAAAGAAGCCTCAGAAGTCTGGCATTTTCTGAAAGACAGATTTGTATGCCATTGCTCTCAACTGGGATAGTCAAAAACCAGCAAAATCTGTAGATATTTCCAAAAGCTCGGCCATAATAATGCAAAAGCTGGTTCTTCTGACCATCTCCATCAATGCAGAGCCCCTCTGCCTTGTCCTGCATGTCAAATGGGTAAATGAAGGTCTGTGTACAGCGAAGATCAGAGATTCTGGTAACATTTTAAGCCTGAGCAAACCCCTGACTGTGCTATAAAGAGCATGATGTTAAGATACCTTTTGCAGTAATATTAGAATTTGGGAGCAGGATGTTTGTTGGAGGACTTTTTTTTGTGCTAGAACAAGCAAGGTGGGCACATGGGGCCATGGGGCTTTACTCACTACAGTGGATTTTGTGCACTGTGTGTATGCACAGAAAATCTTTCAGATTGTGCTTTCTCTGAGGCAGGGACCTACCCTCCTCTATGCTTGCAAAGCATTAAGTACATATGGTACGCTTAAACAGAGCAAATAATTACAGCATGAAGGAAGGCTTTATGCCTTTGCAAAGCCTTTCTCTGTCCTGCTCTGCTTGCACATACAGAAGCTGGTCTTCTAGCTTTCGGTCCCCATGGTGTGCCCCGCTCAGCAGAGGGTGGGAGCTGCGAGCAGCCCAGCTCTTCCTCCAAGCAGCTGGATAGCAAGGGTGAGCTGTGCTTCCATGCACTGAGCAGCGCTGGTTGAAACGATGACAGGGACCACTGCTAAAAATTAAATTCTGCCTTATTTTTTGTGCAGTTCTTGTGAGTCACATTCGCGAATAGTAGTGAGAGATTTAATGATCGCATATTTTTTATCTTATTTCACATCGGTCGATGCCAATTTTTTTCTGTTACTGTCGACTTAGAGCTCAAAGTAATTTAGTAATTGATTCTAAGCACAGCAGCTCACCAATGGCAGCTCTCCATTCAGGGGAATATCTTTGCTAATTTTATCCATCAGAATGAGATTACCATGCTAATCTTTCCCAGCCCTAGTACCTTGGTCAGTTGGGACATGCTGATGCAAATGATGTTATTAAACACAAACCCTTCACCCAAGACAGGAGAAAAATGAAAGCAGCAGAGATGAGCAAATCAGAATCTGTTACAAGGGTTTCTAAGGCTGAGCTGGCATTGTCTGTGTGTGTCCTTTTCCTCACCCCCGAGCTCTTGTGAAGCCGGCGCTCCCAGTTTTGAAACAACCTACAGTTGCTTACTTGTTTATACCCGCTTCTCCTCAGAAAGATTTGGCTACCTTTACACACTCTTAGCTTGTAAGGTGTAGCAGCCGCAGCTGCTATAGAAGAAGCTTGTTTTCTCTGCAACAGTCTATTTGCAGCCTGTATCTATTAGTAAGGTCTATCAGCATTTCAAATCTCTTTTCTCTTAGGTTAGAAAGGATGCACTGCATGTGGCTGCTCTGAGTGACAGTGCTGTAATCCCCTTTATCTTAATCATGGGTGTTTTTGAGAGGACCCCTCTGCTCTGGGCACATGGCAGGGGGGTTGGAACTAGATGATCTTAATGTCCTTTCCAACCCTAACTATTCTATAATTCTATGATTCAGGAGAAAAGAAGCCTTCAGTTAAGGTTTTTCATCTGATGGCTTTTTCTGCTATGGAGCCCTGTTTTGGAGTTTGTCCATGAGCATGGTAACTCCATCTTCTAAAGGATGGATATCTCTGGCACGAGTCCTGCAAAGCACTAAAGCATATGCTTAACTTACAGAGGCCACGCAGAGCTCCCTCTGCTCAGCATAATGGGATCTGCTGATAACTGGGCCTCGTCTAGCTCTGCCTGATTTCAGATCCACTTTCAATCAATAAGAAGCCTTTTAAAATCAGGCCAAATTTGACCCTGAAAAGCAGTTTTGGCCCATCTGTAATTTAGATCAGTTCCATCAGAAGTACAGACTGATTTCACAGCTTCTGCTGAAAAAATAGCGTGGAAAGAGGAGCATCAATTTGCACAATGCATTTCACTAATTCTTGTTGTTCCATGCTATAATAATAATTATTTGCTGTTTTTCTTTATGAAAGAAAACAGAACATTTCTCCAAGTCATGACTCACATAATCCAGAAACTGCAAGGATCTCATTTATTCTGAAGCTTCTAAACTTTGTGCTTAGATAATTAAACAGCCAAATTTCAGAACTTCTCTCTTGCCCTCGCACATCATCCCATTACAAGAACCATGAATGACAAAGTAATTTTCTTAATTACATGAACATTTTTATTATAAACTGACAGCAGAACCATGTATATGTGAATTTGTTTTCTGCCATTTGTTTAATTCTATTTTCTTTTTAGTTTAACTTGCTATTTTCTTCTTTTGCAATTAGCTTTAAAACAAAGTAAAAAATGAAGATATGCTTTCAGAAGATCAAAAAATAGAAGACACATAGCTGCATTAGAAATTAAACTGGTCTAAATGAATGTACTGAATTTTCTGGTTTGTATTTGAACAGAAAAAGGAAAGAGTTCTCAAAATACTCAATTCAGAGGTTAAAAATACAAACTGTGATTGCCTCCAGAAGAGTTACACTCCCAAGAGAGATTATCTGAAACTAAATTCTCAAGGGCAAATTAGGAGAAGCACTTGCGGGCAGTGTATGTCACCGTCTACTTTTATCAAGCCAATATTTTTGATAGACATATATATTGTGTTGGCAGTTTAGAAAGTTCACCAAACACCCCAGTTATTGGAAAAAACTCAGATCTGGAAATTTACTTAGAATCATGGCTTTCAGTGCAGCAGAGCCAGAGGTCAGTGGTGCTGCAGCACAGCAGCCCCAGGGGCCAGAGGCTGCTCCCTGCACTTCTCCCCACGCTGCTGGACCAGCTTCCTGTGCACAGCAATGTCAGTGGGAAGGTGAGTGAGATGCTGTCTGCCTGCCACTGGAACGCTCCTCTTCCTCACGAGCTCTGCAAGTGAGCATCGTCTGTAGACAAACATTGTCCAGTGAATGACTTCATTCTTATTACCTTGTTAATTATGGGTGATCATTAAATCTTTTTTGATGTTAAAGCTATTCTGTTATAGAAAATATGGTGCTGTTTCAAATATTTAATAGATATTTCTATTAAAATAATAGAATATTAGAATAATATTAGAATAATAGAAAATACAGAATGGTTTGCAAACAGCGAGAGCACTCACTTCGGATTGTCTTCTCAATTCACTGGCACTGCAGAACTGAAATAAATACCTTCTTATCCAGTTAATTGATGTAGTCCTCCCCATACTTGTAAACCAAGCTTCTTTAGTAAGCTATAGAAAAACAGCTGGGCTATGCTTTTCTTAGTTGTTTAAAGATACGCTTGTTCACAGTTAGAACAAGGGCAAAATCCAGTACAGCAAACAGCCTCAGGTATTTTACAAATGGAAAACAACCAAGCTGCTTTTGCCAAAGTGTAGTATTTGGCACATAAGGTGTCATGATTTCAGATGTGGTTACTCCCACACCCATGCCTGCAACTGCACACCTAGCATCTTCCATAGGTTGCTCCTTGCTGGGTGGCTCTCGGGAAAAGGGAGTTTCATCGACCATGCCAGTGAATGGGGCCAGTCACTATTTGGGCTATCACCATGAACACAGCTGAGAGTCCACCCACGTTTCCTCACCTCCCCACCTCAAACAAGGTCATCTGCTTCCTGCGAAATGGCAGAATCAGAATCTCTCCAGCCAGCTTGAGGACCCAGTGGTAGGCAGACAACATCGAGGAAGGGTAAGAGGAGTTTATTCTGCCATGCTAGACACTTGGTTTACATGTTGGAAAACAGTGACCAAAACAGCTCAGTGTGTTCAGAGTTCATCTGAAAGTCATATCAAGTCTGCCATATTGTGTCCTACCTGGGTATCACTCAGCCATGGGAGCTGGGGGTCTCTGCAGAGGGGCTCCCCTGACACTGCCAACCTCAGCCCCTTACCTTTGCCTGTGGTCCTTATTTGCATGTACTGTTGGTCAATCTTTGAGGGAAAACTGGTTCTCAAAGCAGACTCCGGTGTTTTGCTGGCCTTTTTCTTCCAGTTCTTATCTCTGAGGAGCATCACTGTACACTGGTCATGTGTCTGTGAAAGCACCCTCCCATATCAAGAACCCTGATCTTTCTTGATAGGTGATTCTTAAAGCAAACACAGCCAAAACACATTTCTGCATTCTTCTCAGTGGCCAGTCTGGGCTTCAGTCTTCCCACCCTTAATGGGCCACCTGCTTTCAGCTTTAGGCAAGTCTTTTGCTTACTGTGTCATCTGTTTGCTTTTGTTGTATGTAGCAAGAAGCAGGCATTATACAAGTGCCACATAAATTGGACAGGTTTCTGTAAATGTCTGGCACTGCATAGAGAGCTTGCAGGCATGTCAAAATGTCAGGGGCAGATAGGAAAATAAACCATGCCTGACTTTGCATCATCTGGAAAGTTGGTCTGCAGAGGATCCTGCTGCTTCCAATCTCACATTCTGTTATATAACAACCTTCAGAGGACTGAACCCAAAATCTAGTGGGAGGCTGTTACCACCATATCATCAATTTGTCTATAGCAAAATGAAAGGAATGACAGAAGGAAGGCAATAAAATAAAAATATTTAAATTGCTGCTGTATGGAAAAAGAAACAATAGTGCTGAAAGAGGGACATACATAATGGTATCTGGTGCAGAGACTGAGGGATGAGGATGCCTGTAGATAGGGGTTTGGTGTGGGACCCAGGAGATGCAGCTCTGCCTGCTGCTTGACCACTCCTCTCTCTATTTGTACTTGTGTCCCCCTCCTGTCATGCCCTGGCAGTCTCCAGGTGTAACACAGTGTTACATGGAGACAGCCTCCTGGCAAAGGGCTCCCAGTATGGTGCAGCTTGCAACAGAGGCTGGTTTACAGTTCCCACTGCAAGAGCTGTAGCATGTTAGTGCTATTTAATCCAACATTATTTCCCACAAACAGCAAGTGATAAACAGACAAGAGCACCTGCAGTAGCAGCCTCTGGTCTTCTGTCCTCCACTGGGGAAGGGATGTGGAAGAGCACTCATGTCCATGGAAATATTGCAGACAATTTTCTACACTATGTGAGCTTAGCTGCGCTTGAGGCTTACCTTGAAACTCTGTGTGCATTCATTGATAACCCCATTATGAAATTCAAAAGATCTAATGCAATTGTGTCTAGGAAGATTTACTTGTTAAAAGGAAAACAACTTTCACATAAATAATTTACTACAACAGAAAAATAATCCTCTGTGCTATCATCCTTGCATTGAAACTAATCGAAGGGAGTTATTTTTAAATTGCTTGGAAGTGTACTGATCTCATTTCATTGTCAATAAATATGCTCGTTTCAGCACAGTGCTTCACTAAATGCATCTGAATTTTCAAGAGAGAGAGGAATTGATCAGAATTAAAAAAAAACACAAAACACAAAAATCCACAAAAAAAAACAACAAACAAAAGCAAGAAGGAAAAGTTCCTGCAGGAAATCTGTATGCTGGAAAATTCACAACTCCTTTAATAACCTGAAAATGGGGCTTGGGTCCTGTATTGATTCTGGTCCAGCATCTGTTTAGCCATTGATCTCGGTAGGAACAGATCTTTAATCTTCTGCTGGAATGGATTTGTCTAAATCCTGAGAAAAACAAAGCAAAATTCAACCTCAATAAGCAGCACTCACTTAGAATTGTAACAGATGTATGAAAGTTTTTGTTTGACTTCTTGTTCTGACCACAACAGAAGAAATGATAACAGTTACTAAGGTTTTATTATTATTATTTCTCTCTTCTTTTCTTCTTTTCATGCTGTGTTTGGGAGGTTTGGCAGGGTGTTGGGTCACACATCAACCTCCACCAAATTACCTGTGTCAAACCCTGGCTGAATCACTTGGCAACCCCTATCCTGCCTTGGATTTGAGTTAGCCAGTGAGGTTTGAGTTGAGACAAGCAGGGATTTGGTTTGTACTTCCACTGAACAGCCTTTGAGTTTAGGGTCCAAAAATAGAAGCTGAGTATCCATATGTGGCATTAAGATGAAATCTATTCATGTGTTCTTGAAATTAAAAGCTAGAAATAATCACAATTTTTTGTTTAAATAGAAGTTCTGGGTAGAAAAATGGCCCTTCTGTGCATGGACAAGCCTTTGTTGTTTTTCTCCACAGATTTTTAATAAAAGCTGCAAAGAACAGGTTTTGGTTTCTAAAAACTGATATTTTTCATTAGAAAATATAGAAAGGCATGGAGAATTTGTGGGTGTGTATTTTGATCAAAAAGTATTTCTTTAATCACAACAGTTTGCTTTATTGGAAAATGGTCCCAGAAAATATTTACCATTAACTTGAAATCTCTTTGAAAGACTGATTTTATTTCCAAGTAGTTCCAAGGGTTCAGCAATAAGTGCTTGTCCTAGCATAAACATTTTTTGGAGATTCATGCATATTCAGTGGCAGTAAAAGGGCAGTAAACACAAGTTTGTGTAAGGAAAGACTTTAGGATGCTAGATGTATCAGCATAAGGATCAGCATATTTTTATTGACTCCTGCTCTTTATGTAAGCACTCCAAGAGGTCTTTTATATAGCTGTGTTCTCCCTGAGCATGGATTAACCATCATAGGATATACTTGAATTGGTATAACAGTTAAATATAGACTGACTAATTCAGTTTTAGTCAAACAAGTCCCAGAAAGGCATCAGAGAAATCATGTCATCTTGTGCTACATGAATGTCACTATTTCAGAGAAAGTCACCTCCAAGATGTCATCTCAGTGTCTCTTATTGTCCCCTTGTGGCTTGGATCTCCATACTATTAAAAACCAACCTGTTAATTTCTGTGCACCATCTAATATATGCAGAGTAGTCAGTGTGGACCAGTCTCATTCACAGATGTCTTTCTGTAATTAGCATTGCACACGCAATTACAACTGTTGGTACTCTTCGGCTGCACCTACCTAACAACTTGCTTGGTCTGACAGAACAAGATCCTGTTCCATCTCCTCCCAGCTCACCTCTCCCTCCTGCCCCCTGCCCTTCCATGAGCTCCTCCCTTTCCTTCTAATGCCTACCTCGTGCTCAGCAACTCCTTCCTGAGTCAATTCAACTCACTATGCAAAAAGCACTTTGCTGTCTTTACTAGCTTATTTTTCTGTCAACATAGTGCATCGAATTGACTCAGCACTGGGTCCTGTGAATGCAAGAAGTGGCATAAGGGAAAGGTGAATACATAGTCAGCGTTGGGCTGAGCTACGGCTAGGACAAGGGTTGGACTTTGTGGTTTGGGTCAGAAAGCCACTAGATTGGGTAAAACTGTAGGTGCAATTTTCCCCATTCTTGACAAGTAGGAAGGTTCCCTCGAGCAAGCAGTGCAGCAGGAGCTCTGGAACTACTGGTGTCTGCTTTGCTCAGATTCTGTCTCAGGGCTGACAGGATGCTAAGAAGGCATGGTGTCTGACAGATCTTTCTGATGTTTGGGCATTGGCAAGATCTTTCTGTTGACACGGGCTCTCTGATATGAACTCAAGCTAAAGCCTTTGTATCAGTTGGGGCCATAATTTGGCCTTCTCTATTGCCTGCTTTCATGCAATGTGTAGAAACACAATTACTTTTGAGCCTGTTACTGATCAAACTTGGTTATGATCAGGGCCTTAGAAGTTATTACAGAAAGGAAAAAGAAGGACCCAGACAGGCACACAAGCAACATGACTGCAATGAACTTCATTTCCTTAGGAAGCCAGGCAAAAAATTACCCTTCCACAGGGTCTAATTTTGTATAGACAGAGATACCAGAACACTAATGCATAAAAATTACAAATAACACTGAGGCTGTGCTGACAGGAGGAAGAAATTCCAGCATGCTGTTCCAGACCATTCCTCCTCCTCAGCATTCATAAGGACAGCATTATTAGTATGTGCATGAGCTGTCAGGGCAAAGCATCTGGTGTAAGGCAACAAGTTTGTCTTTCACAGCTGCCGCAATCTGTTTCTAAAACTGTCTTAACCCCATGAAGAATCAGCCCAGTGTATGGATGTTCTTCCCGTGCCAGGAAGATACTGTAAGGCAAGCCAGGGTCCTAGCTCTGTGCAGGACTGCAGGGTTTTCATCTCCATACGTACCTTTGACCTATGCTTTCTGCACAGGCCACTTGTGTCAAAAAAAGTTTGCTGCAGAAATTCTACTGAAATAAAAATACATTGGATGGTCTAAAAAGTTATGACCTTGTAGCATTTTGAGTTATTTTTTACTTGACCTGTGTAAATGTGAATCTAGTGATGACAGCACTGGTCGCTGATGTCTCCCGATTACTCCACTGCAGGCTGGTAGTCATGAGTAACGCTCGCACCTTTATTCAGGCTGCACACCATAGGATGCACTGTGGTTGGTGTCAGGCAGGAGCATCTGCCCAGCTGGTGCAGAGTCCTCTGGCTCTCTTACAAGCAAATTTGATTTTTCAGAGCACCCAGGTCAGGCATGGTTCCCAGTTTTTCAGGACAGGCTCTAATTTTGTGGACAAGCAGTAGGACTGCACCACAGGCTTGCAGAAGCTTCCTGCAGGGTAGGTCCTATTACATCTGTGAATCCCTCCACCTGCCTGGGCCTTGACCACAGCCTAATGCTCTGTCCATCACATAAAATTGGGTTTTTTTACATTTTAATTTCTTGACAGATGCAGGTTTCTCACCATCTCCTTTGCAGTAGCACATACTGAGCTGTCACTGCTGTCCTCAAGTTGGCAGATGATGTCTCCTTCACTAAACATTAAAAAAAGGGAATATCTGCCTGCAGGACAATAACTAGGAGCAGGGACAACTTGCAGTGTTATTGGTGCATCAGTGCACTCCCTCTTGTCTAGGAGAATTACTCTCTGTGGCTGAGAGGTAGTCTAACTCTTGGGCTTATTCACCTTCTGGCCTCTGTGTTGCTCCTCTGAATATAATGGCTGTAAGTGCAGGAGAAAACAGGGTCCGGTAGGAGTGCATGGCCATTAGCAGCAAGGATGAAGTCCCCAAAGAACTTCACACCACTGGGGTGACATCCAGAGTGACTTTTTGTCCACCACTGACCTGCCTGAATCAAAATTGGCAGGGAAGGGGTGAATGAACATGGATCATGTTCCCAGTCCTCTAAACCATCCAGTATCCTGAAGAGTATTTTGAAATGCAAAGTGCAGTTCTGTCATCTTTGCTGTGGCAGCATTATTTAAAACACTAACATAGCTAAACTATTCAAATGAACATTAAAAATATGTTTGAAATCCCAGCCTCCCACAGCCTGAATCCAGAATTACTGAAAAACCTCAGCCTGGATAAATACTGATGTACTTAAGTGATGTGTACCCAGGGTCTCAAAGTGCTGGGCTGCTCTGACCACTGCTGCCAGTTTCTCCATTATTCTAGCCAAGGAGTTGATACAAAGGGTTCCTTTAAGGGTTGTTCAAAATTCATCTTTAAATTTTTCATAGTACTCAGTGTTTGTGGCTTTATTTGAATTTTTTTACTCATCTTGGAGTTTTCAAGAAACAGTGGATTCACAGAGTCATTGATACTAGTGGGTAAGAGCTAAATATTTCCTTGGAGCATCTCATCTAATCATGCTCCACCCTTCAGTGATGAAGTGAGCAAAGCCTGTAGGGAGCTCCTGCCCATACTCCAGCCCTCCCTGTTGTCCTTCTGGTACAAAGGTTGGTTCCAAAGCTGCACATCCAAACTGCAGCGTGCCTTGTCCTGGTTTTGGCATGCTGGAGAGCCCAAAGAGTGGAGTGAAATTTGTGGACAAGTCACAGAAACAACGGAAGTGGACTGGATTTGAACAGTGTGCTTTTAAATTGCTAAATAATCCTCAAGGAAAACTCAGTCTGGGCACGCAGGTTTAGCAATTTTGACTTCAATCCTCCTGGTCCCCAGTTTCCATCTGTAAAATGGGAATAATGACCAGTTTCTATCTGTAAAATGGGAAAAAAAAAAATCCGGTTGGTCTTTTTTGTCGGATGTGGCAAAGTCAAATTCATAGATCTTTTTTAAAGTACAGAGATAATGGGATGAAAGCTATATAAAAGCACCCACAAAGGAACAAATGTCTTCAGTTCAGATTTTGAACAATATATGGTAAATAATGCTTGGGGATTAAGACATAAAACATAGCAAATTTGTAACAAGTATTTATTTTGCTTGATGAATAAGGCAAGAATCCTGTGGAGAAAACCCTTCATGATTAAGTAACAAAAAAAGCCTGTTATATGTAGCCTTAAGATTTCATTTACAGTTGCACAGGCAGTTTCTATGCAAAATTCAAGTGTTTGACTTTATTACCTCAGCATTCTTGCACCTGTAGTTTTCTGAATGGGATGTATACGAACTCTCCATTTGACTGCTACTTTCTCATTGTTTATTTAAGAAAACATCTGAATTGCTTTAGATCTCCCGTGAAGTTAATTAAATAAAACTAGGGATAATTGTCATAAAACATGATATAGACTTGCTTATGTCAAGGGGGAGGTTTAAAAATTATAACAATGACAGGTAAATTTGACATACGTAGTATTTTTTTCCATAAGTTTATATACTAAATAACCACCTTTTTTTTCTCTTCCAAGCTTCTCTGTCTATGTAATCCAGGTTTATTTTGTTCTGTAGCTTGATTACATTAAATCCATTGTTATTTTTAAAGTAAAAATTATCTTCTAATCATGTGTCTCGAAATGCCTCAGTCAAATGCCATTTTACATTAACATTTTTAATGATAAGGTTTGGTTGGGTTAACTAAAATATATCATTAAGACTGGTTTTGTATTGTGTTTTTCCTATAGTAAAAATTTGATTACATTTTACATCTTCCTTGCTTTTGTTAGAGCAGCTCCACTACAAGTTGCTGTATACCAGCCTGTTGTCTGCGTCTCTGCACATTGACCTTTGTTGTAAGATCTGCTATAGACATCACAAACTCTCACATCAATTTACTACAATTGGATGTGGCATCTTCCAGCTAATTTGATTTAGGAAGAAATGCACCTGGCTCTGTTTTTCCCTATAGAATGTTGAGGGAGTTCAGAATCCTCCCAGATGCCATCTATCTGAGTAGCCCATGTGTTTTTCAAGGTCTAAGCAGTTTGTCTTCATCTACCAAAATGTAAGCCATTACAATAAGAGAATAGCTAAATTATTTAATGTGAAAATAAATTTTATTTTAGGTGCAAATGCAAACATTTATACATATGTATAATGTACGTGTAGTTTATATTACATATAAAATATAATATATATGTGTATATATACATATTCATATGCATCTATATGCATGTAAAATGAAAACATGTTCCCATGCCACAGCCATATTTAATATTATTTTTTACAAATTTACTGTTTGTTTGTTTTTAACATTAAGCTGTTACAGAGACTCTTTGCAAAAAGAAAAAAACATTTCAGGTCTTGTGAAACTTTCCAGGCACTGATTTAGATCACGTGGATCAATCAGGATATCAAGATCAATCCTGTTCCAGCGGCAGGAGCATAGAGAGAATGAACCACAGTTCTCTCTTTCATCCCATAGGTTCAAAAGTAAAGCCATGATTTAATGCATATACATGAGCTGCCTTTACCATATAAAAATCTTGAGCAATCAAACAAATCAAATCCCTGCATATAGAGTTTAGTGATTAAAACAAGTCTGGACAGTTCAATGGTGTTAGTTGGTGTGGTCCTACCGGAGCAGGAGCTGAACCGAGCAGAGCCAGCAGAAGATGGTCCTTCAGTATTCAGCAACATTCTAGATTTGCAGGTTGATTTTTTGGCATGGAGGGTGGGTGGGTGAGGGGAAAGTGTTGTTTACTGAAATACTATTTTCACGAGTAACTAGTTAAGTTGCTAGAATATCTAGAATAGAGTAAACTCAACATATTCCACTTTATTGTAAATGGAAAACCTAATTAAACTAAAATGAAATTCTTAGAAAACTTCTCTTTTTGGCTTTTCAGAACTACAACAGTTGTATTTACTTGACAACTTGCTCCTAGTACTTGGGGCACAAAACAGCATTAGGTACCAGATTCAGTGTCCTTCAGGAATCCAGAAGCTTTACCTGATATCAGGTGGGCCTGATCCTTGCTTGCAGATTGCAATATTTGCAAATATTGACTATTATTGATGGAGTCAATGGGTGCTGGGTTTTATTTCAAAAGGGGGCAGGGGAAAGGAGCAAAATATGGCTTTTGGAGGGATTTGGTGTCCAAGAAGTCTGGGGGTAAAATCAGTAAAGAGGGAATTCTGAATAGCACAGAGAGACAGATGTTAAAAGCAAAAATATCTGCTCTTAACAACTCCAGTAGACATAATCAGTGTGAAATATGGCTTTGGAAACATAAAACGAATTACTAAGGTGATTGTGCTGGCAATAATTTGCAAATGTTAAAAAAGATTAGCCAGCTATCCACTACAGTTTATTTGGTAATTTTAATTGCATAAACTATAGATCTCTCTGTAGAAGTAAAAAGAAATGATTTGTTAAAGATTAAGTTGGAGCACTGGACTATTCTGAGATACTTTGACTGCTCTATCTGCTCTTTCTTTTCCTGTCTACAGACTCATGAGTACGGACCATATCTCCAGATGAAATCTTTTTATTTTTCAATGTTTCCACTTTTGATAAAATAACTAAATTGCCAATAAAGTAATGCTATTGACACATTTTGAATCTACTTTGCTTATGCCTTTACAACAAAACCTTTAAATAGGTTCTGCAAGTGTTCAGAGCAGTTGCATTTTCAAATTATTCAAGCCCATGGGAAGCTTAAAAAAAATAAGTGGGGTTTTGTTTAGAAAATGAAGCTTGTAATAAAGCAAAGATCTAGAATACAGCATCATTTACTTTATAAATATATTTATTTCTTTTCTCACAGAATAGTCTTTGGCAATGGATCCTCTTTTCAAACCATTTGTCTGTAATTTCCATTTACTGCAGTGACACCTAATGGTAGGAGAAGAAGAATTGATCTCCATCCGCCTTGTTTGCTGTTAAACAAAGGGGAGTTTCGCATTATAAGCTGGTGGGGAATGTGTGAATTCTTTCCTCTCTCCTCAAAAAGCAAACAGACTGCTGCGATCTGGAAAGCATTCAGCTGCAGGAACAAAAGCATCTACACTCAAACTACAGCCTTTAGAAAGCCAAAAATCTAACCTTGCTATTTTTTATAAGCTAGTAAGTGCTGAGCTTCTATTATGAGTAAGGAGAGACAGCTATGGCTGGTTATTAAAATGACTAATAACAAAATGATACATGATAGTTCTTTGTGGCATATGGTCATTACTATACATCTGGAAATTTCAGGCTCAAGGGGGCTAATGTTTGTGATGGATATTTTGGTTTCTTCTGTGCTAAAAGCTGCCAGAAAGTGAGTTATTCAGGTCAGAATGAAAGTTGGCAAGATATATGCCAAAGATGTTCAGAATTTACTTCTGTATAACAAGCTTATAAAATACCTTTTTATGCAGCTAAGACCAGCTGGGTGAAAGTTAATCAGCCAAATGCAATTACAGGAGGTGTAAGTCTTATTAATGTATTAGGAATTCTCAGGGTACTACTGGACCGTTCCAGATGTGCTGCTGCATAATGAGTACAGAGTAACCTTGATCAAGAAGCCGATCTGCCCAGTCTCCTCATCTCTTTTAATAATCTATATAATATTTACTTGAGATGGCTCAGAAGGGACTAATAGAAGTAATAGGTTCTCATTCAAATGTAGACTTCATTTTCTAATAAATACAGCTCAGTAAAGGCCTGAAATGACAAAATTTCACTTCATCTTTAGTAGAAAATGACATTTTTTGAAACATATAGCTAACCAAAGGCAGGACTTTGTTAATAGTTTGCTAGAACAGGTGTGTTTTGGTGATGGAAAAGCCAAACAAAATGATCAGTTTTGTGTTGGACTAATAAAAGGTATTTTTTATTGAGATGCTGGGCAGCTACTTTGAAGGAGCGGGGTGTTCCAGACTGCTCAGAAGTGATATGGCAACCAGGCAGGCTGGAGGGAAGAGGAGATTGAAATTTCTGGGAGAAAATTTGGGACCCATGAAGACCTATGTCTGTTGGGTTTTTTTTTTCCCAAATGACAGCAGGATTCTGCCTTGTTGGTTATGAGGGGGCTTGAGGAGGGGCTTGAGACCAGCTGTGTCTCACTAAGCCACTTCTTCCTCTGGACAGAAAAAGAAAACCACAAAAAAACAAACAGAATAGGAGGCTTGAATCTCACCTGCCTGCTCAAGCTGCCCATAGAAAATGTCCCCATACTGTTTTTACCTTATGTTTACTAATATTCTGACATTCACAGATCAACTTTCATACCTGCAAATGTGTTATTAACCAGGTAATCACAACCTTTACCCTCAGACATTTGTGCAGCTTTCTGGCCATTGGTAGTTACTTCCCATTACAAGGGTTGCTAGCAGCCTCCACACTATGCTGTTGTTCTGGTAGTATCCTGGCATCTAAAAAGACCACAACAAATCTACATGTCTTCCCCATTTGTACTGACATTCCCCGAAGGAGGCATGGTTCGTCTTAGGGACCTATTGTCCTCTTTGTACATACAGTCAACTCCCATTAATCTCATTAATGAGACCTACATTCCCAAACTGGAAGGAAAAAATTCAGCTGGTGCAAAGATTTCCTGGGAGGCAAAAAGGGAGCTAAGGAGACCATAAGTCCCCTGAACCTCTGCTCCCCTCCCCACAGTACCCCAGAAATTCCTGGAGAGCACCCAAGGGAGCACATATGCAGCAGACTGGGACCACCTGCCCATCCCTTTCAGCTCAGCCTCTGATTGCAGACGTGAGAGGAAAAGGAAGGAAAGGAAAGGAACAAGAAAGAAAACTGATGTTGTATCTCTGTTGGCCCTTCCAACAGAGATTGACATCCAGCGACATTCACTGGATGTTTCTTGTGGTCCTCAGAAAACACACAGGGAGGAAGAATGAATGTGGCGCATTTATTTGTGTGTGCAGCATTTTGATCTCAGGAGAGGAAACAGCCATTTAACCTTTCATATTTTTTAATAAATTTCACTGAATCAAATCTGGAAACACTGTTGCAGGCTTAAAATAACCCTCATTTATCTAAGCTGCTTGGGAACAAAACAAACATTCTCTGCTGGAAGAAACAGGTTCTTACAGGAAATGGTGCAGCCTAGACTGGGTAATTACAGTGTCTCACTGCAGCATGTTTTTCCTGCCCTCCTGATGCCACCTGCACAAGGGACCTTCTCCCAGCTCCTGTCTGAAGCTAAGGTACCCCTTACCTCTCCCTTACCCCAACAGCAAGAAGAGCCACATGCCCCAAAATGTGGCACGTACTTCACTGTCCTAAGGATCAGGAAACTAACTCTAGGACATCAGAGTGGTAGAAGATGGCCCTGCGTTAAAACTCTATGCTTGTGGTTAATCTGGATGATTACTGGTGAGAAATGTGATCGTGTATATAAAAGAGAAAGTTTAAAACAGTGTCAGAAGCACCTGCTATTAGTCCTGTAAAGCTTACAAGTGAGAAAGAAGCCAGCTCAGGGAAGGGGTCTAAGAGGGCTTGCAGAAGCTCACTCCTGGGTGAGGAGACTGAGTGTGTGGCTCTGGCTGGCTCACACATAAGCATAGGGTAGCCCATGCTTCTGGGCAGAGGGGAGATCTGCACAATCAGGCTACTCAGCCAGGTGAGGACATTAGAGACGGGACTGGGAGGTGGCCTTGTTTCTTGTCTCCCATGCACTGCCATGCCCCTGCCACCAGCTCTGGGTGGATGCTGATGTTCAGGAATGGGGGCAAGGTGGGAGCAGGGTAGGATCAAAGGCACGTGGAGAGCAGGGAGGGATGTGAGGAGAGTGAGGCCATGGGAATACACTCAGCCTTGGTGCTCTGAGTCATCCAAGACAGCTGGTGCCAAGGAGCTGCTCTGCTGAGACTGAAAAATTGAATTTTGGTTGTGCTTACTGGGAAGGCTTGAGTCAGCCCTGGTTCTGCTGCTGTGTGTTAAAACAAAGAGAGAGAACTGCCTAGATTATGTGGCATTATCGCCTTTATTATCCATGTCAAATGAGTCCAACTGGTTTTTGTACTTCGTGGCCTGATGATAGATCATTTAAACATCTGTGTCCTGCATCAGAGATCTAATTTAACTGTCTAACAGGAATCAAGCATATTGTGAGATGTGGCCATAGCCCCCCAGATGCATGGCAGGCCCGCCTGGGCAGAGAAACCAAATGCCTTCCCCCAGGCAGGCAACACTGTAGCTGTCAGAGGTACACATCAGCTACAAGGACTTAAATACGCACTGAAAGGTAAGGGTGTTCTAGAGGGATTCGTTGAAAAAAGGTGGCCTTAACAAAATGATTTAGAATCATAGTATCATAAAATAGTTTGGGTTGGAAAGAACCTTAAGGTCATCTAGTTCCAACCCCCCTGCCATGGGCAGGGACGCCTCACACTAAACCATGTTATCCAAGGCTCTGTCCAACCTGGCATTGAGCACTGTCAGGAATGGAGCATTCACAACTTCCCTGGGCAACCCATTCCAGTGCCTCACCACCCTTACAGTAAAGAATTTCCTCCTTATATCCAATCTAAACTTCCCCTGTTTAAGTTTTAACCCGTTACCCCTTGTCCTATCACTGCAGTCCCTAATGAAGAGTCCCTCCCCAGCATCCCTATAGGCCGCCTTCAGACACTGGAAGGCTGCTATGAGGTCTCCATGCAGCCTTCTCTTCTCCAGGCTGAACAGCCCCAACTTCTTCAGCCTGTCTTCATACGGGAGGTGCTCCAGTCCCCTGATCATCCTCGGGGCCCTCCTCTGGACTTGTTCCAACAGTTCCACGTCCTTTTTACGTTGAGGACACCAGAACTACACACAGTACTCCAAGTGACATCTCACAAGAGCAGAGGGGCAGGAGCACTTCCCTTGACCTGCTGGTCACGCTCCTTTTTGTTCAGCCCTTCAGCATAATTTCTTCCTGGGCAGTAAAGAGCCATCAAAACACTGATTGTGACACCTAGATTTACAGAATCAGAATGGTTTAGGTTGGAAGGGACCTAAAAGATCACTTTGTTCCAACAGCTGTACCACGGGCTCTTCCTTCTGAGGAAAAGCAGTTTGCTAACAACTTCACTGGTTCATTTCATACTTTCTTTTCCACAGCAAAATATCTTCATTTCCTATAGTAGGAGATGAATGAAAGCTGGCCGTACATGGAGACAGTCCCTTGAACTAGGAAGCACAAGATCCATTCTGAACCACTCAGTGCAATTTATGCAACAAGCAGGCTAGTGCTACAGGCATAACAGTGCCCGGAGCCACATCTAGCCTAGTCCTGTGCCAGGTATTGGCCAGCTGATATTGGCCCAGCAGCATTGAATAGCTGCTTACAGGTGAAACACATAATGTTGCTCCTGACAACCTCCCTCAGCCCCCACCCCGCAGGAGCAT
Source organism: Pezoporus occidentalis (assembly GCF_034315485.1). NCBI lineage: Eukaryota > Metazoa > Chordata > Aves > Psittaciformes > Psittacidae > Pezoporus > Pezoporus occidentalis. The sequence goes on from NW_026916062.1 coordinate 1,467,697, forward strand.
CTTTTCTCTCCTGCACGTCATTCATGTGTATCCAAACTATACAATATACTTAGAACTGCTGAGAACAGTTTATCTGTGGCTTTTGCAGAAGCATTGCAATTTTAGGTAGTAGCAAATGTTTAATTTTATCAGTCCTCCAGATTATACAGAGACCCCCCAGGTGAGGCTTTGGAGCCTTTGTGCATATTCTTTTAGGCATGGATTTAGAAAAGTGGATGTCCAAGGTCTGAAATACGAGAACAGCACACAGTGATACAACTTAACATGAAGGAAAGTCTTTCTGGCTGGTGGCAGAATGGTTTCTCCTGACTATGCCTAGGCTGAACTGCCTTTGCATGCCATTGGGACATAACTGGAGCCTGCACCCCTGCTCCTAAATCCAGGTGTGCAGCTGTCATCTATACACATATTGCCTTTGCTGTCAGCCACTGGCCTGTGGAAATACTTTGAGGCCTTTGTAGTCGAACCTGCCAGGTTCAATAAGCACCATTAGTATTGGGGATACGCCATATGGCTGGGGCTAAGGCACTGAGAGGCAATTTAGGATCCTGTGTGTTGGAAGAGTTAATATTCTGTGCTGGGAAGAGGACACAGCTGCCCCACTACTATTTCAGTGTTTATGCTAAGGAGACCAAGGAGGAAGACCACTACCTTAGAGTGGTACTAAATGTTCTCATCCGGAAGCGTGTGCTGACATTATGGAGAGGAAGGGAGATCCAGATCTTCAAAGTCTGGATTTATGTCTGGAAAATCAGATGCTCTTCAGTGTGCAAAATTTAACTGGCAATCTAATTAGTAAAGATTTTTTCTTTTTTTTTTTTCTCTTGCGAGATGCCCTTATCTCAGTTTCCAGTAAGGTAACAGATACTAAGACATGAGCCTTCCCATGGTGTTAGGTCTGTTTTGCTTCCAGTCACTGAGAAAACCCAGAAATCTACTTTTTTTTTTTTTTTTAAAAGGCAACTAAACAATTCAAAACTTTCCATAAGATTTTTCCTTGAGTTTGGTTCTAGAAATGTGCAAAAGTTGGGTTCAGTCCAGATTTAACTGTTTCAAAATTGCATGCAACAGAAATGCTTCTAAGGGGTAGGTACAGATTTTGACATTACTTTGATTTCACTGTGATTTGGGACCCTTTTAGAGAAAGAGGGGCGTCAGCTGCACAGAGCAATGAAGCACTGTAATGCTAACTATATAGCCACAAATTGGGGATGACTCACAAGCTTCAAAATGGTTAAAGCTGAGCTAACTGTTGGGACAAGACCTGATGGGAGGAGAAATAGCAGGAAATTTAGGAAGTGGTTTACGGCTCACTCATCTCCAAGCTGCTCTGGCACCAGGAAAGCTAAAGCAGTTACAGAGCTCCAGGGGACAGCGAAGCCATGTCCTGGGCATCAGCTGGTCACCCTCTGGTGCCCCATGCCTCAGGCACCAGCTGGTTGGGGGTCCTTTTCTAAACTCTGAGACAAATCAGCCCAGTGTGGGGAAAACATAAGCTGGCCAAAAAAAGCTTCTTTCTACCCTTTTTGCATATTCTCTGTATTCAGTCCTGGAGGAAAAGAAGCATTTATCCATGTCTAGTTCCTCAGAAATCCTTTGCCCTTCTCAAGAGACATTGTCTGTTACGTAGAGAGCAGCTGAGTGATTGGCAGTGCATGGTCTGATGTGAGAGTGTTGGTAACTCTCTCTGAAAAGCAGTGCTTAGACAGCAAATGGTCTCCAAATAGAATCCCCACATCTTTTTCTCCATATTTTGAAAAAAACTCCCTCTAGGTTTAAAAGATGACCCTAATTTTTGAAATTGCAAGCAATGTTTCTTCCTTCTGGATTTTACCACAGAAAGTCATCTTTGTTACCCAAGTGTCATATGTGTCATTCTTGGAGTCCTGATTTTATTTAAATACATCCATATTCCATTGATTAATTTAGTTATTCATTGCATATCATAAGGGACAAGGCCTCCAGATTTTGTTTCAACAATAACAGTAGTTAAAAGCTTCTGTGAGCTGTTTTCTTGTATCTTTGGAAAGTGTACTTTTGGTCAAACTTTTCTACCTAGACTTTTCTGAAATACAGGTGTTATGGTGTAGGTCTGTGCTGGAATAGATTTGGTTCCTTCTGGTAAAAATGCCTGTTCCAATTACAAGCAATTCCCACAAAAGCTGTTAAAAACACCTATACTGAGTTCTTCTACTTTGCCTTTTCTCTCTTGGGGTGCCTGGTTCTTTCTCGTGCGTTTATGTTTGGGAGCCGCCACAGAAAGTCCTGCCCTGGCACAGCCCATCTCTCTTTCTAAGGTCACTTGGTATTGGGAACAGGCAAATTTCTTTAAATCATTTCTTAGGTCACTGCTCTTCATGGCCCAATAAGTCAAACCCAGGTTGTGATCAGCTCTACCTGTAATTTGTCCATAAGTGTTATACATCTTTTCCTTTCCTCCTTATTTTTTTTTCTTTTTATTTACCATTAGGTAAGAAATTGCAGGAAACTTGAGTCAAGATGATAAAATGTTCCAAAAAACAAACAAACAAAAATAGGCAAAATCAGAGCTTCTGCTTTGGAAAGACGACCTTTACAGTTCTATTTCTGTTATCACATGAAAAATGCAAAGCAGCTGGAGGCTGACCTGGATCTGGATGCTGGGAAAAAAGGGCAGAGGGGGAAGGGAAGAGAGGGGCAGCAGAGAGGGGAGGCGAGAATGTCCCTTATCAGCAGCTGGGCATGAATCAAGCCTGTAACAATTAATAGTGATTGAAATTGTACACATGCTGTAAACCATAAGCAGTTTCTGTTAATTTTAATACATATATGTTATAAATAACTTAACATAGTCATGTCTACTCTTCTTAGTTAAATATACTTACTATAATATTCTTTTGCATTACAGAAATGGTTTAATTTGGTGCAGTTCTAAATCAGAATATATATTCTCATCAGCATTTCAAATGAAGTACAAATTATACTTCAGATACACTATTTGTCACATACTTAAAATTATGAAGTTAACATTACTTCTGAATATTTGTTTCAAGGAAAACAGAGACTTTTTTATCCACTGCAAAGCAAGGAACACTGTCCATGGCATAAGGCTCATGTGTACAGTGTGTGTAAGAAAAACATAAATAACAGTAACACGGCAACAGTTGCATGAAGACCTTGTCATGGGGTGTCTGAAATAAGTGAGTCCTGATGCTGCCTCATGTGGTCTCCACATCAGGTGCAGATCTCTGAAAGCCGCCTCGCACATTCTTCACAGCCCTGAACCAGCCATACAATGCTGGAGCCCGAGGTTGTTAAGTTCAGTAATAGCAGGAATGAGCCATTGATGCTGCTTGAAACAAGGGAAAACAATAGGTCTTTAAGACAGCTCCCATTGCTGAATGTAAATTGGTTTTTAATAAAATCTAGACAAAACCTGATGATGTCAGAAGAATTCCACCCCTGTACCACCCTGGAGATTGCTCAGTAAATGGCAAGAAATGCATACATTTTTGGGGAGCATTTCTGGGTTTCTTGTACCCATTGCAGCTGTACACTAGAGTCTGTAGGCCCTTTCTTGCATACCCAAATCCTTATTTCTAGCAGAGCTACTACTATGAAAATGCAGCATATTAGGTCTGTGAGGTGGGACTCATAGGCAGAAAGTACACAACTATTTTCTTTTCTACCTTTAACTGCACCTCATGGGAGATTCCACGCTTCATTTGCTGTGTCTAATTTTTCCTTCCTCTCATCAGCAATTATTTAACCCAGATCTTGTTGTTGGTGATTCCTTTCTCAGATTAACAGAAATCACACAAAAAATACAGACCCACCTGTGCATGTGTGAGTATATATGCGCACAAAATAACTGCATGTATGTGCACATATCTATTTACATATATCACTCCATGCATACAGGTTGAGGGTGTGTACAGCTGCATGCGTACACATACAGTCATTTTTTGAAGCAAGATGCCTTGTGTTGTTTAATTGTGTTAATGAGAAACAAACTTTCAATCAGATAAGTGAGAGGCTTTTAAGACAACCTACAAATTATCAGTTCATGCTTGATCATTTTCTTGAGCATTATCCCCAGCAGTTAGTCATCTGATTTCATGTATTGTATCTGTATTAAAAATAACACAGCTCCCTGTAATTCCTTCTGTATTTTCTTCAAACACAAGGGAGAAAGCACATTCCCTAATATATTTTATAGGCACACTCTCTTTGTAAATTTCCTTTGCAAAGGTCCTGCTCATATTTGTATCTTATTACTTTTCTTATACTGGATTTATTGATAGTTTCTAACAAAAATATGATTTCAGTATATTTACGGAACAAAACTCAATATAACAGCCACCAATTCAATTTTTTTCATCAAAATGGAGAACAATAAAGAATCTAAAGTCTTCAGTTCAGACACATAGCATCAAAAACCCCTATACTGTTAAAAGAAATAACTCAATAACAGGGAAGTGATAGATATTACTTAAAGAACAGCATTAGCTTTGTTTACCTTATCTGAGTTTCTAATAATCCAGACTACAACTTGGAGAGTTACACATATTTTGTTCCTGAAACATGTATAAATTCAGTCACATTTTGTAAGTGGGGAAAAATAATGCGTATACATTAAGAAGTATTTATTGCATATTATTATTGCTGGTAATAGCATTATATACATTTAGATGGATTTCACATGAAGGCATTTTGTTGTTCTGCCACATTTCTTTCATATGGGTGGGGGACTTTATGGAGTTGATCTGTTTTGCTAAAAGTTCATATTCTGCATTTCTAATGGATTCCTTTCAGAGAAAGACTGTGGAGAAAGACTAGTTGGAGGGGGGGGGAGTGGGGAGGAGGGTTGTTTTTTTTCTTACTGACCACTAACTAAAGATTTGATTAATAACTTTGGCTAACAATAGATTTTTAGTTAAATAGAGGGATGAATTCATTATTTACCTGTTCTTATTCTTCTGTGTGTTGCCCGGTGATGATTATAGCTGTTTTAGAAATGATCCTTATTTATGGTATGTTGCATCATCCAGAGATGCAGTAATGATTTTAGATTTTCCACCTAAATTACAGGGCACTTTCCACTGAAAATGGTAAACAATATTACAAACTTTAAAAAAAGAAGTAATCTGATTTCAGGGAAGAGGGAACCCAGTGAAAGATGTGTGCTTTTATAAGGATGGACAATGGAAAGCAAAATAATAACTCCTAAGTTTGATTGTTCAAATATATTCTGCAATACAGAGAGCTGCATGCAGGCTGGAGCAGGCATGGGGCAGGAAGGTTAAGTAGAAGAGAAGGCACAATACTTCAGATTGGCAGTAGACTGCAGCAAGAATAATCTAATCAAAACTAAATTCAATTATCTAGTCCCAGGGCAGGCTCCTGGGACTGCTGCACTGAATGCTAGCAGATCTCCTCCTAGACATTTTTCCCCAGTCAAACTCACATGATGAATGCAGATGAAATTTGAAATATGAAAATCTGAAATAATTTATGGAAGTTGTCAGAAATTTGGCCTGCTTGTGGTGTAATTTCCTCTGAGACGAGGCAGGCTGGCTCATTGCTTCTAGTCTCAGAGCAGTTGCTGGTCTTCCAATGGATGGATCAACCCCTTTAAAATGCTCTTCCAGACAAATTACAGCTCATTACAGACAGCCTTGCACCATGCCATTATGTCAGAGGAAATCTTTTTTCATTTGCACAAATTTGCTTGGAATTCTCATATTTATTTGAGCATCCATTATCGAATCTGAACATTGAATTATCCACAATTATTTTCTGGGTAGGCGGATGTTTGTGTATATGGAATAGATAGTGACTGTGTAGATATACAAATACTACAGCATTGCTGAAAATCCTGCCTGTTTCAAGCAACTGCATTTGTGCAGAGAGCTGCCGTGTGTGTGTATCTATCTATCTATCTATCTATCTATCTATCTATCTATCTATCTATCTATCTATCTATCTATCTATCTATCTATCGATCTATCTGTCTGTCTGTCTGTCTGTCTGTCTGTCTATCTATCAAGTTGTTTCCTGAAGATTGTCTTTTAGGAGATGCATTTACTTTCTGAAAGGAGTCATCTACAGAAACCAGCTCACTTCCCGGTGACTCAGAGCCTGCTCTTTGTAGCTATTACAATTAGAACTTCTGTCTGTGCACGTGTAATTCGTGTATGGTCTGGCCCCGTGTGAGATCTGCAGTTATCATGTACTTTAAATTACATTCTGTAACAAACATGCTGTCTCCATCACTGCCATGCTCACATCTATCACACCTTCCACCTCTTCCCTGTGCTGAGAATTGGAGTAAGCACTGACATGCAAGAAAATGGAAGGGGCAGTGATGGGATACATTCTGAAATCCTCACTCCTTTCCTCTAGGGCAAATTTTCCTCAGGTAGGGATATGAGCTAAAATGTCACTCAATACTTACATTTTTTAGTTTCTTAACCCTGTTACTAGGCTATTGATATCACAACTTTATGGTTGTTTAACATTATAAATATTCATTGGAAGAAAGATTTCACAAATGACAATTCTTGTGTGAAATTGTCCTCTTAGTTTATATCATACTGGAGATTAGAGTCATGGATGTTATCATTCCTGAAAATAGGAGTTTCCATAGGGAACCAGGCCAATACACCATTGAGACCATTTTGGGGGTTTTGATCAACATCAGTGTTAAAAACCTAAAAATCCAGCATCAGCCACTTTGAACAGATCTGCCCAAAGAAGAAGAGAGTTTGGAGGATTTACTTTAAAACATTTGGGTTTGCTTTAGAAATGTTCCACTGCAAATACTCTCAGGTCTCCATATGAAAGTTTGATCATATTAAAGTTTTTGAGTGCCTTTTGTCTCTCTTTACATAGATATCCTCTAACTTATTTCTTGTCTATTCAACCACTGTAGCTCTCATCTCGTCACTATTTGTGTCCTGTGAACTTCTCACAGGAAGCTTGTTCCAACTTTCATAGACTAAGAACTGTAGGAGAATAGAGGACAGAACTGGTTTGTTCATGACATTCACATACATTCTCTTTCGTTATTCAGTCAGGTTATGAAACACCGAGGAAAGGTTCACACTGTGATTAGATCTCCAACAGTCAAACCTTTACAGACAAGAGCATTTAGGACCCTGCTATTTTCTTGAAATAGAATTAAGTTTGAAAACTTTCACAACACCGCAGCAAAGCAAGCAGAGCTCAGTTTAGTAAATAACATATGCCCACAAACACTCACTCAGAGCCTACTTTGCTGAGCTGGCCAGCATCTTCCTCTGAGGGTCCCTCCTTCTTTTGTCAGAAGCCTGCCCAATGCTCATGCAGAAGGTGCTCCAGCATGGGCGCAAGTGTCTGTAGGTATTTCTACTTCAGGTATTTGGAGCTGCAGTCTTCAAGAGAGGTGTGGGGCACTGCCTGATGGCTAAGACAGACTAGGAATGTCTAGTATGGAGCAATCCCTTTCCAATTCTTGTTATCTACAGGGTATGGAGAAGGGCATATCTTAACATTCTTCTTCCTTCAGTACTGCTGATTGTTGTGGTGATGCAGTATTGTAGATGTGCATTTATAATTTTTGCCCATTCCAGCCTTTGGGTTTTTTTCATTACTTCTCCAGAAAATAATTAGGGGAACTTCTCTTTTCATCAGACTGAAAGGATTCTTTCTAGTCATGGTTATTGTTGGTTTTTTTTAAGAACTCCTCAAAAGATATTTTTCATGACATCAGTCAAATGTGTGCTGATCAGACAACTTTCCATTCTGGACTATTTTATGTGTTTTGTCATGTATCAAGCTTCCTGCTACATACCTTTACCTTGCTGGCTCATCAAGTCATCTGCCTGTATGAGAAGACTTTTCCCCATCTCACTTTTCAGTTTGCACTCTCTCAGTGGAAACCAGATATGGCTGGACTGTTTGGAGGGTGGACATTATTTGGGACAGAATGTAAAATACAGACTGTTCAATGATCTCAGGATAGTTATCCATGTCTGCCTTGGGACAGAGCCTGAGCAGAAAGGGCTCCATCACTGCTAGCAGAACCATCAGACACTGTAATAAACACATGAGAATAAGGTATGGTAGTATCTGCAAGAATTTTATAGTCAGCAGATAGTTCTTAATGACCTGCAGAAACTTGCAGAGATTGGGGGGCCACCCTGATTCCAGCAAAGAGCCCCAAATGTTCCTGGTTGGTTCAGGTAGTGGAGGAAATGCATTCACTGCAGGAGACCCTTGAAATGTCTAATTATGGCTGGACTCGAGAGGTGTGAGTACTTGTAAAAACGAGAACTGGGGGTGTGTTGGGATGATAGAAAAGCAAGAATGAACCCTGATTGATGATGAGGCTTATGAACATTAGCCAAATGTGGCCATTTGCGCAACTAACGCAGTGATGCTGAGAACAGCAATATCTAGTACTTCATGGTAAACCTCTGAACAGAATTTTGAACTAAGAAGGAGTCATTTTGCTACTATGGAAGTTATTTATGTTAAAGATACATAACGATATTATGACTTCAAAAACCAGAGCCACAAAATAATTAAACTGAGAAAGCTTCGAGCTATATGTCTTGTATTTGCATTTTACTCATAATAAATATAAATTGTGAATATTCCCTTAGAAAAAAAAAAATCAGAATGAAAAAAATAATTACTTGGGAATCACAAGTTTTGTTTATTGGGATTTCTGCTTCTTTTTGTATTACACATTTTGAAATATTAGTGAAGTGTGCTCCCCATCCCCCTCCATACCATTTGGTAGTGGTGTCAGGATAGAAAAAAAAAACGCATAAACATGTAACTTATTTAAGTCACCACATTCTTTCTTTCTTTCATTGGGATAGCTGTTCATGGCTGGAATAGGTTGTAGCCTCCCAGCTTCTCTTTGCTGCAGGAAACTTTGTAATAGCACTTAAATAAATAAAGAGTCTGGGTCGGAGTTTATTGCTCTCATTGTGCTATTGTATATGTGTATTATAGAGTCACCCCATAGATTGACACAATTAGTTGAATGCAGGACAAGACAAATGTTGTATATGACAGTGGGGTAGTATTGAAAGATGACCCCATATCTGGAGAGCTGAGAGTTATGGATCCATTGATAGCTGTTACCAGCATTTTGAAGCGTGGCTGTTAAATCTTGCCTGCTGGCTTCTGGCTGCTGGCCTGCCTGCCTGGGCAACCAGCTGCTGAATGGAGCTGCAGGCAGCTTCTGCACTTTGTTGTGCTGTTATAATAACTGATCACTGACTGGAGGAGACTCTGCAAAAGCCAACGGGGACACAGCGCTGCTAATCTTTGTTGCTCGTTTCACTGGCTGTGCTTCTCTTGTTGGAGCTATCTAAAGGGCTGAGGCACTTTCAAATGCCTGTGTATGGCAGTGCTGGATGAGAAGAAAGCCTCTATTCACAAAGAAAATACACTAAATAAAATTGGGAATTCTAATCAAATATTAAACATTTCCTCCACAAATAAGACCATAGTAAGAAACCTAACAGTGACAGCTCAGCATCTCTGATTACAAGCCGCTTTCTCTTTAGATGCACAAGTGTGCAATCAACACATGAATGGTATAGAGAACTCACTTTCAGTGTCAAGCCTAGAAAATGTTGGCAGAAGTTCCTGTCTTCTTTGTTTTGAATATCTGTAATATTGTAAAGGTTTTATATTCTTTAGTTTTTGGTGAACACTTCACCTGTGAAGGCCAGTATTTTCCTATTAAAAACCAAACCCAACCCCCTAAAGCACTTATGTAAATGTTCCACATATTTACCAGGGGAAATATTCAGGAAACCTCTACGAGATTTTTTGTCTGACTTTTTGAGTAAATGCAATTCACTCTTATGCAGTCCTGCTCTTTGAGTTGTATATTAGTGTGCGTGCATGCATTTGCCCAATTGTGTTCCCTAATATGGGAAGCCAGATGACAGTCTAAAAAAAAAATGACAGTGAAACAGCATGTGACACATTGCTTGCAATCTTATGAAATGGGTAAGAGATTTTTTCTGCTAAAGTTTGTCATGGCTTATTTAAAAATCATTTTGAATTCAGTTTGTGAGAGACAGAGAATCCACCAAGGCAAGACCTTTAAGATACATTAATCAGAAAAAGAGGTCTAACTGCAAACTCTAGAATAAAGGTCACATTCTGTAAAGCTCATTAGCATAAGTCTCCACTAAAAAAAAAGAGAATCATGCGTTTGACTTCATATAGGAAAAGCTAGGCACATGGGCGACTTTCACAGGGGAAGCCATTTCTACCTCAAATCCTAAAATTTTGGTTATTAAACATGTCTCTCACAGGATTTATCCATGCAGGCATATGGCCTGCTGGATTCTGATGGAGGAAATTCTATGTTTGGAGGAAATTAGAAGTTTTTGTCTGAGTTTTCTAAACTAACACCAGTTTACAGGCAAGTGGTACTTGTTAAACAGGCAAGTACAGGCTAAATGCAGTTTGTAACTTGACCCTGCACTTCATCAGAAGAATATGTTGGCTACACACACACACAGATAACTCCGTTGTATAAAGGAGTCTCTGTTGACATAAGCTGAAAAAGACCTAATATCATTGTGGAGTTTTATTATTACCGATGAGAAAGAGAATATCTTTTGAATGAAAATATCAAAGAAGCCTACTGTGCTTCTGTTCACGTCAAATCCTTGTTGAAGGAGGAAATTTATGAAAAGTTCCCATAAAATTACTGTACCAGGAAGAAGCTGGACTTTGGAGTTTTAGATAAAACTATATATTTTCCATCAACCTCAAAAAGAAATGTGAGCTGGGAGGCTCCAGGCCTTCAGAGTTCTCAGTGACTCTGGCAGCTCTGCTCACATGGATTTTGTACTGTCAGAAACCCCACTGGCTGGTTATTGCCACCAACTTTCTGGGCTCTCTTAACCTCTTCTGTTCCACCTTGCATATTTGGGAGAGAAAAGAAAGTGCTCAAGACAAAAACACCTTGTGTGAGTTGACGTAGTTAACCTAACCATGGATTCCATGCAGGACTGCAAGTTAGCATTGTTGGGAGGGTAGCATTGCTCATAAACTTTCCTGGCTGACCCATTCCTTGGTGTTAGTGCCTCTGCAGCATTTTTTATGGAGACCCCAGAAACTAGAGTTGTTACAGAACAGGGTGGGACAACTGGATGCTCCTTCTGTTTGGAGCCAACAAATGCTGGTCTTCTTAGCCACAAGGAAGGAGACAGGTTTGTAGTAGCAGTGATGGAGAGAAGACTGGGATTTGCTGGAAAGAAATCAGACTAGCAGTCATTAGATTTGGATTCTGATCTTTGTTTAATACTAGAGAGCCCCAGTTTCCAAGTCAAAGTACACATGTACACACGGCACATCTTTTTTTTTCATGTAAAAGCTAGGTAAATAATATTCACCCTGACATTGTTGCCAAACTGCAAAAATCTGTATGCATTAAGATCTCTAGGAAGAGGCCAGTAAGTAAATACAAAATAACAGTGTTTTTTCATGCCCTGCTCATTCATTAATATTTGTAAATTGCTTTGAGATCCTTGGATGTAGAGTAGGATAGAATATGCTGCAATGTTAACGTTAATAATATAATCTAGATAATTCAGAGATAAAAACAGATTGATATATGTAATAGAGTTCTTGTCTAAGAAGAGACAACCGGCAGTTTTTCTTTCCATTGTCCCAAATGTCTTTGTTCACTTTTCAGAGACAAATTACACTGTATTAATAATTTTAACTCATTGATTTCTTTTGTCCTTTTTTTTCCCCAAAGCACTACTGCTTGTGCAAAACAACAATAATCATGAGTCACCCTTCATACTCATTTCTTAATAAAGTTGTTCTTTCTTAACTTCACAGCATTCGGGAAATGTTGCATGGTACAAAGTTAGTGGAGTTATTCTGTTTAAGTGGGGTTTATTTTACCTTTGCTACTAACCATTAGTGTGAGTGTTCCTACCCCAAGGCAGCTGATGAGGAGGGTGCAATTCACATCAGTAAGGGTTGCTATGTTGGTCTCCCTTAAATTCACTCACTCTGTGAGTGTAAATAGTTCCTTGGAAGTCAGCGGGATTTCATAAGGTGAACAAGATTTTAGCTTTGCTGGCTGCAGTGAGAGTTTTATCTGATTTGGGATTGAGGTGTTGGTCCCAAAGGTGAATGATGAAAGCCGAAGTGATAAGGGATGAAGTGAAAAAATGAATAGTCATCTTTTTTCCTCTACAACCTGTTGTTACTGCTTTACTGAATTCTATCTCTCTACAAATAATTCAAACCACCTCTTTCATGGTGCACTTTGCAGTAGTATAAAAGGGGAAAAGATTGCTTCTAGCACCTTGTTATACTGAAAAATACAAGATATTGTAGAGGATGCTTTTATCCATCCCAGGAACGCTGGCTGCTGGGTCTCAAAATGGTCTTATCCTTGCAGTCAGACCATGTTTGATTGTTAAGGGGAAAGACACAGATCAGGTTTAGAACATCACTCCTTAAGAGGAACCATTTTTACACAGGACTCTTTCCTATCACTGATTTTACAGAACATTTGGGCGCAAAGAATGTCTGTTCCCATATACATATACTTGAAGTACCATCTTGCACATTTTCATCAGTGAATTGCTTACCTCCATGGGATTTGAATAAGTCTCTTAATCATAGACTATTATGCCTAGTGGTATATGTTTGCATATAGTCTTTATAAAATAAGAGCTTTTCCATCTAGCCATTACATAGCACTAGTTTTAGTTTACTTCAAACAAGTTATTTTAGTCCTGACGGAAAAAAAAAAAAGGGGGGGGGAGGAGGCTAAAGGGGTAGGCTTAATCTGAGGAAGTTTTACACAAATCTAACCACGTCCACAGTAGGACGCTTGTCACTCCTTGCAGATCAGAATCAGGGACTGTTTTATGCCCTGCCTGCTGCAGCGGCTTTCCATCAGCAACACCATCCTACTGGGGCCTTCAAAATGGATGACTGCCACAGTGTTCACCGTCCCTAGGGGCTGGGCTTGTTTTATGTTTCTCCGAGCAAAAGAAAGAGTGGCTGGCTCGGTTGAGGAGCCTGGAGGACCTCACAACCCCATGGAATATGACATGGAATATATAGGCCCTCTCCCACCAAAACATTTGGGATGTTGAAGATTTTAACACTCTTTATTTAAATCTGCTTTTTATTACTGTGGTCACATCCACAGATCTCGGCTTACTTTCCTCCTGCCACACATCTCTGTGTGTGTTTGTGTGTGTCGCAGGCATTACAGGTGTGCAGTCACAACAGAGAGGGATCACCTTATGACTGGCACAACCAAAGCCCGGTTATAAGGCAGACGGGTGGCCTCTGCTTTGAAGGCCAGACCCGCTACTCCTCCCTTGTGGGCCCACCACCACGAGGCAGCGGGTGAGTGAGAGCTGCCAGCCTCGCTGTGCCGCGCCGCGGGTGGAGCCGGCTATGGCCCCACGCTGGCTCGCAGGCAGCTGCGTGGGCTCGAGCCGGCGGGGCTCCGCGGGTATGAGGGTGCGTACACGCGTGTGTGTGTGAGGGTGTCAGAAATGGCCCTTTCACCCGCCTCACGTCCCCGGCAGGGCTCTCCTGCTTCAGGCGGCTGGTGGCTCAGGGCACAGGCTGATTAGGTAACAACAGAGCACCTTCCCTCCCTGTTTCCTCTCAATGCGCTTGGGCCACGGCTTTTGAAGGAGCCCAGCCCTGCCACTATCCAGCCATTATACGGGGATGTATGGGGCTTTATCCGGAAAAAGCTCAGCCTTGCCCCAGGCTTCATCAATCATTTAGACCGGTTCAAATCCCCTTCATCGCGTTCCGCCTCATTAAACCTATCAAGGGGGACTGAAGAGGGTTTGTATAGGTCCAGAATGCCTGTACACTCCTCGCTATCTCAGCGCGAAAAAAAAAAAAAAAAAAAAAAGAAGAAGAAAAGGCAAAGAAACGATTAAAAGGAATTTCACCGGCCTGCCCGCTGCCTCCGCACATGAGCCTGTCCGGGCTTCCCCTCCCGACGGCTGCTTGGGGAGTCCCTTCCACCCTGCCCTGGCCCGCCGGGGCACTCAGCGCTCCCGTCCGCCCCGTGATGTACGCGAGGTGTGAAGGCCCGGGCGGTGCGGTTTGCCCCGGCCCCTCTGCAGGCAAAGGGAGGAGGACGGAGCCGTGCAGGATCCCTCCAGGCAGGTTGCCATTGAGTCCCGTGGCTGTCTTTTTGAAATAAACATATTATTTTATCCCCTGGGAAGGATAGAGATAAATTAGCTCCAGCAAAACAGTGCTAGTTGTTATTTATTGTTATGTTTTTATTCTGACGACATCAACAGCCAAACTAGGGGTGCCTCTCCACCCCCTCCCTGCTGCCGGCCTGGGCTGCGCTTCAGACCCCGCCCGGAGCCGCGCCCTGGAGCTCGGCTCCGAACCGCCTGCATCTGCAGCTGGAACAAAGAGGGGAGGCGGCGTTATCTCCGACCCCTTCTGATATTAATAGTCATAAAACCTGGAGTGACTGCCGAAAGCAACGTGTTAAATGCCAGGAGCCGGGGTGGAGCTGGGTCTAGATAAAACAAATAAGAAGGAAAGGAAAAAAAATACAAACAAACAAAAAAAGGCAACGCACTGAATCCAGGTCTGTATTTTAACTTTTTTAATAACGATTTTTTCTGTGCTGTAAGCTTGCACCGAATCCTGGAGGAATTGCTAAATCAGATTAAGGTTATATTTTGCAACAGACTGGATGGAGCAATAAAGGAGAAAGCGCGGAAATGGGACTTCACCCATCAATTAGATCTCTATTAGCAGCCAATGCAGGCTTCACCACAGGAAATGTCACGTCCCGGCAGAAGCAGAGCCTTTCACTTTCCCCTGAAATTAAACAATTCTTCATGCTCGCAGACCCCGGGCGAGCCGAGCCTTTGTTCGCCGGGCGCGGAGGGGCCGCGTCCCGCCAGCACCTGCTCGCTGCCTGCGCCGGGACCCACGGCCGGGCGACTGCCTGCACAGGTTGCCCCAACACCTGCGCTGCTCGCCCGCCTGCCCAGCGCCCAGGAAACCGCGGCCTTAAAAGGCTCTATTAATATTAAAGGGGTTATTCCAGTCATAAGCAGGCTATTACCAACACAATGGATAGTATTTTGAATAGCAGGTCGGCTCATCTATCTCCATAGATCATATCTGCCAAAGACGGGCCCCCTCCCCCAGTCGTTTCCCACCCCCGGCTCCTTGAGGTTTGGGGGCTCCTTCGCAGCTAATCTCGACGCTGGGTGTGAGGCCGCGGTACGCTGAGGCGGGCAGAGCGGGACGCTCGCTGGGATGGAGGAAGAGGCTTCTCTCCCACACCCTCAGCCCGGAGCTGAGTGCAGGAGGGGGCTTGGATTTGCTTGGCACGGCTTGCTGGGTATCTCTCCCTCTCTCCCCCCCCTCCGGCGCCGAGGAGTATCCTGCGGGGAGGGAGGCAAGGAAGGGCACGGGGCCTTTCCCGCGCACGTCCCCCCTCCGCTCCTTCTCCCCTTCCTGCTCAGAGAAAATAAAGAAGAAGAAAAGCCCTTGAATTTGCCCATAAGCGAGAAAGGTGCAGCAGGAAAGGAATGGCCAAGCAGAGGGGGAAGTCGCAGGGGGGATAAAGAGAGCTCTGTTGCCCCGGTCCTTGTTGTTCTTGCTGCTGCTCCATTCAGGCACCGAATTCAAATGGATATTTTACAGTTCAGCCCAGCTGAACAGGGGCTCAATGCCTGAAAGCTGCCGAGCTGGCTCCGCGGACATGCTCTGGGCCCGATATTATAATTTTCATAATGCGCTTTTATGCAGCTCCAGCCTCCTCCGGTGAGGAGCCCGCAGAGCGGCTGAAAGGGGCTTTGAGAGACTGGAGAGAGGGGCTGCACCGAGCGGAGAGCCCCCCCCCGCCTGCCCCAGCCGAGGGACCCTCCCTCTAGCCCCCGGCACCGGCGCTGTGTGGCCTGGCATCAGCACCGTGCGCTCCATGCCCGCTCTGTCCGGAGCTCTGCGCCCCGTCCACCCCCATCACCAGCCCGGGACCACCGTCATAAAGCTCCGTCCCACCCTAGGGCACCGCCGGCAGCTAGCGATGTCCTGCCCCTAGTGAGTGTCCGGCTGCACCGGCACCACCCTGGAAAAGGGGCAAGGAAAGGGGGAGTCTTCCTCTCAGACAGGCCGTGGGAATCGAGTGGGCCCAAAAGCCACCCTTATACCTGGGCGGAGAGAGGGGAGATAAACAGTAAGGAGCCAGGAGGGTTATTTCCACAGCTAAAAGCCAGAGTGACTGAAAAATCTGCAACTGTATTTATCATCCTGGGCAAGTCATCCGCCGCTGAAGACGGTGGCAGGCTGAATCGTTAACCGGCTGGTGCCAGCGGCTAGGAATGACATTCAAAAGGTTATTGATTTCCCTTCAGGGCAAAGAGACTGGACTCCGCCGCTGCCAGCACACCTCCGCCCAGCTCAGCAGGTGCGTGAGCTGCCCTCGCCGTGTGAAAACATCCGCGATCTCCCTCCTCTTAGGGGTATTCTGCCAGCCCCTTCGCTCTTGGGAGGCACCGGGCAGCAGTGTTTGAAGACAGTGTCACTGACAAGGGAAAGTAGATATTTCTAAGGACATTTTTAGCTTCAAGTGTGTATTTAGATATTTGTTTGATAGGGAGGGAAGAGAAGAAAAAAAAAAAAGAAGAAAATATTTTTAAAAATGGGGCGGAGAGGAGAAAAAAAAAAAGAAAAATGAAAAGAAAGAAAAAAAGAAAAGAAAAAGAAAAAACAACGCAAAAGAAAAAGAAGCAGGGGCCGCTTCTGGGGGCTGGCCCCGCACCTCCCCGCTTCTGCACGCCTGCGAGTGGGCTTCTCTTAGGGACACAGCAAGCAAGGAGGCAAGGGAGAAATACTTCTACCTCTTTATAGTGTGGGTTTGGGCGTTTAGCACGGAGCAGAAAACACCCTAATAAACAAAGTATTATTTCTATCACACTGTGGGTAACTGCAACCCTAATATGAGTGGCTTGTCCCCAAAACCTTATGTAACTTCCACCGTGTGTCTCCAGCTAAGCTGCTGCAGCAGAGTTATAAACAAACGGAAGCATTTTCCAAGCAGCCCAAACTTGGAGACGTATTTTCTCTCTGCTGAGGTGTCATAAACCCTACTGGGGAGCTGGAGGGAGAGCTTTGCTTTCTTGCTCGTACTGTTCCCAGCCCGTCCCGGCCCAGACCCCGTGCTTCCTCTGCAGCTGCAGCTCCAGGCATCGCTGAGGAGCTTCTTTGACGCTCTCCCGCCCTCCGGCTCTGCAGAAGAGCTGAAAGGAGGGCGGACAGCAAGCTTGCTTTCGGTTGAGGAAATAAATAGGGGGGGAAAGGAGTTTTTTATCTCGTTCAGGTGAAATTTCACCCAAGATTCGTCTCAGGGAGGGGAACTGCGAACAGCCCTGAAGTTTGCACGGCGTGAATTGCTCTGCTTCACACTCACGGGGGCCGTGGGAAGCCACGAATGGCCACAAGCTGCTTTAACCCTTTCTCTCCGCCTTTCCACGTGGTCCTTTGCAAAAAAAGGCAGAAATGCTGTTGGGCAGCTGGGCCGCTTTCTCCCCCCTCGCTCAGGTTGTACCGCCAAAGAGACAGCGAGAGGCCTGGGACTCCTCCTGCGCCCTACAGAAGGGTCCGGGTGCTTCGGAAGGGCAGCTGAGCCCACCACAAGTGGATGCTGCTGTTTCTAGGTTATTTTAGTTAGGGAACCGACTGCGCTCACGTTACAAATGCAATTAATAGTAAAAGCAGCATTTATCTGAGGAGTAGGAGGCAGCTGCACACCGCAGGTCATTATCCATTAGCTGGGCGCGTTCAGCGCTTAGCAGGGTTGTCATGCTCAAGGCGAGGGGAGGAAAGGCAGAAGCTGATATCTTATTTCAGGTCCTTCTCCCACCACCACCTTCCTCTGCCAGGGACTGGGCAGTTTACGTGGCCGGTTTACGGCAGGCCGCTCCTGGGCACAGGGGGGGCTGGGCCTGGCAGAGTGTGGGGAACCGCTGCCTGCCACCAGACCAAATCCCAGGAGAACCTGTGGAGTTCAAACCTCCAAAAAATGTATGTATGTGTGTGGTGTATATATATATCTCCTCCTTGCCTGCCCTCTTCCCAGAAGGGTGCTTTGTGGCTATGGGCAGGGACAAGCGAGGACCGGGCCACCGAGGTCCCAGCCGTGGGAAAGTGGCTTCGTGCCTCAGTTTCCCCATTATACAGACCTAGGCCAACGCTCCTAGCTTACTTTCCCAAAAACTTGCAGAACGATGCCCTGTGCTGGTGATGTTAACGGGGTTTACACACCCTTACAGGCCTCCCACAGGACATGAGCTGCCCCTCCTAGTCCTGCCCGGATGCGGGGGCATCTAGTGGGCTAATGAGCACGACCTTGTCTCTGCAAGACATTCTTGGTCCCTCTGGCCGGAAGCTCTGGGACTGGCTCAGGGAGCTGCCAGAAACCTGGGAGGCGGGAGCCCTTCCCTCCACCACTCGGCAGGGCACTGCCAGCTGTTGCAGGATGCACTGAGGTCTCTGCACAAGACTTTTAGGGCTTCTCCCTCGTTAGATGAAATACTGTTCTCCCTGGTTCAAGAATACACAGAGTAAAACCACCAGGTCTGGCTAAAACCTGCCTCAGGCCACTCACTCATTGCAGCATAGAGCAAAATGCTTCCTCGTCAGAGTGGTGAGCTGGGTGAACCAACTACCATCTGCTTAAACCTAAGGGTAAGAAGAAATAACCTACTGATTTAGTTGCTAAAAGAAAGAGGGAGGAGGGAGGGAAAAAATCCACCAACACAAACCAGCCTTTTTCTGTACTCTAGAAGAGGACAAAAAAAAAAAAAAAAAAAAAGCACCTCTTCGTAGCTCGTGGGGAAAAAGGTCAAGCTACTATTGACAAGTATGTAAAGACATCTTCTAACCATGGGAAAACATGTATAAATTGTTTCGACTCACTGCATTCAAAACCAATGGAAGTGAATTACAAAACTGCACTTCTTGCATTGTTGAACTGAAAGGATATCTATTTATCATCTTATAAGACAGCTCGAACGATCTTTATCTGCTTTGCCCACTTTCTGACCCAAATTCAGGGTTTTTATGGAAAATTGCAGTCAGTTTGATTGATGAAATCCAAAGATGTCTAAAATGGCACCAAAGATCTCCAACTGTGCAGACTCCAACCGAGGGCTTCAATGTTGGCATTGTTCCTGCGAAAAAAGTTGAGAAAACGAGCAAAAGTTAGGGAATTTCTGTTTAAAAACTTCAAATTTCAATGAGGATCGCGAACCTATTATCCCTATTCATGGGGCGAACTGTGTGAACACAAAAGTAGTATTTCCCACACATTGCAAAACAACAACAAAAAAACCTTTAGTTTTAAGCCGCGCAATAACCTTCTTTGTAAAACGCTGAATAACCCTGTGCCGCAAATAAACCCAGCAGTTCCTGTTTAGAAATCAAATAAATTTAAATCGTATAACCGGGAAGCTCACGAGAAGGAGCCTTTAAGGAGAGTGGGAAAAAAAAATATACGTATTTCATCTGTACAACCGAAATGAAAGAGAGTCTTAGTTTAAAATTCGGAGGCGCAAAGGAGAACAATTTTTTTAACCCAATCTGTATCTCCAGAGGGTTTAATCCAGGTCTTAGAAGAAGCAGTTCAGCGGAAGAAACTCTTTCCCAGCCCTCCTCGTGGACTCCAAGAAGGGTGAAGCTGTGCCTGCCAGGGTTTGGGCGGCAGCGCACTGAGCTGAGGGCTAGGGCTCGGCATGCAGATTGACGCTCGCTGTGTTACTTCCCCGGGCCAGGCCGGACCCACTCGAGACGTGGGTGTGGGGCAGAGCTCCGGAGCTGCTCGGCCGCGGACCTGCATGTTAGTGGCTCTCCGTCTCGTCTAGGGCCACGCATTATTGTGGAATACTGTCACCTGCCTAATTGTGCTAAATGGCTACCCCCTATTATTAATAATAGCTGGAACGTGGCTCCTAGACACGTTACCAAGGCTAGGAAGCTGATGAATGAAACCCCTACTAGGGAAAATCTTGGTAGCTGTCTTCTGTCGCATTACCCAAGGGGGCCGGCTATAAATCTTCCTTCATTTTAACCACGTTTACCCTCATACTCCTCCAGGCTAGGGATGCTGTGTTAAGATTGCACTGATGTGCCAATGCTTTGGACCAGCTGCTCCTAAATACAGACAAGTCCTTGTCAATTAAGCCATTGAGGAGCAAGGCCTGGGAGCTCTGGGGCATTTTAGCAGGCAGCAGTGTGCAGCCCCAACAATTAGCATCCATTTTGAAGGGACCTCCAGGGCACAACTGCACAGGCAGGGAAGAATCAAAACACCAGGCAACTTCAATTCTGAAAACCGGTCACATAATGATACTGAACAGACCGGCTTAGGAGAAGTGAGCCAATCTTTCTCGGGAAGGACATTTCCCTGCTCCCCCAGCCAAGCCGTAGGGCCGAGGCACGCAGCGAACCGCGGAGGCAGAGGAGATAAATGAACACATTCATTTGCCTGTGTGAGCCCAAGTTTTCCTTTGGCGGCTCTTCTTTGTAACTCGGTGTCACCTCAAGCAGCTGGTGGCATGCAACGCTCCCATGATCCTGGCCTTTGGCCCAGGCGGAGCTGGACAAGGCAGCCCGCTCCAAGGAGAAGAGCTGCGATGTCTCAGGTCAGAGAGGCCACACTGCCAGTGGGACAGACAGAGCATTGGGAGTTCAGCTGAACAAAACCCCGAGGGGATTAGGGAGCCTGTGGTATCATTAGCGAAGGTGTTTGCTTAAGTCATTAGGAAGCCGGTAGCTAGGGGAAAAAAAGGCTTGTTCCACAAGACACCTCCCCAGAATGCAGGGCTGGAAATGAGGAAGATATCACAGCGCAGGACTATGTGACCCTACCAAGTTCAACAGCAGAGCAAATAGCACATGCCATTAGGGACGGCAGTCAACCGGGAGGGAACAAAGAGGGGAGGGCACCGGGGAAAATGTTCCTATATTAAATATGTAAAAGTATGGGGACAAGGGCAAGGGTCAATGAAAGTCAACAAGAGAGCAGGCTTAATGATAGAAAGAATTTAATATCAAAAATACATAAATCTGCGTGGGAGGCAGCCCCAGAATAGGCAGAAAGGAAGGCAGCCTTGGAGTCAACATTCAGTTGGTAATAGAGCGAGAATGGATAGCGCCAGGTTGTTAACATTTAACACAAAAGTTAGCGGGGAATAAAGGACGAGGGCCGGCTCCTTTAATTGTGGGTCCACCGAGAGATTTCCATATGTCACACTAAATGGATAACACCAGCCCCGCTCCGCAAGGTTTCTGACGAGGAGTCCCGTCCCACCCCACCCCCGTTTTCCCCTTTACTTTCGTTCTCAATTATTTAGTTTTCTTCCGTCCCTCTCCACATGCCCCCCGCGGAGCTCCAGGCAGGAGCGAAGACAAAGCTCCGGTGAGCGGAGCAGAGAGGAGCGGAGGCTTTCGCGAACCCCATGACTCCTTGAGGCTTGCCGGCCCTCCCCGAAGTGTCACGACTCGCTACTGGCTGTCGCTGCATGAAACTTAACTCCTTCAACTTTAAAATGTTAGGAAAGTGCCGTAAAGGAAAAACGGGGCCAGAGAAGAAATAGGTTAAAGAACTACTCTCCCGTTCAGCTAGGCTCTGTTCAGGACTGAGGAGGGCACCGGCAGGGCCCGGCTGCTGTCACCGTGAGGGGACTAGGCCGGGCAGCCTCGGGGGAGAGATCGGGCCGGGGGAAGGAGGGAGAGGATCCTCACGGACCGAAAAGAGAAAAAATCCGCACCCCTGATCAATACGGCAGTGTTTTCGCGCTAGTTCAGGAGGTCAGGCGGGCGCAGACACAGCATGGAGAGTTATTTATGTCAAGTCGGGTTATTGTAAACGAAATCCAGCAAATTGCACATAAGCTCCTCGGGGCCGCCAGTGGGCTCGTGGGCAGAGGTCAGTGTCAGTCAGTCTGTCCATCCCTCTGGAGACAGTAATTGTCCGGGGGCTGACACCGCGTCGGGGGCTATAGGCTGCTCCATCCATCTCCATCCAGTTATCCCGGCGCCGGAGCCGGGGCTGCCCGCTACTCCGCGGGTGCGTGGCACCAGGCCACGGCCGGATTCGCTCCCGGGAATGCCACTGCTCTCATGGGCTGTGCCGTACTGTACCGGGTCGTGCTGTGCCATGCCAGGCGGCGGAGCTCCCCCCGCCATCCCCGTGCACACCGTGCCTTGTATTGCGCCTCGACAGCCTCCAGCATCCAGCTCCATCGTTCCCCCATAATCCCTTTATTAATAGGGAAAATCTTCCTTTCTGACAATTTAATAGTCCAAAGTAATCATCTGCGTGACATTGCCCATCCGTCTTCTCAAAAGGGAAAACAAAGGGGATGTTTTTTTTCTCTGGGCCTCTCCAGATCCTTTTCTATTTTGAGAGGGGGTACCCACAATGGGGTCCTTATGAACCATAATGGTTATGTTTATGATGCCAGTGATACCAGTGTATGAAGACAATTTTATGCTTAATTAGAAAATGATGTCAGCAATGGGGAGACAAAGAGGATTTGTTCGCCGTGCCTGGGTCCCCAGCCATCACTCCTGGGTGAATATATCGCCTCTTCTGTGCCTTGAGTCCACTATTTTTATAACATCTCGTCCATTAGCTCCTCAAACTGTTTATGATATCGTGGACAGTTAGTAAAACAGCTCAATTTAGCGGTGGATTAAAGCAATTTTGAAACATGTTCCGAAGGGAATCACACGGGAGGAGAAGAGCAGCCCTCCCCGCTCCTGTCCAAAGGGACTTCACCTCTGGGAAGACTCCAATAACTGCAACACCAGCCCCACTCGATTAAGGGATAATTTTTAATATATATGCAATAAATGTTCACTTTGTTAGATTGAATGACAGACAATAATATCGGCAAATCTTCATATCCATCCATTACCAGCAAATGAGCCGCACAAAGAACATATTTGCTTTTGATTAATTTATTTGCAGACTTTGTTTGATAAAGCAATAACTATTTGGTTAAACTTGACATTCGGTCTTCGGGGGGTTATCAGACCAATTCCCTCTCGTTCTTGGGTGATAATAAAGCTGTTTAAACGGGATTAATTATTAATTGGTTGCAATTAATTTCCTCTCTTCTCCGCGTCTACAGACAATGAGGATCACTCACTCCTAAACAAAAGGCTGCCATAGGAGCATCCTCGCCCCATCCGTATCTATCTCCATGTTTGTCCGTCTGGCCCTCTCCATCTGTCCTGCTTCCTCTACACAGCACCTCGGATTTTCTTTCCGAAGTATATTATCTACCCTAAAAAAGGGAAGTTTCCCCCTCGGGAGGGGCGAAGCGGGGGTGAGGGGACAGAGAGTGCCACTAGGACCCCCATGCGTGCCCGCGCCCCCTGAGCTCAGGAACGCCAGCCTCGCAGCCGCGGTGACGGCCGTCCCTGCCCGGGCGCGGTGGGGAGAACGGGGCAGCCCGGGCTCATCCGCAGGACTCGCCTGGGCCGGAGCTGACGGACCATGGATCTGGGACGGCGGCCACAGGAGAGAGTCGCTGGAGGACAAAACTCTCCGATTCAGCCGCCGTGATGAATTACTGTGGGGGCGAGGAACGGAGGTCCTCTCTCCCCCTTTTCCTGCCCCTGCCTCTGATGAATGAAACGGAGGACGGATAGTCCAGAGTGTGTTATATCTTCATCAAACTGTGAAACCCCTCCCTTTACTAATAATCTGTCACAACTTTACAGAACACACACTGAGACCAAAGGGAAGCCCCTGCCCTGCAGCCTGCCCCTTCCCTCCCCTGTCAGGAAGGGCTTTATCCGGGCAGGGAGCACGGGGGAGGGGGGCTCCCGCCGTGGCGAGCTTTCGTCGGCCGCTGCGGGCCTCTTCCCCCGTGGCTGGCCTGGGGACTGTGGGGCAGGTCGTGCTCAGGGCGACCTGGGCAGGGAGAGCCCAGAGCACCCCGGAAAATCCGCGGCTTCCTCGGAAAGGCTTTTAGTATCTGGAGACATGAGGCCAGGAGCAGGGAAGCTGCCCCGTTCTCCCTGAGCAAATGGCGGAGAAAGAACTAAGGCGAGACCAGGCATTCTCCTCCAACAACAGATGTGGCTCTTTCCGCTGGTGTTTCGCTCGGGCATAGATAATTCTCCCTTTGCAGTCGTGTATTTATATTTTGGGCAGAAGTATCTTCCAGCAGCGATGTCCTCTCTCTCCTCTACACAGTAGTATAGGCCAATAATCAATACCAGTCGCTCAAAAGTAAGGAAAGCGGCGGGAACTGCTGGGGGTGACGGCGGCTGGCAGCCTTCACCCGCAGCCCCGGGGCGCTGCCCGCCGCTCCCTTCCGGCGCTGCACCTAGAGAAGAGGTCGTTCCGGGTTATTCTGCTGTTAGCAGTAGTCATTGCTCGGTCCGGGAATAGTTTAAGGCGTAAAACTGAGGCAGTGAAAGACATTAGTCTAATGGGGTTTGTCGTGTAGAAGCTGTTGATATTATGTTGTCATTCATCTCATTTAAAGTCCGAAGAAACGCATTCATGAGATTGTTTCTTTATTTCCCCCCACCTCCCCTTTTTCTCCCCCTTTCTCGCTGTTTTAAAAACATCGCTTTCTTTGACTGTTTGCTTTAGGGGCTTTTCATCTGCGTGTTTCAGATAAGAAAAGAAATCAGATTCTTTTATTTTTCGATTGGATCCGAATTCCTTTTGATGTCCCCATTTAGTGCCTTTGACTTCTCCTGTGAATGGCAGCCTTTTGTTGCCGTCCCACATGCCCTTTAAGAAATTCTCCCCTAAACGCCTGGTACCCGCTGATGGATCCGTTTTCAAATGGACCAGAAGGAAAATGCAAGGAGCGAGAGGCCCGTTTCCTTAGTAATTGCTCGCGTTTGGGTGAAAATGCAGATATTTTTTGTCTGATGTGGGAGTATCTGGAGCAAGAACATCAGCAGGGGTTTAAAACAAAGATTGTCAGCTGCGATCTCGCTGCACAAGGCGAGCAGTTCGCTTGACTGCCTTTCGTGTCAGAGTTGGGGTATCCTCCAAAGCTGGGAGAGACTCGCAAAAGCTCCCGGTGGCCCCGGCCGCGCCTCGGCTCCCCTCCCGGTGCGCGGTCCTGGGCACAGCCGCTTCGGCGGCACCGCTGGGGAAAAGTGTGATACATATATATGCGTATGTGTTCATATCTATGATAGAGGGATAGAAAGAGGATGGATGACTAGATGGATGGATGGATGGATAGATGGATGGATGGATGGGTTGATGATCGCCTGCGTTTATACTCAGATATCGCGGGCGCTAAAGAAAGGTTCGTGTCTCACAAATTACACCTCGGAAGAAGATACTGTAAAATAAACTCTCCGAGAGCGCAAATGCTCCTGTGCTTCGACGCTCGTCAAGGGACGAGGACACCGCACCCAGCTGAAAGTGATCAAAAGCTGTAACTCACACGCGTTCCCAATAGATACACATATTTCAATCTTAAGTAAAGAATTCCCCACCCCCACCCCTTTTTTGCCTTTCGTAGCTTTAAATATCTTTAAAATAACCTGTAAGCTATTAGAAATCGTTTTCAAGAAACGACTTCAAGGTCTGTGGAGCGGGATCAGCCCCGTGTCCATCAGAGATCTGCTCACTAAGCCTAACCTCTTTTCCTACTCCAAGGGCAGCATTTTTTCTTGTCACTCGCCAGGGCTACATCGTTTCAAAACATTTTCCTGATCATTTTCCATTTTTTGCCATCCTGTGTATAAACTCTCTTCTCTTACACCGTTATATCTTGGGACACTGAAGGATAATTAAATGCCAAAAGAAATAGGAAAGGTCGGTTACGTGAATTAGCTCTATTCGCTTCCACCCGGCAGATTTCGGGGTTGTGATGGGAAAAGGCTGGGGTGAGCCTCTGCAGGGGACCCGGTGAGCCGGCACAGGTCGAAAGGACGGGAAGGCTTGGGCTCCCGGCAGGTAGGGAAATCTCAGCCCCGCGCTTCTCCTCCTCTTTTTTGGCAAGAGACTGCAAGAGCCGACCTGAAAACAAGCCTTTTCTCGCAGGGAGCTCTCCGGGACAGATCCCTTCTCCCCCAAAAGTAGCAAGAGCTAACCAGGGTCCTCCAAGTCATCTATTCTCCAAGGAAAAAAGCTCACTGCGGCAGGAGGGAGGAAAGAAAAAAATATAATCAAGCAAGATTTTCTTTAGAATACAAATGTGGGAGAAAAGGTTGAGCATATTTGGAAACAAATTTGTAGCCAGACATAATATTTCTATTCTGTAAAGACAATGGCAATAAGAGCGGAGCGAAAGGTGCCTTACTTACGTTTTAGGCGAGCGCCTTCCCTTCCACACTGACCTGCCTCCCGTGCTGTAGATTATTTTATACATTTCTCCCAGATACACTTATAAACAAGTGGAAATTTTGCACCCTACCCGCACCATTTTATACATGATGAGCCATCAGTAATAGGATTATTAAACAAAAACCGTCTGAGGCGCTGGCGTTAACCTTTTTTAAAATGGCTAATTAGGTTTTGCACAGAAAAATTAGATTTAACATTGCTTACATTGCCTACATTTTCGGTTGATGCTACAATAATTTGGGGGGTAGGACGGATAAAACAATTCGAAGACATAATAAAAAATTAACTATTTTAACATATATTATAAGTCCCCTACACTAGGATAAGGCAAAGAATATTTTCATGATCAAATATTATATACATAAAACTAATTATCTCTCGCTGCTGCCTCCATCAATTACGCGGGAGAACAGGGCGGTGCGGGGCTCCCTCTGGTGGTCGACTGCCGCAACGCCGGCTCCCTCTCGGCCTCCTGCCCATTCTTAGTTTTGGGGGGGAAATGTCCCTTTAATTGACCTACAGATAGACCCACATTCGTAACAGAAGATAGGGAGGATGCTGATTAATTGATTTGGGCTGTTCTCCATAGAGACTGTTACTATCGATGGTAGAGAGTACTTGTGAAAGTAACACATCCTAGACAAAGTGATCCTTCCTTCCTTCCTGCCTTCCTCCCTCCCTCCCTTCCCTTCCTCCCTCCCTCCCCATAGAAACATAGAATCGACTGGGTTGGAAAAGACCCTTAAGATCATCAAGTCCAACCATTACCCCAGAACTGCCAAAACCATCACTAAACCATGTCACTGAGGGCCTCATCTACACAGTTTTTGAACACTTCCAGGGACAGGGATTCCACCACTTCCCTGGGCAGCCTGTTCCAATGCCTGAGCACCCTCTCTGTGAAGAAATTTTTCCTGATATCTAATCTAAACCTCTCCTAACACAACTTGAGGCCGCATTACTTCTTGTCCTATTGCTTGTTACTTGAAAGAAGAGACTGACCCCCACCTCACTACAACCTTCTTTCAGGTAGTTGTAGAAGTGGTAAGATCCCCCCTTAGCCTTCTCTCCTCCAGGCTAAACAACCCCAGTTCCCTCAGCCATTCCTCATTAGACTTGTTCTCCAGACCCTTCACCAGCTTTGTTGCCCTTTTCTGAACCTGCTCCAGCATCTCAATGTCTTTCTTGTAGTGAGAAACTCCCTCCCTCCCTCCCTCCCTTCTTTCCCCCTTTTCTCTTTCTCCCTCCCCATCTCCACAGACCCCGATCCCAGTTTCTCTCAGAACCCTTCCCACCGCGTGTGCTTTTGCATACCCACCTCTCGGGCCCAGCAGTACACACGGGTCTCTCGCCAGCTGTGTGACAGGAAGGCTGTGGGCTGTGGGCTCAGTGGCCTTCCCAGCGACCCTCCAGAGCCCACCAGCAGATGTGACACGTTGGTGGCAGGTCGCAACGCAGGTCCCCGCGGAGAAGGGCCCGCAAATTTCCTTGGCATGGAGACCCCGTGTATCTCACACCCGCAGGCGTGGTGGGTGTCGGCCCCGCTGCTGCCGCCGGGGCTGCCGGGGGGGTTATGGGGAGCCGAGCATCAGGGAGCGCTTTGCTCGTGCCCAAAAGTACGTCTGCACTTAGTACAGTGCCATAGTACAGGGCCCTGCAGCGCATTCACTAGGCCGAGGGTTCTCACATTGCCCCTTTCCCTGCGGTTATCGGGAACGACGTTTTGATTTACACCTGTTTGGAAAGAGCTCACGGGCAGCCGACATCCGCAGTTTAATCTCGGAAGAATGTGCGGATAAGCTGGCGGAAAGCAGCCCATCCCGAATGCCTGCTCTATTTCTTCCTTAACTATTTGAAGAAGAGAGCTTGCTTTTCAGAGTGGTTTAACGAGCAACTCGTAGAACGCCTGTAAGGGCCGTCAGAGGAGAAAAAAGCTTTCATCTGAAACCAGCTATTTAGACAGTTTACCCGACAGAGCAGCATTCATTGCTAAACTGCATGCCCGCTGCTCACCTGTAAGGTCGGCCGCTCGCAGGGGAAGGCAGTAAAATGGAGACATCTTCCCTGTGGAACAGCAGCAAAGCACATCGAAAGGCACTTGACTGAGGTTTTCTGAAATGGAAAAGATAAAAGAGGCTTTTAAAAAACATCTTGTTCTACCAGAATAGACAACAAGGTCAGCCAGTAACAGTGAAGGTGCAGTATTTAGAACAAAACCCCATCATTTGATTTAACATTTAAAATGGAACATTGAAATTCTCTAATACCACACATTGTGCTGCTCCTACAGCCTCGGTTTTCAGTGGGGAAGACCCTCAGTTTTTCTGTTCTGAGGCTACAGACTGCACTCCATGACTCCTGCATTAAAAGCAGCGTTTGGCTGAAATCTAGGTTACATAGGTGAATGGTGGAATGCTGTATGGTGACACCCGAGCAACCTGTAAATGAACACATTTCACTTTGGCTAATTTAGTCTTCTCAGAGAGCTTTACAACATCTTCTGATTTGAATTACCTTTTTTACAAGTATCTTTTATGGCATTGTACTAAGTGCAGACATACTTTTGGGCACGAGAGCAATCCTGAAGACCCTTCTCTGATCCACAAACACCATGGTTTACAGGAAGGGAGAAACACTACAGTGGCCTCCCCTCAATGTGACCCAGAACATGTGTTGCTCCCACAAAAACTGCTGAAGTACCTAAAACATACAGATAACTGCATTTTCTCCAGGCATATAAATCTGTTTATCAGCATTTCAGGACCTCCTCTCTGCTGGTGTGTACCTCCCAGCTGACCACAACTGTTACTTGAAAATTAGGTATCTATCTCCCCACCTTATTTTCCCAAGAAGCAGGGTCTGGTGGTGGAGTGCAGAGCACTCCTGCTTCACACCTCCACCATATTGCATTGCAGACTTTTATCTGCAGGTTCCTTTCCCCAGTTTAATCTCAGCCTGTTTTCAGGGACTCCTTCAGGAGCTGTTAAAAGCTGATAATCTAGTCACTGGTACCCTGTAGCACCCTTCTCTGCAGAGGCTGATGATACTTAATAGACTGTATATTCCCCAGTTTGCAGAATAATACTCACTTAACCATCCAGAAAAGAAAAAAACTGTTAACCCAGTCATTATCTATATGCCATATAAATGAATGTCATAATAAATGAAAAGGTTGAATCATGCATATTTTTAATTAAAATACAGGCCTCTCCTACCCTCGCCACTCACAGCATCTATCCCAGCAACATTCAGTAGTATGTTACAAACAGACATCTTGAAGGGAACTATGGAAATATTTGGAAACTAAGACTAAAGTATCCCACTTTTCTTTCAACATTTCCTGTTACAGTGAGTTTGCTGCTGCTAGAACAGACTACAAATATATTGAGCTTAACAACTTTCTCTAAGGACCTTAAATCTTGGTATACAATGCAGAAGATTTTTTTTATTGTAAACAAACAACTGAAATGGCCCATTAGGACAGTTAGCCCAGAACCCTGCCTTGCCAGGTTCATTGCTTACAGTCAGGACCAGCAGTATAATGCAATTACATGGCTGTGTACTGTGCAGCATTTTAGGAAAATATATCTGATCATATGTCTGTTTTTCTCTGGTAAAAAGAGCTTGTGGACAGCTTGATGGCAGGATATGGCTGGTCTTTGTGTGCGGCGATAGCCAGACTAATGGCAAGGATTAAAGACTGTAATTGCCTGTGATTTTATTTGGTTTTGAGTAACATTTTGAATAATTTTTCTATCTAAGTGGCCTGTATTTGCCCATACCTGTTCAATTGTTGTAGTGCTTGTTGGCAGGGTTTTAGCCCATTTCCAAGGATGGACATAATTTTTGGGGAAAATATGTACCTGTCACTGTTACTAATAAATAGCCCTGGCAGAGTATAGAGGCAGGGTTTGTATATTTTATACATACACCCAGAGAAGACCCTGGCCCATTTAATTTACTTATGTTGACAGTAATTTTCTCATACAGCCTTTTATAAACACCAGGAAGGAAAAATTTCTTCTTATCCTGATTGTCCCTTTTGAAAGGTTATTAGGTAAAAACCTTGGACCAAAGAATTTCCTACCATGCAGTCAAACATCCAGGAGAAACTAATTCCATTCTGATGGAATCAGAGTTTAGAGTATGAATAAGATTTCATTTGTTATAGCTGTTGAAAAAAAAAAAAATCTTGCAGCAGAAAAAGCTTTAATTAGTACAGTAATTATTAGGATCTAGAGCAATTTGGATCTTACACAGGAAATTTCTCTTATGCTGGGAAATTTCTTTCAAAACCAACAGGAGCTGTGTAGAGTTGATAGAGTTGATTTCCCCAGTTAAAATGTCCCCTTGATAAAGCCACTCTGAGCCGTATGCATGACATAGCCATGGAGAAAAACGGCCAGAATACAGGGTTTGTATTATCACTACAGCTTCTTAGTTTCAGTAATGGGCAAGAGCCATGTTTGCCCAAGATTAGTCAGAAGGTGCCTGTGTATTAGTCTCATTGATAACTCACGGGCTAGGTAGTCTATACTGCCAAATCAGAATGGATTAAGCAGTATGACTAAGTCCAAATGACCAAACAACTTATGTCCACACTGCTTTCTGGATCCTTTACAGATTCACTTTGGAGAAAGTTAATGGAGCAACCTAAAGCAAAAACAAGAAACAAAGGAGTGTGGATCAACTACCACAGATGCTTAATTTTCTGAATCTATTTATTAAACAGTTTAAATGCCCCCTCAATTTCTGATGCAATGAGAAATGATAGTGTAAAACTATCACACGAATCTGTATCATTCATATTTATATTTTCGATCCTGGTTCAAGGTGCACATAATATCTTCAACATAACCTTACTTAGGGACTGCTGGATGAGTATGTGGAATGGACTGCAGAGAGTGGCCAGGAGTCTGTGACTTTCCTAAATAGGCAGAAAAAGGATCTTTGCAGGTAGGTCTTTGAATTAAGACTGTCATGGCATTTTGTTAGAATGTGTTTCAGCAGCCTCATTAACAGCTGTGATACTAAGGCACAGGGGTGCTGTCATATATGCTCATCTAATGACAGCAGTACCACAAAAGGAGAGAAATTGAGTTTCCTCATCCATGGGTTCTTGCTGTAGTTTAGAGTGTAACTCAAACTCTATTTCACCTAGAAAAATATTTGTCTTTTGTAGTTGCTTTTACTTTTAGACTGATAAACACACTGAACTGTGTGGTGATTTTGTTACCTAGACAAATATCTACAAGGGACAAGTATGAAACCACTAAACTGATTTTCACTTATGATTTTAAAACAAGATTTCACAGTCAGTCTCTGGAGGCAAGATCTAACCAAAGATCAATCCCAAGTCACTTGATGGTTTGGTATTAGCCTTAGGAGGTTTATTCTTCATAAAATAAAGCTCTATTTTGATAGCAGATGTTAATGCCTTTATGCAAGCTGATCTCAGCTGATAGCATTACTGAAAAAGCTTTTAGCAGCTGGTAGAAATTGAAGCACTATCTCTATTTATGTATAACTAATAAATACAGTAGATATTGTTTAAAGTATTTCTCAAACGAGATGGCTTAATACTCAGTACTCACATAGGAAAGAAAAACTATTCACACTGATCTCCAGAGCAGAATAAAATGAGATGACTAGTGACAGAACAAGCTAGGTTCATGAAAACAATCTTCGAATATTATGGGTTGAATATAAAGAACGCACAGAACAGATAAAGTCCAAAATGCAACACTGTATTTCTATTCACTGGGTATCAATGTGCCCCTTTTATTGGTCTTTCAGAATCCGAGGAAGTCGTGATTAGATGGCATGAGCGTTCCATTTTCAAAATAATAGATAAATAGCATGACAGTCCTCTTAAGAGTTTAAGAAGAAATCCCCCCGCACTATTTCTGGTTCCTAGTAAACTTCGCTGTTCTTTGAGAAATACCATTCCTTCAAGATATCATGCAATTCTACATTTGCAAATGCCAGAAATACTCAGATGCCAACACCACTGAAAAACTCCTTCAATATATTAAATACTTCTCCTAACTACCCTTCTTGTCAAATATTATTCACTATTCATTTCCAGTGACCTTTTTGCAGTGTTAGATCAGTTTATACTTTAAACAAGAAGAATCATAGTGCCAGGTTCTCCAATGAAATTTTATGCGATAATTATACGAGAAATTATGAACAGAACTTACCACTACTGTTTTGTGATCATCATCATTCTGTACTTTACTGCTTTTGTTATCACCACCTTGAAAGGCCTCAAATGAGGCTTTTGAGACTTTGCTGAAGGCTGCACTTCCTCAGATTAAAAGAAGTCTTCTTTCCCCTTTTCTTCCTGGGCTTTTGCAGTCTGAGGCCCTGGCTGACATGAGTGGGGTAATATCAACCCAGTTAAGCACACTTGCAAGTGTTTACTAAAAAAAATAGAGATGTAGTGTCCTGTTTAGTTTTCAAGAACAATGAGTAGACACAATCCAGGTCCTGAGCAATTAGAAATATATGCTAACATGAACAAACTTACTTGAAAGGCATGGTAGGAAGTTACTACTCCAGTACACATGGAATACAAATTATCAGATTTTAATGCTCTAAATCTTCATTAAATCTAGCCCCGAGAAAACTGCAGAAACAGGAAATTTGCCCGAGCTTCTTCACCCGTTTACTATGTAAGAGGTCTTACTAACTCCAGAATTCCAAGATGAGTTTTAGAAATAAGTTTACTAGCGATTTGATTTGTTATTGAGGTTATGCTCCCCAGTTTGTTTATTCACTGGAGTTTAGCGGAAGACTTGAACTGCATCTGATATGATGTCCTTATCACAACAGAATCAATCATGAGGTTTTTCAGCACTGACAGGGACATAATGAAAATAGATCTGTCTTCTGAACTTGCTATCTCTTGTAGAGCAAGATATCTTCAGAAGAGATGAGAAACCACAGCTCATTCTTTTGGCATAACATAATATATTTGATCACTAATCATGCCTTTCCCTTTAGCTACTATTTTGTCCTCCATTCTCATTTTTATCTGTTCTGCAGCATTTCATCTGTTCTCTGGGCCATGCACAGGTACACAGCACATCACAGCATATCATCCCATTAAAAGGATCTAAAATACATTTGTGTCCTCATGATGGGCATGTATTTGACTAAGTACAGAGGACAAAAAGCTGTTAATTCTCTTATGCTATTTTTTCCCCCATGTATTGAATGTCTGTTTTAAAATATGCTTGAATTGAGGGCAAAAATACTTAAGGAATAGAAATGCATTAATTTGATGATTTAGTCATAAATCTAATATGAATCAGAAGTTCTAATTGAATCAGAAGACAGATCTATATGTTCTTATTTACATTATTTTTTAACTCATCTGCATTTCACTTTTGAATTATTGTTTTCCAATTTTATTGCTAAGTAATAAATCCTCTGATAAGCACTATGCAAAGCCAAGACAAATACATATTTGACTGACACGTTTTAGTTTATTTCATGAGATGATTCTCACAGATGAAAAGAACTAAATTTTTTGATTTATGCCTGAGGCACCTCTGATTTAAAAGTGTTGTAAAATAGTCTGCTCACATTGAATAGTTAGAAGTGTCCTCATATAGGACAGTAAGGTCACTAGCAAATGTTATCAATATTCATATTGGTTCTGGAAAATTATTTTTATTTATTTCTTTTAAGCCCAGGTCTTCATAAAAGCAGGTGCACTAGAAAATATTCTTGAGGAAGCAGGTTTTACATGGGACTGTAGTTAATTGGGCAGTCAGACCTGTTACTGTTTATCATGTTGCTATGCAGTTCTGACAGCATCCTTATCTTGGCCATAGACAACTCCAGGAAGTTTGTACCATGTTAACTGGGTGAATAATTGGTGCCCTGACCACACCTTTTTGCAGATTTCAAGAGTCCAAGCTCCATGACCTGCTCTCTTCAAATTTCAGGCTTCTAGCTTAGCTATACTCCCCATGGCACTGCAGAAAGGCTGATCTTGGGATCACAGCTGGTGAACAAAGTTCTAGCTTGCTTGGCTTGGGTGGTGCCCAAAATAAGTCCAAAAAGGAGGACAAAGACTGGGACATTACCTTTGAAAAGATTCAATGAAGTTGGAGAAACAGGTGTTTGGAAATTCAGATGACTGCCAAGATTTTACCTGGTGCTGGGAGACAGCACTGACAGACTTTTCTTCTGCCTGATGATTTGTATTGTAAACATTTCCAAGAGGCTTTCGTTTCCAGCTCCAAAGTGGGGGCAAGGTTTTAGGGAAATTTTACCCATCTGACTATGGCATCTCATTTTAGTCACAGAACCTCAGAGAGGCTTTTTTCCAGATGTCTCACAAAAAGGTTTTCCCTCAGAAACTGCAGAGCACACTTTTGCTTTGAGATTATTAAAAAAAAAAAAGCACACAAGAATTTATTTTCCAACTGTTTGAATAAAAACTTATGATGGAGAAACATTTTTTCTCTAAAAAAATTATAATTATTTGGAATTTTAATGTATCAGCACTATCAGATTTTTTTTCAGATAAAAATTAAAATAGCCACAGATTCAAGGGATGCAGTAAACAGTAACCACTGAAAACTTCTTCATTTTGTGGATATCCTCACAGTCTCCTTTAAACCAAAACAATCATGTCTGATGCTGTTTCATGCTTCCCAACAAATGGATAAACTTAACTGAAACTCTTTAAGGATGATTCAAAGAGAATTTTTCTTTAACATCCCATGAGGAACCATCAGTGTTGTCAAGCTGCATAAACTTACTAAACTGCATTTTAAGAATATTTAGATGTTTTAATTCCACTGTGCTCACTGAAAGGCTGTTGCAGATTCTGATTGCCTGGTTGGGAGCCTGCTTCTTCTTTCTACCCTAAATACATGAATAGCATTTATCAACTTCGACTTAACTAATTGCATGCCTGTCCTGTTGTTACCTAACAAACACAGAGCATCTTTTATTTTCTCTCAAAATCAGCTATTCCCCTGAAGAATACAACTCTCCATACTTCTGTCTCAGTTCCTTATTCTTGAACTTCTGTTGCCAGAACCATATAGTGTGTTCTAGATGAGGTTTCATTTGTGCCACATACAATCACAATAATATTTCCCTATTTCTTCTTATTGCCCAGAGGATCACGTTTATCCTTCACATTACCTATCATTCTTACAGCTCTCCTATTCATGCTTTGGCAGACTGGTAACTCCAGCTCCACCTAGGTTAATGCTAGATGTTGCTTCTTTGCATTAGCAGTTTTCTTGAGACCAAATGGTTCTGATTTTGCATTTAGTACTACTGAATTTGATCTTGTTTCTATTTCTCAAGCCCTTAAAGCCATCCAGATTTATCCTGCATGATAAAGCAATCTATATTTCTTGAAGATGCCTCCGATCTTTGCAACACTGCAGATAACCCTATCTCCATACTAATACCTATGCCATAATGCAGTCATGAGCTTAATGAACAAGAACAGTCTTGCAATTTATCTTTAAGGACCTACATTAGTAAGTACCCACCAGTCTTTCCCTTTCAATCTGTCATCTTTGCCAGAGCCAGTTTCTTACTTACCTCTATCACCCTTCTCCATTTCCAAAAGCAGTGCCATGTAGCACCATGCCATTTGTTTAACTGGTGAGATGGCTAAAATCAACATTTCCTTTTTATAGAAAACCAACTCAATTTGATACCTTTCATAAACAGATACTGACTTTCACCTGATTTACAAATTAATTATTTTATTTTGAATTGAATGTTACATTAAGAAATAGCATCTATTTATTTCTCCAGCATGTATCAATGCAGATCTATGTGGCAGTGGTGGCAACAGTAGCAACCTCTCTGTCTTCTCCTCCAGCAGCCTAAACTTCCTAAAACTGAGATTATTTTCCTCCTGGCATTTTTAAGAGACTAAGGATGGAATTAGAGACATCCTGCTATAGCATATATAATTTTTATTTTCTTATTTCACCTTCACTTAAATTCATCTGTGCAGATAACCTCATTAAACATTTACTTTATTGATGGATATTCTTGGAAAATATAAAAAGCTTAGACAAATATCTTCTGTTTACTCTTTAATTTTTTTTTAAACCATATCAACTTGCAATTGCTCAGTCCAGGGTTATTTTCAAGAAATGGGTATCGTACAATATTTTTATTATTTCCAAACCCAAGATTGATGTAGCAGCTCAGCTTGTTGATGCAGTATTGATGAGGAAGTGAGCTATAACGCTTCAAAATAGCTGCACTGTATGGTTACAAATAACCTGACTTCTCTCATCTGTATCTGAGAAACCAACATTTTTCATAATGATGAAATTCCTGAGAACATTTATTCTGTTATTAACTTCACTGTTACTCATCACTTTAATTTCTATGAATCCTTAAAAGCCTTATCCTTCAGTACCCTATAACAACCATGCCTTCTATTCCATCATGTATTTGTTATCCTGACAATGGTGGATGTCACACCTATCACTAGTTGTTTCAGTTTCTTCATTTTTTGCTGCTTAAGACACTCACTTTTCACAGATCATACAGATAATGATTGGAAGGGATCTCAGGGGCCACATGGTCTAGCCTCTCCCTTGAAGAATGAGCATAGCTGAGACTTGAAAACCCCCAAGGATGCTGATTCCACTACCTCTGAACAATACACTGCTGCATGGAAATTATTCTCTCATTTCTTACTGTCCATCTTCCATTTCTCAAACACATTCCTGACTCTAAGCCCACTACCTGCTACACTGTTCTTCTTACACTCCAACTTTCTCCCAGTTGATGTTCTTTTGTCTATTTTAATATCTCAATTTTTCTGTTGTTTTTTTTTTTTTTTTTTTTCTACTTTGCTAATAGTAGTGTGCAAATTACACCCTTCCCTTTTAATTTTTCCTATTTTAGTTTTCCACCCTGCAGGTCTTAATGCTAGAATGCTGCTTAAAATCCCTGACATGAATGACAGTGGCCAAACATCATCATATCTTTCCTACCTTACTCAATCCAACTATACCTGCTGAGGACATCTTCTCATAGCTTCTGCCTCCCTAGTGTGCTATTAGAGGAATTATACTGAGCACTGGCTGTGTTCCCTTTTCTGTAAGCATCTTTCCTAGGATATCAATCACCCACAAAGTCACTGAATTTTCTTGTATTAGGTGAACTTCCAGAACTTTTTTCTGGCTTGTGTCAGAAGTACTTTAAATTTTACACCTGCACATTGTTTTTTATGCAAATGATTCTGAAGGAATCACATGAAAGTTTGTCAGACTTTTTAATATCTGAAGGCTTTTAATAAAGACCTTCTCCCTACTGTCATCCATGAAGATTAAAACAAAGGTGCCAGTCAAGAACGTTTCATACTGGTCTTGGACAAACTGTAAGGTAATATTTACGACAAAGATTTTTTTTAATCTCTATTTTATCTTTGATTAGGAAAATTAAATCAAGGACATTTGTTTAGTTTTCAAAAATGTGTAACTCGTAAAAATTCCTATCATCCAGAATAAATGGTACAACTCACCAAAAGTCACATTAAACCTCAGTGAAGAAGTGAAGACAGTTTTCTACAGACATGCCCTGAATTCCCTGTGCTTCTCTTCCCATGCCATTGACTGATGCACCATTTACCATTATATTTAAGAAGCTGTCATCCATGTCAATAATCTTGCTCTCATTTAACTCTTCATTTTACTTGTGACCAACTCTAGACTGCTTACAAGTTCTTTTCTATAATGTC
Organism: Pezoporus occidentalis; assembly: GCF_034315485.1. Taxonomy (NCBI): domain Eukaryota; kingdom Metazoa; phylum Chordata; class Aves; order Psittaciformes; family Psittacidae; genus Pezoporus; species Pezoporus occidentalis. The sequence continues at coordinate 1,505,826 of NW_026916062.1, forward strand.
AGATATTTCCCTTGAACCCTAACTCCCCTGTATTTTACCTTCCTAATAAAGTAATTACTAGTGGCTATATATAAGCAACCAAAGACTGACAAAGAAGAAATGTAAGATAGCTCTTTTCTGCAAAAGTCATAACATGGAAGGTTGAATTCAATAAGAAGTTATGAGCCTCAAAGGATACACTTCCATTACCAGTCATTGTGGTCAATATATAAATCGGAAGCATTATGACTGAGTGAGAAACTTATCCTTGACTTACCAGTAGACTAATTGGTATCCTTGAGGATTTTTATATCTCAGTAAGAACATTTTCCAGGATACGGTCAGCTTGATTTCATTGAATTTCACGCCACTTCAGCACATGATTAGATCAGATTTAAATGGATGGACTTTACCTATGACTGTTAGGAAGGACAAATCTAATTAACCTGATTGTCTTTTCATGTATTCTTTATCTTTTCTAAGTTCTAAGCTTTTATTGATTATCAGTGGCCACAAAACCTAGTTGGATAAAATATGCATATACTTTTTTTTGAAATTATTATAAATGTAGATTAGTCTAATGAAATTATTCAGAATAAAATAAGAAATAGAGGGATTAATTACCTAACTGGAAACCTTGGAACATTTCCCTCCTATTTTTGGATTTGGATATGATGTGAATGAATAAACACCAAGTAAATATACCTCAAAAAAAAAAAAAAGCAATAAAATGTCTACAGAAGACATGTCAGTCCACTGTATTTAAACAACTTAATATCAAATATCAAAAGTTAAAAATATTTCCACATATCCCTAACATGTAATCATCCATTCAGTTTTCTGTGACTGAACTTCTGTACGGGACTACACAAAGAATACAGAAAGTTACTGATTTCAGAGTTTATTGTACTATAAAGCCCTTTTGAAAATTCAGCACCTGAGGTATGTGGTAAAAGATCAACAATAATACATGTAATGTAATAAATGAGACCACTGGAACCTACCATGGTTACGAAGACCTACTGGTTTGTGTAAAAACTGCCCAAAATCAAAGCTTCTCTCTGAAGCCTCCTCTAATTTTAATAAGGATTTCTATATATACGTGTAAAATATTTACTGTCTAAGTACTTTTGTAACGATCTTAAGAGTGCAGACAATACTGACAGACATGAACAAACATCTAAAGATGCTTGTGGCTGAAACTAGAGGCAACTTCAGAGGCGCAGAGAACAAAATATGTGCCGCTCACACTTTGCTGTAGTTGTGAGAAAGGTTTTGTATGTGAACGAGGTGGAATTCCCCACATTGTGCCTGGTACTCTTACATCAGAGGAAGCCTTTGGCTTGTGTCACCTTCCAATAAAAGCAGGAAATTTCTTGGTGGTTCATTTTCATTCAGCCTGCACTCCTAATTATTTATCTGCAAACAGCTGTTATGCTGAATGAGTGCCAGCAATGTAACCCTGTTCATGAATAATTCTGCTGAAAAAGACTGGACCAGAAATTACAAAGTTATTAGTCTCCAGTAATTAGTGCAGTACCATGTCAAGTGTTACCCTTGCCAAACTGTGTTTTTTGCTCAGTTCATGTGAAACAGGCAGTGTTTCAGAAAGGGAATATTTCTTTGCACGCTTCTATACATACATACGGCTAACATTCTCTGCATCGCACACTGAACTTCTCCTTGGGAAAGCTCACACCTTTGGGATTTTGACTCTTGTCCTCTTTTTATAACCTCACTATAGCCTGCAATTATAAGAGAAAATGAGCCTTTTACCAACAAGCTCAGTAGAGTGTTCAGTATTGATCCATACACTGTCAGATACTTCTTCAAGCTTGCAAGAGGATGCTTATCAATCTTTCTTGCTGCAGTATTTCTAATAAGGCAGTACAGGTAGTTGAAAGTTTTATAATTCACTAAGTTCCTCCATTTGTGGATATGGTCTCTTGCTGCAGAATTCTAAAATCTTTCTGACCTTTCTTGCATTTGTTAAAAGAACACTTGCCCATATTTCTTTCCATTCATTAAAAGAATATTTGTCCATATTTCTTTCCATTCTTGTGTTTCCAAAATTTTTAATGTCCTCAGTGGCTTGGACATTGCAAATAAAATACATTGGTAAGGCTGCTCTCTGATTCAAACATATGCCAAGCCTTGTGCCATACCACCAATCTTTAAAAAGATATGTATAAATTTATCATAGTTCTTTTTATCATCTTAAGCTTACACTTGTGGCTTCTGTGTCTTAATAACACAGAGATAGACCAAACTGCTGAAAGTTACGAAAATGCTGACACAAAAAGCAACTGCAAGGAATATCTTCCTATTTTGCACATTCTCTAAAAGGTTGTAGTTTTTTTTTTTTTCACTGTTTTGGCAGGCACTCAGTGATTAAAAGGGGTAATCCTTCCAGGAAGATTGAGTAAATGGAAATTCCAGCTGTGAGGGCAAAGAAAGAAGACCATGTTTGATATTGCTACACACCATTGAGCAAAAATCACATACACACAAAAAAATCTGGTAGGGAGAGACAGAAGACTTCTGTTTCTTTTTCTGAAAAATGTAATGGGCATTGACCCGATGTCCTTTATTGTTTCTTGAGATTTGGACAGCCAGCTTGAGATAACCACAAACAAGAGCCAAATTGTTCATTAAACTTTGCATAAAAACTTATTTTAGCTTTGCGTTATACACTACTGATACAAATAATGGAGCTAGTTTGGCTCTGAGGAACTGCAATACTATCGACCTTGGAGGAATGTTCTCTTTTTTATTCGAAATAAATGAAAACTGTATAAAGATGTTAGCAACAGTATCTTCTTTCAAATCAAGAAAGACAAAATAGATATATCATTATCTAAACCTCAAGTGCTCCATGCTGCAAGGTGGTGAACACCACCTAAACAATATTACATCAGCTTCTCTTAAAATGATTGAGAAGTGAGGCCACCAGACACTACAAAAGGTTTCATGCTTCTCATGGTGATGCTATTAAAAAGACAAAAAAAAGTTCAAATTTAAAACAACCCATAATGCAAAATACTGGTCCTAGAAAATACTTATTTTGGCTGTCAAGATTTGTTTAATAATAATTGTTGTTTATAAAATATTTTCATAGCGTCTGTAATGATGTTTTCAGTAATTAGTCTGAAACACCATAAAAGCCTCCTTCTTTTTCAGATAGTAAAACTGGCTTCAAATTACATACGAAGTTTTGCATATGATTTCATCTGAAAACACATAGTGAATAAGAAGGAAAGCAGCAGTGGGGACTCTGGAGTTGTGGATTCCATTTCCAGCCCAGCTACAGTACTGCTTGTGTGCCTACAATCAAATTACTAACCTTTTTTTTACCCAAAACCTTCTTTGTACGTCTAACTAATAGTGATGTTGTGAGCATTAGTAAACTTGCACTGTGTCTGGAGAATCTCAGACAGAGCTAAAAAACTGAAAGCATTGTCTATATCGTTTCCTATATTTCTAAAACAGGTTAATTTTTTTACAGACATACTAAGGTGTTTTATGTTTGGGTTGTTTTGTTTTTTTTTTCCCCCTAAAACTTCAAAGCGGGTTGTACTAGTACAGGTGGAAGTAGGTGTATACATTTGGGCCCAAAAGGTCAAAATATATCCCTTTGCATTCATCATTTTTTAAATTAAGAGAGAACTGATCCCAATATTGTTACTGCCAATAATTCTCTGATAGCCTTATTAAATTTCCGGGGGGGGAAACAGAGATGTGTTAGTTACAGTTTCAGATATGTTTGTGCTGATCTTGTTGGACTGCCAAAAAGGAGAAATGGGACTACGTTGCTAATGAGGTACATAAGTCCTCAGCAATTACACTGATATTCTTCTAAACATCTGAACTATCAGTCATCTATGAAAGCAAACTGGTGCCTTGATGGTCCAGAAGAATCCCCTTACGACTGTTGGAAACCAAATTATTAATAACACGGGAATCAATTTCTGCTCCTTCTCTCTGCTCAATCAGCAATATTATAGCAGAGGAGAATTGGGAAAGGGAGAAGCTAATAGCTGACACTTGATTTCTTAAGATATAATTTAACGTCTTCTCTAAAGTTAAAGTGAACAGTAGCGTGGTCTGAACTGCTCAATAGAAGAGACTATATCGAACAAAAATTGACAACAGATGAAGAAAAAAGGTGAAGGGAAAAGTCTGGAAAGGAAAAATTGATATAAACCAAAGGGGACTTTATGGCTGCAAAGGACCAAGTATGATGTTCTGTATTAACTTTTCTAAAGTAAGCACCTTTTAAACCATTAACTTTTGGGGCATAAAGCATTCTATTTAAATGAAATTAAGGGAAATACGTGAAAGACAATTTTGCTAAAAGGAAATACAAACTTAAATGTTATGACTGACAGACAGCAAACCAGACTCTAGAAATCAATGCATTGCATGTGTATGTATTCAGTCCTTCCTTAATTACAAATGTTAAGAAATGAATGAGCATTCCTGATAAAGACATGGATTTGCCAACTTAGGTCTGTTTAAAAATACATAATCTTGAAGATTGATCAATTTTTTCCGCTTGTGACATTCCAGTTTGGCAGTCTCAAACATCTGGTCTTTAATGTGTATTTACGCATTTCAGTTGCATCTAGATAAATCTTGTGGACATATTAATATTTTATTTTTATAATAAAATAATCTGGTAATGATTAAACTTAAATTACAAAGTAAATTATATATATATATATATATGCAAAGCCTTAATTTTTGTTTAGCATAAATGTTTTGTCAGTTTTATTGCACATTTGATAACACGCAGCAGACACACAGAGAGTCCCAATTCTGTAGAGCTTTTTACTTGAGTCTCCTCAGCCTGTAGAAAAAATGGTCCCAAAACAGCGGGTAGTTCTTACACCTACTTTGCAGCCACTTTAGTGAGTGATGAGTGGCTGGGAAAGGAATTGGAAAAGCAGTTTCTGCATCTTCAATTTCAAAAGCGTTAACTCGCTGAAAGGCTTAATTTACGTGTAATTGTTATGCTATTACAATCCCTTTCAGCTCACTCTTCTTTTGCTCCCTCCCCTTCAACATACTTCATTACACAGTCACTCTCCCCATGTCTTCCCGACTCTCTTCCCACCAATCTTCACGTTTAATCACTACAAGCCAGAAATGAGGGTGATTGTGGATGTTGATTCCAACATCTTTGGTCATAAAACTGTCTTTTTTGCTGCTCCAGAGTAGCTGAAGTTATCTGGGAATTATTAGGAACTGGAGCAGATGGCTTGCTATCCTGGAACCCTTGCTGCCAGAAGGGGGAATCTGCTGCACGTCCTTGAGAGAAACCCCTGTGTACAAACCACATGAAGCTACAAGAGCTAAAAGTCTAAGATCTCAGTCTTGAGGCCCACAGTCTGTTTTCTTTTACTTCGATACCACTTCAGCCAAGTTATACTAGATTTAAAGACTTCCACCTCAGAACGAAAACATGCTCACGTAGCTATCTGGCACAGGTCATTAAAACAAAAAAATCAGTATTAAGACAAGGATCAGAAAAGGCTGCATACCAGAAGGGCTTTAAACTAGATGAAGGTAGATTTAAATTAGATACTGAGAAGAAGGTCTTTACTGTGAGGGTGGTGACCACTGGAACAGGTTGCCCGCAGGAGTTGTGGATGCCCCATTTCTGGTAGCGTTCAAGGCCAGGTTGGACAGAGCCTTGGGCAACATGGTCTAGCGTGAGGTGTCCCTGCCCATGGAAGGGGGTTGGAACTAGATGAGCTTTAAGTTCCCTTCCAACCCAAACCATTATATAATTCTATAATTGAATTATTATATGAATTGACCCTTTTCCAGACCTTGTAAATAGCCTATGTTACATGTTGCAGAGTGAGCAGGAAGCTTCTGCTTCATGCTATCCAACTCGGACATCGTACAATGTTGCTGATGTATCTGTACTTGATTAAAGCTCCCTGGCTTTAGTGTTAATGATTATTCCCCAACGATTTCAGAAACTTACGTCAAAGCTGCTACATGCTAATGTAGTATCACTTGCAGTATGTATGTCTGGGCACACAGCGCTTGTTTTCCCCTTTCACATAATAGAGGACCCAGTGCCGAGGCCAGCCCAGGAGCAGTCCTCGCAAGGCGCAGCACCGCAGGAAGGGCCGGGTCGGGCCTCCTCCTCAGCGGCTTCGCCCCGGTAGACGCATGCCCGGGCCCTCCACAGGACCGCTCCCGAGCCACCTCCCACTCAGCCCGCGGGACGTCGGCAGGCGCTGCTGGGAACGTCTCCAAGCCGGGCCTACATTGCCCAGCAGGCCCCGCGGCTTGCTGGAAGTGACGCCTTATGGTATCCGGTGAGCGTGCGTTGGTGGCGCTGCCGGTGGGTTGCGGGCGGCTGGGTCGGCAGTTTGAGGGGTGGGGGTGGTTGCGGCTGCCGGTGCCGTGGTCGTCTTAGCTCCGGTCCCAGCTCTAGCTCTAGCTGAGGCGTTTCTCTCCACGCAGGTGTGGCCATGGCGGACTCCACGCAGAATGGACGCATGCCGGGCGGGGCCGGTGGCGGAGCTGTGGTAAGGAGCCCCCGGCCAGGGTTTTGCTGGGGAGGGGATGGAGCGGGTCGTGGTGCCGGCCCGACCCTTGCGGGGGGCATGAGGGCCCTGGGCCGGCCGCGGCGCTTCTCCAGCAGCGCGGGCACCCCTTGTGGTGCCGGGAGGGTCCTGCGCCAATCGGAGTAAGCCCTGGACGAGCAGTGGGACAGCCTTTCACTTGCGGAGAACATGATGTTGCTGCGCCGCCGTTCTTGAAAACGTCTCTCTCAAAACTAATTCCGTGTAGCTGTATTGTGCAAGCAGGACAGGAGATAATGATATGAAGGCGCTTGCAGGTTACTTAGGGTAATTTCTGGTCATTTTAATTTTAATTTTCAATTTTTGATCCTGCCCTAGGAATGCAGAGGACAAGAGCAGTCTTCAAAAGCAGGTTCAAATTCGGAAAAATCCCCTTGAGCTCGTTATGGTGAAGGGAAGCTGATGCTTTGACTCTTGGGCACCGAATAGCCAAAAGCATGCTGTGTTTCATTAGAGCCTTTCTGATATGGAGACTGTATCAGGAGTGGAGAGGGCTGTCGTTAAGGAGAGCTCAACAACAGGAGAGATGCTGGGTTACTGTTAAAAGGTTTCTGCTTTTTGGAGGCCAAGAATATGTAGGCCAAAATGATGCTGTATTCCTTATGACATAGTTATGCCAACTGTGCCTGACCCCTTCATTTTTTGTTTCAGTAAGATTTGTGCGGATTTAGTTATAGGTGTGTGCAGTGTATTTCAAAAGGAACCTTGAATCAATAATTGCAAAAGTTGGTGAGGTCTAAAGACCTTGCATAATAGCATTTTTGAAGCTGGCAGTGTGGTGAGGGTGGTTTGTGTAGAACTATTTCTACAAAAGATCTTACTATATTTGCTTGTAGTGTATAAAGGAGCTCTGTGGTTCTGAGGTAGACTACCTATTGTTGTTCATGTTAGCAACATCATATGAGTCAAGTATCAGAGAACACTTGAAGCTATGATTTGTTTCTGTTCAGAGTTGGAGGCAGGCTTTCAGTTTATTGCAGAAGGGAAGAATGTTCAGTGTATGCAAATATTAGGATATCAACTTCTGTGGGGTTGTTTTTTTTTTCTTTTAATGTAGCAATTTCTGATGGCTAACAAGTTGGATACAGCAATGTGGATTTCCCGCTTGTTCACAGTTTACTGCTCAGCTTTATTTGTCCTGCCTCTTCTAGGGTATGTATTGTAATGTTATAAAATTGCATTAATAATTTACGAAGTAACTGCACCTCCTTTTTATAGAGTTATTTTTAATGTAAGGGTAAATTTCTATTGTTCAGCTTACTTGGATACTTTTTGTCAGAATTTATATTGGTTTAAACCACTTTTAGATGCGTTTGGAAAATGTGTTGATCAGCTGTAAAGTAGTGAGTGGCAAATGGATGTCTTCATGTGTAATGATGAAGTAATATATTGAATTGTTTGACCTGTGGCACTTACAGTAAGTCAATGTTATCAGTTTTTGAGTTGTATTTTGGTAACAGTGCTTATATACAATAATAGAAATACTTCAGGTATTATGCGATTGTGATGCAATTCTCAAGAGTGGAAGACTTCTGAGCTGGGGCTTGGTTTATATGGTAACATCTCCTCTGATGATTTGCAGGTTGCATGAAGCAGCAAGCTTTTATCAGCGTGCCTTGCTGGCAAATGCTCTCACTAGTGCCCTCCGACTACACCAAAGGCTACCCCATTTTCAGCTTAGCAGGGCGTTTCTGGCCCAGGCTTTGCTGGAGGACAGCTGCCACTACCTGTTGTACTCTCTTATCTTTGTGAATTCCTACCCTGTTACAAGTATCCTTTGTGTCATCCTGGTAATGTCTTTAAACATCTTAAACTTGATTCTCTTCATTACTTGTGCCATGATTTGAAAAACTAGTTTGAACTAGAATGTGTTTGCTATTCATAGAACATACTCTATGTAAAATGGAAGAGGCTTATGTTAATTGATCCATATTCAGATTAATCACCTCTAACTAGTGCAATGCAGTCTCTGGCTACTTAGGTTTTTTTTTTTTTTCCTGAGACTTCAATTTGGTGGATTTTATGACCAGCCTCAAGTGATACTTTGAGAAGTTGGCAACTTTATCTTTTATTACTAGTACAGGGTTTATGCACGATTCCTCGGTGTAAGTAGGACGTGCATTATGTAGAGAGGAATTATTAAGCAGTATTTTTTTCAGATAGGTTATTAAACAGGGTCTGCAAAAAAGGATTCTGTGACTTGTCAAAGGTCATATGCAAAAACTGATTTTTCTTTGTGCCACTCTTAAAAATGTCCTACTGTTAATGTCTCTGGCAGAGGAATGTCTGTGTTCTTGCTCTCTATAATCTGGATGTCTGTCAACTGCATTTTCTTTGGTAAAGAAATGCATTTCTTAATAATACTATGACAACTTGTATTTGTTAGATTTTAAGTAATAACCTCCTTTGTGTCTTTCATGCAGAAAGAATGCATTTCAGTAGAAATGCGCTCGTGTATGTTGTACTTTTGCATACACACATGTTTTGAAGTTAATAAAGTGTAGCTAAGAGGTGTAAGAAGCAAAAGGGAAGAGTTATAAATAATAGGTATTAGACACATGCATGTCTTAACACAGTATAGGTCATTCCAGCCAACCTGTTGTGAAGGGCCATCAAGATACGGCTTGTGTGTTAGCATAATGTGACAGAGAAATTAAGTGCTTGTGCAGCCTATAATTTTCCTTATTGCTTGCTTCAGTGAGTATTTTTCCAGTTCTGCTGTTCTCTTTGCTTCATGCTGCTACATATACAAAGAAGGTTCTTGATGTAAGTATGATATAATGTATGATACAATTCATACTGCTGATATTCTTGGGGTTTATAAGTGGGTTTGAGTTGCAGCTGTCGTTTCCTTCAGCTACACTAAGGGAGTTAGAGTGAGACTGTAGTATGGAATCTCAGCACAGAGAATCTGAGAAATCTTTTCTGTTGCCCTTCCTACCCCCTCCTTCTGTTACAACTCAGTGATATGTTGACACTAATTATTTTTTTCAAATGCTGTTCTTTGAAGGGAGCAGAAGCAGTTTAACAGTTAAGTTGAAACTTAAGACATGTCTTTTCGAGCTAAAACATAGTCTGTGAAATTTAATGTTCTATTTCAGTAGTAAAATAACAAACTGCAGGGTGAGGATAGCAAGCAAAGTACTTGCCAGTTGGCCTTTCTGCTGAATGAACTGCTTTGTGCAGTTAATGTAACTCCCAGCTTCTTGTGTTCCTAGCTAGGCTATCTTGCTACCATAGGTACTTCCTCCTGGTGGGCAGAGCAAGGCTTGTGGCCTTCTCTATGCAGTTAAATCTAAAATGGGTGGGTGAGGGAATTGCAACACCTCATGTTTTTAATTGAATTATAATTATGGGGTTCCAAGTTTATGGTAGTTTTCTTTGGGATACTAATCTCAATACCTTTAAAGGATCTAGTCTTAAACTGTTGAAATGAGTTGTAAATTATAATTGTTAGTATTTTGATTTCTTTGTGCTAGAGTAGATAGATGTAACTTGTGTGTTTTCTGGCATTATTTTTTTTTGTCTTTAAAGGCACGAAGTTCAAGCAGCCTGCCCTTTCTGAGAAATATTTTGGAGAAACTGAATGCTAATCAACAGAATATTCTGAAATTCATTGCTTGCAATGAAATTTTCCTAATGCCAGCTACAGTTTTTATGCTGTTCAGGTAAGAATGACCATAAATATTTTCAGGATTAGAAACTTTCTACACGTGATTACTTTTTGAAGTTGAGTTTTCTGTGGGTCACAGATCTCCATTTGTATGGTTCTGGCTGACCGAAGCTTGAATTTAAGTTGTTTGATTCCTAGACTTTTCAAGTTGGTGAATCATGAAATCAAAAGTGTTCACTCTGATATAACTCGGCACCAAAAAAAACATTCCCTTTCATAGCCTGGGTGACATTGTTGTGTCAAATCAGAGTTTTTCAGGCCTGTAACTTGTGTTCTTCTGCATTGTTTGGTAAGTTTAATTTTAGTCAGTGTAATGGAATATTAAGATCTTCAATAAAAGTGAAGTCTTAATTTTGACTATCAGATTCTAGAAATTTAAGTGGCATGGTATTTAATTCTGCTAAAAGTGTGCAAGCAAGAGTAGGTTATGTCCTTTCCTGTGTTACTTCTGACCAGTGAACCTTGTTTCTATTTTTGATTCCATTTGGTTTTACCCGCTCTGCAGCATGTTGAATTCATTTTGGGGATCTTGAGCATATGCGTGTTGGAATCCTTCTGAAGTCATATAGGCATAATGATCTGTCTTTTAATATTTGGAAGGGGAGTATGCTTCTTGGAAGTTGATAGAATGCGTAATTTGTCTTTATCTTTTGATAAGTCTGCTGAACACTTCAATGCTTCAGCCTGGAAGTACTCAATTTCATTTAAGGTCACTTAACTGACAGATACACTTTGTATCCATATCTGAAACTTTCAAGTGCTTTAAGCTTCTCTTTAGGAGCACATTTTTTTATTCCCTCCCTCGCTCTCTGGAGAATTTAGTATGTGAAGTATTACTACTTGATAGGTCATCTATTAGATACTGAAGCTTATAAAAGATCATATACCAAATTTGAAGATCATAAAATCGTTAAATGCAGCTATTGTGAGAATTTGTTCTTTAAACTGGTTTAACATAGTAAATTGCTTGTAGATACTCTACAGGTGCAGTATTTCCTTTCTCCCCTTGTGTAGCTGGCTTCTGTTACTTTTTTTTCCCCCTGGTTAAAGATACTGCTCATACTTGAAGGAGCTCTAGTTACTTGAACTGTCATGTTCAACTTCATAGCTTTTTATACTGTATTATGTAAAGAAACTTCGGTCATTAAAATTAAACTCACGGTACTTTAGTGCTTTGCTGTGTATGATTTGTATGCTACTATTTTACAGCACTGTCACATGAAACAGCAGCTTTGTGAAATACCAAAACCTAATTTCAGTGCAGCTGAAGTAGTCGGGTATCAGCTTGCCATTAATGTCTCAGTACATCTGTAATAGTCTCCTGCCTGTTCTGAGATGTTCTGCAAAAGATACTACAAATATGGTTCAGATATTCAAAGCACTATGAATAGAGCTGACAAAAGTTGCTGTAACTGTACTGTTTATGTCCACCAGTTTCTATCCTTGACCAGCAAGCTTTTCTTAATACTTAACAGTCACCACACTTCTGTAATCCTTTGCCCACTGCTAGAAATGAAACATATAAAAAACTTCTTAAATATAAAATCCATACAAGAACAGCACTTTTTTAAACTGCTTCTTTGAGCAGTTTTATTCTATAATGTAAGTTTCTGTCTTTGTAAGTGTATGGTTATGTGCTTTTTCTTGTCGGTTACATGTAACCTGAACCAATGTGACTCAATCTAGCTAAAGCCCTGTTTTGTTTGTTGTTGCGTTTTTTTTTTTTTTGGTTTTTTTTTTTTGGGTTGGTTTTGTTTATTTGTGTTTTTTTTTTTTGTCAGTATTAAGCTCTACTTCTGTATTCTCTTTCAGTGGGCAAGGGAGTCTGCTCCAGCCATTCATTTACTACAGATTTCTTACATTACGCTACTCTTCTCGGCGAAATCCATACTGTCGGTAAGCACTAAACTGATTTTGGAAGTTCATGTTTAACTGCATAGTGTTTAGGCATTCAGAAATTTTTAATTCTAAAATGAATGCATACTTCATAATACTAAGTCTCTATAATTACAGTGTGGAATACACCTGGATGCTGGTTCAGGGTTCCATTTATTTTGTGTAACTGAACATTTTTCCCATCCTTGAATGGGAGCTTACAGAACATGCTTGTGTAATTAAAACTATGCTTTGGAGAACAAAATCTTTCAGTTGTTCTGCAGCCATTTACCAGAAAGATATCCTTATTTTTAGATGGCAGGCCTATCTAAGGGTTAGTCTATACATTGACAGGAACTTAAGAACTTGTGTTACATTGACAGGAAAAAAACCACCAAACTGTGGATGATCTTAAACAGGTTCATTACCTCCTTCAGGTAATGAACATAATTCATTAGTAACCTTAATTGTAAGGTAATTCATGAGTCAGGTTTACTGTGCTTGAAATAGAGCCTTATTGATTTTGTTTGAAAGTTGGTCAGGCCAATACTATTGCTTTGAACTCTGAAACCATATATATTTCTATGAGGATTTACTCAAGTTAGTGCTTTCTTGGAATCTTTCTTATTACAAGTGTTGCATAGCATAAAGTTTTGTGAACATACTTTCCGGTCTGATCACTATTCTATTAGAAAATGGTTTGCTACAGTAACCAATAAAGTGTTTTCTGCTGCCATGGTATGCAAAGATGGGTCTGAGAATCATGAACTTCATCACCTCCTATTCCCTGCTGTTTTGTAAGAAACTATTTGTTCCATCTTGGTTCATGTATTCTTTTTAACAACAACAAAAAAATCTATAAGGGTGCTTTATTACTTCGGTATCTAAAAATAATTTAAATTGTACAATAATAGAACTAGCTTTCAATAGAGCTAGTTTACCCAAAATTCTGCTGGCATTTATGTAGTTTTAAGGGGAACTGGTGTTGTGGGTTGTATATCTCATGTCTGACTTCTAATGCTTTTAGAGTGCAGAGTTCTTGCATTTTGGCAACAAGCAGCACAAACATACAATCACCTCCCAGCTCCTTACACTCTTTTTGATAAAGCATTACCCTATTTTTTTTTTTTTTTAATAATATGAGGGGGTGGTGTGCTTTGTGTGCTTTTTGTTGGATTTTTTTTTTTTTTTTTGGTTGGTTGGCTGGGGTTTTTTTCCTTGAAGGTGGAACTTTTCTGTTTCTTTGTAAGCAGCTGGAAGCCAATGAACTAAAATTAATTAAAATGTTAGTGTTTAAAGGACAGTAATTCTGAAGCTCTTGCAAGATACAGTAACACTTGAGTTGATCTGAAGAACTTGCTAACTAGAGTGTGTGTTGGGGTTGAGAAAAGAAGTGAATTAAAGATTTAAATGACACTTACTTCTGATAAATTCTGTAGGATTTTAAAACTCTTTAAATCTGATTTTTCAGGACTCTCTTCACCGAGCTGAGGATTGTTGTTGAACACTTAATAATGAAGCCCTCGTGCCCTGTTTTTGTAAGAAGACTATGCCTCAGCAGCATTTCCTTCATAAGCAGATTGGCACCAACTGTTGCATAGCCAAATTTCAGGCACTTGTGTCTTGTGAACATTATGAGCAGCTAGCACTTCTGCTGATGATTAAAAATTCCTGGTTTTACACTGATCTCACTCCAGGCTGTATAAAAATGTGTATATGCTTTTCTGGACATAATATGAAATTTAGCATATCAAAAGCAAGTAATGGAAACTTAAAATTACTGTGCTGTATTGCTAATTGGTGAAAAAAGTAGCTGCATCCTATCTAAAACATGCCCAGTCATACAGAATTAGTTTTTTTTAGGAATCGACAGTTGTTTGAGGCTGATTAAATCTTTAAGGTCTGTACTCAGTAGGTTTATATTAGTTGGAACTATAGCTGCTATAGGATGTCTCCAGTGGATAGCAGTTGGTATACATAACTATGCAGTACATTTTGGACAGTATTCTTCTGCTTCCTAAATTTATCTGTAGAACCATTTCATCTAAATTACTGTACTCAGTGTAAATTTATGACCCACTTTGAATTTAACAAAAAGGATTAAAATCTATGAAGCTGACATAGTTAATACCTTTTCTGAAGGAGAGGTTATTTTTATTAATACTACTTAGAAAGAACTTTTCCAAGTTTCTACGTTGTGACATAGTCTTACATTATGTTGTTGGAAGAAGTCTCAAGACTGATCACAGAAAACTCTGCAGTTGTCTTGTCATAACAAAATGTTTTACCAAGCCAAATTGCTGACCTGTAGGCTTTTCAGACAAAGATGCAATGCTTAAACTTTTAGCCATCTCTTACATGTACTAATCAATGTAAACGAAGTAACTTTTGAAGAATCATTGCAGATTTGTCCTTGTGTCTACACAAATGTGAGACTGCAGTAATTCGAGCATGTCAGCTTTTTAGAAAATTAATCTGTAGCTAGCTCTATATAAATGGTTATTCCAGTTTCTGAGACTCTCATTGTGATGGGAAATTTGCATAAAGGATTGCACCTGTTTAGGCAGCTTCTGAAACAAATGAGTGTAGGATTTCTTGGCATAAATCCATCCGATGACTGATCTGAAGCCAGTGTCATGACTACAGACGTGAATATTAACTTGAGTGCTGATTATGCATTCATCCAGCAGCTGAAAGGTAGGTAGTGGGGTTGGGGGGAATAAAATCTGACCACAACTTCTTTCCATAAATTCAGGGCAAAGCATTTGCTGACTCTTGTGTAGTTAATGTAAGTATTCTAATTGCATAAAATTAAATGGGTTTCATTGGCCTTTTGTAAACTTCTAGAGCACTGTACTTAACTACTCTTCCTTGTTCAGAGAAGTTTTATGTAAAACAGTTTTGAAAACAGGCAAAGTATTTTTCTGTAACTATTGAATTATCTTGTTTTTGCTGTGGTTATTATTCAGACTTTCCAGTTGTATTAGTTTGTTAGATCAGAGCCATGCATTTATAGACTTCTTTGGTTTTTGCTCAACCTCTTGGTACTGACAAACCAATTGGTAATTGAATGTGATATTCTTTGACTACTTGTCTTGCTCTCTGAACATGATTAGCTATTTGTAGAACACTTGCACACTGCAGAAGCAACTGCATGCAGTAATGCTCTACGGCTGCTAAAGACTTGCAATGAGATTCACTATATGTATATCCTGTAATTTGAGAATTTTATAAAAACTAAAATTTCTACTGCAATAAAAGGAGTGTTAAATGTAATTTGTCAAGCTCTTCAAGCTTATTTTCTCTCTAACAGAATATACTGATGCTTGAACCTGGAAGTTGAGCAGAATGCTGTCCTGTGTGTATGTGTGCATGTTCTTATATTCCCACTGCTGCTTCTGTATTGGGACACAATGTCTTGTGCATTTTAAAATTATTTTATAGGGAATTTTGCCTTCTAAAGTGCAAAAATTTATGACCTTTTCCTTCAAAATTTAACTGGAGAATAAGCACAGCAACAATGGTGTCTAGTCAGAGCAGAAATCTAGACCTACTTAATACTGTTTCAATTCTTCAGCACTTTCTAGACCTTCTTTGTGTTACACAGTAGATTTTTTTGAGTAGTGATGTCAGGCTGTTCAGTTTTTTTGCACCACTGTGATTTAAAAATTAATTTGATCATCTAAATTGGTCCCCTCTACTGGGAGTGGAAGGCAAATAAATACTTCTGTAATGAAAGCAAATCATGTTATTTCTGAGCAAATTTTTGTGGTCTAAGACTGCTGTTAAGGATACAGTCAACTGTTTCTTTAATTGTATGCTGTTATTAAATGAGAGGAGTCTAAATTGGATCTGATGTATTGCAACTGTAACTGAAGGATGCTAAGTCTGAGATCCAACTCTATGAATTCACAAGGAGGATTAAAAGGAATATGTGAATGAGATTTCAGTAAGTAGAGAGTTGGAAGACAGTGCCATGAAGTAAAACTTGCATGTGGATACTGAATTTCTTGCTAACTCTTTCTATTAAGTCTTAAAAATGGGTCAAGTGGAGAAAGTGAGATTTGATTTGACTACTAGTGTATTTTTGGCTTTTCATGGAGTTCCTTGACAAATAAGGCCTGGATTTTACTTGTGGCCTCGTAAAACTTAACTCTCATGTGCCAAGAAAACATGGAACAAAGGGATAAGAGTAACTTCCAAGCAAAATAAATAGGGCAACTGACCTGCACTCTTCATCAGCTTTGATTTTTACTGCAGCCTTTAGGCTGCCTAAGTGATAACACCAAGTTTTATCAGTGCTGGCAAAAACATTCTGTCCTTGTGCCTGCTTCCTTACCACAGTTTGACTGTTTCTGTACTAACAAATCAAACACCTGAAATTCTGTTTGTGTCCTGATAACTTGAGATTTTTCTGGGGAAAAGAACTGTATATATGTTCATGCTGCTGTGCTGTCAACACCTAACAGTGATGCAGAGGCTGTAAGAGAAGTCTCTGGTAGTAGAGATACTTGGCAACTGACCAGAAAATGCCTCCCAACCCCAAATGTGAAGCAGAAGAGTTTTTGTCCTACTGAAAGATTACCTACCCAATGTGGCAACTGTTTCCAGTTGGTAATTGTTTTTTGTCTAAGTTTTCTTAGGTTAAAGTGCTTTTGCAGAGATCCTGTGGGTAGACCTACCCTTTGCTGTGCACAAGCTTGCCATAGGAGTGATGCTTCAGTGTAAGACTTGTCTGTTCTCTCTTGCAGATAAATAAAGTATCAGGACCCACTGGGGTTGTTGGAGCAGCTAATGCCAGTTGGGATTGCTTACACACAAAGCAATTCGCTAATGTATCCATCCTTTGTTGCCTTTTATTTAATTTTATACTTCTGTTGTCATTTTTATGCTGTCAGTTTTATGTTTTGCTCCCTTTGATGGGTGTTCAAGGGGAGCACTGTCCACTAATGTTTTAATTTGCATGTTTTAAGGATTTTTAATATATTATAATCATGAGCCACTATGTCTTCCAACAGTTTCTGAGCTGCTAACTATATATGTGATAGTATTATCCAAACAAATAATGCAGCTGTTTATTTTGTACAATCTGCATTGAACCTTTTTGTTGTTAGGCACCTGTGTTGCAACATTTGTTGTACAGACCCCTTGTTAACTAAGGAAGTACAGTTCTTGCCCATTTTACAGGCTGGAACTGAGACATGGAAGGGAAGAGCATAGCCGGAGGTGCTGCAAGAGCTCTGGCAGAGCAGGAAATCAAAAGGAGTTGGACAAGCATCTCGGGGAACTGTGATTTGTTTTTACACCATGTAGGACTTCCTGGTTCTGTTTCCAAAAATTATACTAACTGCTCCTTAAATAGTTTCATAAAGTACCGTACCTTATAGTGCTAAGATTAATGGTAGCAAAGACCATTAAGCTAGAATAGCATGTTCTGTTAAAGCTGTGTCAAAATTTGATTTCCATGTGCAAAAGCAGGTATGGCCCCTAGTGTCGTCATCTTCCTGGTGAGGAGAAATAACACCATAAAGCAAGATCGCAAGCCCTTACGTGCTTGATGTTAGTAGGTTACGCTGATCTGTGATAATTGTCTGTAACTTTTAACTGCTGAGGTGCAAGTATTGGTGGTTAAACTATATATTCTGAAATTGGTTAGTGTATCTTTGTAGTGTAACGTCTCTTGTGCTATATTTTTCTTAAAATCACAGGGAGAGTCAGGCCTTGCTGGTTTATATTGTCTTTTAAGGATAGAAACTTAAGAAGTCCATTATTTAAAAAATTAATTATCAATATGATAATAAAATGATTCTAATATTCTAATATGATTCTATGATTTTAATTGAGTAATAGAATTGAATTTAAATGTGGATTCAAAAATAATTTTTTCATAAAATGTCAGCATTACTTATTTTCTGCAGAAGCTGGCTCTGTGATAATAGCAGATACTGTGCAGGTAAGGAAGTTTGATTGCTTGGTTCTGTGCCATCCAGATGGTACAAACTTCTAAAATAAATTGAAAAATTCATCTTTTACTTGTATTCAAGGACTGAGGCACAAAATGCTAATGTAAGGGCTCAGAGGGGAAATATAGTTCTCCTACATATTTGAGAAAATGTGAAGCCCTTTCAGGAAAATCTAATAAACATAATCCCAGGCTGCTGACACTAAGGAAAAAGCACCTCATTCGCTCTTTCTTTTATGTAGCAATTTAGTGGTCCCTACTGATTTTTAAATTGGATCACTGCAGTAAATTATCCGTACCAGTACCTGTGAAAGAAAGCTCTGGGATCCATATTTGTTTAGTGCTGTGCTTAAATCAGCAAGAATGATAAATTTGATGCCATGAAATTGGGAATATCAAGGGCTTTTCTCGGTGAATGAGCCAAGTATCTCCATTTGTAATTTACTGTGACCCTTTTTCACTGTATGTGCTTTGTATGTCAGATATTTATTTTGAAACAAATTAAATTGTTTTCTGTATTGATACAGCTATGGTTTTGTTGGTGTTCTTGAAATCGAATTGCATAGTTACCAATGTTGTGTTGCAAAACAGCACTTGTTTAAGTTCTAATCTTTGAGTTACTGACTTCCTATGCTAACTGGTCTAAATGTGTGGTGTGGCTTTTTGTTTTGGTTTGTTTTGTGTGTTTAAGAATAGTGCAGGATGCAGTAAGCTGCTGTGGCTTCTCATTTGTTTTTTCTTGAGAAATAGGAAGATTAAGCTGTATATCAAACAGAAAAAAAAAAAGCTGTCTTTACTGGAGCTGTTCTGCTTGGTAACACAAAGTCCTTTGAAAAAAGTTACCTACCTGCTCAGTTTACTGGCATATTTTCAGTGCAGGTGTTAATGGAGGAAAGTTGACTGTACACCTGTGTTTTGGCAGGAGTCCTGTCCCTTTAATTTTAAAATAGGTTACTTTGTGACTATGATTACATCCTACTACCTAAGTACCACTGCTGAACTGAAAATGAGTCATAGTGCTTGGTCATTTGGAATTTCTATCAGTATAATAATGATTTGTTTTGCAAATAGTAAGCAAAATTGTGAAGCAGTGTTAGCAATGTGACCCTGTGTTACCCTCTTCTTGTGGGTTAAGCTTGGCTCATTTGTGACGGCATGTTAAATGGCTGACTTCTATTCAACCCCAGTGCTAACCAGATGGGCTTTATTCTACACAGCTGGCTACCACCATACAGCTGTGGCTTTGTAGAAGCAGTAGTATGGATTGTATTCTGAGGAACTATGACAGACTTTGCTCTTGAGTTGAGTTCATCTCTCTTTATCCTTGTTTCCATGTGCCTGACTGTGGTACCTTGCTTATGAGGGAAATGTCGTGTTGCAGCAGTCCAGACTACTGCCTGGGGTGAGGAAACCGGTTTCCTGAGATCAAGTGCAGATCATAGTATTCTCATTTGCTGTGTGTGTTCCTACAAATGTTCACTCGTGCGCCTCTGCCAATGTGAAGAGCAAGAATTTCTTGGATAAAGATGGTGCATCAGCTAATTAAGGCATTTCACAGAAAAATTAACCTGAAAATCAAACTGTAAAGGTGCAGGTCTAGATTTTCTGCAAGGGTTATAGCAATGTCAACTGCAGTTTTGACAAAGGTAGAAATGTAATAGAAGGAGAAGGAAGAAGAATGAGGGGAAAAACAGAATGCAGAATGCTCAGATAAAAAGAGGTCTGAAAATCCTATGGGGTACTGTGTTGCTTTCACAAACTCCTATTTCCCATTCATGGTTTTATACCATCGGCACCCTCTGGATAGTACTTCAGTTTTCTGGCTGTAAATTATTTCTAATTTAGCCTCTATTAAAATACTATTGGGATAGTGTGTTCAGATGCTGCCTCATTGTACAAGAGCGGACAGACTGATTTTGGTTTACTTAAAATGGAAAACTGCTGCAGTGGAATTATGTGTTCTTATCCATTATGTTTGAAGCTCCTGTAGTGGAAAAGTAGAAAAATAAACACTTACTATGGTCTATATTGCTAATAGGCTTCTTGGCTGCTTTTCATTACTATTTTTTAAGCATTTCTCTGTCCATATTGCTTTACTATAGTTTTATATTGGAAATCTAAGGGAAGATGCAGTATGTGCTGCTATGTGGTGTTTTGTCCTGATGTATGTTTGCTTCTGTGGGCAAAGACACGCAGAATGTGATCATTTTAGCATTTTTTTGATTTAATTTTTTTTTAATCTAGAAAATCTGGCCAAACTGTTTTGAGATGACACATATTTGCCTATTACAATTCCTTTCAACATACTTCCTGCTATAGTAACTTCAGTTAGGTTCTGACTAAAGCACAACAAAAAAATTGTGAATCCTTTCAGTTATATAAAGCCCTTTATTATCAAGTCTTTTTGTAATGGCAGATGGAAATCTGAAGTTGACTTTCTGAATTCGCATCAGCATGTGTTTATTGAGCATCCAGTGGTTCTATTCACATTTTTAATTCTCTCAATTTTTTTATCACTCTGGGGCAGAGGTAAGCAAGACATTTGGTAAGCAAGACATATGCATGAGTGCATATGTGCTGTGGATCAGTGGTGTGTATGTATACTTACAGCAGCAGATAAATGACTAAGAACAGATTATATTTTGAGGAGTTTTTGCCAGTTGGATATGTTAATACACTTTTTTCTTTATGATTAAAAAAGCCTCTTCCTGCACTCTGCCAGCCTTTTTTCTTTGCAGAGTTTTACATATTTGGAAGGGAAATAGTTTTTAAAAAAGATTCTTGTACTGCAGAGGTGCTTCTAATATCCTGCCTTTATACACTTCCAAAGTACAAGGCAAGCTTATTTCACATTCTTAAAAATCAAGCTGCTTTTAAGCTGGTCCTTGCTTTGTTTGTGTAAAAGATTGGTGGAGTAGCTGGAGACTGGATGATGTGGGAAGCTTCCTGCAGTCCTGTGTGCTGATGCATGCCTCCATATTACTCAAGAGTGTAAGAGCAGTTGTTTCAATATATCATGTATTATGTACCTAGTATTGTTTTTAAGTATTTTAAGCTAGATTTCTGCTACAGGAGGAAGAAAACTGCTGCTAACCTTAAGAATTCTTTCTCCTTACTCAAAAGCTAGAAATTATATTTGACAACATGATTTGGTCATTTGAAATGGAATTTTTGTTACATATGCTAATTTTATTCCAAACCACTGACCTCTAGTGGCTGGTTTGCAGCTATGAAGCAAAACATCTTAGTAATTCAGTCTGCTCCTCCTGTGTCTATTGGCTACAGGAGAGTAGGAGAATAATGTGGTTCCATGGTTTATTGTACTTTGGCTTCACAAGTACCTATGTGCCTTATGCATTAGAAAGGAGATAAAAGAAAACCAGATTTATAGTTAAGGTTTCTTCAAAGAAGTAACTACTCACAAGCCCAAATGTTTGTTGTGATTGTTGGGAAGATAAAAAATCCTATGATCTGCGAGAGCATCCCAGTAATAAAGGTCTTAAAACATACATTGTAAAATCCTTGTAGTATTAGCAGAATCCTGATTCTTTTTTGCTCAGGATGTTGCTGCTTTACAATTGTAGTCTTTCTTACATGGGTGGGTGTGGGATTATTGGTCCAGGAACTAATATTTTCATCTTTTGCCTGCATAACCGTGAAGTGCATATTTCTGGATATACGTTGTATAAATCTTTCCCTTTTCCCCAGTTTGACTGTAGCTGCATATGTCCCAGTATAACTCCCATTGATTTTTATTATGATGCTTTCTGTCCTCACAGCCTTTCCCTTCTTTACCTGTCCTATCTCATTCTGTTGTCTGCTCTTGTGAAACCCTTTCTCTCTTCTGGAATTACCTCTTCCCACTTCAACTGATTCTGCAGTAGTGATCTCAGCTCTGCCTCCCAGATCTAGTGTGAGTCACCAGGTTCCCAGGGAAAAGGATGTGGTTGCCAGTCTGTGCTGTGAGGACTGTGAGCTGCTGCAGCAGCAGGTCATTAGCTGCTGGGGTCAAAAGGGCTGGCCAAGCACTGCTGCACACAGTTCCAGAAACTGAAGATGACTTTGCTGGTGTTGGGGTGAATGAACTGCGTGTTAATAATTGAAAACACATATCCACATGTTGGAAATGAAAGGTATTTGCTTCTAGTTTATCTCTGACCCAGTGACCAGGATAGAACTTAACAGACCTATGTGACTCAGTGGTGTTACATGGACTTCTGAAGATACAACATTTTGTGTTTCGGAAGAGTCATACCCCTCATGTACCTGCTAGTTTTTCTGTTTAAATATTTTACCTGGAAAGCTTAAAGGCTGTTTGGGATCACTGAATACTTTATATGTATTCATACTTTTATTTTTTTAACTATCAGTATGAATTTTCTTGCTGTCAACAATATACCTGTAGAATCATAAAAGGTAGAAAATCAGAATGGTCTTTCCCTTTTAAAAACCTTGCTGTGCTGTATGAAAGACATAAGGCTGGATATTATGGGATTCTCAGAGTAACTTAAACGATATTAAGTCCTTACCTCAGCTCTTGCTGCTGATCTGGGGACATTGCAAGTCTCTGCTGTATGAATTTGAAATCTTTAATGAATTTCAGATTATAAAATATTTAAATTAGCTTTACATCACATAATTTTTTGTACAAGGAACACTAAAATCCTTCACCATATATTAGCCTTTATGTATCACAGATTTCTTGCAAGGCAGTAACATTAAAGAATTCCATCATGATGTACTGTTGTAGCTCAAGTAATCCAGTCAGTTACTTGTTTCTTTTAAAAAAACAGGAACGAGGAATAAAGTCTCCAAAGATCTATGTTTCAATCCAGCTGCCTGTCTTTCTTGATCTGTAAATAGTTTTAAGCAAACTTTCCAAGTGTCTCTGTAAAACAGGTTCTAAATCTTAAAAGGCTGCACCTACACAGTCCCTGTTTTTCCTGGAGACCTGGTAAAGCAACTGAATCTTCTAAGTTTTTACTGGCTAATATGCTTTTGTCTTGGTTTAAGGTTCTTGAGCTTTTGCAAAAGGCTGTCTGAGGAAATGACCCTGATATGGTAGACAGCCTCCCTCTTCTTGTGAGCAATATATGCAGATTTTCACATGATAGGTATACAAGCAACCTCCGTCCCCCAGCCAGAGGTACAAATAGCACAGAAGTCACTGTACAAGCATGGTGTATATAAATATTTTTTTTATTTGGCTAAGAGCTTGGCAACTTGATTGTGAATGAGGTTTTATTGTATTATTTTCTTTAAACTGTCTTGATTTTGTGCAATATGGCCTTAAAATAGCTGTTAAGTAACAGTTATTCACAATTAAACCTTAGGGTGCAACTCCCAACTATATTAAATGAAAATGTTGTCATTCAATGAGCACCACAATCTCCCCTATTCACTATGGCTATATAATACAGCAGTCTTTGCCATAGGCAAAAAGTTGTTTAATATAGTTTGGATATGCTGAAATACGTAAACAGGTCCCTACCATTTAGTGCATTTTCCATTCACTGCTAGTGATTGATAACTAATGGTTGTGATGCTTCATAAATAAGGTTTTGAGAATTTTGTCTTAAAATGCTACAGCTACATGCCATGAGGCATGGTAATTCACTATCAATTGCTTCACGTGCCTAGCTTTCCCACACTGAATAGGTTGTTACTGATGCTCTTTTGCTTGTTTCTTTGTCTTCAGAGTTTATCATTAAAAAGGTTTATGCAGAGCCCTTGGTCATGTAGATTCTGGTTGATCACCACAATGGTAGTATCTATTAAATCTGTTTATGTTATTCCAGCTTTATTATTTTACTTCCTGTTTCAGATTTACAGCAACAAAACCAGACAAGGCAAATTCAGTTACTCAGCTGGATAAAAGAATATGAAATAGTTTAGTAAATCCATTTGGTTTGGGTAGGAAATTATAAACCTAAGTATTTTTACAAGTACTGCAACCGTTAGCATCTCTTCTAGCATATAGCAGAGGTTCTTCAGGAATTACAAATGTTTCAAGAATTTATACATTCTTTCAAACCTCTTTATTTAGGGAAAAGAAAGGAAACTCCACTAACTTCATGTTTCTTTTTACTGTTAGGCTCTTGCCAGAATAACAAGCAGCCTACAAACCATGCATCAGCTGCATGCTAGACCCCAACTAAAACTGGTGAATTGACTTCACATTTGCCACTTTACAGCTTGCAGTGAATTTAGCGTTTAACTCCCTTGCTGTACATCTGGTACTAATGACACAGCATCTGCTGCAATACTCCCAATTCACTTGATATGGCTGCAATTGCACTGCTGGGAAGACGGGTGTTAATTATTTTATGCAAGTATTTTACTTCAATCTGCCTCCACCAGGCTTCTAGGAAAACTCCTATTGTCAATGCTAA
Organism: Pezoporus occidentalis; assembly: GCF_034315485.1. NCBI lineage: Eukaryota > Metazoa > Chordata > Aves > Psittaciformes > Psittacidae > Pezoporus > Pezoporus occidentalis. The sequence goes on from NW_026916062.1 coordinate 1,530,312, forward strand.
TCACTAGCTGGCTGGTAAAGAAGTTATGTGCCAGCAAGCCTTGCTCAAGATCTAATTGGGTACATTAAAAACAGTTACTGTACTAATTCTCCTTGCTGATCAAATGCTTTGTGGATCATCAGGTGCATTAATTATCCACATTCCCTGCCAAGCTAACTTCTGGTGAGCTCCCATGTTCCTCCCAGTACGCAGATGAAGACAAGGAAGCCAAAGACATTTTGTCGGTCATGTAAACTAGTATCAAAGCTATTCTGGAAAAGCTTTTTTTATAACAAAGGTCTGTAATCTGCTCCCAGTGGGGCTAATTACATGCACGGTCCTGAGCCAGACTGTGGGTGAGAAAGGCCAGGGTGAGTACAAGAAAAGATCACAACCCTCTGACTGCAGGATCAAGCGCAGGGCACTCGCTCGCTGGAGAAAGAAGTCTTCCCGTGTTGGATCTTCTGTCATGGTTTAAGCCCAGCCGGTAACTCAGAACCACGCCACCGCTCACTCACTTTCCCCTTTACTCCCTCACCTGCCTCCCGGAGGGATGGGGAGGAGAATCGAAAGAATGTCACTCCCACGGGTTGAGATAAGAACAGTCCAGTAACTAAGGTATAACACAAATCACTGCTGCTACCACCACTAATAATGGTAAGGGAAATAACAAGGGGAGAGAAACCCAGACATCCGGTTTTATCAGCACTGACCCGGGAAGCACGTTTTAGCGTATGGGAGCGCACGCATAAAAATCTTGCAAACAGATTTGGCATATGAGTCTTATTACTGCCCGTGCTAGCAAATCTAGCACACACACGCACACACGTTACCTGCTCTTTACGAGCAGCAACTGAGTGGTTCCCGACCAGGAGGCGCTCTCGATGCGCATTTCAGATGCAGACCCGCTGCAGGCGAGGCGGGGGCGCTCAGGACCGAGCCGATCTTAACCGCCAGCCCGATACCGTCTAGTCCGGGACGGGACTCAGGCTCAGACGAGCACCGCCCAGCACCACCGCGAGCACGACCCTGAGGTAAGGCCGACTGAAGCGAAGCGAGTGCTCCGCACATGCGCAGCGCGAAGAGCGGGTGAGTCAGCGGCGGCCCGGTGGCCGTCGCGTCAGCCCGGCGGCCCGAGGGCCCTTCGCACATCCGGGTGCCCTAGCACCGCCCACCGCTGGCCTCCCAGCTACCATCGCCGCTCGGGGTCTCCTGGAGCTCCGCTGCAGCCGCGCCGGGCTTCTCCGATGCGAATCGCCGCCCGCTCGCCGCCCGCTGGCATACGGCGGCGGCGGGCGGTCGGGCTCCGCGCGCGATCTCCACCATGATGCCGGCCCTGGCCGCTCAGCGGCGGGGCTGCCGCGGCCTCTACCGCCTGTACCTGCGCTGCCGGACGGTGCCGCTCCCGCGCGCTTGCCACGGTGAGTCCCTCAGGGCCCGGCCCGCTGCTCTGCGCCGGCTGGCTGCCGGGACGCTCCCCGGGGAGAGCAGGGCCGGCGGACCCTCGCCTTCCTCGGTGAAGTCTCGTAAAAAAGCTGTAATCAAGCTGGGTGCTTGTGCGGGGAACAACGAGTGCCCGGGCTTGTGGGCGGCTGGTGGCAGCCGGCTTCGGGCGCCGGCAGGGCCGCAAGGGATTCCTACGGGCATCTCCAAGCAGTCGGGAGCGCAGCCCGCGTGGTGGGTATCGGTGTTTAAAAGGGCGATGTTCAGATCGTAACTGCCTCGGTAGGCGAGGCGTGCCCTGACGAGGGTAACACCTCATCGCGGGTGTTTTTACGGCCGCTGTAGGCCGCTTGCCCTATCGGCTGCCGTCTGGAGTAAAACCCATACGTCAAGTCCGAGTTGGGGCTGAAGTTTGCTGTAATTGTATAAAATAAAGCGCAGCGTTACAGGGTTTGTGTTGGTCTGAGGAATGAGGCCAGGCTTTTTCTTTAGGCCGCAGGTCCTATGGAGTTTAAATTCCGACCTGTTTTGGCCCTCTCCGTATAATCACCTATGCTTAAATTACAACAGTACCCGTTTTCTTTAATGGTTCCTTGTGTGTCTGTGGGTTAGTAGGAAGAACGTCCTCTAAACATGCCGATTTAAGTTTCCCTTTTTCAATTGGCCTAGTATCACCAAAGCTTTGGAAACAACACTGCTCATCTCATGCCATGTATTTATTGTAGCGTTGTGTAAAGCGACAGTAAGTTCACTGGGCTGTATTGATTCTTCTGGGCTTTTGTCACATCAGCAGCATCTAATAATTGGAGTTTATCTGTCTTTTTTTTTAGTGAAATTGTTTTTCTATAAGGTTCAAATTAGTCTATGCACACGTGCAGATGCTTCAGTACCATAGAGGATTAAAATGAAATGAAAACTGTTGAGACTTTTTGATGGAATAAAGTTTTATAAAATATTTATAAAATATTGCCATTTTGTGGGAGGTGCATTGTTCATATATGATTAGTCATACTTTGCATGACTCGAGTTACTAGCACTGCTTACTTTTTTTTTTTACTCTATTCTTTTAATGAGTGCTTTCCAGAGCAGCCAGTTTGCCTGTTGCATTTCTTGTTGGAGGAGTCATTTGCTCTCTCAGTAGAAGTATTTGTGCTGCCTAAAAGAAACTCATTGCTAATACAGGTTGGCCTGTACTACATACAGTTCTCCTTCTGGCTAGTCTTTTGAAATCAAAGATTGCCTTCCCAGGGTGATTTCTCAGTAGGGATCTTGCATGTTTATCTTGTAATATGTCTGTTGCAACTGTTGGAGAACTTTAAATTCTTCTACGTAAATGTTTTCTGCAGTGCTGTGTGCTTTTCTACGTAATTTCTGTACCAAGTTGCTTTTAATGTGTAATGCACACAGTTCAATTTTTCTTAATTGTTAAGGTGTGGTTTATACACAGTGTACACAGGGTGAAATGAAATGGCAACACTAGCTGGTAGTTCTGAAGTGCTCTGTATTTGCTTTTGTATCAATATTTGTTTTTTAAAAAACTTGAGGCAGTAGGACTAGAACAGGGCTTAATTTATCAACCAGTCTTACCAAATAGCTTTGTATCTTTTAAAAAGCCTCTAATGCTAGAATGAAGTTTGAAAGTAGGTGCTTGAAGGGAGGCAGTGAAAACATGCTGTCTGCTGCTGTTTGATATTCCTAACCGTGGGTAAAAGAAGCGCAAATTTTAAAAGTTAAATTCCTGTAACTTAGGCAGGTATAGCTGTACCACCTTCCCTTCTTTTCCCTTACAGAATGGTTGCCTGAAATACCTTTTTTTCCCTCCTCCTGTTAGGATGGCAAGCTCCAGTGAAAAGTGGGAGTCTGTCTTGTTTTCTGCCATGCCATCGTCTGCCTGTGCAGTTGATGAGTCAAGTGAGAGTTTATACCTCCAATGGTCAAAAAAAAGATCTTGGATCAGAAGATACAAAAGGGTCAATCCCTGAAGAAACCCTGCATAAAGCTGGAACAGGTAGTACTAAGCTAAAATAAAGAGTATTTCTATAAATGTAAAAAACTGTAGGTATTTAATGATTAATTTTTTTTTCCCCAATTGTGTGATGTTAGGGTTGCAGAATTCTTAGTATTTTTTGCTTATGGGCATCTGTATATAAATTTCAAATGCATAAGCAGGGAGGAATGCTGAAATTTATGTCTTTGTCAGTCTGGTATTTAAAGGATTTAAGTTTAGAGTAATCAGATTTAAAAGTGGTGATGATAAAGCGTGGATGTCAGAAGGGATTAAGTAATCTAAGAGATAAGAAATGGGATGTATTGGTTACTTTTCACGATTTTGCTTGCTTACTTTAATTCTTTTTGTAGTATTTCAGGTTGTGTGAAATTTACTAGTGATAAAGATTGAATGAGTAAGAATACCAGCCACTATGACTTCTCCACATCAGGCCATAGGTGACTTGTAAAGAAGGTTGAGCTGTTTCATCTGCTGCAGCTTTCTAATCTGATGGTTGTCAGAACTGCAGCATTCATGTTTAAAGTGATAACATGAACATAACTTGACCCTCCTTCCCGTTCAGTTTGATTCTCAATCTTGTGCTAGTTAGGTGCTTGTAAAATTCAGATCTGTCCTGTCCTTGCTCCATCATAGCGTCCTCTATTTTTGCCTCTTGTTAAGTGGGAGACTGCTGTTTCCCAAAGAGATACAAATGCTTTTTAAAAAGAAAGCTCTCTTTGTGCTTTTATCTAAAACTAGGTGGTCTACTAAGGAAAATTTCCTTTCTTTATTGTCAGGTTACTAGGTATTCATTCTTTCTTTAGTAACTTGTAAATTCCTGAGGCTTGCAGCAGTCTTTAAAAATTAGTAGCTTGAGGCAGCTAAAGTATTAATTTTCTGATGCTTGGATAATGTAAGTGGCTCTTATATATTGTTCTAAGTGTAACAATTTGGTACTATTTCTTAAGTCTGTGATTGGATTTTAGAAGAGGATAATATTTAAGACCGTTTATGTTTCTTGGAAAGTCTTGAGTTGAAGGTGGTTGCTAGAGGGTGAGATCCTTGCAGAAGAATGCCTGAATACAATGAAAGATTGTAGAGCCAGTTATAGTTGTTGGTATTTTCTGGGTTCCTAATGTGAGGTTACCGGTGTTAAAAATCAGATGTGAAAATAGCCTAGCACTATTGCTTTCATATTGTTGACTATCATCAGAAGGGATGTTCCCACCATCTTCCACCGCTGTCTGATTAGTCCCTCTTTTGTGCTGGCATTAATTGACGTTTAGGCCTGTTTTGTGAAAAATTGCTTTCTTGTTTTGCAGAGCTAGGGTACAGGTAGGATCAGTAACCTGATCCTGTTCATTGTCTCTAAAACGGCTGTGGAGGTGCAGCCCTTTAGTGGCAGCACAGCCCTGAGCCGTGGAAGCGTCTAGTGTAACTGTGTCGCATGGGCACCGTGAGGCTTGCTTTTTGTTGAGAATGGGGGCTGACGTGTGCAAGTGTATATGAAACTGCAGTCTAGAGATATTGTGCACAGTCACTCTGGAGTTTATTCTGGAATGCATCTTGCTATCTGCATGCTTCATATAAGGGGTGTTTTCTGGGGTCTAGGGGATAGAACGTTTTAACGTTTTTTAATGGCATCACAGACATATTAGTACTGTTTATTTTAAAAATGCATGATATTTTGATAAAATTCTGAAAGGTAATATACTATTTGTAAAGATTGCTACACTTTTCCAGTAATTTATGTGTTTAGCAAATAATGGATCTCTTTTGCACCTCCATTCCTTTATCAGTAAACTTGGGAAATGCTTTTTCTGTTAATGTGATATTTAGAATATTAATGTAGTCATCTTGAAAGTTCTATGAACCTCTGCTTGTCTGAAAAATAGTAATTGCAAATTGAAGCAAAATCTTATAACCCAATCTTCTGTTAAGTAGTGGCAGTGATATTTCTTTTAGTGACATAAATGGTTGCACGCAATTTTAGAAAAGAAGCTACTACTCAGTTTTTGTTAAGCAATCTTAGCTGAAGTGTTTTATCATGAATACTGATAGATCAGCTGCCTGGTTTTTGAAATGAGGTAAGAAAAAAAAGCAACAGCAAAGGGTTTTTTGCTTTTGTTTTCAGGTTAAACAATAACTGATGGGGTGATTGTATTAGGAATGCTAGCTATATATGGTCCAGCCTTTTTTGTTGTGTAGTAAAATCAGTTTCATGAATTTACATTATTATTTTTCAAAGAAAGTGTACTATCATTAGCCTTAGTCCTCAGTTGCTGTTAGGGCAATAAGTAATTGCCTCATGGAAAGGTAGTTACGTAGTCCAAGCTTCAAGAAAATCTGACCTTTCAGTAATTTGAGTAGCATGTTAAGCTAGGATCATCTCATTAATTAACACAAACGTGCTTGAGAATTCTCTTTTTCTTTTTTTTTTTTTTTTTTTGGGTCTATCACTTTCAATAATGTAAGTTTTAATTTTGTTAATGACTGTGGATGTGTAGCAAACCTAGCAAACCTGCAGTGTTAGGGCACAAAAGAGTGGTTTGACGTGTTAGAATCATAAGGTTTTTGTTCTGAAAGTTATGTCAAGATGTATCAGACAAGGATGCAGTATTTGTATTGTCAAGTAGAACTTCTGATTTCTAAGTAGAAATCTCACTGATATTAATGGAATTTATTATTTTCCAAATATTAAGTTTCACTTTACTGTAAATTATATTTCACTGGCTTTTTATTGAGTCATATCCTCAAATTTCAAAGCCAGTAGAATACTTTGTCCAGTTTATGACCCAGGAGTTGGGGGTTTTAATTTAAAAGTTGTGTATTTTAAGGAGCGAGCTTTTTTTTAAGGGAAAAAGCTTCAGTTGCTTAAAACTGAATTGCAGCTTGGAAGCTTTGTGAGACTCCAGTAATCCGCTGCCATAAACTGTATCGAATTAATTATATCTACTGGTCTAAAACTCTGCATGAAACTTGTCCCAGTCTAAACGTATACTGTTAAAATGCTTTTCAGAATTTCAGGATGCTTTCTGAAGTATTGTTGCAACTTGGTGCTCTTCTGCAAGCTGCTGGGAGTTTATTGATCAATGTCTTATTTTGTTATTTATTTTTTCTACTGTTGCTGTGTTTTTATGTTGAGAGTTTTCAATCTTAGAAATCTAGCAAAAATGTTTTTTAGTTGTCAGGGTGGAAAGCAATATTAAGAGACATTCCTGTTTTATGTCAACTAAACTCTTTACTAAAAGGTAGGCACTTCCATGCTTACAGTGAGCTTTGTCTTTATTTCACAGGACAAGATAAGACCAATGCAGGCCAAAAGCAGTCTGTCCTTAAAGAGCCAATCCAAGTAAAAGGTAAAGAAGTACTTGTATTAAAACTTTGCTGCAGTCTGTGAGTAGTTAAGAAGAGTGTAAGGAAACCATGGTTCCTCTTCAATTGTGTAACAAGTTTATGTGAATAACATTTTAAAACACACTTGTATGTCAGCTTTGTTTGGTACCCAGTTGTTTGAAATTGACTCCTGGAAAACCAAATACAGCGGTATGCCTTCTAACTACTCACTGTTCTGTGCAGTTTTTAATGGTTTTATTTGAGCTGATGAGTTTGTCAGGAAAAGACTTAGTTGTTTTCTTACCTGTTATCACAGTCTCTCCTCCTTTCATGTTTTTAGGCATGTCCATTCACCATTGCAGACCTAATGTGGCTAAGCTGAATGCTTGATCTTCCTCTGTTCCTTCTTATTGCTAAGCTAATCTAATCAGTGTTGCTTCTAAATATATTTTGACCACATGAACTACCTAATCTGAGTCATGTAATGTTCCCAGTTGTGTCTGTAGTAATGTAGTGAGTTGACCTGGCTGGATACCTGGTGCCCACTGATTCTTCTCTATCACTCCCCTTCCTCATCTAAACACAGGAGAGAAAATCTAATGAAAGGCTTGTGGGTCAAGATCAGGACAGCAATTATTGTCACAGTCAAAACAGACTCGACTTGGGGAAAATTAGTTTTATTTATTACCAATCAAATCAGAATAGGGTAATGAGAAACAAAAAAATAAATCTTAAAACACCTTCCCTTCTTCCTGGATTTAAATTTGCACCCAGTTTTCTCAACCTCTTCCCCTTGCTGGAGAGCAGTAGTTGTGGTCAGTTCTCTTGTGCTCCTTCCTCCTCGGGGGACAACTTCTCACACTCTTCTGCTCCAGTGTTGGGAACAGGTGAAGGCGTGTCTCTCATGGCAGATAGTCCTTCATGAACTTCTCCAACATGGGCCCTTCCCATAGGATGCCATTTTTCACAAAGTTCTCCAGTGCGAGTCCCTTCCATGGAGTGCAGTCCTTCAGGAGCAGACTGCTTCAGCGTGGGTCCCCTGGGGGGTTGCAAGTCCTATAGCAAACCTGCTCCAGCATGGGCTTCTCTCTGTACAAGGCCACAGATCCTGCCAGGAGCCTGTTGCAGTGCAGGATTCCCGTGGGGTCACAGTCTCCTTTGGGCATCTCCTTGCTCTGGCATGGGGTCCTCCATGGGCTGCAGGTGTATTTCTGCTCCACTGTGGACATTCATGGGCTGCAGGGGCACCATGACTCACCATGGTCTGTACCACAAGGTTCAGGGGAATCTGTTCCAGTGCCTGGAACACATCCTCGCTTCCCTCTGCACTGACCTTGGTGACTGTAGAGCTGTTCCTCTCACACATTCTCACTCCTTTCTTTGGCTGAGGTTGCTCCTGAGCAGTAACCTTTTCCCCATCTTAAATACATTATCCCAGAGGTGCTACCACTGTGGCTGATGGGCTCAGCCTTGGCCGGTGGTGGGTCTGTCTTAGAGCTGGCTGACATTGGCTCTGTTTGACATGAGGAAAGCTTCTAGCAGCATCTCACAGAAGCCACCACTGTAGCCCCTCTGCTACCAAAACCTTGCCATGTAAACTCCATACAAGTAAATACATGCTTTTGTCGTTAGTTACATTATTTAAAAACGGAAGTAGATAAAATAAGTGCTTAACTTTCTCTTATGATTTCATGTTCTTAATTTATCATAAGCTGTTTTCACTCCATCTTCACTCTGATAGTTTCTGTGATGCTATTGTGAGAATTATGCTATTAAAAACTCCTGTGCTTTTGATCACTTCTGGCCTTCTCTGTATGGAAAGAACTTTATCAAAATAGAAATCGCCATTTCTCTTTAAACTCTCTAAAAAAAAAATATCTCTGGAGTGAAAGTGACTCAGCAGGCCATAAACTCTATGAAAATGTCTTCGTGTCTTTTCCCAAATTTAAAGAAACATGAAATTGTAATACTTGTTGGTAACAAGGTGAGATCAGGATCTCTGGATGTATGCTTTCTGCAAGCTTTTGTCTACATCTTTTATGTCAGTTTCTTCGGGTCTGTTGTCACTTAGTGTATGCCTGCATGGGGAGCATGCAAGGTAGATAGGAGAAATAAGAGAGACTGAGAAATAATTGTAAAAAGAGATGTATCTCTCAGTGGAAAGAGTTTTGCTTCTAGATTATAGGCAAGCAAGACCGTTAAAGATTTTGATAGTGTTTAGAAAGTGGAATTCTAGCCTTCAGATGCTACTGCAACTTAGAAACTTACTGATACAAGTGTTACTAAGACAATAACATTTTAAAAGGATCACTGATCTTAACAATTTTTGCAATTTAAAGTGTTTTATTTACATCATCTATTATTTGGCTTTGTCTTGGAAATATCGAATTGGTTTTTTCCCCCCTCTGTATTTATCGCCTATTTTATACAGTTAATTGAACTAGGGGTAGGCTCATTGAGATATTCTGCGGTGTACAATTGGTTATAGTATTTTCTTTTAGTGAAATTTATCTGTGCTTCTGGAAGATGGATTAGTAAGTATTTGATAAATCCATGACTCAGTTTTTACTAAGATTAATATGCCTTGAATATATATGTGGAGAAAAGATGGGAAGCATTCTTCTTGTTTAAAAATATTTGCCCTGTTCTAACCTTAGTAAAATGGTGGACTGTTTTTTGGAGTTTTTTTTTTTTTTTTTAAATTTGTCACCTTTGCTCAGGAGCACTGTGGGATGAATGTGAGTGCTCAAGTACTTAAAAAATTGTGTAAGATCAAACTGGATGACAGAAATCTGATTATGATGATAAATATTGTTACCTGTATTGTTAGTGCATTGCTGAGTGTCAAGCAGTGTATTTGCCTTCAGGATTTCAAAACTCAGAAATAAGACAGTGTAGAACTTTGGGAAGTAGTAGCTTTCTGCAAGTATCCTATGACTTAAGGAGTAGTTCTGGACTAACTTCAGTAATCTTATAATCAATCTTGTGACGCACAGGAAATTTATGTGTGCTCGTAAGTCTTCTCACCTGCAGAATTTGAGCTTTTTGTTTTCAGTTGTGTTCTTTAATGTTATATCCTTCAGCAATTGTTGACATTTCTTCCAGTAAATATAATGTTTGTAATGGAAATGAACATACAGTGACTTCCATTTGAAAGTAAGTTGAAGTTATGTATGTATATAGAAGCAGGAAATAATGGTATAAATTTAAAATTCCATTTATCCTTTTTCTGAATATTTTTCCTTGTGCATGAAAATCTGATGTGGTAAGAGTACATCTTCTAGACAGAAAGCATTATAAAATTATGTTTTTAATTGCTATTAATGCCTAATATTAAGTATGCTAATTTTGAAAATAATAGTTGAGAAAAATGACATACACAGTCTTAGTTCTCTGCAAGCTCCGCAGAAGCTCTTGTACTCTGTAAGCTCTTACCTGCAGAAGGTGGAATTGCTTGAATACTGGAAAAAATCAACTGGATCTCTGTGTGGCTGTTTCATTTGCTAAAGCAAGTGTTTCTGAATTGCCATATTTGAATGCTATCCTAGTAGTCAAATACCATCTCTGACATGAAAGTTGGAGAGGTAGCTGGCAGTGGCAGTTCAGTGGATGTTTGAGAGCCCTGAACTACAATTTAGCATGTAGGTAAATTGTAATTTTTGGAGGTAAATTATTCTACTGTATTCCACAATGAAGAATGTTCCTTTCTCTTCACTATAAGTTTTTGATCTTGCTGATAAAGCATTGTTTTCAGGTCTGTACTTAGAGGTATTGTGATATGACACTAGATTGAACTCTGAATTTTGAAATATCTGCTGTAGTCTCCATGAGTGACTTAACTTGCTTATCTGTTTCTGTTTTGAAGTGAAAGCAGTCCTTAAAAAAAGAGAGTATGGACCAAAATACACAAAGAATAACTTCATCACTGGAGTAAGAGCAATAAATGAATTTTGTCTTAAATCCAGGTATGATGGGGCTGAGTTGAGATTTAAATTGTAAATATTTGTTTGTTCATATGTGCTTCAAATATAATTACATTTTTAGGGTGATTTTTGTATAGCAACTTTCTAAATGCTGTTGTGGTTTATGTAATTATAAGTGTCTGAGGTTAGTTCTTGTTTACATAGTGTAGGAACTTGCACTTAGTTTGTATGTTTACGTAGCTGCTGCTTAAAGGAATTTATTTGTACTGATATGACCCTAAATCTACTTGGGGGGTGTTTTGGAGTGAGCAGCTAGTTATAAGGGGGAATGGCAAATAATTCTTCCGCGTTTTGGGTCATGATGGTTTGATGTTAACATCTGTGAAAGATGAGTGAAAACTTCATAATGTGAGTTCTATTATTTGGAATAAAATATAATCTGGTTAATTGCAATTTTAACTATTGTTACTTGATTCATATTTACTGCCTTTTACTGTGTGCTGTGCCAGCAGGTCTTACTAAGTATTGCTGTAGTTGAGGTGTCTGTTGGATTTTATGCATTATGTGTGTGCCCCATATTAAATCTAAAGGCTTAACAGCTTTGTTTATAACTTTTTATGCTGTCACTGTTGCTCCCTAGTTTTTTTCATATAGTATATGTCACCAGAATATAGAGAATCCAGTGGCAAATTATTTTTAGTCCTCAGCTTTACTTTTGTCATAACTACCTTGTTGTGCAGAGAAATACCTAGCTCAAGTTTTGCTGGATTGACCAAAAGGGGTAGCAGGGGAAATGAAAATAGGACTAGATAACTGATTGGACTAAAAATGAAATGTTCTGTTGTATTAAAAAAAAAATAAAAAAAAAAATAAATCCCTCATGCGTCTCAATGTAGATGCTCCAATATGTAGCTCAGCACAGTACATTTATCTGTTTCCCCAAGTAACTTTGTTATCTCCAACCTTTTGCAGCTTGTGCTGGGTGTGTAGGTTTTGAGGTTACATTTCTTAACTTTTCATGTCATTTCACTTACGATTTCCGTTTCAAGATGTTAAACCATGAACCCCCTTGTTTGACACTGGTACACATTATCAGTTACATGCAGATTCATTGGATGTCATAGTATCCAATGTTTTATTACTTTCTTTCATGTATAGTATTTCATAGTTTGAGGACATGATTTGAACTTTTGAGTGTGGAGGAAAACACAGTTGTTTTCAGTAGTATCCTAGAGATCGGTTGCTTCATGTTTTGTATCTGTTCTGTTTGGTGCAAGTAAACAGCTTCAGGTTTTTGGTCTGCAAAATAATAATATCAAAGTTGAGGAAGATCACCCAAGCATAAAAGTAAAAGTAGAATAATATGAACTTTTTCTTGTACTGAACTGTTTGTCCACTTTCCTTAGTGATTTAGACCAGCTGAGGAAAATTAAACGACGAAGCCCCCATGATGATACTGAGACTTTCACTGTGTATCTGAGATCGGATGTAGAGGCAAAGTAAGAACATTTGTATGAAAAAAATGTTTGCATCATTTAAAATGTATTATATGAGAGAGGACCCCTCCCCACCTTTTTTTAGAAGTCAGGTTTACAATGTGAAAGGGCAATAATATTTTCCATTTTCTATCGGAACACATTTTATACCCTTATTATTGCAATAATTACATGGGTATATACAGTTGGAGTGTCTGTTTCATGTGTCTAAAGATGAAGTGCTTGTCCTCAGCCCCTTCTTGTCCCTTACTGAGTAGTCTGCATGGCTTCCTATGAGAAAGAATGATATGATGATCTGCTTTTAGGAAAGGCATTTGTAATGTAGCCAAACAGAAAAGAAGTTGCATAATAGAACCATTGCTAAGTTACTTTCACTCTGTGCAGGTCTCTTGAAGTTTGGGGTAGTCCAGAGGCTCTTGCAAGAGAAAGAAAACGGCGTAAAGAGGCAGAGATCAAATACAGAGAAAGTGAGTACAGAGTGTTCAAATAACTTAAAATGAAAACAACAAAGTACGATTTTTTTTTAATTTTTTTTTTTTTTTTTAGAAATCATCTCACTGAGAACATACACATGTGGAATGAGCAATTGCTGATGCGATTTTATAGCATAATGTAGAGTAACACATTAGTATCTAAGCAGAAGTAGTCTGTTACTATCTTGCAATTTGCTTGTCATACACCAAGGAATGCATTCAGTTGATACCTATAGCTATGCTTCATCTTTTTGGGAGGGTCTTTCAATTTTTAGCTAGTATTACCAGACACTTTGACACACTTTGTCACGGATCTGAAATCACTGTGTCACAGATCTGAAATCAGTGAATGGAGTCATCACACCAAAGTGTTTGGAGCCACACGTACTTTATGTGGACATATGAACCCCTTATTAAAGGGGGATCCCCAGGAGTTGAGTGAACAATTATGGTAGTTTGCGACTAGTGACTACTGTGATTTTTCTTTTTTTTTAGATTAGAATATTCAAAGATTTTGTGTTTTTTTTTTGTGTTTTTTTTTTTTTTTAATTTTTAAAAGACTTAAACCCAGTCCAAATCTTTATACCGTACCGTTACTCATATATGTTTCTTCTGAAATGAATTCAGCTTACCTTTGTGCTTCAGAAGGTGGGGAAAACACCCCCGCATCATTGTTTAAAATAATCGTCATCCTTGCTGGTATTGTCAGTAACAGGTACAGTCAGATAAGTAGTTTGTAATGGATTTTGATTTATCTAGCCACTTAAAGTCACAGAAGAGGCAATATTGCTTCAAGGTACTTAATTATGCACCTTAAAGTTAGTGGTCTTGTAAATTACGATTATTAGTTTTTTTAAACGGTTTTGCCATTGGAACACCCTAGTAGTAAAAAGGCTAGAGCTGCAGGCACTTGTTAAGGCACCTGTAAGCGTTTGTACGGAGCGTGCAGCTTGTACTCTACTGGCTGTTTTAGGCTATTTAAGTTATTCTGTATAATGTACTTTGGATAACTCTTTAGGGAAGAATCTAGCACTACAGCTTCTAGACACTGTAGTATACTAATGTTTATTTTCAAGTTACATCATTAGTGGATGCAAAAATACTGATGTTAAAAGACTTAGCTTGTAACATCTTTTTCCTTCTCTTCCGTGGTTAAAGGGTGAGAAGGGGGTGCTAGAAGGTCTGGATGTGGTGCAGTGCATTTGGAGTTTTCTGCCTCTGTGTATCGTCCTTTGTTGGTAGAAATGGCAACAGTGTATAGGATAATAGGTTGTATTTGGCATTTTGCATGTGTATATAACAATAGGTTTCTGATTAGCAATACCAGGAGAGGAGTTTATCACAAGGAAAGATAGATCATGTAGCCCTTTCTAGGAGGAGATACCTGCAGCATAAAAAAATTCCAGAAAATACTGGTTCCTATTATGTATTTGTGGTGGTAATTTTGTATTGCAGAACTATTTCGAAACCAAAGGCTGTTGTGGGAATACAAGGAGTTCTTTGGCAATACTAAGGTAAGAGATGTTTTAAAGATTTTTTTTTTTTTTTTGGTCTGGAAAAGTGCTATGAGCTGTACTATGACACCTTTAGAAGAGAACAGTTGTTAAATGGTTGCATAAGCTTAACTAGCTGAATGTTATTGGAACATTTATTTGCACCATAATGTATAAGATGTGTCTCTGGTTGTAGTGCGGTGGTAAATATTATGATGCCGGTTTAAATGAGTTCCTACTGTGGCAGTGTAATCCACTTAATTAAACTTAAGTGTAATGTTATTGTGGCCGGTAAGGTGTTCTGTTTAGTCAGTTGTCTTCTTATTCACAAATACAGTTGCAATTTTATTTCATGTATAGAAGCAAAGTATGCTTCTTAATGAAAAAAACCCAAAACATTAACACTTTGCTCTATACCCTACTGACCCTTCCTCTCTGTTTAAGCAGACCCATTCCCTAGATCCAGGTGCTCTTCTATGGTAGAATGATGTCTTAATCTTTCTGCTGTGCAGCTGGCTCCTGTCCTTATGTTTGCAGTGTCTCCTGCTGGAGGCTTTGTTGGTGGTTCATCGTTTTTATAGCCATCCGTTTGTAGAAATACGTAAGGCTCAAATGCAGTTTGGGTGAGCATTAAGGCTTCAAGGCCTGTAGCTTCACTCTCGCAAAGCAGGGCAATGCAAAGTTTTTATTAAATAATCTGTATGGTAGGACCTTCATGACGTAAAGATTTGGTGATTTTATTTTAATAATCTCTTATTTCTTTATTTAGCCACGCTCCAGTGCAGCAGCTATGTTTTTCAAGGGACCAGGGAAGGTGGTAATGGTAGCTATTTGCATGTAAGTTAAAGAAGTTTTGTTTAAGCAAGAGAAAATTATTTATTTTTATTATCCTGGAAATGAGAACAGTCTGTATTCAAGTTAAAGATACCTGTGTCTCTGTAACTGATGTTAATAATTTGTTTATTTGTTGGTGGTGGTGGGACAGAGTTTCGGTAAATACATTCACCAATATATAGTGATCAGGGTTAAAATATATCTGTGATCAGAGAAGAGCAAATTTTTTGATCAGACTAAACGATTTATTAAAGCAAAACCTAAAATTTTGAAGGACATGGAGAGGCAGGCATTTAAAGTTGTCCTTTTTTCTTGCTTCCCCTTCATGAGAGGAGCTTCATATATTTTAAATAATCTTCCAACAGAAAAGAATTAACTTCTTTCTGCTGTTATTCAGGGATATTTTAGGTGGTTTTTGCCTTTCACATATAAGTTTGAATGAAACAAAACTAACTATACCAATTTAAAGCAAACAAATACAGATATTATCTGGCATGAAATACACAGAAGTATGTTACATTTCTGTTGGGAGAAAGCAACATTTTGAGCAGGAAATAGCTCTGAGTTTACTTACAAAACTATATGCTTTTTGCTGGGGAAAGGGGGAGAGCGTCAAAGCATGTTTGACTGAAAACCTCCCTCTTTAATGTTCTACTAGTAATTATTCAGGGCTTTCTAAATAAAAATGTGTAAGAACTGCTAGTATGGGTGTTCATAATGGAAAAAAAAAATAATGGGGAGGGGCCCAAATGATCACTTTTACCCGCTTCACTTTCTTGCAGTCTAGAGAAAACAGACCTTTCCTCCTCCTTTGTAAACAGGGCATTGCTATAAACATTGCACTCTGCACTTCATAAGTACCTTTTGAATGATTAGGTAATTTTATAGATGAATGCGTGGCAGCTAGGCCAGCAGAAGCTTGTAGAGCCTATTGTATTGCTCATTCATCTCGATGTGGAACTTTTTAGAAGTGGCACTCAAATACCTGATGGCTTTTCAGAGATATTAGTCAAGACTGCTATCAGTGCTTCCTTGTTTGTGGCCCTGATCTTCTTGACACCAGCATGATTTTTAGTGGCTTCTGGTTTGGGGTCAAGAAAGACCAATCTGTCTTAACTTCTCAGTTTTGATAATTTGATAGGCTTCTCACAAACTTCAGGCTTCCATAGTGAGGATAAAATGTGGTTCAGTCAAAGGCAGAGTTCTGACTAGCTTCAAAGGGAGACTAGCTGCATTGGCACCCTCTGTGTAGTTAATAGAATTGCTATGTGCAAGGAAAAGCTTTGAAGCTGTGGTAAGAAAACACAGGAAGGTAATGCTTTTAACAAAAAAGGAACAATATCTTTTTAGCAAAACATCCTTCAGAGTCTGGCATTGTTGCAGTGATTTCATTGTCATGCTAATGCTTTACCTTTTAAACAATACAAAGTTTGCATGGCATATAAGATTTATTAAAAACTACAAGTGGTCCAGGGTGTTAGTAATGTTACTGTTTCTCTAGAAATAGATGTGATGAAATGTGGTTAGTTCTCAAATGATACCTCAAGCCTAAATAGACTATTTTTCCCCATTGATTCATAATGGATCTAAATATTTAATATTTCCAGTTTGATTATTTTGACTTTTTAAAGTAAATAAGACCAGGTCCTTCTAGACCATTGCTTATGTGGTAAGGTAGAGTATGAAAAATGGGCCGTCCCATCGCAGTGCAATTTCCTGTATGTATTTTTCAGTTCCTCATAGTTTCTGTTCCCCGTATACATCTTGGGGTTTTGTTGTGGTTATCCTTGAAAACAAATTTGGAATGATAAATTTGTAAGAAGTGCCCTTTAATTTTTTTCAAGTTCAGTCAGCATAGATTTGAGTTTGTTTTAACTGTAATTTAAGTTAGGAAAACCTTGTTTTGAGTAATTGATGTTGATCTACTTTTGCGCTTGTGGTAGTGTTTTTTTTCTTTTGTCCAGAGAAAGGCTGATTCTCTTCATTAATCAGTACATTTTAAAGTTACCAATTAAGTTTAGACTTTACATTAAAATTGACAGGGTTTCTGACAGCAAGGAGGATGTGTATCTGTTTCAACACTTCTTCCTTCTTTCCCCCAGTTTTCTTGGTGAATGATTTGCCTCCTCCGTGGACTTTGGAATACCATTACAAACAGTTGTGTTGAATGAAATTGCTCGTTTTCTATGTGCAGAAGAGAGGCTTATTAGAAAATTCTGTATAGTAGTAGTTTTAGTAAGAACAGTAATAGAATTGTACCTAGTGAAACATGGTGGGCATTATTTCTTGGCATGATGTCCGAAACGTTACAATAAATCTTTTTCAGACTTTGCCTATCTTTGGTTTAAGTTCTGTTAAGATTTCCTACTGTTTCAGGTCCATGTGGATAAAAGTGAGATAGCTAAATCAGTTAGTCTGGTTCATTTCTGTAAAATAGAGAATACACTTTCTGATTTGGTGGTCACTTATGTAACAGATAATTTTGTTTCAAACTGATTGAGGTACTGAGTATCTGTTTTCTCAGAATCTGCTGTTTTTTTCTGCTGTTAGAAGTTGTATCTTCAATAGAATTTAGGCTTTCATAGGGATTAGTATTTTCAAATGTAGTGGTGAATTTGTTTTTTAAAGCAGAACATATTTTACTTGCAGTAAAAGCCTGACTTTGTTTTTTCTTTTCCTCCAAAATGACTTTTATCTTATTATCTTACATTGATGCAAACATCTAGTCAGAAAGGAAATGCTAAATAGCCTTGATGGCTCTATAGACGACTCATGGCTTTTGTAATCATAGAATAGTTAGGGTTGGAAAGGACCTCAAGATCATCTAGTTCCAACCCCCCTGCCATGGGCAGGGACACCTCACACTAAGCCATGTTATCCAAGGCTCTGTCCAGCCTGGCCTTGAACACTGCCAGGGATGGAGCCTTCACAACTTCCTTGGGCAACCCATTCCAGTGCTTCACCACCCTTACAGTAAAGAACTTCTTCCTTATATCCAATCTAAACTTCCCCTGTTTAAGTTTTAACCCATTACCCCTTGTCCTATCACTACTAATAATTTCCTGCATAGCACTCTTTCTATCCTGTGTCTCCAACTTCTTGGACATCATTAATAGATTAATAGATTGGGCCTCACATTTGGAAATCTTAGTATGGCTTCTTTTCAGATTTCTAGGATGCCAAGTTTCCCCACAAATTCATAATTGGTAGGGGTGAAATAGTATCATCGAAGTGCCTACTGTGTCATCTGAACAGGTGGGGGCCCCACAACTGAAATGTACGTTCAGATAAGCTGTCAACTCCATTAACACAACACAGAGAAAAATAAAAGAGACTGTGCGCATGAATCTCACTGTAATTTATTTCATTTCCTTTCTGTGCTGAAGATGCACTATGCTGTGAATTGGAGGAACTTACAGTTAACACAGGGAGTTTAAGTTATGGTTTAATGATACAACAGCCTTCTGTTCTTCTTGGGATATCCACTAACGTGTGCATTTTCTACTTTCCACCTATAAATTATGGTGATGATTCACCATATCATGAGGCAATGAGAATAACTTAAAAATTGTGAAGCACATTCAGGCCCTTGTATTGAAGCAGTTATAGAAAACACTGCTAAAGAAAAATGTATTTTCGCAGAAATTCTTTGAGGATGACCTTGGAAATGAATCTGATTTAATCAATTACATAATTTGGTGTATGGCAAGGGGCTGGACTTTGTGCTTCCTGTAACTTAAATATATTTTTTTTGGCATCTGGTTGTTCAAGAATGCCACTGTAATATGTCGTTAATATTTACTTATAACAATTTAATTGGAATACTTAAAAAAATTGCTAACAAGATAAACTGAAATATATGTAAAAAAGAGGAAAATGTTAGTAGCCCTCTAGTCTAATTTTCTTTGCAATATGATTGTAACAATTACTCTACTGATTCTGATAATGAATGTTTGAAGTGAGAATATAAACTTGGATTTTAGTGTTGACAGCTACCTTTCTCTGAACAGCATAACACGATGCTTACTCCAGGGAGCCTGTAACCTAAGAAGGCTTGACAGGTCACACTGGGCATCTTAATAGAAAAGTTCCATAGATAATTTTTACAGTGTAATCTGATGAGAGCCTTGCCTTCCTGTTTGCTGTCTTATGTTTCTATCTTACTTGGAATTGCCCATGCTGAGATTAAAGTTGGGAACCTTGGACTCCACTGTTAGGAGGGGGTAGCAAAGGACTGAAAAGCAAATATTAAAAACGACTGAAAAAAAAGGAAAGAAGGAGCTGAAAGAGAAAAGGAAATCATTAAGACTTATTTTCCCACTGGTAGGCCATTAATTGTTCTAAGTAGCGAATGTGATAGTAGTTTTCATGAAGTGTAACTGCTTAGAAGTTACTGATTTTTGAAAAATAAAAAAATCTTTGCATATGAAGTTAGCTGAAAGGGTATTTTAACAGTAACCATACAGAAAATCTGTATGCCTTACCTGCCTGTATAGGTCTGTAATGATTAAACTGATACGTGGTTTCGCCACTTGCTGGCAGGTAATGCATCGTTATAGGGCACTTGTGGTTTTGTTGAAAATATTAAAGACCAGATATTCTGTTGTTCTTTAGCTTATTTCTTCTCTTTGTTTTCAGAAATGGGTTGAATTTTTTCTTTAAGCTACTTGCTTGGGTTTACACGGGTTCTGCAAGTATGTTTTCAGAAGCCATACATTCTTTAGCAGACACATGTAACCAGGTGAGTATTTTTCCTATTCTGCTTAAGTTAGCACTTATAATAATTTTTCAGGAATAAAGGTAGATACTTACAGTAGTTGTATTATACTTGAAAGCAATAATTTAATCTACTAGTGCTCCTTAGTTGCCTATGCTGTCTAAACAGGAAGCATCAGAGAAATTGAAGCAGTATTTTATTTAGGAGGACTAGAATGCATAGCAGAATACCTTTTTCTTTATAAAGTTTGCTCATAGATAACACTGGCATTGTAGATAAGCCTAGAATTTCCAAGTGTGTTAGTCAGAACTTTAAAAATGACTCTCAGGTTTTGCTGTGGTGTGTCTTTACAGTGCTCTTGCTGTTCAATATCCATGATAATGTACTGTTTTGTATGATTTACATGCTCTCTAGAATTATTAGTAATATATTCTAGGAGGTAAAAAAGCTAATACTTAATCTAATGACCATTTAAATAATCTGGAGGCAAAACAGTCTTAAATATGTTTTTGAGTAAGCAGTTTCTTCTGGGAGAGGGTATTTTTGTGTTTTATTATTAAGTAATTTCTGGCTTCAGTCATGGTGATTACAAAGCCTGCCCAGAGTCTGACAAGCTCTCTATGCATGCAGTGGGAAGAAGATGCAGTTTTTTCTGTATGCCTGTAGTATACACATACTTCTTTTAGCTTCCCAGAGACACAAACCTATGTTATTGCTATATACAGTTTTTATCAAACTGTAGGCAGATGAAGGCATATTTTGTCAGAAATTCACATTACTTCAGAAAAGTTGCTAAGCTCAAAGCTCTTTCTTTTGTTTCCCGATCTGAGTGCAAAGCTGTTGTTACTCAGTTGCAGATTTACTTGCCAAAACTGGTAGTTTCAGAAGGTTTATTTAGCTACATTTTATTCCTCTTTTTAATTTGATGCCAGTGATCTCCTGGAAGGTTTATAAGCTAACAGTAAAATAACTGACCTAGTCTAGAAGCCTTAAATGCAGAAGGAAACTAGAAAGAGTTGCTGGTAATGATCAAGTTTGGACTAGTATTTCTGTTAATATAATACTGTTTATAATACATCTACATTATTTCAAACCACCTGCCCCAATTACTTCTGTTCTTTAGTAAAATACTGGTTTTGCATTGTTCTGTACTTCAGTTGCTATTTATTTTCCCTGTAAGTATCAAGATTTGAAAGTGCACCAGAAAAGGGTAAATGGGTTATAGTATTAGAAATATATATAAACATTAGCAGATAAGTCCCAGGATAGGCTTAATTTTGTTACAATGGTATGTGTAATGTGACCAGTCTTATCTTTAGGACATGGTGTTAGAACAAAATCTTGGTAATTTGGGTTGCATGCTTCTTCTACTCTGCCTTGTTCCTCCTGGACAACAGTGATGTATCTGTCAGTTATCTTGAAGTACTATTGAGTGCCTGTCCGGATGATAATAAAAGAAAAAAAAAAGGGTGTGTTTTAATTTGTATTAATGTAAAAATGAGACATGTCAATGTAGCTTCTGAAGTTTTTTCAGAAATCAGTTGAAATTTGAGGGGAGTTGTAGTAAGCAGAACTATACTGAGCTACTTTATGGATTGTAAGTAGGACTAGAAAGTAAGAGGAAGTACATAGTATGCTTCTTTCTTGTTCTGGTTAAATGTTAACTTGAAATACTTTTCCTGTCACTGTAATAGAATGACAGGCTTTGTTGCTTAGTCATCTTGTGGTAGAATAATGATGAGAATTTGTGCATCTCTCTTTCTATTTGTAGGCTGCCTTAGCAGCCTCTCACAGCCCAAGTAGCCATGTACTTGGCACATTTACATTGATAGTTGATGTGGCAAACTCGGAGCTGGGCACATAATATAGTATGCAGAGACAAAATTAATGTTGTGTCTCACTATTTTCTTTAGTATGCTTGAGGCATTCATTATGAGATGCTGAAATTTTCCCTTCTTCCACTGTTGAAGGAATTCTTCTTGCTGTTTTTGATACCAGTAAGGCTTTGGAAACAAAATAAGTACCTCAAGATGAGTGGTTGACACCCTCCTGCAGCTCAAGCAAGAGAAATCCTTGGATAGCTTTTGACACATACAAAATGCAACAGTGCTCCTCCACATTTGAGGAATGTATGAAATCTTGGAGCAGACTTAATATCCTAAAATGCATTTTAACAAAATTTTGGCTACCTTTTTGCTTTGGTTGAACCTAGTATGTTTCTGTGTCCAGAAAGACTGAGTTGAAGACTTGCATTTTGCTTGCTATTTTTCAATAAACGTTTTCACACAACCTTTCAGCTGTTCCAGCTCTGAAGTGAAGACAGGGGCACTACTAACCTAGCTCATAATACTTAAAAGGAAATTATGGGGAGGCAACCTTCAGGTGTGTGATTTTCAGTTGGCCAACTGTGTCAGTTTATAGGTGAACCAAGTTTGATAGTGGTATTATCTACCACTTTATATGTAGAAAAGCTGTTCTGTTAACTGTGAAAGTTAATACTTCATAGTGGTTTTGGGAAAAACACAGGAGAAAACTTGCTGCCTCAAAGCAGTTTGCTGCTGTGAATACTGAAGTGTCTAAATTTTAATACTGGTTATTATGCTTCAGTAATTCAGAGTTGTAAAACAAAGCACGTGCTTTGCAAAATCGAGATCTAGATTTATAACTTACTGTATCAAGTTTAACACATGCCTAAATAAATATATCCCAAGTGGGCCATTTAGATATCAAGAGGTTTTTATTTCTTCCTTCAAAATATTTTTCTTCAGTTTGGAATATTTCTGTAATGATGGAAGCTGCAGTATAAAATTATTGCTTTAAATGTAGTGTGCCATCACCACACTCTCTGTATAATTTCTCTTCAAGAGGGATTTATTTAAATAGCTTTGTTCCCTGAACAACTTCATTCCTTCACATTGAAGTAGAGCAACAACACTTGTGATTGTACATAATGTTCACTTTCAGTTGCAATTATAGAATTATAATTAATATTAATTATATATATACACACTATGTATATAGTTCTATATATTATATATATATGGGAGTAATTTTGGGGGGGGCAGTAGGTGTAGATGACAGATTTTGAAGATTGTATATCAGTTCTTGTACAATATCAGTAACAAAGTATGTGTGCAGATTGGCAAATTGCATCTGCCTTTATCATTCAAGTTCTGTTGATACAGAATGTTTCTAAATGTTTTCATATTTTAATAAAGTTTTGCTTCCTTTCATCCTGAATAGGCATTGCTAGCTTTGGGCATCAGTCAGTCTGCAAGGACGCCGGACCCTAGTCATCCGTAAGCTTTTTGAGTAAATAATGATTTTGTAATTTTATATAAGAGTGAGATCAGTTCTTGTTTTTGCAGCAACTTGTTCTTAATCTCTTGTTTCATATAATTTCTGAAATGCATTGTTTATGATTTTGAAAGAGAGAAAACTGCAGATTTTTTCAAACTGCAGAAGTTACAGCTTCAGTGGTTTGATACAAGCTATACTTTTTTTGTGGTATGCTTTTTGATATGTATTATTTTAATTGACATTACTTCTTTATGTTATTTTGGGCTCTTCTGCCTCTTCGAATGGATAGCTTTACTTTGTTTTTTAGTGATGTTCACATGAATAAGTTTTTTTTAAAAGTAAAAAATACTTATTTAAAACAAAGCTCTTTTCTGCAGGGCAGCTACTTGTATCATAGAGATGTGTTTGACTCAAACTGCTGTTTGTTTTTGTCTGAGTAATAGGGATGTTATTGGTTAGCTCTTACAGCTTCATGAAAGTCAGAGGCTATATGCTCTGTGATATTTTCTTGGTGTTGACCTGCTTTACACTTCACATTATTGGTCAGATCATTCATATTGTAAGCACTAGTTGAAAGTACATCTCATTTAAAGAATTGTTTCTTTCTTTCTTAAAATTCATTAAGAGCATCAGGTAATTTGAAAACTATTTCAATCTTAAATTTGTCTAAATATTTGTTTTATCTTCTTCCCCCATTTCACTTTTTCCTTTCTTTCTAAATATAGTCTTTGTACTATTGTTTTTTAGATGTTGCTAAAGAAATGTACCGTTTGTAGTAGCAGTCAATAGTAAAAAAACAAAGGTACACTTTCAATATTGGTTTAGTTGCTCTTAAAAGCTGAAAATGTTGAATGTCTGCAGTTAGTTGAACTACGAAAAGATGTCACAAATTTTATTTCCTTTAAATTAGCATTATAAAATAGGTAGACTGGCTGCCTATAAGGCTGAAGTTTTCATTTAGAAGTAGCATTTCTGTAAAATGTTAAAGTATGTTTTTTTTTTCTGTTAGTAAAATCCTCAGTATCTGCATAAAAATCAATATAGCTGCATAAATAACTTATTTAAAAAAGAATTAGAAAAATATCTATGCTTAATGTCATTGTGTGTACTAGCTATGTTTTTCCAGATGTCATCTTTTTCCTTGGATTAGGTTGAATTTAACAGCTTTATCTTAAATGGATGCCTAGTCATATGATGATGATTTAAGACATGTAAAACTTAATGGAAAAAACATGTAGATGTGCTTGCAGATATATAGAATCTTATTCTCCTAAATCACTTACTTTTTTTTCATGTAGGTATGGTTTCACAAACATGCGCTATATTGCCTCCCTGATTAGCGGAGTGGGCATTTTCATGATGGGTGCAGGACTGTCTTGGTATCATGGGATCATAGGTTTACTCAACCCTCACCCTATAGAATCTCTTCTCTGGGTAAGCTAATGTTGTTTGATATTGCATCTAATGTTGGTGACTTAATAGAAAGTAATGGCACGGTCTGAAATTCACTTCCTGAGTGTTTGAATCCCAACACAATTAGCTCAAACCATCCTGAATGAGAATGTGTTTTAAGAAAAAAATCATGTTAAACTAGCTGATCTTACAGCAAAATGAGCTATTCTTTAAACTTTGTGTTTTCCCTTCACACATCCCAAGAGGTCCTCCTTTTCTATTTTGCAATATATTGCATGATTCAAATATTGGCTACCTTGGGTTTAGGGAGAGCTACATAGCACAGTGGGTAATGAGGTTCTGAAATGCTGTGTTTGGATAGTTAGTGGTGAAAGGATCTGTACAAATACACATATAATAACACTTTTTTTTTTCATACAGGCATACTGCATTTTAGCAGGGTCATTGGTATCTGAAGGAGGTAATTTCAAGAATTATTTCTATTTAATTATTCATAATCTCTAAGAATACAATGTAATTGCAGTAATAATTGGTCTTTGCTTTCATAGTAAAGTTTTGAGCTCTGCTGCAAATATTTGTGTTATAAGCAAACAAAAAAATGTAAAACTTTTATTATCTCTCTACATAATAAGAAGCTGAATAACATAATTTGAGAAGTGTACATGGAATGTCTTTGAGGTATTAAACTATCAGTGAATGTAACAGTTCCAATTTCTATGGGAGACATGCATGTAGAGAAGAAGGTAATTCAGGTTTTTTTAGTGATTCAGTGTATCACTAATCAGAGCTTTTTTGATCTCTTGCTATTTATAAAGAAAAGTTCACTCTTTTCAAAACGCAAGCAAGTCTTTGCCTCTAACCATTTTAAGCAACTGCTTTGGTGTTGTTTCAGCTACCCTTCTTGTTGCTATAAATGAAATTCGCAGGAGTGCTCGAGCCAAGGGTCTGTCATTTTATCAATATGGTATGTGTCATTATAGCAGTAAGGTATGCCGTTATTTAAAACAGAATCTATTTACCACAATTTGCATAATGATAGAAACAATTTTCACTGTATTCCTTTTCCCTTGCTTTATTGATCTCTTTTCTATTCTAGTAACAAATACATTTTACAAATTGGGTGAAAACCTGTTGGTTAACACTACTTAAATACTTTTACTAAACTACTTGTGTTTTTCAGGATAAATACCCCTTTAAGTTTTTCAGACATTATGGAGAAGCTTCAGTAATTGGCACAGGGCTTTTTCTGTGCATTTATGAATGCTTTCAGGAGTGTATGCCTATGCAAAAATTCAGTTTACACCTATATACTTAAGGAAATTTTTCTTTTAAGTTGCTGATGTTAGCATAGTTCAAGTGCTATGCATAATGTAGTAAAGGTAAGCATTTCAAAGCAATGTGTGGTTTGTTGTTTTTTTTTTTGTTGTTGTATACGCAGTTGTACAGAGTCATGATCCTAGTACAAATGTGGTGTTACTGGAGGATGCTGCAGCAGTTCTAAGTGTGGCCATAGCTGCTACGTGTATGGGTCTGACTTCTTTAACAGGTAAAATTGTGCCTCAGGCTGAGGCAATCAGGATGTGAATTTACCCCTGTGCATGGTATGAATGCAGAGCATTTAGTTTATATTGGTTGACTTAAATGCATCTCTACTCTCTTTTTGATGCTTGTACTGTGAAAGGTTCTGGAGGTTTAGACTCTTCTCTGGTCAGAGTTCTAGTAGTCTGAGTTGGAAAATATTTAAGATTAAATTAAAGTTCAGCTTTTTTTTTTTAATATGTCAAAAGGGTTAAGCTTGAAAGAGTACATGTAGATGGGTCTAACTTCCTTCTGAGCTACTTTGCATACAAATGAAGTTATTTTTTACTAAAGGTATGTTTATTGTAATCAGTTATGTATATCACTGTGATGTGGTGGGATTACGTATCTTGATTTTCCTTATTCAGTGATGTGCATGGGTTTGTGGGGAGGACTTAAGGAAGCAGTTCCTTCCTCTGGTTTGTTACGTAGTGGTATTGGTGTTATCTTCAGATTACAATAGCTACTCCTAAACAATGTAGCAAACCTAAGTCATGCAGGTGGGATGATCTGTGTGGCAACTGATTCAAAGTATCTCTTTGCCTGCACAGTTAAGATTTATGAAGAGGGAAGTTTGTTTATTTGTTTATTTGTCCTGTTTTAAGTATTGGCTTTTCAATTTTTTTAAAAAATAAATATTTTCTTTGTGGCTGCTAATGAATTAATTGCAAGTTTCACTTTTTTATATAGAAGCCAGTTTTTTTTTATTCCATTTCTAGTTTCTTTGATTAAAAAAACCCATTATACATTACTGTTTCTATAAGTATGAATATGAAAACTTATAAAAGTACAGTATTCCAGCAATTGTTAATACGTGCAAGTTTTTGAGTTCCTGGTAAACGAACACAAACTTTTATGCTACTACCTGAGTTTAGGTGTATATAATTTTATATTAATATAAGGTAAATCTATACACAGAAGCCTAAGTAGCTTACAATAGTTTACTCTGTTTATTAGTCCTTCAGGAGACAGGAGTGGCTAAGGGACAGGAGGGACTCGAGACTTTATCTTAAAATAATTTTTTTTTTTTTTTTTTCCAGCTTCGCTTTGTTCCTTAGTAGGAAGGAATTGCCAGTGCACTAAAAACAAACAAGGGAACAAAAGCACACTACAAAATCTAAAACAAATCCCACCAAAAAGCAAAACCAACCAATCAAAAAAAACCCCTCAAACTATGTAGTCTCTTTCATGTGATATTTGAATTATCTGCTATGTTTTAGAAATGCTCTGTGAAATTAATTTGACATTATATTGTTTAGGAAACCCATATTATGACAGTGTGGGGTCTCTAGGTGTTGGAACCTTGTTAGGAAGTGTGTCAGCATTTCTGATCTACACTAACACTGAAGCCCTGCTAGGACGATCCATTCAACCTGAACGACTGCAGCGACTCACTGAGTTACTGGAAAGTGATGCTGTAGTAAGGTAAGAGTCTTTACAGCTGCATCAATACTAAGAACAACAAAAAGCAAGAAAATTACATTGGAAAAAGTAGTTCAAGCACTTTAAATGAATCTGGTGAGATTGATTATTTTAGGGTGGATTCTTCTGTACTGAGATTTTAGAATCTTAATTATTACTAGCTTCTGTTTCTGTGAAATTTCTTTCTAAAAATTTCACTAAGTAAATACTCATGCCCCTCAGATATTCCACAGCTAAAATAAAATTGCAGAAAATGTCCTAAGTTACATAAGTACAGGAGCTGACAGTGACTTAATGAGAAAGCCATCACAAACTTTAAACTGTTTTCAAATGCTGAAATGCAAGCAGATAAGTTATACTGTACTGTTGCTTTTATAGTTTATGAGAACTTAAATCTTTGAATTCTGTTAATGTTAATATTCAGTATCTGGAATTCCATAACACTTGGCAGTGGAGTACTGCAGTAGTATTACACTGTAATAGATGCTTTATGTTATATACTTGCAGAATTAACTCAATGTTAATTTTTCTTCTTTGGAAATCCAGAGTTTGTAGTGCAATAAACTTACAGCTCACTGTAATTCTGAAATCTTGTTTAAATGCTTTCTAGGGAGCTATTTTAGCTTTAATCCTCTTAACCTTGGTTTAGAAGCAAAACCCTTTTTGTTTTCTTCTTGATCATTATTCAGGAATGTATTTCTGTGTAAATCAGATGGAATATTTTAGGTTTTTTATTTTTATTCATAGTCATTACTGAGCTCTGGAGACAAAAATCCAAGCCCATTAGTTAACACAAGAATACTTGAAAGAAACTTAAGTGCTGCATCATCTCAGTTGCAAGCAACAGGTCTGAATGACATGTCTTTCGTTCCAGAAGCTAAACAAGATTCTTATTTTGGAATAGAATTGTGTTAGAATTTTCACATGTCAGTAACTAAACTCTGTGGTGGCCCTGGATTAGTCTGAATGGTGGAGCATGTGTCAACAGTGCTGTGTTAGAGTAGGTGAGTTAACATGTTTTTTTGTACGCGACTTCTGTAGTTCTTTTTTTCCCCAAAGTGCGCAGGTGGCTTTTGCTTGTCTCCAGCTGGAATCGTGAAATTGCTTCTATCCAAGCACCAGTTTATATTATATTCCATTTTGTTGATGGCTATAACTTCTCAAGAGAGCAATCGTAGTTTATCTCCTTCTTGCTGTAGACTTCTTTTAAACAAGAAGTAACAATTTTTAAAAGGAACACAGAATAAAAGAAATAAAGACTTGGTAAGAAACTGTGTTTCTCTGGAGGTTAGAAGCTGAAATGTGTAGGTACTCCTTACAATGCTGTTTGCAGGACCTTCTCTATGCACTTTGTCTTGACTGATCTCTTTCTTAGTTCCATTACATTATCTGCTTTGATTTCTTTTAGCACACACTTTGTCTTTGACCACAATCTTCTTGTAACAAACCTAATATTTTGAGCTTGGTTAACTTACACCTACTAAGAAGACACCTGGTCTTGATATCTCTGAGATGTTAAAGTGTATTACCCTTGCTTGTAATGAGGAATAATATGGGGAAAAATTTTCCTTTTTTTTTCTTTCCTTATTCCAGTCTTGGTTAGATAGCTTTTTTTGGTTTGTTTTCAGCTTTTTCTTGTGAAACTAAGGAGTCTTTTACCATTAAGTATGTCTTCAAACCGCTACTTGTAGTTTTTCATCCAACATAGCTTTGGGCTTGTAAGAGTTTCAGCATTTTCTTGAACATTCAAACTTTACTTAAATGGAGGTGTGTACTGGTCTGTCCTACTCTTAGATTTTTTCCTACCAATACCAAGTGTAAAAGTTCCCGAGTACTGGCCTGCTTCTAAAGCTGTGACTAATATTTGCTCTTTTTATTTCAGTGTTTCAGGGTTTTCAGCTGTCTCACTGTTTATGCAATCTTACTGCAATCCTTTTTTGCAGTTGCTGCTTCCCAAAACAGGTCTTCCTTGTTCATTCATGGAGAGTTTGCAGTCTTCACTTTTAGGTGTGTTTTCCAAACATGAAGGGAATATATTAGGGAATCATTCAGTATTCATCAGAAGATACTTAGTTCCAAATTGGCCAAAGGATACAGAGGCTCTGATTTCCGCCCTCTCCTGTCCCCATCAGCAACACCACCACTTAACTTGTTCAGGCAAGCCACTGTTGGGATACTGTCATGTTCCACTGCTAATTACAAAGTATTTAATAGGCTGTTGGTTTATGTAGTTGTTTGAAAATATCTGCATTTGCTAAAACCTTAGTGACTGGAATTAATGCTCATAATGTATAGTTTTTCCCCCACCCTTTTCACTGTTTTCCCTTGGGTTATGAGATGAAGTTGTCTTTAATTACATGGGTTGCCTCATTTATGGTTCTTAAATTTTGGCACAGTGTTTTTAATCTACACTTTCTTAAAAAAACTATCATTATTGCAGGATGAAAAGTTATTTGCCTTCACAGTTATTCTTGGTTCTTTTTACTCTTGAATAGGAGTTATGGAGCCTGCTGAATTATTAGCATTTTTTTCCTTTCAAATATGCAGTATGCTTCTGGGCCACTAATAGGGAAATGCTTTGCTGTACTAATACTTTGTTTTTCCTTTTTGGTCAAGGAAACAATGGTTATTGCATGTTTCTGTCTATTCAGTAATAGCTACCATTTCCATCTAGTAGCAGGCTTGTTTCCAGGTTAACCTTTAGTTTTGCTATACTTACAAACCAACTTTTTTTTTTATTTTTAATCACACACAATTCCTTTCTTTTATGCTTCTATAATTTTGCTGGATTTCTTCTTTAGGCTTTTGGCTTGGTAATTTCTACTTTTAGGCCTTATTTAATTTGTCATCCAGAATGGGCTTTTAGTTAGAGTTGTTCTCAGCTGGAAAATTTCTTGATTTTGGTTTTTGTTACACAAACATTCCATTCTTAACTCTCATTGAAACCTTTGTTACCTAAATCTTTCCTGTGTTCAGCTTAACTGAAGTGTAGGAGATGAGGCTTTCAGGACTGTGAAATAAAATACATGATGTGGTACAGACTGACCTCATTCTGTTCTTATGCAATGTAATGGTGGATCTCTAGGCGTAAACTGTTCTTAGTTTCATCTTTAACTTTTACTTCATTGTAACAGCTATTGGGTAATTGTGCTACTGTTGTGCTGGAAAATCTGTCATTCTGGTTTGGAGGAGTAAAAAAAAAAATAAAAAATAGTTACAACTGATGGCTCAAACCCAGTAACTTGGTGTCCTCTGACAAATTTTTCTTTCATTTGAAACTTTCTCTTTTCCCTAGTTTGAATTGATGGTGTCTGGTAGCCATCCAGAAGCTTCCAGAAGCAAGCTTTGTAGCACATGCATTTGTGTTCTTGAATTATTTGTGATTTTTTTTTTTTTTTTTTTCTCCTCCTGACTCACTGTCTTGTCTTTCCTGGATGGATTATATGCAGTAAGGTAGACTTTTTTCTTCACATTTACAGAACATGCGTCATTCCACTGAATTCTGTCAGGTTGCTGCTTAATGAGACTCTTGGATATCTTGTTGCTTAGCTCTGATAGGCCCTTGATATATCTTCAACATTTTTTGAATCACATGAATTCACATTCTCTTCATATAGCCCTCATTGAAGCACATCTGCTATCTTAAATACCCTCTTGTGTGAGGAGGTAGTTTGATTCCAGTTAGGTTATTCCAGTTAATACTGTTTTGATTTGGTAACTTCCCACAGGAATAGCTGTGTAAATTTGATTGGAGGTGGAAATTCTTTATTGCTATCAGTAAGCTGTAGCAGTTCTTTTAATCTGCTTAAATATTTGCCAAGATATATTTTTTTGTGTGTGTCTCTATATTTAGGTCATGTTCTATTTTTTTTCTAATGTGCTTACCCCTCCTCCAGCTTTAGTATTGCCAGAAATATTCCATAAATGTTTCCTCTGACTATTCATCTGAAATATCTGCCTCCTGTTCTTTGTCAGCAATTCATTCTAGCAGGCTACTTCCAAAATCTGTGCATTCCGCTTTCTTCCTGCACTGCCTGTGAACTTAGTTCTGATTTATAAACATTCAGATGAGTCGGTAAGAATAAGTTTGCTTAAGACAAAGGGCATACTAAATTTAAAAGGATGCTGTGGAATTGCGCAACTTAGTGAAATGAATGGGGGTGGGGTGGGGAGGGGAATCTTAGTACTTTCCATTAAGTGAGCTTTATTGCTGATTCTAAATTTTTTGTTAAAATTTTTAAAATTGCAATGATTGCATTTTTCTGGTAATAAACCCAAAGTCTTTGGGATATTTTATAGTTGACCCCACATACTTATTTTGCCATGGAAATGGCAGAAGGAAGAATTAAAAAAAATAGAAACTTCTTTGTGATTTATATTCCATGGTTTGGTGTCCACTTTTTTTCTGGCCTTGATGGAAAAAGGAAACTTATTCTGCAGTGGCAATTTTAAATTCTACTTGGCTTTAAAGATAAACTTAAGTTTGTGTTAATCTAATTAGAAAAAAAAAAGATGGTATTTTATGATTTTTATTTTATTTTTATTCCAGTGTTAAAGTTCATCATAATAATCTGTGTCCTGAGTTTGCTTCATGTCTTACTGAAAATTAGAGCATGCTTTGTTTATTACCTATATTCATACCTCATAGAGTTTATCTAACAAACTGGAACAAAACTGTGCTGTAGGGAAACAGAAGTTTTCAAAGGACCAAAATATAAACATGCTGCAACATCCATGTTCTAGTTATCTATTAGGAACCTTTAAATATACATTTTCAGCCTCTACTAACAGTTGTCTTGTGATTAGTCATGATCAGTAATTAAGTATGAACAAAAGTGATTTCCAATCACAATAACCATACCTTATATCAAATACAACTTTGCATAGAAAATTCTCCAAAAGGCCATGCCTTCACAAATTGTAGTTGTCCAAAAAAATGTACTTCCATAATTGCAGTGTGTGCTTTCAGTAGCTGACAGTATTGTCCCTTACCTCAAAAGTGAGGGTACTTGAGGATTGTTAAATATGTGTATGCACAAAAACTACTGTGCAGTAGTGAGTAAGTTGAGTAGGAAGGGTATCACTTTCTGTTGTGGGATATTTTTATAACACCATTAGTCTAGTTCTGAATCTGTGATGCATTTTTGTAGTATGTCTTTTATTGCAGCGAGCCATTTATACATGTGTTGGTATAGCAGACATCTGTGAAAGTTGTATAAGCAATTAAATATAAGTCAGTATTTAATATAAATGTGTGGTGGCAAAATGAGGATGTGTTAGTCACAGGCAGTGGCCTTTCAAAATTACAGAATCGTGCTGTGACAATGTTGTTAACATCAGAAGTCAAACTACTTAGCTGTTTGTTTTATGTTCTTCTACATTTTCTTCAAAATTTATGTGTTTCAGAGCAATTCATGATGTTAAAGCCACAGACCTGGGAATGAGCAAAGTGAGATTCAAGGCAGAAGTAGACTTTGATGGACGGGTTGTTACTCGTTCTTACTTGGAAAAACAAGACATTGAACAGCTGCTACAAGTATGTTTTAAATAATCTTTTTGTAACTTCTAGTATTTGATATTTATTTTATAATTTCAAATATGTCTAAACCCTAGATTTTCAAGTAGGTGAGAGATATTCCACTAATTCTTTTTGACGGATTGCAGGTGATTTTACTTGGTGTTAGCGTGCTAGATATCTCTGTGTGGAATTGTATTATGTGCTGCTGAAATAGAGCCATTTGTGGGCTGAGTAGGGCCTGGGTTGGAAGAGGACAGATATTTTTGTCCACCATAAGAATGTATTTATTCCAATAAATTTTTGTTGAATTACAAGATCTTTAGTTAAAACTGGAAGCATGACACCTGAGAATAAGCATCTGTTTTGGCAGAGCCATTTGTCTTGGGTGCTGAAGATGTAGTCTTAAGGTTTACAGATCCTGCCAGTCAGACTAGACTTGAATATGGATTACTTGCATCACATCGCTTAGCATTTTGACAGTGTTTAATAAGTAACCTGTCTTCAGCGTCTGTCTCTGATTTCAGTGTTGTTCAGAGTAGCTTTTCTTAATTCTTCTCTTCAATATAGAAATGAAAAACTATTCTCAGCTGGATTCTGCATGGCAAAGCGATGAAATATGAAGTAAAGAATAATTTATCTAAATTACAAGATTTTTAAGTGAGCAAAATGTTTTGCTTGCTTACCCATTTTCACCAGTAACATGCTTGCATACATTTGCTTGCATACCTACAAAATTTCTTTCTTTGCTACCCTTTCAAAATGAAAAGCAGGTATCTGCATTTTATGTCTGTCCATTAGATACAACTTAGAAGTTATCTGAGTTTACATTTAAATTAACAGTTTTTTTAAACCATTAGTCAGTGTCTGAGTTCTTAAAATGTACTACTCTTTAATGTCAAAATAAGAATGTATATATATTATATATACAGTGCAGGAAGTGATCTGTTCGTGTGTTGGATTTCAGTTTAATACATTTTGAGAGGAAGAGTGCTGTCAGCTTTGTACAGCTGAGGCACTGCAGGTTTGCTTGGTTTTATATTGCCAAACCTCAGATTCTTTGCTGTTGCAGCTGGTTAGTGCACTACTTTTCAAAGACTTTGTTAGCTCTTGTTCTTTACCTGCTGTTCCCTTTGGTGCTTGCATACAATGGTCGCTCGTTCTTCCAACTAGTATTGTTGGGAAAGTTCTTCCTGATTGTTTCTAGGTTGACAACTGTTTCTTACACAGGTCATCGTAGTTTCAAGTAGTAACCTTGTGTCAGCTATAAAATCATTGTTGAAGGTAGCTGTTTTCAGCAGGATTTTGCCCCTACCTGAAGGGTAGACATAATGCTTGCCTTTTGATCTGTAGTTTTTCAAATAACTAGCTCATTCAACTGGCATTGCTACCAACATTACTCTTTCTGAAGTTGTGAAATCATTGAAATGCTAGCATTCAAATTGCTCTCATTTCTTTTTCTTGTTAGAGTTGCTGTGATTTTAGTCACAGGGTATTGGAGATGGGGTATCTTTTAAGCTCACTCAGTTACATTATTCCTCTTCAGTTTCAGAGTAATAGGGAAGGTGAAAGACACTGATGTTGTGTTGTAGTTACAGACACATAAAAAAAAGAATTAGTTATTTAATAATTACTTTGCCCATTAGCAATAACCTATTTGTCCTAAACATACTGCAGTTGTATTGCCTAAACTGTGTCTGAGATACAAGTCAAATGGCTTCTGGCCAGCATCATGTGAGACCTCTAAGGAAAGCTCATGGCAGTGCTGTAATACCTGCTTTGGTGCTTATGATGTCTGTGGTTTTTTGGAGGGAAGAGCATAGCATCCTGTCTTCCTTAACCTTGTTCTTTCAGTCACATACAATATGGGCCTCCTGAGGAGGAATTTCGTAGGTATTTGCATGGATTTTCAGATGAGTTGGTAATGTGATAGCCAGAGTAAGTAGTGTAATAAAATAGCAAGAATGTATGAAAACGAGGAAAGAATGCACAGGGGTACCCTGCTCTGCCTTGCTGTGAATAAGGGATACCTCAAACTCCTAGAAAAATAATAAAATTCTCAAACTTATTTGGAAAATAAAGGAGGGAATCTGTTAAACATAGAAGGTTCTATATCAAGTACAGGTGTAATAGTAAGCCAGCTATTTTCATTGAATAGATACTACTCTTCTGTGTCTTTGAGACATAAGAACAGATGATGCTTTAAAAGGAAATGGGAAAAGCTGAAGTGTTTGGGGTTCTCTTTGTGTGTGTCATCCTCCTCCTCCCAAAATATGTCACAACGCTCTGTAGTGTTATTCCTTTTTTTTCCCTCATCTCAACCTTATAAATCGGATTTCTTCCTAGGAAATCCAACAAGTGAAAAACCTTGAAGAATTGGAAACCTTCATGCTTAAGCACGGTGAAAATATCATTGACACACTGGGAGCTGAAGTAGACAGACTTGAGAAGGACCTGAAGGTGAAACTTAGCTGCTTATTAGGGAGTGATTGTTCTGTGACTGTATTTTAGACAATATCATTGCATTGACTTTGGGGATTTTGTTTGTAAATATATGAGGGAAGAGGTTGATAATCCTAATGTAGGTTCTCTCGCTATAGTATCATTAACTAAGTTTGGACCAGCAGTAATCCCTTACTTTGCCGTTGATCCATTTGTTACATATTTTGTTCAGTTTTGTACCACTGTAGAATAGTATTTTTGTGATATAAGACCTGGTTGTTTCTTTGTTACTGTATTTGCAGAATACCAGGTTATTTACAGGCTGTTAAATTTTGCTTTGGTTGTAAAGAAGCAAATTTCAGTTTTATTTTTAAATTTTTTTTATCTGTTACTTAGCATTCTGTCAAGTGTATCAGTGTGTAATGAGGGCTTTATTGAACAGTTTTTGCTCCTTTTGAAGCAGTTTAAAACTTTCTTAAAGTGAGACTATATATATCTTTATTTGGATGGTGTTATATAAAATCTAACCGCCTTTTTTAAAATCAGGAGAGCCACTTCATACTTTATAAAGTGTGAGAACTAATTTATCTGTGATGTTGAACGGTATTTGTCACATGAAAAGCTGTCTTAACCTTCAAAAAGTTGCTTTATAGTATGGGCAGTTGCTTTATAGTATTTGTTGAAGCTGTTCTTCATTTTAAGATAGTCCCCATGTTGCCAGAAAAGGGAATTCGTTAACCAGTTGCCAGTGTCATACCAAGAGTACATTATTTGTATCCATGTGCAAAAATGTGTTTTAATATTCTCTATTTACTTCTTTTTTTAAAAATAATTTTCTTTCAGCAACGAAATCCTGATGTTCGTCATGTGGATTTGGAGATACTATAGGCATGGCAGAAGAAATCTTCATGTTGCTACCATTTTGGAAAGAAGTCGTGTAAAGGGCTGAAAAGCTTCCGAAACTGCAGTGACCTCAGCGCCATACCTCGCTTACTTTTGCTGTAGGCTTCCTGGACTGTTAGAACTGCTTCTGTTTCTGGAAGAGCACTAGACCCGCAGACAAAAATTTCCATGGCAAAATCAATTTAAAAAAAGCTATTTGACTTAAATTCCACGGGAGAGTCTGTCAGAGTATATTTACTGCAACTCAGAACTTAACAACTTGAGGTTTAGTTAGGCAAATATAGCTGCCTGAAGATACACAACACACTTAGTTTTTCCATTTGCGTCCCTTTGCAGTCAGTTTGCACTTCTTTAGTTTCTTTCAAGATACCACTAAAGGTTCTTGGGAGATATTAAGATTAGCTAGGAAGAGTTTGTTCCAGTGGAACCTGCCAACCTTAAACTAATTGTAATATTTCAACTGTGTGATTGTTTCACAGTTTTTCTTTTCTATGAGATCAATTCTTTCAAACAGGCACTGGCTTTTTCTCAAGTACCATGACCTGTAAACCTGCTTTTTTCCACTCTTGTGAGTACTAACTGCACTTCACAAAAATAAGATTTTTCTTCTCAGTGGAGTCAGCTGTATGTGGTTATCCAGAGTATGTTAAGTTACTGTGAAGAAATTAGAGATTTTGGTGAACTTGCTCTGTTTAAATTTTGTTATTTTCTCCCCCTGCTTTGACACTTGTTCTCTTATTTGTAAGTATCTTCAGATGTGATCTGGGAGATATATACATGGTAGTGCTTATTAAATGTTACCTGGCATTTTTTGCTTTCCTTATAGGCAGCATTGCCAGATATGGTCTTTGATAGAATGTGTGAGAGATGTAATTGGAAGTTACAGTAGTAAAAAATGTATTAGAATTATTTATAATTAAACAAATGAATACATTGTATTTTTAATTTATTTACCTCTAGACTTAATCTGAATTCTAAATTGATTGTGGGGTTTTGTTTTTGTTTTTTTTGTTTTTTTTTTTTGTTAAGAATTGGCCTTGCTTTTTTGGGAAAGTAAAGTAAATCTATCAGTAGTTCTCAACAATCCTGAGATAAATGCTTAGAGTTTATAACTTTGAAATGTGCAATTTTAGCATTGTATATATGAGCCCCAAGGCTTTCTGCAGTAGGCACCCAAGTTGTACCAGATGCTTTGATTTGAGACCCAGTCTTTATTAATAAGGGCATGAGTACTTATCATGCAAATTGAAATATAAGTGAAGTTACTGCATATAAATAACTCTGAAGAAAATCCTTTATGCACTTTAACATATTTCAGTAAAATGAAAATTGCTCATGGGTAAGAGGTGTTAATAAGAACCTCCTAGTGACTCATTTGCTAAGTAATGACTGACTTGCTGAAAGGAGAAATGTTGGTATGAAACACAAGTCTCAAAAATCAGTTAAGATTAAATTATAAACATTGCAGCAGATAATAATTGTGAAGACCAGTACATCTAGATTTGGCTAAAAGCTTTTGAAAATATTTTTTAGGTTTGTTTTTTTTTCATACTAAGTCTCACCAATGAACTGAGAATTTAAAATAGCGTACCTTTCGACAACTGCAAAACATTCCGGAGTTTAGTTACAGATGGGACTTCACATACAGTAATTGTGGGTCTCTTTAGTACCCTCATCCATAATCCCTGTTCACCAGTGGCTTTTGTATAGCTTATTAGCTATATTATTATGGGTAATCCAGAAGAATCATAGAATAGTTAGGGTTGGAAAGGACCTTAAGATCATCTAGTTCCAAACCCCCTGCCATGGGCAGGGACACCTCACTTTATCTGGTTTTCTCCTATTGTAAAACTACTTAGTATATTTCAGACTGATGATTGGAAATGCAGTTTAAAGGAAATTTGGAAGTGTGCTATGCCAAGTAAATAAGACATCCTTAGCACATTATAAATCGTCTACCTTTCTCCTCAACTTTCCACATAAACTTCATCTCATTATGCATTCTGCTGATGTTAGTCTTATTCATGAAGACCACTGGAATCTGATAACGCATAATCTCTTTCCTTGTTCCTAGAATATTTATATGGATTTTGAATTTGAATAAACAGTTTAAGATTTCTGGAATAATGGGTTTATT
This sequence comes from Pezoporus occidentalis, assembly GCF_034315485.1. Lineage (NCBI taxonomy): Eukaryota > Metazoa > Chordata > Aves > Psittaciformes > Psittacidae > Pezoporus > Pezoporus occidentalis. The sequence goes on from NW_026916062.1 coordinate 1,568,703, forward strand.
AAAAACTGGGAAAATGCTCTTACTGGGGCGTTAGTGGAGACAGCCAATGTGATCCAGGTGGTTTGTATGCTGGAGTTACTGATGAATGAGCAGTGTTAGTGTGCACTAACAGAAATTTCACTGAAAGGTTAGTAAATGTTACCCCACTACTGAAGCGTTCCCGTATCTCATTTAAGAGAGGGCATGAGTTTATATTCTTACACAACACCTGCTCCAGAAGCCCATAAAAATGTTTTCTTGTTCATCAGAGATGTAATTTATATGAATTCTGATTTTAATTTCCTTATTTGAGTCAGAAGTACACCCATCCACATACCACTTGTTTGTATTCCAAGATAACATTCAGATCCTTGTCTCCCAGTTACGTTCCTGATTATAGCATAACAATATGTTAAATTTAAGAAGCCAGAGCTTGAATGTTTTTGGGTACATAACAGTTGCATAGTTTGAGGACCCAGTTCCATATTTTAAAAATGACCTGGATGGTGATGTACCACAAAAATCTAGGCAGTCTGGTTTTGGCAGTACCTCTTAAGTTTACATGTCATGCAGTTGGGTGAAAATATTGAACCTGTCAGTTTGGAAAGGAAAAGGAATTCTAAGCTGTTAAATTTTTAATGCATAGATTGTTTTTAACAGTTTTGACATTTTTACTGCCTTTTTTTCTTCTTTTTTTTTTCTTTTTTTTTTTAATATATTTATCTCTCTTTATGGTCTAACACTTGAAGTGATATGGGTCCAGTACTTAGTTTACTTTTGTTTTAGTGTTTTTGGGAAAACTGTTTAGCTACTACACTTCCGTGATAGAACCCTCAGAATTAAAGAAAACTTGCAAAGTGTGGAGGAGTGTGGAGAGATTTTTTTCTTTGTCACAAATGCAATTACGTAATATTCCTTTTTTGTTTTAAGAAAGTGAGGAATTAGCTAACAAAGTTACATTCTAGGTTTTTTTCAATTAAGTTGTGGCCTTTTAAAATAATCTGTCTGGTAGACTCTCCTTGCATGTTCTGTTTTTTCAGATTATGTTCAAAGTACAGCTGCCCTCTGCTTTGTGAAAGGTTGCGTACGTATTGTAGAATGTTTAAGTCTGTAAAACTTGCAGTGTTTGAAAAAATTGTCTTAATGTTCCAATATACTGAGCGATCTTAATGCATTTTAAGTCAGAGTTGGCCAGACACTAACAATATGCATTTTCCTATAGAATTTGTTTTTCTATAAACGATAAAATTGTGAAGTGATTTTCTTCCCCAAGAATCAATTTCAAGTCTAAATTGTCTCCTTTATACACTGTGGAAGTAAGTTTTTGAGTGGCACCCCTCTACTTCTCCACTTTCTAAAGCATTTATTAAGCATACTGTAGTAGTAAATATTTTGGTGTATTACAAAGACTTTTTGCTGTGTGTTCTGGTTGAGAAGTAGAAGGGACTCGGGGAACAGGAGAACATATTTTTTAAGGTCAAGTTGCATTCTTTATACTCTGTGACTCATGCTCAAGCTGAAGAGTTTATAGCCTCTGCTTTTCTCCTTCACTGAATTCCAACACAGGTTTTATTATTTTTTTATTTACCAACCCATGGAGGTAGAAGCCGTTATGAGCATCTCGCGTTTTTAAGGCTAGATGCTACTTTGGTCTCTGTACTTTATCAATGAACAAGTACAGCTGACAATAATGATTGCTGTTCTGTTTTGAAAGCTACAAACCATGTAAGCCAAAACTACCAAAGCTTTCTGATTCTGGTGGGTGCAGTTTTTTCAGCTGTATCTGGAGACTCAGTTTTTGTTGAGAGATTTTTCACTGGCCCCTCTGATACGGGGGAGTATGGAGAAGAGTTTTGGGTATATTTTGTCTAGGTAATACACTGAAATTCTGTGTTCTCCTTATCATTTCAGCTGATTTATTTTTTTCTGTAACAAAGGAAAAGTTACGCATTATGGAAGTACATCTGCCAATGAGTGCATCAAATACAGGCTTCCTGCAAAGAGTTTTTAGGCATGGCTATTTTTGAAAGTTCTTAATTAAGTAATCCTTTTTCTAAAGTTGATGTAGACGTGTTTCCTACAAAAGAATTCACGGAAGCATATTGTTTAACATCTAAAAGGAGAGTATTTCAGTTTGTGTTCTTACGTTCTTAAGGCATTTTGGCTTGGTGCAGTAGAATAATTGTCTAACTCCTGTACAAAACCTGAACTTCTGTGCATGCCTAACGGCTTACATTGCAGAAATGAGTATAAAATGACAATGTTTTTTTTTATTCCAGTTTAAGCATTGTGCTGCTTCTATTCTTATTGTTAACTCTGAATAGAGAGTACAACTGACGTCTCTTGCAGTTTACCTCCTTAATGTAAATGAGAAGTCAAGGTGTACCATAAAGATTTTACGTTTTGTAGAGGGGTTACATAGCTTAAATAAGTAATTTTTCTGTTTCTGCTTAGTGAGACACAAATAATTAAGATCAAAGTAGACTATATATTACATATAAAAAGAAATAGGAAACCAGGCTTTAAAGCACAATAGTCAGATTTTGAAATGCAAGTCCTTTGAGGAAAATAAAATGTGCCAGAAGCTGTAAGTGGTTGTACGGACTATAGGAACTGCAGTCAATCAGGCTTTGCTGAGGCAAAAGAAAAGAAACTATCACAAAGTGTATGGTAAAAAGAATACATACAAGGACGGAACAAAACTATGGTGTTGAGCACGTGGGAACAGAAAGAGATGAATACAATATAAAAAATGTGGCCATCAATGAGAAATGATGATTGAAGAACAGTAAAAAAAAAAAAGTAAGAAATTATATTTGATTAGTATGCATAAAACTGTGTAGTACAACACTCTCTTTTAGCGATACTCAGTTGGGTGATTCCTCCCTCCCAATCCCAGCAAAACTTTTTTTTTTTCTCTTTCTTCCCTGTAATGAAAATCAGTGTCTCTGTTTAACTGTTTTCTCATACAGTATTTGGTCTTGCAGGTATAAGACCATTTGCCCTCTTAAAACCTACGTATTGCTCAAGGTGATAGTGTAATCTGAGTCTGAAGCTTTGGTGGGGTGTGTATTTGGTGAGTGGAGTGTGAGTAATTTCAGTTATGGAAACAGGAGGAAGAGTGAATTCAAGAGAAAATTAATTGATTTTTTTTTTTTTTTTTTTGTTTTTCAGCCCCAAAACAATTGGAGCACCATACTGTGTCACAGGGTAAAAAAAAATAAAAAAAATGTGCAGTGTTTTAAAGTCTGTGGAATTTTTGCATTGGTGAATATGTTAGTCCATATTTTTCAAGTTGCTTAAATATATGTGGATAAGCAAGATTTCTAGTTAAAGCATCACATTCTGAAAGGGAGTTAAAGATAACATTCAGAATGTAATGTGAATTACATTTTTACACACTTTAAATACCACAGACAGATACAATAACAGATTATAGTAGGTAGGCAGAAAATTGTTCTCGCCTATATTACATGAGGCTTTTGAAGACAATTTCCTTTTTCTGTATAAGTCAAAGCCACCAATTAGAATAAAAGGTCTTGGTTTTTTGTTTGGGGTTTTTTTTTTTTGTTTTCTTAGGTACAACACCAACAGAAAGCTTGGTCAAATTTTTGTGTTGCCAGCATTCATGGTGCTGTTTACAGGGAGAAAGTATCTGTTAAAATGATGGAATATAGCTCCACAATCAAGGATACATTTGATTTTTGTAATCTAAATTTGGAGTGTATTTAAAATTCTCCAGGTTCTGATCGATCAGCTGCTTCGAATCTGAAGACAGAAGAAAAAAAATGCTATGTTGTGTAAATGTTGTAATATAAAGGGGGTTTTTGTAGGTTTCTCTTAAAGGTGCTGAAGAACTACGTGAGAAGAAGAGTTTGAAAAATGCCTAAAACATTTGGAAAGTGTTTTGGCAATTGCCGTAATCGTATAAAATCTGAAAGTCACAGTGAGGATTGTCACTGGTGGTAGAATTTTCAAAGGGCAATCTCAAAGTTGAAACATGTTTTTCTACACAGCCTTTTAATCAAATGCCACTCACCCACCCCACAGTCCCCCATGCATTTTGGTGTCTTGGCTTCTTCATTCTGTGTCTTGGTTACTTCGTATTAGTATGAGGAAGTCATTTTGATTTGCGAGGTGTAGACATTTAAATATTTCCCTGCATATGTTCTTTATTTTGTAATTATGCTTGAATTCAGTACATCCTGTAAAATGTCTGGAAGTTGTAATTACTCAGTAAAATGCTACACAGCTGTTGAAGGTTGTGTTCTGTTAATTTAAGCAATTTTATATATATATATATATATATAGTAAAGGTAAGCAATAACGCTGGCTTTAGGCAGGTGATTTGCTGTTTCTGAATTCACAATGCATATAACGGTATTTTATAGATGCAAAACAAAGGTTATATCCATCTATTTGTAGCAGTTACTCAATTTGCCTTTGGAATTTTGATCATTACTGTTAAATAGTGTACACTAGGTATATACAGCCAAGCTGTATGTATTAATACTCTGAACTTCACTGGCAGCTGTGCCTTGTCTTGGTCACCTCACCCCACCCCACAGAGTACAATTCATTCCCCGGTACAGTGTAAGCTCTTTTTGTCTAGCTCAGAGGCCCTACTGGTGCTGTCACCAGTTTGTACTGCCGGGCCTGATCCAGGGTTAAGGGTGATGTGAAGAAAGGTAGTAAGACAGGTGCATTTCATGTCTGTGCATAGTCTAGGGTGTGGAGAGTTTCTTGAAGAGATTGGGTTTATGTATTAGGCTCACGTAGTAGCTGTAGTTGACAATCCCAGTGATGCTGTCCAAGCCTCTTAAGGAAAAGCTAGGTATCATTCACTTGAAATTAGTCAGCTTAGAAAGGATTTCACATACTGCCTGGCTTATTAAAGTCCTTTTTATCATTAATGCTGATGAAAACTGGTGAATTATCTAGTTACAAAAAGAACTAATTGGACTAAAAAAGTAAGTCTGTATGTGGTTGGAAAGAAGAGGCAAAAATGCAAAAGAAGCCTGGGCAATAAAGTGGAGAAACTTGAAAAAAATTTTTTTTTTTTTTTGTGTCTGTGTAGAAACAGATTATCAGAAATAAGGTGGTCAAGCTACATATTTCAGGAAAGATTTTGGATATGTGGCATATGTCTTGATGGCTAAACGTTTCATTTCGCAGTTAGAAGTCTCCCTTTCTCGGGATTTTCTTGCAGGGACACTGAACAGTAATGTGTGGTGCTCAGACTGCAAAAGGCTGCTAGTCACGAACTCGTCTTCTGTGTTCAGCAACATTGTTCTGGGTGGTGGTATCATTGCCAACAGCTAGTTAGTTATTTAAAACAAACCAAATGACACAAAATCTGCCTGAGCAGGGAGGTGACAGACCTCGGGGCCTTGCCTGTTTGAGGTCAAGTCCAGCTATTGGGCTGACTTTGGGACTGTCTGAATAACCAAGCAGATGGTCTCAGTCACTTTCAAAGAGGGCGAGAGCTCTGTTTTTTGCATAATGTAACCTGGAGTCTTAAAATCCTTCCTTTACTTGCTGTTTATGGCATTTGTTGAAGGGCAATTCTTAAATATAATTGTTTTAAATGGTTGAAGTGGGACCTTGCAATCAGGTGGGTGGAGGTGATCTTGACAGTTCTGTTCCAGACTTAATTTTGTCTCATTCCTAATGTTATAGGAGACTTCATTGAAAATCATGGAAATTAAACCTTCCTTTACCCTTTGAATTAAACTTCTTGAAAACCTTAGTAAAGGGACATAATTTCCACTGTCACAGAAGCTGTGCCAACTCAGCCTCTTGTAAATTAGCTGTATTGTTTTACCCAAGTTCTGTAATGATACTCTCTTTTTTTCCCCCTGATTTAGACTTCCTCCTGGTCTGTCAGCGCCAGTTCTGGTGCTGAATTGGCGCTTTGTAGGATCTCTGCTAGGCCCTCATTCCTACAAACGAGGTGGCTTAAATGTTACTCGGTGTAAACTGATGTTCAGTGTGTTAGAGATTTCGTTAAAAATTTAACGTCTTTCCCCGACCACCTTGCCCCCTGAAATATTGAATAGCAGTTTACCATTGATAAACCAGGCCTCTCTGGATACACAGAACATTAAGTTTGGGGTTGAAATGTGTTTTTTCCAGAGCAAACTGCAGTCATAAAGAAAATCCATCTTGCATTTGATGTCCATACAAATACATTCATTTGTGAACTTGTGTCTTTGCGTATTACAATGGTATGAAGGTATCTTTGGTTGTAGATTGGTAGCTCACTGATTGTGTTTCTCATGAAAGAGAACAGATACGCTAGCAAAAATAGAAAAATACTGTGGATGAAGGTTGTAGTGAATTTGGACAATTTGGAAACCTTGATGGAAGGAAGATATTTAAGTGAGGCTGTGGCTTTGAAAAGACCAAACTTGTGGTGGTCTGTGTTTTGCCCTGTTTTCATTTGGCTGACATCAGGGACAGCATGGAGAGATTTGACAGACCCATGATTGTGCCCTGTGTGGCTGCTCTCATGTCTTTAGCCACTCAGACTGCCTGACAGTAGAGGAAGAAGGTAGGGAAAATGGAGCAATGAAACAGCTGATTTCACAAGTATATTAAACAAGGCACCTTACAAGGGGATGCCTGAGCTACATCATCCTGTGTTACAGTGCAAGCTAAAGAAGTTAACAGAAATGGAAGGGATATTTGCTCTTTACAACACGGAGCAGCTCCAAGTTTTATGACAAAGTTTATTGCTTTGATATCCTCAGTCTTTGAAGTACATAAACAATTTTCAATTGACTTGAATAGAAATATATAATTACACCCACTCCGCTCCCCCTCCTCCCTGGTATTTTCTGCCTTTGCTTGCTAGGGATGCATAATTTTGACCTTCTGTTGTGCTAAATTAAAGGTATGTCACTGCTAACACTTTCCAAAGGCTGGTAAGGATCCTTTCTAAGCAAGAAGGGCTGAACGCGGATTAATTCCTCAGTGGGAGAATACTTTTGGCAACTCTCAGTTTCTCCTGACAGTCCATTTTTTACCCCTGCTCTACCTGGAGAAGGGGTGAAAATCGTGTATTCCCAGCAGAATTAAAGTGAGCAGAGAACAATGAAAATAGTATACCTCCCTCTTACATGGTCTTCTTTCAGCCCTAGTATTAGACTTAGATTGAGGAACTGGCAAGACAGGCTCGCAGGCCCTTGTTCTCATGGGTGACTTCAACCACCCTGACATCTGTTGGAAGGACGGTACGGCCCGGCACAAGGAATACCAGGAGGTTCCTCGATTGTGTAGAAGACAACTTCCTTCTGCAAGTAATGGAGGAGCCGACAAGGAGAGGTGCCATGCTTGACCTCGTGCTCACCAACAGGGAAGGGCTCGTTGGAAATGTGACACTCCAGGGCAGCCTTGGATGCAGCGATCATGAGATGGTCGAACTTGGGATCCTCAGGACAGTGAGAAGAGCGTGCAGCAAGCTCACTGCCCTGGACTTCAAAAGAGCAGACTTTGGCCTCTTCAGGAACCTGCTCAGTAAGGTTCCATGGGATACAGCCCTAGAGGGCAGAGGGGCCCAAGACTCTTGGTTAATATTCAAGGATCACCTGCTGCAAGCTCAGGAGTGTTGCACCCAACTAGAAGGAAGTGCAGCAGGAGGGCCAGGAGACCTCCTTGGATGGATATGGAGCTCCTGAGGAAAATTCAAAGGAAAAAAGAGGCTTATAAAAGGTGGAAGCAAGGACAGGCAGCCTGGGAAGAGTACAGGGATGTTGTCCGGGAAGCTAGGGACCAGGTTAGGAAAGCTAAGGCCCGGTTAGAATTAAACTTGGCTAGGGATGTTAAGGATAACAGGAAGGGATTCTATAGGTATGTAGCGAATAAAAAAAACAGACTAGGGAGAACATAGCTCCCCTCAGGAAGCTCTCGGGAGAACTGGCTACACAGGATTTGGAGAAGGCTGAGGTTCTGAATGACTGCTTTGCCTCAGTCTTCACTGGCAAAGGCTCTGACCACACCACCCATATCTTGGAAGGCAGATGCAGGGACTGTGAGAATGAAGACCTTGGGCCCACTGTAGGAGAGGATCTGGTTTGAGACCATCTTAAAAATCTGAATGTGCACAAGTCCATGGGACCTGATGAGATCCATCCGCGGGTCCTGAAGGAGCTGGTGAATGAAGTTGCTAAGCCACTGGCCATCATATTTGAGAAATCATGGCAGTCAGGTGAAGTTCCCAATGACCGGAAAAAGGGAAATATAACCCCCATTTTCAAGAATGGGAAAATGGATGACCTGGGGAATTACAGACCAGTCAGTCTCACCTCTGTGCCTGGCAAAACCTTGGAGCAGATTCTCCTGGAAGGCATGCTAAGGCACATGAAAATCAAGAAGGTGCTTGGTGACAGCCAGCATGGCTTCACTAAGGGGAAATCCTGCCTGACCAATTCGGTGGCCTTCTATGAGGGGGCTATGGAACTGATGGACAGGGGTAGAGCAGTTGATGTCATCTACCTGGACTGTGCAAAGTGTTCGACACTGTCCCACATGACATCCGCAGTGGATAAAGAACTGGCTGGATGGCCGCACGCAAAGAGTTGTTGTCAATGGCTCAGTGTCCAACTGGAGACCAGTAATGAGTGGTGTCCCTCAGGGATTGGTGTTGGGACCGGTCTTGTTTAGCATCTTTATCTCTGACATGGACAGTGGGATTGAGTGCACCCTCAGCAAGTTTGCCGATGACACCAAGCTGTGTGGTTCAGTTGATATGCTGGAGGGAAGGAATGCCATCCAGAGGGACCTTGACACCCTTGTGAGGTGGGCTGATGCCAGCCTCATGAGGTTTAACCATAACAAGTGCAAGGTCCTACACCTGGGTCGGAGCAATCCCAGGCACAGCTACAGGTTGGGCAGAGAAGAGATTCAGAGCATCCCTGCGGAGAAGGACTTCGGGGTGTTGGTCGATGAGAAAATGAACATGAGCCGGCTTCAGTGTGCGCTTGCAGCACAGAAAGCCAACCGTATCCTGGGCTGCATCAAAAGGAAAGTGACCAGCAGGTCGAAGGAGGTGATCCTGCCCCTCTACTCTGCTCTTGTGAGACCTCACCTGGAGTATTGTGTGCAGTTCTGGTGTCCTCAACATCAAAAGGACATGGAACTGTTGGAACAAGTCCAGAGAAGGGCCACGAGGATGATCAGGGGACTGGAGCACCTCCCATATGAAGACAGGCTGAGGAAGTTGGTGCTGTTCAGCCTGGAGAAGAGAAGGCTGTGTGGAGACCTCATAACAGCCTTCCAGTACCTGAAGGGGGCCTATAGGGATGCTGGGGAGGGACTCTTCATTAGGGACTGTAGTAACAGGACAAGGGGTAATGGGTTAAAACTTAAACAGGGGAAGTTTAGATTGGATATAAGGAGGAAATTCTTTCCTGTTAGGGTGGTGAGGCACTGGAATAGGTTGCCCAGGGAAGTTGTGAATGCTCCATCCCTGGCAGTGTTCAAGGTCAGGTTGGCCGAGGCCTTGGGTGAGATAGTTTAGTGTAAGGTGTCCCTGCCCATGGAGGGGGGGGGTTGGAACTTGATCTTAAGGTCCTTTCCAACCCTAACTGGTCTATGATTCTATGTCAGAACTTTTGATACAGGTAATTAATCCGCTGGTGTGCTTTTTCATTTTTACTCAATGCCATACATCTGTGCTAGAAGCTGCTTTTATATGTCAGATGTCAAAGAGCCTTTGGAGGAGGGGTTTTATATTCACAGGGCAAGGCCAAATACAGAGAGCTGCCAGATATTCAAAGGGACTCCATGCTGCAGTAGGAAGGATTTATCCCCGAAGAGCTGTTCATGTATGAACTTGCTAGGAAATAAACAAGGCAAAGCCTTTGATTTAACTAGTCTCCACTAAAATCACATCAGTGGTATTGGTTTGCTGTGTGAGTAACTAAGATTAATATGACTGTCACCTGGAGGTATATTCATGCGTTCCTCCTGCTGAAGCACCTGGGCACCATTTGTAGTCACCCATAGTGCAAATAACCATGAGTGTCAGGTAAGGAAATATGGGTTCTCTTTTCCTTTTTTTTTTTTAGATATTATCTGTGTGCACGTTTACAAACCAAAGCTAAACTTTGCAATTCAGTACTCATGTTTTTGGCCATGCTCATACCTGCCACTTTTCCCTTGCTGGTTTCCTGCATATACTGCCTCATCACCCTGTCCATTTCCCCATAACCCATCCCTGTCCATTTCTGCCTCTGGATTTCCCCTCTGACATTTCAAGTCACTGCCCAAGAGTCTGGGAATTCCGAGCTTTCCAAAGAGAAGTTATTTACATTTATTTTCAGAGGGATTAACATGGGATTTTTTACCCACATTTCTCAAAATAGCCTGAAATTATTTTGGTGAGGTTTTTACTAAAAAGGACGTTCATAAATAAAGGTTTTTATAAAATAAAGGTTTTCACTAATGAGGTGTCCTGGGTTCAGCAGTAGCAGTCGTTTTTCTCCTTCTTCGTAGCTGGTGCAGTGCTGTGTTTTGACTTTGGGCCTGGGAACAGAGCTGATAACAATGATGTTTTGGTTTGGCCAAGGACTTTGTGAGCCTCATGCTCTGCCAGGGAGGAGGGGGAGCCAGGAGGAAGCAGAGACAGGACACCTGACCCAAACTGACCAAAGAGGTATTCCGTACCACAGCACGTCATGCCCAGGATGTAACTGGGAGTTAGCCGGAAGGGCTGGGACTGCGTGGTTGGACAAGGGATCAGTTGGTGCTTGGTCAGGCTGGGGGGGGCACGTTATTGGTCAGCTGGTGGTGAGGTGTTGTATTCTCTTCCCTTGTTATTTCCTTTATCATTGTTATTATTGGTGGTAGCAGCAGTGATTTGTGTTATACCTTAGTTACTAAACTGTTCTTATATCAACCCGTGGGAGTTGCATTCTTTTCGATTCTCCTCTCCGTCCCTCTGGGAGTAGGGGGAGGACAAGAAGGGGGGAAGTGAGCGAATGAGTTGTCTGGCTGTGTTTAAACCACGACATGAGGATTTTGACAAAAAATACAGTAGGCTAAGGCCCTGGATCTAGAAAATACCAGCCCAACCCCAGCTAGTTTTGCAACATGCATGACAGGCATCTGAAAGCATTATTATATAATGGGAATATTTGGCAACTGTTCCTCATGAGTGACACCAGCCTGTGCTCAGGTTCGTCTTGCTTCACAGCCCAGCAGAAGGGGTTTGTGTGGTGAATGTTTGTCACCATAATTCCTCTAGGAATTATTTGGAGTTGGGATTTTCTAAAGCGTTTAAGAGAACATGAGCCATTCAGCTATCACTGAATTTTGAATTAAAATGGGATGTAAACTTCACCGCTTGAAAATCCAGGTCTTAAGATTGCAGATGGGTACTTCCTCTGAGCAGTTTTTCTGTCTAACCAGCACACAAATACATATGGTTATATTTTGAGGTGAAAATTATTTCTATTATATTCATACTTGAATCCTTCATAATCTTTCACTGTGCTTGCTGGTGCTTCATACCAAACACTTAATGCAAAAGACAACCCTTTAGCCTTTTTACATAAACCTAAAACTTTTAATACGTATTTATAATGAGAACCAGTTGTGACAGCTGTCATGCTGACACAATAATGCCTACAGAGAGGGAGAGACTGGTTGACCAGAGACTAACTTTTATTGTGCATTTTTATACAACAGAACAAATGGAACTGGAGGTATGTAGTAATAAAACCAATACTCAAATTAGAATTAACACCTGAAATAGTAAACTTTAAGTAACAAATGTCTTTATAATTAAAAAATATTGACTGTTTAAAAAATCTCTAAGATTTTATATTCTTTAAAAGAAATGTGTATTGCCACATAGAAAACAATTCACACATCCTATAGAAATCGTCACAAAAACCTTACTAATCTATATTACACTATGCACTTTTTTTTTTGTACAATATCTGGTAAAGGTCTATCCCTAACCTGTACTTACTCTACACAGTACAATCATCATAGAAAGTATTCATAGAATTAACTACACCATAACAATAAAAATATCAGGATTAATGGTTTTTTAATCACAGTTTCTCCACAAATATTTGTCATAGAAAATATAGCGAAGGCATGTTGGCACAGATGGGCGTGCAGTACTGCTACATAAAGTTAGAGAGAAGGCAGATACGTAAATGACAGTAAGATTAAAGAGTATGGAAGAATAAGACAAGAATCACAATTCTCCTGGGACTTTCTGGAGTGACATGATAGATAGCAGTTTCCTTCTGTCACAAGCCTGCTGCCTATATCCAGAGCTGGGAAAGCATGTGCTGACTTTCAAAGCACGCTGCTTAAATATGGGCATCTTGCTGTGCAAGGGCTTATCTGCTATCTATTATTTCAGGTCCCATACTATTGTACCTAACCTCTTGTGGATATTTAGACACTTCAATGTCTATGAATTTATAATGCCTCATGAACAAGTGAATTGGAGTAAGCTGTTGTGAAAGGTTTGGGTTTTATTTTTGTTTAAATGAAATGGATGGGTCAAGAGTCAAGTGGCCATGATGGCAATTAAAACCAGACAGACAGCTAAGGAAAGTTGTTGTACTCTGTTATTTTAAACTCAAATGTGAACAAAAAAAGATGAGCTAGTGCCTGTTAATGCCTGTCTGTGACTACGATTCGTGTCACTGGCCAGTGCACACAAGCAACTGAGGGCAAAATTTTGTCTGTAAAGAAAGGTCTAAATCTGCAAAGCCATCCCTAGTGCCAAAGTGGCTTTCAAGATGAAACTATACATTTGGTTATTTTGTACAGTATGAAAGTAGAGGATTGTGAGAGGTTCCAGGATGCTGGCTACACGTTTTATGCTAAAAATAAAGGTAGACTTACTAGTTATGTCAGCATATCTTTAGGTTATTAAGTGAGAGGTCTGTCCAGCCCAGTAATTCTGTGACTGTTAAAAATGAAGCATCTGTATTTTTAATCCCATATGATTAAACATTTGAAAGGAAACCATCACAATGTTTACAAAAATACAGCATGATACATATCGCTGTGGACAAATTTACAGTAGAATGTTGATTCACACGTTCCCACATGTTTTACTGAGTAGTTCTGGCAAGTCACCACATTAAACATAGACCAGCAACTTACACCATCAGAGCAATGTAACATCTTCTATTATAGTTCTTTTTAAAAAAGTGTAAGTTCAACACTGAAAAGCTACTATAGGGTATCTGTACTGTGACATTTCTATACACTGAGTTTCTCCTCCAGGGGCCACCATGTACTGTTGACTGCTCAAAGAAAGTCACCTCCTGCCTGTAGTGAGGGCTGCTGTCTCAGACCCCTTGGCCTGGTGAAGTCCAGTATGACTAAACTGTTCATTCACTTACAGAAAATAAATGAGTTATTCTGGTGCAGGCACATGCCTTTTAACCCCCTCATCAAAAATCGCCAAAAAATAAAATGAATTGAGAGGTATTGGACATTTAAGGGCCTAAAGCATATCCTGATTGAGAGAGGTCTTATTTACGGTGGAGCCTGTGTCCCAAGATGCCCTGAGGGCTGTCTATGAGAGATCAGTCACAACCGCAGGCAAAGAGGAGAGAGGGGTCAGGAAGAAACTACTATGTGGGTGAGCTGACCTTTAAGAGACTGCCTCTGTCCTCCACTCATGGTCAGGCTGGAACTAGAGGAGTGCTGCACCCCAAAAGGCCCTTCCTGGTATTTGAGGAAGGGGCTGGCACCCCTGTGCTGCCCAGCACATCGGGAGAAAAGCAGGAGGGAGGGGATAAGGGTAAAAGGAGCAATCAGTAGCTTCTCTCGTGGCTTGCACAAGGCAGTTAGGAAAGCTGGGGAGCATGAGATATGTGTTCAGGAGAGTCGCTGCTGATGAGGTAGCACTAAGGACAGTCAAAAGCAAAGTGAACTTTCTTTCCAAAAACAAGTTCCCTGTACCTGCCACTGGGGAAATGTTGCCTTACGGAGGGCTGGTTCAGGCCAGGAAGCATGCCAGTGATGGCCTGAGATACCGGACAAGGGTAAGGAGATGGAAAACATGAAAAGGAAAGGGGTTTATTTCTTTGGCATTACATATTTCTGGAGTGCATCAATTTAGAGGGACAGAGGACCCCTAAGCCTTTAAAATTTAAGTTTTTCAATGGACTGATTTCTGTTTTGTTTTAAAGTCAGTATCTGCTTCCAACATTGTGCACCACTGTGAATTCTGCTTTAGCATGGCTCTTTTTGTAACAGCTTGCTTAATCTGGACCCTGTGTTCACTTACAACAGGAGTTTAAGCTAGGCTGCTCTTATCCAACCCTTCCCTGAATGCACTGTTGAGCATCCGACCAGCACATTGCCTCATCTATTTCAAGGAAAGGGTATAAAACACAAAAGAAAGCAAAACTAAGAAAAGGCAATTTAAAGCCTCTGAAGCTACATGTCTGCAGAACAGGAACAGACAAAGCAAAACCTGTCTTCTGAAATGGCAATTTGGTTTTAGCAATCTTATTTTAATGAAAACTGTCATGATCAACCCTAGTCCCCTGGAAATCTAGATATACATAGTGTCTATCTGATATACAAAGCAATTTTTATCTATTAGAAGTGCCTGTTATTATTGTTCTGGGTCTTTGAAGGATTCTGCTGTTGACAAACACTGCTGTTTTACATGGGAAGCTTAATTTCCTGGCAGAGTTGGCTAAAGGAAGTCCCTGAATTTTCCATCTTGTGTAGTATTTTAAGGTAGCATTTATAATTACGTTATTTTCTGTTAGGAAATGGGAGACCGTTTCTTTTTTTTTTTTTACAAGAGTGCAGACTTGTTCTTACATCCCCTACTCAGGGAAAGCAACCTGTACCCAGCTGTTCTGGCTTCAGACCTGGGCTTGTTATCAATAGGCAGATGAGACAGTAACTGCTGTTTCTTTTTGACATCTTTATAGTTTTTAAATGACCTAACTGCTGTTTCTTTTTGACATCTTTATAGTTTTTAAATGACCTTTCCCCTAGGACTAGATGAAAGGAACTGCAATTTCCTTTTGAGGGTGCTACAAAGGATTTGGAAATAACAGGCACTGAGAAGTCCCATACAGCTGGTCTTGAAACTGATTTCTTTCTGTTAACTGGGACACGTTAGGATGGAGAAGCTGAAATGTATGTGGTATGTGTTCAAACATGCTTTGGACTCTTAAATGACAGCAGGGTAAGTATGTTTAACAAATAGTCTCTCCTAAATTAAGTGGCTGCTGCTGTTGTAGGAGGTTCTTCTCACTGCCATCAATCACCAGATCCATCTTGCATACCTCTATTGAAGACTTCGTCCTGTGATCCTGGATGGTCAGTCCCTTCATAATATGAGTTTCCATTGTGAAGGAAAGTCCCCACCGCACGCCCTTGACGAGCATGTCCCACTGCGTCACTGAATACCTTGTTTATTTGCTCTTCGGATGGCATCCACCAGTCTGGGTTGGAAGTACAGTGCATCCTAATGAACTCTGCAGGAAAACATGCAAGGATAAAAAACCAACTTGTCTTTGCAGCACCCGTTATTGGCCAGGTGTTGAAAGCTCATGGGAGATAAGAAAGGGGACATTACTGCTCTACTTAAGTAGAAGGAAAGCCTTATGGGGGATGCCATGATAATGCCACTTGGACCTATGTTATTTGTGTACAAGTGTGTTTCTCCACATGCAGTATGTGCTGTTATACCTGAGCTAATTATGCGACCCACGGGACCTGGAGATTAAATCCCTTCTTGCAGGAATAAAAACACCTAATTTGAAGTGACAGCTATGATTCAGTGTGTGCAATACATGTGAACGCTAATATGAACTGGGATCTGTTTCATTTGAAACCTGTTGTGTATTTGTACCTGAAGGTGATTGCTCTGGTGGATCTGTATGAGCTCCCTCTGCTGGCTGCTTCAACATCTGCAGGCTGCAGTAGCCCCCAGTCTGCTTGAAAATGTCACTACTGTTACTTCATTTGGTATTTCTGTTTGGAATGTCTTTCATTTCAAGTCCTCCTCTTTCCATCTTCCTGAATCTGACACCTATTTTTCAGAGAATAAACTGGCCTTAGAAATAGCTAAATGAGATGAAAGGGCTAATTTGGGGAGCCTTGCAATAGTTTTCAATGCAGGAGAAAACGAATTGTACTGCATGTAATTTGGCTGTTTAAGTTGCTGCTGCTTCCACATACAGCTATTTGTATGTGATGATTACATTTTTCATAATGTATTTTTCAGATTCTTTGACATGCGATATGCTAAACTTGCAGAAGGCGCCTTACCAATTCTGGAGCCGTAACTGCTGGGCTTAGCTCAAAGAGGTGTATTTGGACTCTGAAATATCCAAATACAATTTGAAATATGAGGGTGCCTTATTAGATGTATTAGATACACTGTACCTCATATGGAAACTGAGCTTCTTATTTATTCTGTAATACAGTTATTCCCTCATGTGGTGTTGTGTGTCCCAGGATATTTTTAAATTCTATTTTCTTCTGTGGACAAGCCAACAGCATAGTAAGTGGCATAAGGTAACTTCATTACTGTCACCACATCTTGAGACCAGGGAATACTGTGCTTTCACATGAGTTCCTGTGCCTGCAAGGTATCTCATCTGTTGGACAATTAGGATATGATTTTTCGCATAGCTCCTCCAGCAGTGTGTCTGCAAGTGATAGCTATCTCAGTTTTAAATTTATTTCCCTGGAAATCCACACAGGCAATAGTAATTCCTACCTAGTTACGTTCACGTGGGGCTCCACAGACTGGTGTTTTTCTCAGGGAAATGAATACCACATAAACAAGTAATGCTATAATTTAAGCATGCCAGGCTGTTGTAAAGCTGATTCCAGACATCAGTCAGTTGTGGGAATATATTAAAAATGTTTATAGATGTTTAAACTACCCTGAGTGCAGAGAGAGAAGCAGTTTGTACTACGTACGGCATAATTGGACATGCTGAGAATTACAAGTCAGACACTTGTTACCTTGGCTTGCAAATGGGTAGGAGCCACTAGCCAACTCTTGGCAGCAGAGAAAGTTGCTGTTTTCCCACCAATGCATGAAAGCCCAAAGGGAGAGAGCTGTCTACTCTGCTTTCTCAACTCATCCTCAGATACTGAAAGTTTTGGCTTTCTCTTCAAGTGTCCTCAAAGTAAGGGAACTGACGTGTAAATAATGCACATTCTGTACGTCTAGGACCCCAGAAAGGAGTGGCCATAAGCAAAAGTCCATCTACACGTGGATTTACTGTTAGTCTTGGTGGGAGGCAGGGGGAAGAAAGAGCTAAAAAAGGATATTAACTCTGGTTCTGTATAAATTCTTAGGTGGAATTTACAGTCATTTAGTAAATGGTCAATGCACTTGCATTTAGTCTTCATTTTCTAAGAGAACCTCTGGGACCCTGAATCTTGTTTCCACACCTCTGTGCATTATGGTGTGCAATGGACTTGCCCTTGTATTAAGCTCTGATAAAATATAAGGTCTGTCAGAGTATCATGTGACAGGTTAACAGGTTCCTTTGTCGTAAAAAAAAAAAAAAGAGCCTCTGACTAATTTGGCTGTATGTAAAATCTGAGTTCATTACCTGGTTACATCAACGTACCCCAACTACAAGTCTTATCAACTTTGCCTTGTTGGAGTCTTCTACCCTAAACAGGAAGAGGCTCTGTCTGATGTATATAACCACTCCAGCTGGATGACTAAAGATATTTTTATCATCGGCTGATCGAAATAGAGCTTTTTACACTGCAATGATTAGTAAAGCATTCTTGAAGTCAGTTCAATCAAAATTTCATGTATGTGCTCATAAAATATTAAGCATACGCATTTATAAAATGCAGATACTGATACTACAATGTTTTAAATTGTTCTTTAAAAAGGCCTGTTTTGTATGTTTCATTATAAAGCCCAGTACTAGGCCTTTTGAACAATTTTAGAAACCACAGTGTGAACTGCCACAACAGGTAATTCTTCTCATTCTGAGCCCTTTCTCTGTATTGTCCAGCATTCTCACTCTTGGACATTGTGAAATGCTTGTGAAGCTCCTCCTCCTTTTCAGGCTATACATGTGACAAAGTTGTTCCCTAACTTTTCCAGTCAACTTTGCATCAGTACTCCAAAAAAGAAGTTAAATCCTTGACAATGCATATGTTTACACTCTATGTAATTAACCTGTAGACATTCTCGGCTCTACAGAAACTCGGTTAGCTTTCAACTCCAATGATGCACTGTGGCCTATGCTTACAGTGAATTAGCCTATCAATATTCCTTTGGTTCATTTGGTGTGTATCTCTGCTAAAGAATGCCCTGTTGGTTTACTATAAAAGAGTGTAATCAGTATTGTATGATTTTTCTTCTTTGCTGTTTTAAGTGTATCAGTATCATGTGCCCTTGTATTTGTTCCCTCTCAAATAAGCAGCCCCATTTTCTTCCATTAAAAAATAGCCCAACACATATATAATACATACATACGTATATGTATGTATGTATAAAAAAAGAAGTGGAGGGTTTCTGGCTGCTTGTCACCTGTCTGTGAAACCCCTTCTAGTTCTGCAGCTGTCAGCCCAATGCTTCTACTCAGCCAGAGCCCATGTGGTGAAATGAGATCACATATGGTGGACACTGAGCGAAAAGATGCAGTACCTCTGAGACATGTTACTTTTACTGGATCCAGAGGACGTCTTTCAGGACCTGTCTCTCCTGACTGCACTGACCTTTTCCTTTTTCCAAGGCCGCATGAGTACTTAAGCTCATCGGTTGTGAAAACAAATCTGATGAGATAGCGAAGGAGCCGTCGTCCGTCTTTCTTGGAAGAATTTACAGCCTCATCCCACTGTTTACTAGTGATGTAGACAGGGTAGTTGTTCAGCAGCTGCTTGCTCCCCTGAAAAAGTGAAATATTTCCATTGCTTATTTTACAAGGCAAATAAGATGTCGGTTGCAATAAAAAATATGCTGCGATACTGACAGTAAAACACATCCTGAAGTGAACACATAATTGCTGTTACTGAGATGAGTACTCTTAAAATTACATTTCCATTTTCTAGAACTCAAATTTGGTGAGACACAAGGAATACACTTTGCGAGGTAGCTATTGGTAATTTCCACTTTAACAAGCAGGTTAAAAAGAGTTAAGAATCAGTGACTGGATATCTATTTAAGTATAAACTTTCTTCTTAATCTGTTAAAATGCGTAAAAAGGGTCTTTGAAGAGAGTGATCAAATGGATCACTTCATTGCAGCTGACAGTTTACTTCAGAGGTGACTCTTTTAGTCTATTTTTATAATAAATTTATTACTTCTGTAGAACACACCTGAAACTTGACAGCAGTTATGTTACTGTGAAAAATGTAAAGAAAATAAATAAAGGAACTATGAAAACTGAATGCTTCATTATTATTAATGAATGCTGTATTAACTCAAATTACAGCTTTACAGAAATGCCACCGTGTCAGCTGGAAAGGAATTTTGCTTTTAACCTTCATAATTTGTGTGCTTCAATATTCCAAAATCAAATGAATGCTGTAGGACTAATTATGGGGATTCCTGTAATCCTCACACATTTATAAGCTCTCTTTAGTCAATTGTACTTAAATTGTATTTAATTCTTCTTGCCCATAAATGCTATTTTAGCATTACCCAATTAACATATAATGGTATTGTTAATATACTTGAAATAACTGAAGTAGACAAAAAAAACCCAACCCCATCCTCTTGGAGACTCGTTCACTTTTACAGCTCCAGCTCTTTATTAAAACATATAAATCTGGAAGCCCAATTAGTAAAATCTTCTTACAGCCCCTACCTTAGACAGGAGCCCACAGTGAACTAGAGAAACATGGATCTGATCCTCAACAGAGGCAATCAGCCGCATGCTGTACTTGTGGGCAACTGCTGCAAAGTTCTCCTCCTTGCTACTAGATCTTTGATATCTGAAAATTATTTTAAGGACTACCCTTGCCTCCTTTCATATATTTATTATAGCATCCTGGGAGACAGCTTCAGAGCATCTTTGAAGTTTTTCCTCAGGTATTTGCTTTTAACTTTTTTTGCTAAATGTAAGTTTACTAAGTATATGGAATAAATATATGGAAGGCTGAATTTAGTGAAGACCGTGATGTCATCAGAGAATCTGTAAGATTTAGGGTACCATGACCTGCTGGGGCTTAGTGTCACTGGGAGCTGAGCCTATGTGACCGTCTGTTACTTGTTCAGCTCAGTGCAAACTGCTGGCAGAGATGCCTACAATCAAATCCAAAACTCTGCAAAGGAAGCCAAAATATAAAGGAAGAGATGGACTTTGTGTCAGAGGTGCCCTTCCCCACCCCCAAAACATCTCAACTCTCGATTCTCCCTGTAATTTGGATTTGTCATCCCTAAGAGAAAGACCCTAATCCAAGTTTGTCATCCCTAAGAGAAAGACCCTTCAATTATAGTCTGTTATCATTTGAGACTTTCTCTTTTCACTTCACTTGACGCTTCTCACCACTGCAAAAGGGCCAGGGTCAATTCCTTCCCTCCATTCATGATACAAGAAGCTGCTTTAATTTCTGCCAGGTACACACACCCCTGGGAAGCCAGTAATGTCTGAGGAGCTCTGCCATGGAAAGAACATCACCCTCCATTCAGCCCAGCTCCTCATCCTCTCCCAACATGGTGAAAGGGCTGGGGAAGGAAGATGAGCAGGGGGACAGCGTGGAAAGCTCTTCGGGGGCATTATATGCTTACACTGAAGAAACTGTGACCACACTATCTCAGAGAGAGCCGACACTAAGTATTTCCTTGGCTTGTTCCACCGCAGAACCATCTGCTTCCCAGGTTGCTACTTATTTTTTCAGCAACTAGCTCTGCAACTCTTTTATATAAAGCAAATTATTTTCCTATCTTAGATTTCTGAAACCTATTTTTTTTTTAAAAACACTGTAATGAAGCAAGGAACTTTTTTATTGATACCAGCACAAGCTACAGCTAGCTCAGTAGGTACTGCCTTGCTTTTAGGCCCTGGCAGGCAGAAGCAATGCAATGCAAGCCCGTAATGGCATAGTGTAAGGTTCCACACTTGCTCATGTGTGTTAGGGTTGTATGCTCGTATGTGGCTTTGCTAAGTACCAAGCTATCCTAGAAGCTGCCTCTGCGTTTAAATGTATTGCAGAAGGAAACAGGATGCAGAAAGGCCCAACATCTAAATTTCATGAGAGCTCACATTACTATTAACCGAGGAGAAGGTAATAAATTCTGCGTAATCTCCTCAGCCCCAATTTTATTATACTTCTCTCTTATTCCCCCTGAAACTTAGGATATTTTTCCTCATTCTTCTCCAAAGGCATGATATAGTGTTATGCTATTCTGTTAAATGATTACTGGGTTCCTGCTACAGATACTCTTTCATTACTTCCTCTGAAAGTAAAGCACTTCTGGGCAAAAGATTCTTGGTAAATATATGATGCAATTTGGTGTGTCCAGCAGTCATTAAACTAAAACAAACAGAAAACCTTCCAGAAATGAAATAAGCAGACCCTGAAGGAAGAACCAAAGTACAAATGCGTTCATGCTTGTATTTGTACACGATTAAGCTTATGAATAAAAGATTTGCATCTATGTGTTTAATTGAATAAAAAATTCTGTCACATCACAAGAAACTATTCCATGTGGGATGTTAGAGAACAGCCTCGGTTTTTGCAGTGATTGAAAATTTTAGTTAAGCAAAAGAGCATTAAATAAAGGAAAATGAATCCTTGAAATACATTTGAGTGAAAACAGCTAATTATATACATGTATATGTACAGGTATAGGTATATGTATGTATCAATTTGCACAGGATAAAACCGAATGGAGGAGCAAAGTGAAGCACATCCTGAACTGCTGCAAAGCATCTTCAGTGAACTACGGTAAGTTGGACTATCTGAGGCTTGCATACATATCATTTATGTACATAGGGAGGTCAAACTAGACCCAAGTGTTCCCTCTTCTGATATTGTCTGCGTGAATAATGGGTAGTGACATGTATACCCTACACATATGAACCCATGCATAGCACGAGCCTCAAATGCAGACAGTCTAAACTAGAAAAGTCTCAACAAAACCTCTTAATTTGAGGCATTTTCACAAGTCTGGATAGAAACAGAGCGGTGCAAAATTAATGTGACCTGCACAAGAGCTGACAGATACATCTACCTTCTACAGAAGAGGGGGACTTAAATTTCCTGCTTTTTGACTGCAGCCCTTTTAAACAGATCATAATTACAAAAATCCCCAAACTCCATATCAAGTATAAAATCGGCAACACTCAACATATAGTTTGGGCTGCTTTCTGAAAAGCAAGAGCACTCTAAAGACTTGCTGAAGTCTGTATTTGGCTCTGTCTGCAAAATGAAGGAAACACATCTTAGCATTAACCATCTTAGAGCTGCCTCACAGCTATACCAATTGTATACACATGCATGTCTGTATCCATACACACGACATATTGATACCCACCATGCACGGGCTCCAGCCTTCATGCACTGGCAACTGCTGTGTGCAGCCACTGCAGTTTTCACAGCAGTTTCACTGCCACCCAGCTGCAGTTTTCACCAGGCTAGCAACCAGCCTAAATTCTACCCACAAAAGTGAGTTTCTGAAGAAAGGCGAGAGAAAAACTACCCAAAGCAAGGCAAGTGCAGCTGGTGCCAATGGAGGAAGTTATGTGCTGTCAGTGAAGTCATCCTAGATTACGCTAGTGATGAGTCTCCTCCATCTGGGGATTACTGTACCTAAGAATGACAGTTTAATAATAGATTTTACATATTTTTACTACCAAATATATTCTTTCAGCACCTCCTGGTTTATTTGCCTATGTGTTTTCAATGAATCGTCAGACATAAAGAGATGAAGCTTGTCTTCACTGTATACTACCTCAGTTGGATGGTCTGTTGGCTGTGGTACCATAAGTTGGTTGTGATGCTGAAGTACAGTCTTCAAATAATCTAAAACAGTCTGGCAGGGCACTGCATGAAAAAAAATTGCAATTATTGTATATTACCTATCTTGCACAAAATGTAACAACAATATTAAATTAAACAGTATTCTTCAGGATCTGTTTTGCGCGTCTGTGAGATTTATTTCTGATAGGAAATACTGTTCATTTGGATTTGTTGCATTTCATTCATAAATATATGACGGATGTTGTATTTCCTATGCTGAAATCTCCAACATTGCTTTTATTCTCTGCCCACTAGTTGTCAAAGGTTTTTTTTTCCTATTTTGGAATTATAACTATTACAAATACAAATTAGGTCAGCAGTAATGATAATAAGAAAAAAAATCTGTAAGTACTGTAAACAGCCCAACCATACAAAGGAGAAACCATTTCTTGGACCTAAATCATACACTGATTAACATGTAAATACACTCAAGAGTTTTTGAAACTACAGTCTCATTAACTACACTGAACAGATTTAATGATTCATATACTTTAATTTCTCTTCCCTCCCTCCTCCCAAATAAAAGTAGGTGTTAGGCAAATTGCTTTATTTCTCTTTCCCTCATCCTCCCCCCTTTCTATTCCCATCACTCTCATCCATTCCAGTAGTGGTACCAACATCCTATTCCCTTCTGCTGAGGTGATAGGTTAATTACGGATGATTCAATTACGGGTCTCTCTTAAGCAGATGCTGCCACATCCCTGATTAACTCTGGAGTATTTTTGAGACACAGTGCTTCTCCTCTGAGCCTGAACCACCACAGGAGAATTAAACAGATATTAACCCAACATTAAAACTGACTTGTTCAAGACTAAATTAAGCATCATTTTTAAGGTACCTTATCAGTCGCACATTTCATATAGGTTGTTTTTGTAAAATATTCAGAGATAATCATAGCTTCAGCTAAAAATCCAGAAAAAATATTTCAGTGTTCTGTTTTTTTTTAAATATTATTTCTTGGCACTCAGCCTTTATACCTGGAAAAATGCAGTGTTTTGGGCTTTGTCATAAGCTGGCAATCTGAAAACAAGCACTGAAATCACTGAGAATGTCTCAAGGTAGGATTTATCAGTATTTTGCAATCCTTCCTGGGCATTCACACTGTGCAGCAACTATCCCCTCTCCAAGCAGACAGGGTGCAAAACACCTTTACTCTGTGCAAAACAAACACTTTAAGCTAAGTGGTGTTACATCCAGCAGTCTGCATACAGAAGTCATGCAACGTGCCTGATGTGAATAATGAATTCCTGTGCCCTTTCACTCATCGCTGACTTCTCCGTGAAGACATCAGTGTATTTGGTCCTGTTTCACTTGATACATCACACTTTACCATAGGAGGTTATGTGTTAGGCGAAAGTTAGCATTTCAAGTGACTTGTACCTGTTTTATTTCTCCAGTGACTTCACTTCTTATTGCTAGACCAGAGCTGCTACACAGTGACACTGACATAGGAGGAGAAGAGCATTTTTTTTTTTGGTAGGAAAAAAAGCACTTTTAAGTGTCATTGGATGGTTTCAGAAAATGTTTCAATTCTGAAAAAGTCAGAAGAGCATTAATAGCCCCACCAACATGTTCCGTGGCCTTCCTATAATGAGAGCTGTGTATTTAGCATGCAGCAGCAAACAAAAACATTCAATACATGTTCTTATGTGGAATAAAGGAGAAAAATAACCACAGGTAACATTTTAGTGCACTGGATATTTTTAAGAAGGTCTGGCAAAAAAAAAAAGATTTGGCTTTTTCTCTAGAGAGTTAACAAGATCATAACCGTGACAGCTGAAAATCTGCATGCTTATGCACATATCCACTATCACCAGCATCACCAACAGGGATCTGTGCCTATAGTAACCAACAGGAAAGATGCTAATATCAAAATAACACTTGCTTATCATAATTTAGTAGAAAAGCCTGCAGGGAAGCAGTAATTCTTCTGCCCACTAGAAGGAGCCTTAGGGGGGGGGATGCTGGTCTTGCTACAATGTTAAGCAGGACAGATGTTAAGATGTGGCAGGTCTTTGTTGTTCACTGATCCAAGTTTTAAGATTTGATACTCTAAGCATCCGTATGTTGTAAGAAGTGCTTCTTTGGCATAGCTTGCACAGCTCTCTCTGTGGAGTATCCTAGTTTCTAACAAATAGTTGAACAGCGCAGTGGCCAAAGACTGTGCTACTGACAATAGCCAGGCTAGGGTCTCTCAGTCTGACCTGCCACATAGCACAGTGACTCCCCGGGCTAAATTCTCTTCGCATCAGACATCACCAGTGGGTAAACCCACTCTGTCTTACAACCTGGGCTGGAATCAGCATCTGTTTATCATTTCTCAAACAGGCCCGCAATTCTGGCACTATCAAGCCACTCAGTTGTTCCGACCCTGGAAGGCAGTTGAGGCAGAGAGCTGAGGTTGCAGTCCCACCTGAAGCCACTGTTGAATGTGGCTAAAACCTGGAGTTACAGTGGAAAATACTTCTAGGTGCTTACCATCATCATCATATTGGTCTGACTGCATCATTTTACTCTTCACAAGAACAGAAACACTCAATGAGCAGTTCCAAATTTTTGTCAAATCCTATTATTTCCATCTGATAATGGTCCAATACTGTTACTAGGACACCATATTTTTCTGTTTGTCTGCAAGGGAAAGAATACCTCCTCGACAGAGTGCTCCAGGTTTGATTTTAATTTTCCAATGATCCTAACCTCTGCTTTTTTACTTCAACAACTTCCCTTCTATTCCATTTGTTATGTTTCTAACCATTGCTTTGCTTTCTCTCCAAGTTGGTTGATTTTGTAACCACTATAGAACTTTTCCTCCTAGATAGTCTTTGGGGGCCTTCAACAACATGCTTTTGATATTTCCCAATTATATCCACTCTTTCATTTCCTGTTTTTTAAAATCTTTGGCTCCAATAGTTGCCTCCAACTTTTTATGAAGCATCAAGAACACCTCTATTACTGGTTTGGACTGTGGTTTTGCTCATTATAGATGCTATTGGGCCACAATCACTTGTATTGGTATCTGTCAAAGTAATGGTTTTCATTTATCCTCCCTAAAATGTGGTCTCCAGTGTAACACACCCCAGGCTGTTTATATTGCCAAAGCACAGCACTATGAAGAGACACCTGGGCTTGCTGTAAGTAAGGTCTATCTGCAATTCAAATAAGGTATATCTCCAACCTCTCCCATGGTATTAGGCAGCCCTAGTGAGAAGGGGCGGCTTACCCCCAGCTCTGCTGTCTCCCATCAGTGGCCTCAGCCCCATAAGCAGACAGTAAGAAATCCAGTTATTCAGTTCATTAATAAGCTTTTGTGCTCTGTAGCCAACACTGGCTAGTATTCCTGCTGGTGCTTTGCACAGCAGAACATGAATCCCTTAGCACTCAAGACCATTTACTTCTGAATAGCCAGCAAGGAGAATTGGGAAGGGTGTACATCTACATCCAACCTGCTCAGACTGGCAGCTGTTAGTTAAGACTGGCTCAGCACTGTAGTATCTCCTCCTTGCCTTGACCTTGAGCAATGCTTCACTCTGGGTTCATTGCAGGGCATTTCTAAATTGGTGCTCGACTGTCAAAAAGATGTAACAAATGATAGGGAACCTGCTGATGACTACATGGCAGTGTGAATTTCTTATAGCATTAATGGAGATGCCTTCTCTGCCTGAGATTTGGACAAGCGTGCAGTATAACATGGCTTGGATTATTTTAGCTCATACGCTCATTTATTTCAATAGTCAGCTGAAAGCCAGTGGAAGCTGCATTGATGGGCTGTGAAGACAAGTTGCTGGGGTGCAGTGAGCTAGAAAAAAGAGTGAGAGGTAAAGAGAGATGTGGATTGGTAAAGAGAGATGTGGATTAGTAAAGATTTGTAGGGTACTCAATACCCTGCAAATTTGGATGTTTGTAACTGGATGATAACAAAACTAGCACTCTTTTGTAGTGAAAGCAGCCAGCAGAAATCAGAAGAATCAGTGTTACCCGCGGAAGGGTGTGTTAAATATTGGCTAAGCTGACCTACGCGCCTGCCAAAAACAAGAGAGAAAAAATGATAGCAAATACCCTGATACTTTTGAAATCCCTCTGTTGTGTTTTTCAGGTGAAGTGGAAAACCACCGAACTTCTGTTAATCTGCATCTGAAAAGCCACTGTATTTAATTTTCTTTCGCAAAAATATTTATTCCAGAAAGAGGAAAGAATGTGCCCCTTCCGTACACCCCTGGGGTGTACACCTCTGCCTAAACAACAGAAGAGATAAAACACAGTAGATCTGAATCTCTCATTTAAATGACGCTCCCACATTCTTCTGTGGCTCTTATTTTTGTCTGTACTCTCCCATTTTCCTTCTGCTTAAAAGAAGGTACCTCTACTTGTCCTCCCTTTCAGTTGTGAAGTCTTCAGGACAGGGACCTCTCCTGTGAACCTCTCTAGTCAGTAGAAACTGCTGATAACTAACAGGGAAACCAAGGAGCCCCTGGTGAGCTGGAACAGGACTTTGTGTCACTAAAAAGACAAATGCTTACCTGAAAAACACAAACCGAAGTTGACACCAAGGAGCTCAGCTTCACCAGGCTGAACCACAGTGCCCCATGAAACCCCCACCAGCTCTTGCTCCTCAGAGTAGGCTAGGAAACTTGACCCCAAAAATTCTCATGGGTTTTTACCCAGAAGTGTAGAGAAAACAGATTAATAAAGTGCTGGTCTGCTGCAGTTACATGTTTCAGTGAGCTTTTGTACTCAGGCTGGTTTAGCAAACCAAGCTGGCACCCCTAAGCTGCAAGTAAAGCAATGCTGCAAATTCAAAAGGGCTCTCGTGCCAAACACTGGGTGACTGCGCCTGAGGCTTTCTCTTCCCAAAGTAATTTCAAGCTTTGAAGCTGAATAGCAGAATAAGGCCAGAGATCAGACCACAACATCTAGAACATCAAGGGAAACCAAGGAAGTGGTTAAATGTGAATATCAAGGGGAAAAAAAAGGACATGAAAAAGTGTTCATCATAACCCTTGATGGATGCTTTATCTACGCTGTGGCTGTGGTAGGCTCTTTGGAAATGCGATGCTCTAAAAGTATAAAGGAGACAGGATTTGTATGGAAAAGTAATATCTTTTATTAGATCAACCGTCAGGAAAGAGAGTCAAGCCTTGGGCACACAAAACCTCCTGGAAAACTTGTCTGACTTTTTCAATTACACTGATATTAACTTGACCTGCAAATCCTGCTTTGCTTTGGCTACCTCCAGCCACCACCATGAATGCCGTCTATCAGTGACCACTTCTCTACATTTGAGGGTTTTCCACCCCCATCCTTCTGCTGTTTGCTGGAGTATTTCTTGCTGCCAGGCTAGCAAGGTCAGAATAATTACTGTATTTATCACACTCCATTTCACCTTATTTATAACTTTTCATACTTTCAGGGTGGTTTGTCCAAAACCATGCAGCGAAGCTAGGAGCACCAAGAGGCAAATCCTCACTCATGACTCTGGCCTTTGCTTTAACCACCTGGAAATATTTTCTCCCTTTTTGGCCAGAAAACTGTGAGAAAATCATGTTCACAATAGCAAAGGAGAGCTGCTTAATTTCCTTATATATTAGATGGTCTAAATCCAGGTATTACATGCAGTTTCACAAATAGGTCTTTAATTTTACTACTGGGAAAGTATCACAGCCCCAGTAATTTTATACACACGAAAGAGACACTTTTCTCCTAGTATAGATGGATTGCTTTGCTCTGTTCCTGATAGTCTCAAAACCTTGAAGAGCCACTGATAAGTTTGCCAAAGTCCTGCCAGGAATTATCTAATCTTTAATTATTTTATCAAAATGTTTCTCTTCAGCTGAACTGAAATCTAAAAATGTTTGCTTAAGTTTTCCCTAAAAAAATAAACAAAAAAATAGGGGAAACTGCACAAATTGCAAGAAATTCCATTGCTCCAAAGCCAAAGCACTGAAATATGAATGTTTCTTCATGTATTCCATAGCTAAAACAATTAAGATTTCACACAAATTTAAGTGTTTTTTCAGACAAATCGACTGGGTATTTTTTGAGAAAAAAACAACCAAACAACCAAAACATGCAGTATCTCATCCATGTAATAGTTTTTCTCCAGTGATCTGCCAAAAAGTGATACTATGCTATGGGCAAAAAGATCCTAATGACTGGAGGGCTTCTACAGTAATAGGGCAGAGTTCTGAAAACTGAAAAATCTTATTTTCTGTGTCCAAAAGCTAGAGGATCATATGTCTTCAGTAATATTAGTGAAAAAAAAGTCATTGCCTTTACATCTGCTGAGAAAACACTCTTCTTCCTTGTAGTCTCTTTGTGAGCCATGCAAATGGTGCTTTGCAGAGCTAGAGGCAGAGATGTACAGTGGCAACTATTTTTAGATCGCCAACTCTCACGGATTTTAAAAGGGCTTTTGCATATGGAAAGTAAAAAAAAAGAAATGCAAAGTATTTCAAGAAGAGGATAAATGATTCATAGGCGGTTACAGAGCTGAAGAGAGGGGTTGGGGCTTTTATCTTCCGTTGACAGGGCTGCTGGCAAGAACCTCAGTGCCTGCAGGGAGGGCAGGCTGCACGCCTTCTTGCCAGCCTCACTGAGCAGCTCCAGCCCAGCTCCCTCAAGGAGGAGAAGGAAAACCACTATGTCAAAAAAATGCGCTCTTTCAGCAGCTTGATGGGACAGTATGGCAGCCTCCAGGCTCATCTAGCTGCCTCCACAGTTGGCTCTTCATTGCACCACTCACTGAAACCCTCTGCAGAGGTTTCAGGACATCAGACATGCAATGTCCCGATGGGCAAAACCAAAATGCTCAAGAGAGTGAGCAATGTGCCTACTTGCAAACCAAGTTGGGTGTTTCAAGTCACAGGAAAATTTCTGGGTGGCTTTTTGGGTAGCAGAAGCTCACTGAGCAAAATCACCACCGGAGACAAAAATAATTAGATATCACCTTTAGCTGATTTTTGATTAACCTTGCTCAGAGTAGCTGTGGGACTGCCTGTCAAACTCAGACCTCTGTCCTACCATGTGGCAAAATCTGAGGGTCCCTTCTGTGGCTCTTTACACTTCCCCAGACACACGGGTCACTTTAGACCTACCTGTGTATGTCACCCAGACAGCAGCAGATGCGTCTGATGACGATTTTATGTTGACTGATGAAGTCATATGTCCTTGCACATTTATTTTATGTTGTCTGCTTCCTTTGATGCACTGTTAACAGGGTGTTTCATTACTCCTGGGAGGTTCATCTCTCTTTTAAAGGGAAGATGAAGGGTAACTGTGATGACCCTGGTAAATACTAGCTGCTTAACTCAGCATTAATCCTAGCAAAATACAGGTAATCGCAAGGGGATTCAACTGACTTCAAACTAAAGAATATGAATAAAATTAATGCCAGTCAAAACGACCCTATGGAAAGTGGATCTTGTCAGACTAACCTAATTGTCATTCTTTGATGAGATTATAGGTTCGCTTGAAAAAGTTGGGCTGAACAGATTTAATATATCTAGACTCCTGAAGGGCATTTAACTTGCTACCATGAGTTATCTGATTGCAAAAGCAGCAACATGTATCATCAGTAGACTATAGCATACATGGATTAAGAACCTGCTACTGACATCTCAAATTATTTGTCATTGGGGCAACCATCATGACTGGATGTGTTTCTAGCAAGGCTCGACAGGGACTGGCAGCAGCCTCAATACTGTTCTGCATTTCTAACCAAGATCATGATCTTGATTTAAAACCTATAAAAAGAATCTGGATGATACAGAAATTGGTGCACCAGCAAACACTGGGCAAACAGGGCAGCCAAAGCAATCTGGATCACTTCATACATGAACACAGCCAAATACAATGTATGACTAGGAAGAAATATGCACAGAAGGAGAAGCTCAGCTGCACAACCAACGGCCAAATGACCAGGGCAACCATGGGGGAGAACAAAGAAACTATTCACCTTTGCTCAGGCAGATAGGCACATACTGCATGTATTCCAGGGTAGAGTTTTTAAAGAAATGAGCACCAGGGGAGAAAAGAACTGTGAAGAAGGACTGAATTCACCTGAGGAGTTTTAAACAGCTGTTTGCTTAGTTCATCTAAGATGGACATTAAGTCAGCTTCCAATCTCTAAATACCTTCAACCAGAAAAGGTACCAAGTCCTATACAGCACTTTATTGAGTTGAGCAAAGCATGAAAGTCAATGGCTAGAAGCTGATTTCACATGGTCAGGCAGAAAATAAGGCACACGATTTCACCAGTGAAATTAACCAGTGGAGTCAATAACTGCCAGGGAACAGAGTTGGAGACTCTGCCCATCAGAGTCTCCAACTCAGGACTGGAGGCCTTCTGAGATACTACTTAAATAAATTTTAAGTTATGCTTTAGCCAAAGCCAAAAAGATTTCTGGGTTCAATACAGGTGATTAAATGAAAGCTGTAGGTCTGATTATAGAGCCTAATGATAATTTTTGGTCTTAACACACCTGAAGCTAGGACTCAACAGGAGTTAAATCCACATGATTTCCTTTGTCACAGTGTTTCCACATGATGTAAGAACCACTACCAAATCCAGTGAGAGAGCATAAGTTATGGTGACTGCAGATTTAGGGAAGGGTGGAGAAAGTATTCTAGATTTTGGTTTTCTCTGAACAGTGCTGCTTGTGGGATTTGCGGGTACCCTTAAGGACCAATACCCAAAAGAAACCCACAGTGTAATACAAGTAATGCATAATACATCACTGACAGCTGGGGAGAAGAATTATGAAGACTGCTGCCTTCTTTTTGCTCAGATTTTGCAACTGCACCTACATATTGGAGAAGTAGTTACTGGCTTCTTCCTTTCTGCATAAATAGCAGCTTTCAAGTATTTTCTCTCTTGCAGCCCATACTATATTATCTGTCCTTTTCTGCAACTTAGGGATTAGTGCCATTAACTTTATATGGATCTACCCTAAATGCCTCAAACTTCAGCTATCAACAGTGCAGCTTCCTAGTGGCTATACATGTCAGAAGTGTATTATATACTTACCTTCCTTACTAAATTTAAACGTCCTTTTGGTATTATTTGCGGTGTATTTTTGTCTGTACTTAGAGGTTATGGGACCAAGATACTTTATTTATCTCCAATATCACTCTTTCAAGTATCTCAGCCCACCTTAACAGTGAGAAGTTTAAAGGAGCAAGAGAAGTCTGACGGGGTTTCTATCAGACAGGGGTTTTCTGCCTGCTTTCTCTCTCCCAGCAGTTGCTAGGTATTGCTGAACTGGAGAAGTTGTTGCAAAAACTTTTTTAAGGTTTATTCAAAGATGAATGGGAGGAGATGAACTTATGCTTCCCGCTGAGCTAACAGCAATTTAAAAGATGCTGTTCAAGGTAAAAGCCAAATCTACTTAAGTTAAAGTATGGATGTAACTTTGAACAGTTTCTTTAAGCAAACAAATAAGAAGCCCCAAAGGGGAATTAGGATTATAAAATGGAATGTCACTGAAAGAACAAGACAGATAATTAGGTACAAACGTATATGTTTGAAATTACTATGACCTGATGTTTGGGATCTGAGATTACAAGTACATCCCATCCACAAAACAGCTCACTAGTCTAGGACTAAAGATTCATATGGATGAGTACCAGCAGATCATTTTCCAGTGGACACAGCTGTAGGAATTTTGGCTGGAGACAAATTCCAGTGTTGGATTACTATGACTGCATCCTTAAAAAATAACCAGAACTTAAAAAAAACCCCACCTACAAACCCCCCTATAACCCAAAGTAATTTTATCTGGTTGACAATATTATATGGCAGGGGATTATTTACCTGGAATGCTCTCCAATTTTCTACGAAGTTCCTCATTTTCTTGTTGCAATGAAATTACCTCCTGCTCTAGCTCTTGACACCGAGGGCAGTACCCTTCTTCCTCTTCCTCCTCTTCCTCCTCTGGAAGCGTAGATGATGATGGGTGACCATGAGATTCAGATGTTGCTGGAGATGTCCATCCACCTAAAGTGTGTACTGGAGAGGTTGAAAGTGGATCCATATCTGCCAAATGGCTAAAATCATTTACTGATGAGGTGTTCTGAGAAGGGAAGCTCCCAGAAAGCAAGTAGTTCTGAAGGGAATCAGTAAAAACTCTCAGAAAGGCTGAGGTTTGTTGTTTCTTTTGCATATACTGCATCTCTATGTCTAAAATGTCTGACGTCTGACTATGGACCATTTTCCCAAGCTGACATTGCTCTTGTCTGTCACTATAATTTGGGTTTTCCTGCTTTATACAAGAAATCATGGACTGAGAGTGATTGTTGTCCAGTAGTTTTCCACCACAATTTAAGAGACTTAAAACCCGGC
Organism: Pezoporus occidentalis; assembly: GCF_034315485.1. Lineage (NCBI taxonomy): Eukaryota > Metazoa > Chordata > Aves > Psittaciformes > Psittacidae > Pezoporus > Pezoporus occidentalis. Next base: position 1,601,980 of record NW_026916062.1, read on the forward strand.
TGCATTGTTGGGCAAAGGCATCCAGAATCATTCGACTCTCTGCAACAAAAGAAAAAATGAATCACAGAAACCTAACGCAAAAGGTTATGCCAGGCAGTAGCAGCTAGATGAATGTACACAACTGTTTACAGTAGCATGCATTTTATTTATGAACACATTAAAATTATGGCTTCTGCTTTAATACTTCTGCAACACTGTGATTTAAAACAATCCTGACTTTGCTTCTATTTTGAGAGTGCCCTTGTGCCCTTGCTGTTAATCAGAAATGCATTGTGGTAATAGTCACTGCTTACTGCCATCTTCTTTCAGAGGGATTAAGACAGGAAAATGGGGAAGAAAACACAATTTCCATGCAATCTTCTACAATTAAAAGTTCATGTAAGTACTTGAAGCCTATCTCAAGCTCCTGGCAGGCACTTGCCTGCACATTTGCAGGACTTCACACTACACCTTCCTCCTATCCCCTGCTCCCCTTCAACAAGGCTTCCAAGCTTTGTTTTTATTCCGTCTCATCTTTGCTGCACTTGCTTGACATTGGGACACTTCACATGACTTGCCCCCAATTCTATAGAGTTTCCTTCTGTTTCTTCTGCTTTGGTTTCCAGATATGTCCAAGAACAGCTCAAGCAATAAGCAAACCTTCTTCCCTCTTCTTCCTCTGAGGAAAGACATCAAATGTACAATATGAAGCTCCTCTGGACAGGATAGGAATCTTTTCTGCTCTGCTGACCTCCTGCGAGTTTGTGGGCAGGCCAGTATCACATACTGGAAAGCAGTGCAGAGCTCTTCAAGCTGCTCTGGACACAATCAGGAAACCCTATACAGGGCTGTGCAGCAGTTTCCAAAGGCGGGAGCACAGCTGTGCAAGCAGGATAAGAATGCCATGCTGCACCTTGTCAGCACTGCCACTAATGACAGAAGGTGTCATGTCTCAGGGAGCAATAGCAGCTACAACCTAAATCCACGCAGTTCACTTCTGCACTATGTATATAGCTCAAGCTGCTGTAACAGTTCTTGGACACAGATGGTAAATTACCAAGACATTTATGATATGACCTGTTAGGTTCCCCAATAAAAATAATACTTAAAAAATTTTTTTTAGCTTATTCACAGCAGAGCTCCTTTAGGTGTCTGCAAAGATGCAACTAACATTTTGCATGAGATTTAAAAGAAAAAAATCAAAAGCCTGGTAGGTTTAAGCACTGCCAATTTTGGAGAGCTCTTCTGAGGCAGGCTTGACTTTTAGAAAGTGACAAACGCATTTATTTTTCAAAAGGCAACCTGTGACAGATGCATGAGACTAAGCACCCCAGACCTTGATTTATCATAACGTCATCACCAGAAGTGAAAACATAGCTTCATCACATTGATAATACGTAAAGAACAGAAATGTTCAGAAACCACGCCTTTCAGAGGTGGCACTTCTCACGGCCCTTCTCCATGATCCAGAAGATACACCTTCTGGTGGAAAATCTACTTCACACTGAGGTTAGTACATCTGGCCTGAAGAATATTTAAAACAACACTACTTTGCATTTTTAGCATCCTCCAGATCTCTGCAGAGAAGGCTGAAGCAGCATACAAATGCTTTTAGTCTTGAACACAGCCCAAGAAGACCCCCCCAGTACAAAACCCGAGACTGTGATTTCCCAAGGACTTAACCATAAGAATAATGATGGTGAGATGGACAGAGTAAGCACAGGCATAGTGCTGGGCTACGAGGCTGCCCAGGGCAAAGCAAAGAGAGCCCACCTGCATGTGAAAGATTGGGGTGCCCCTAAGACCACCTAAAGCATCCTCACTATCTGCCTCCTGTGCTGACAAGTCCTACCACACTCCTGTAGATCGGCTCAGATGAACCAGGGCAGATTTCTCCAACACATCTTTGATTCAAAACATTAACCAATGCCCTATTTCCACACTACAACTCAAAAGGGCAGAAATGCGCAGGTACTACTTCCCCCTTTGCAAGGGGGTGCTGGTGAGGTGTCAGCTGCTCTGTACCCTCCATACCTGCTGTCCCTCCTTCCCTTTTACTGCATTAACCTAAGGCCAGCTTAGGTAGAGGTCTTTAACTCTTATGATACAAGGACAAAACAAAGCAGCACAATGGAGATAATATAAATAAAAAGAATGGTTAACATTGCAGCTTTCTAGCTGGAACCTACTGATAAACCAAATGAAAATCAAGGAACTCAAGCATCACTAACAACCTCAAGTTGGGCTTTCTATGCCTTATTTCTTTACCTCCACATTTTCCCTTTAAAATTGTTATACATTGATATTGATTGGAACTTTGCAGTCCTACTACAGAGCAGGTTTTTCATTCATTTTAATCCTATAATCTGATTCCAGACCTGAAGTCGTATTTATTGTTTGTATTTTAATCATTATGGTCCCTGTTGACAAACCAGTTACTGATTCCTTACATACCCTTGTTGCAAGAGGACAAAATATGAATGAAACAACTGAAAAGGGATTAGACTGGTGTAAGAGATGTTATTCTAACATTACAGCTTCTCCTAAAATTCTGCAAAATGACATTGCAAATACCAGTTTTGAAGAACACTATAATACACACTAACATCAGCGAAGATAAAATTAATTATTAGTTTTGTTGTAAAACTGAATGCATTAGGCAGCGAGTGAATGCATATTCACTGAGATAATGGCTTAAAATGTAACTGAAATTTTATATAGAAATGACAGTATTGATTTAATCCTTAGCTCAGTATCAGATCTACTACAAAGGCATAACAACAGCAATTACTGTTTTTCTCTTCACTTTAACCCATATTCAAAGACATAAAAATGAAAGTCATGACAAGGCAGGGCTATTTTGAAATGCCACCATAAAGATTCACAAATGCTTTTTTGTAGGTACCACTGGGCAGCAATAGTAAGGGATGCTCTCAGCACACATTTTGCAAACATATGGCTCTGTGCTGAAGCAGGAACCACTTTGACAGCAGTAACAGTACCTGTACCCAGAGTCCAAACAACCCCAAATTAGAATAATAACTACAGTTACTTCTTGTGATGGATCAACAATAGAAACAAATGCTGCCAGTTTAGCATATATCATACAAATTGGAACTGCTGCTTTTACAGACTGTCTGTAATTAGAAATGCAAGCACTGTACAATGCCTAATCGCTAAGAAATGACAAAAAGTTGGCTTTATGTGATTACTACTGAATAATCACTGATACATGATTCTTAATTGATTTAATGTAATGTGTGTATATTGTAGGAAAGGACGATTCCATTGAAATGACTGCATGTTGTGGTTTAAGCCCAGCTGGTAACTCAGAACCACGCAGCCACTCGCTCATGCCCCCTTTTCCCTCTCTCCCTCTCCCAGAGGGATGGAAGGAGAATCAAAAGAATGTAACTCCCACAGGTTGAGGCAAGAACAGTCTAGTAACTAAGGTATAACACAAATCACTAATGATACCACCAATAATAATAAGGGAAATAACAAGGGAAGAGAATATAAAAGAGGAAAAGGAAATGAAAACAATAAACACAAGTGATGCACAATGCAACTGTTCACCACCTGCTGACGGATACCCAGACTATTCTGAGTAACTCCCCTCAGTTTCTATACTGGCCATGACGTGCTGTGGTATGGAATACCCTTTTGGCTAGTTTGGGCCGGCTGTCCTGTCTCTGCTTCTTCCTGGCTTCCCATGCCCCTCCTCACTGGCAGAGTATGAGACTGAAAGGTCCTTGATTGGAGTAAACATTACTCAGTAACAACTAAAGACACGCATGTTATCAGTGTTGTTCTTGGGCTAAAGTTGAAAATGCAGCACTGCACCAGCTACTAAAAAGGAGAAAAATAGCTGCTATAGCTGAACGCAGGACACTGCACCAGACTTGAACAGTGTAAACAGTATACTGAAGTCTTATTGTGATATCCTTTTTCCTTATTACAATGCTCACCATGCATATAATTCTAATGTCTTAGACTCTACGGCCTTTAGTCTTACAGAACTTCTACTAACTTTGACCAGACTTTTGCCTGAAAGTGGACTTTCCCGATCAGGCCTATCAAGGGCTAACAGAGCAGGATTAAATTCCTAAAAGTGCAAGTATTTCTACCCAGATTATTTAAGAATTCAAGCAACCTGAAGGTATTATCATATGGCAAATCAGGCACCAACTCTCAGATATAGCATTTGTCTTTACATCTTTTTCTCATTGATGCTGAACTGTGGGGCTTCTTAGCTATCCAACGGCCAGATTAAACCCAGGTTTTCACTAAGAGCAAACTTCTGAAACTCAACATGACACCTACACTGACGCATCAGAAAAGATGTCTGGGAAGACTGGCAGGTGTAACATCAGCTCTTCCTACACCTGAGGATCTTTTCAATACTTAGACCAGACAGATTTATTAATAGCACACTGTGCTGGGCTTCAATACCTCTGGATTCAGGTCATGGCTCTTCCACAGTTCCCACTGAAATCTTGGGCAGCTGGTTTAAAAAGTCATCTTTATAACTACAGAGTGGGCCTCAATACCATACATTCTCCTCTGCAGGGAATGTATTCATTAGTATGCAACTTTCAGCAAGATTCCGAAGTCCAGGACCTTAGCAATTCCAATCACTTTACCCTCCACTTTGCAGTATTTCAGTTCTCTCACCTGATGATTGGTATTTCCTGATTTGTTCAATTATTACCATATTATTATTAATTTACATCCTGGGCAGCAGCATGGACATGGCTTTGCCCATGCACAGACTTTGTCATTACTCTTTCAGATACGAACAATGCAGTAAATGTCTATGCTTAGGTCACAAAATTGACAGCATTTAGAATCACAGAATAGGGTTGGAAAGGACCTTAAGATCAAGTTCCAACCCCCCTCCATGGGCAGGGACACCTCACACTAAACCATGCCACCCAAGGCTCTGTTCAACCCAGCCTTGAATACCACCAAGGACAGAGCATTCACAACTTCCCTGGGCAACCTATTCCAGTGCCTTACCACCCTTACAGTAAAGAACTTCTTCCTTATATCCAATCTAACTTCCCCTGTTTAAGTTTTAACCCGTTACCCCTTGTCCTGTCACTACAGTTCCTAATGAAGAGTCCCTCCCCAGCATTCATATAGGCCCCCTCCAGATACTGGAAGGCTGCTATGAGGTCTCCATGCAGCCTTCTCCAGGCTGAACAGCCCCAACTTTCTCAGCCTATCTTCATACGGGAGGTGCTCCAGCCGCCTGATCGTCCTTGTGGGCCACCTCTGGACTTGTTCCAACAGTTCCATGTCCTTCTTATGTTGAGGACACCAGAACTGCATACAGTACTGCAAGTGGGGTCTCACAAGAGCAGAGTAGAGGGGCAGGATCACCTCCTTCGACCTGCTGGTCACGCTCCTTTTGATGCAGCCCAGGATACGGTTGACTTTCTGGCCTGCGAGCGCACACTGAAGCTGGCTCATGTTCATTTTCTCATCGACCAACACCACCCACAGGGCTGCTCTGAATCTCTTCTCTGCCCAACCTGTAGCTGTGCCTGGGAGTGCTGCAGCCCAGGTGTAGGACCGTGCACTTGGCATGGTTAAACTTCATGAGGTTGGCATCAGCCCACCTCACAAGCGTGTCCAGGTCCCTCTGGATGGCATTCCTTCCCTCCAGCGTATCAACCAAATCACACAGCTTGGTGTCATCGGCGAACTTGCTGAGGGCGCACTCAATCCCACTGTCCATGTCAGAGATAAAGATGTTGAACAAGACCGGTCCCAACACCGATCCCTGAGGGATGCCACTCGTTACTGGTCTCCAGCCAGACATTGAGCCATTGACCACAACTCTTTGCATGCAGCCATCCAGCCAGTTCTTTATCCACCGAGTGGTCCGTCCATCAAATTGATGTCGCTCCAATTTAGAGACAAGGATGTCGTGTGGGACAGTGTCGAATGCTCTGCACAAGTCCAGGTAGATGACATCAACTGCTCTACCCCTGTCCATCAGTTCTGTGGCCCCATCACGGAAGGCCACCAAATTGGTCAGGCAGGATTTCCCCTTAGTGAAGCCATGCTGGCTGTCACAAAGCATCTTGCTGTTTTTCATGTGCCTTAGCATGCCTTCCAGGAGAATCTGCTCCAAGATTTTGCCTGGCACAGAGGTGAGACTGACTGGTCTGTAATTCCCCAGGTCATCCATTTTCCCATTCTTGAAAATGAGGGTTATATTTCCTTTTTTCCAGTTGTTGGGAACTTCACCTGACTGCCATGATTTCTCAAATATGATGGCCAGTGGCTTAGCAACTTCATTCGCCAGCTCCTTCAGTACCCGCAGATGGATTTCATCAGGTCCCATGGACTTGTGCACATTCAGGTTCTTAAGGTGGTCTCAAATCAGATCCTTTCCTATGGTGGGCCTAAGGTCTTCACTCTCACAGTCATCTGACACCTCCTATGACTAAGCAATGCTTTCTTGGGCATTTTGCATGAAGATCACAAAGCCCAGTGGATGAAGACAAGTGTTTAGCCATTTCAGTACTGATCTGATAGATCTACTTTCAGATGAGGATTCCCAACTTATTTGTTAAAGCCAAATTAATGATCTTCACCTTCTCTGTTCACTTAAAAAACTTTCTGGTGTCCAGGCATAACAGAGATTTATTAATTGGTTGTGTTAAAGATGCCAGGTTGTTGGCACTGGAACAACACCTCTAAGACAGCTTTGCTCTTCTTTCTACCCATTCAATGAAAGACCACTTTAAATTTTAAGGCACACTGTAAGGTCTATATTATGTTTTCCTAAGGAAGAGGAATTTCTTTGGTTAACTATAATAATGTAATGTACATGCTACCAAAGATATACATTGTTTTCATACCAGGAAAATAAACTGAATAAACTAATAAAGAAAAAACATTTTACTGAAGAAAATAAGTATCTGCTGGTGCTCTGAATGTACCTGTTTGTGTGGCTTACGCTGCTGCAGCAGCAGTGGTCATATTCACTAGAAGACAGAGAAGGCTCATGTTGCAGTACAGCTCCACATTTCTTACTGTAAGATGGCATTTCTCATGCAGAATCTTTCCCTAAAAGGTCTGATCTTGAGCTAGGTTTTTGCTCACCATGGCACAGGATCAAGAACACCTACTTTTCCTCCTTCCCTTAAACCCTCTTCCTGCAATTCTTCTGGATGCTAGAGGCCAGGGTGGCCGCTTAGAGAGGGACTGAAGAAGAAACTATCCACCCTTGGCAAGACCTCTGACCACTAAGAAAACCTTTAAAAATAAGGAAACATCCTTACTTGTGGCTGTGCTGGAGGTGTGCACCCTCAAAAGTAAACATGATGTTCTGTATCTGAGGGGGCCTGAAGATTAAGAATCAACTGCATTAAGAGTTGAAGTTGATAGCTCTTGTGGCTTAAGGCCAGCTGGTAACAGCACCACAGAGCTGCTCACTCACTCCCTGCCTTCTTCCCCTCTGCTGCCAGCGGGATGGGGAGGAGAATCAGCAATCTGGGCCTTCTGGGTAGCTCCCCTCAGTTTATATACTGGGCATGACGTGCTGTGGTATGGAAGACCCCTTTGGTTAGTTTTGAGTCAGGTGTCCTGTCTCTGCTACCTTGCAGCTTCCCATGCCCCTCCTCACTGGCAGAGCATGAGAGACTGAAAAGTCCTTGATCGGGGTAAGCATTACTGAGCAACAACTAAAACACTGGTGTGTTATCAGCATTGTTGTCAGACTACAGCCAAAACACAGCACTGCACCAGCTACTACGAAAGGGAAAATTGACTGTTACAGCTGAACCCAGGACTTTTCACTAGCCAGCAGCCAGCTTGCTCACTGTTGCCTGCACAAGAGAAGAGCTATCAACAAAAAGGGGGAATCTGTGAAAATGAAATTACAAAACAGGTGGCTCTACAAAACTGTTATGTACAGCTCTCCACCCCTTCATTTAAGTAAGCACCCGCCAAGCACTACAGGTAAGCCAAGTGGGAAAACTCTGTAAGCCATAGATGGTGACTGCTTGCCTTGTGGAGAACAACTCAGTGGACCTGCAGCTGGATACCTGTTAAGGGAAGGATCCTTCCTTCCCTACAGCACCTACTTATCAGGAGATGAACCTCTGACTAAGAGGTGTTCTGGAAAGGGCCCAGCCCACCCCTTGCAGCTGTGGGGAACCCAGAAGCCAGGTGGGCAGAGACCTTGTGCACGCTGGGCAAAGCACAGAGCAACTCTGCATGGAAAAACACACAAATGCTCCCACTCCCCAGGGTAAAACTGCAGCTCTGCTTCCCCAGCAGCAGCCAGAGCTATTAAACTGGCTCACACATTTGTTAAGAGGATGTCAAGGCTCTGGATGACTGGATGGAAGTACTTTACATACACACAGCCCTGAAGTCACAACTAGCTCACCCTCAAGAGCTTCCAGCTCAGTTTACCACTGCCAGAGCTCCTCCAACACAAGGCACTTGGTGTTTCCCCATCACCAAGCAGGAAGGATAGGTTCATAGCTCAGCAAAGCACTGCACCCCAGGGATTACAATTCCCAGGAGGTATTAACCTCACCTCTTGCTTTATCAGCCCCATGTGACAACCTGTCGAAAATCCCACTTCTGCACAGTACAGCAAATTTTTGGTTTGTTTTCTCCTAATCTGTTGTGCTTGGTACTTCAGTCTTAGCTGAGAGAAGGATTATGCTGGTACCCATAGAGGAACCTAAAGTAAAGCCTGGATGCGTACTTGATGGGACAGGGACTTCACAGAGCTTCGGTGCACAAACAGCAGTTCCTTAACTACCTTTTTGTTTTGTTTTGAGCACAGGACTGAATCAAACTTTGAAGCCTGCTCTAGGACCTGGCTGGTACAATCTACAGAAGCACCCAAACTTCTGCTCTTCAAAGCCCAGAGGGCTTCGCTGTGAATATAGCCTCGTACATCATCTACCAGACAGCTGAATGTTTTCCATGGCGTAATCTGCTTCTGTAAAGAAATGTAGGTGTCACATTTATCAGCAGCGTTTTGATTGTGGGCCACAAAAAACACTAAACTACCACCATTTTGCCATTTCAAATTAGAAGTATTTTCAAGAAAAGAAAAAAAGACTATGTTCTGCTACAGATCACGGGACTGTGCATCAGAGCTATGAATTTTCAGGCTGATCTATTCAAGTATTAAACTTTTTGGTGAAGTACTTGAATTATTTGTAACAAGACATGATAAATTCATCCAGTACAAGGCTGCTTCTAGGTGAAAACAGGCATTAAAACATAGCCATATATCCTATTAAGTAGCATATTTCCCTGTTTAGTAAGGAAATGTCATCACATTTATTACAAAGGCAAACAGCAACATACCAAAACAGGATCCAATTTTTCTAAATAAATAAATCATTGATGTGTCAAAAATTAACAGATGAGTTAATATACCCGATGTTATCAAAACCAGATGGTGCTTCATAATATTCATCCTGTTCAGTCAAACCCTGAATATATTCTGGACCATCAGTATATAAAATAGGATGCTGCTATTTGTGATGGCAAACAAAAGCAATCATGCCTGCCAAGCACATACTATAACAGGCAGCATTTCAGCTCTGCTAGACAGAAAGTAATTAGAATGCTTTTAATGTCCAAAAGAATGATGCTGATAGGCTGCCACAGATGTGTAGATTTATGAATATTTATATGGTGGTTTATAGCTGACACTTTTATCAGTTGAAGAAGATAAAATATCTGCCTGACTCAAAAGCTTGACAGTCAGGTTAATAAAATCTCATTAAAGAGAATGACCTATGCAATTATATAGGATTTATTGTAATTCATTTTTGATTGTACTCTGCTTAAAGATGCAATTTCCCATTTCCTGATGCCAAATTTAGGTTGCACATCAAAATCTACGTGGTTTTTAACTCCAAGCCATCACCAGAAGAAAGATACGCGTTCAGCATCTCGGTATCGTACACCTTTAAAGCAAAAAAAAATAATATAAAATAACCCGAACCCCTGCTCCTCGCTACATCTTACGAAAACGGTGCAGGCAAGCAGCCTATTTTCTTCCTGTTAAAATCACCACCTCTTTAACATCAGCCTTCTCCACCGCCAGCAGCTCCCTCCGGCAGCCGCCCGCGCCGCACCCCCCACCCCCGGGCCGACACCGCGGTGGAGCGGGGCGCCCGGCCCGGACTTCCCCCGCCCGTTGCCACCGGCGGCGGCGGCGCCGCTCCCGCAGGTGAGAACCGGCCCTCGGCCGCTTGCCCCGCCAAGTCGCGAGCAGCCGTCGCCTCAGCCCCGACGGCGTCCGGGGGGCAGCGATGCCTTCCCCGTCCCGGGGCCGATGCTGGCCCCTGCAGCGGCCCCGCCCGCCCCCGTGAACTTTAGCGATGCCCCACCGACGGGCGGACACAGCCGCTCTCCCCGTTCCCCCCACACCCAGCTCCGGGGCGCTGGCGTCGCCAGCCCCCATGGGGAGGACCTGAGGACCGCCGCCAGCCCCCTAGCAGAGGGGTGTGGGTGTGTGCGTGTTGTGGGGAGCTCGCAGCCCTCATCCCGCTCCAGCCTGCTGCAAAGTGCCCCGCCAAGTTGCGCGGCAGAAGAGAGGAGTTGCGGGTACCTGCGCTCAGCTCCGCGCCGCCGCTCCCCGCCGCCGCCGGGCAGGGGCCGTAGCGGCCCGAAGAGCTCGGGGCCGGCGGCGGGCGGGGATGTCCCTGGGCAGCGCCGAGGGCAGCAGCGGGGCGGGCGGGCCCGTTAGGGAAGGGGCCGTGCTGCGCGTAAGGTAGCGACTCGGCGGCGTGCGGGAAGGGCTGCCCCGCTCCGCGCCCGCGGGGCACCTCCACCATGGTGGGTCTCTCATAGCGCTTGGCCAGCACCGCCCGCTTCCCAGGGAAGGTCTTCAGGACGCTGTAGGGGCCCCGCTGCTTGTAGATTTTGGGGGTGCTGGGTCCCTCCTCCGCTGGCTGCATCTCCTCCTCCTCCATCCTCAGGCGTCTCCCCTACCCCAGCGCGACACGGCCCCGCTCCGGGGCTGCGTCTGCCGCCGCCGCGGCTCGTCTCTGTGGCACGGCGGAGCCCCGGCGCGGCGGGGCGCCGGCCTGATTGACAGGCGGCCGCGCCAATGCCTGGAGGGAGACGGGCGGCGACCGGCAAGTGTTTAGGGTAATCTCTGCTAATGGCAGCGGGGCGGGGAGGCGGGCCCTGGCGGGGCCGCTGCCGCCTCCCGCTCCCCCCGCGGGGCAGGTGAGCCAACGGGCACCGCCGGGGGAGGGGGGCGGCCGAGGAGCCTTCCCGTGCCCTTCCAGCTCCGCGGGGCCGTGCCAAGCGGTGCTGCAGAGTAGCGGCCCAGCCCTCGGAGCGCGGAGCCGCGCAGAAACTTTGTGGCCCCGCTGCGGGTGCCCCGCCGTTGTCTGTCCCCACCCCTGTCCCCGCACGCAGCCAGCCGCGCGGCCGCTTCCCCGGTTGTTAGGGGTGAAATAAATAATGCCATTTGGGAGTCCAGGACCTGTCAGAATTGATTAGGACACAGAGGACATTTTCTTTCTCATTATGCAAAAGCGTTTCATGGCGAAATAAAAGAGGTTTCGCTGTAACTCATGCATGTCAGATTTCCAGGAATCCGGGAGATTAATCACATTTAACATTATTTGCAACGCCTCCTGCCCGCACACCCCGCCCGCTTTTTGCTAACTGCTTAAATGAGGCGGACACGTGGGGCAAAGGCTCGTCCCTCTCTTCTCGTGTCCGTCCCCCCAGCCCCCGTCCTCCGTTCCCCCCACCCAGCAACCCGCTCCTCTCTGTTTCCTGCCTAGACCCTTGCAGGGACAGTTGAGAAATAATGAAACACTGGTGAAAGACAGGAGCAGAATGAGATGCCATCGAGAGACGTTTCTGAGAAATGGTGGAGATCTGGGTGAGATGGGAGACAGCTGAAACTGAATGATACGCTGAAGAAAAATAAATGATAACAAACCACTCGCTCCCTCTCCCCGTTCTTTTCTGTGAGGCAATTTTATATTTTGCATTAACATTTCCCTTTTCCTGTCCCACTTTTCTCCTGCTTCTGCTGCTATAATTTATCAGGATTACAATAAACCCTCTGGCTTGTGGAAGTAAAATTTCAGAACACCTTAGTTATATTTAAGCAGTGGTGGTGGGAAATCATTCCTCTGTCATCATGTGAAGTTTCAGCCACTTATTGTGGTCATCGCTGTCCCATTTCAGCTTTATGTATTTAGTCGGAAATGAAAAGCCGCACTTCTCTCTACTGACATAATTAATTCTTGTGGTCTTCAGCCCCTCTCCTCCAGAAAAGTTCAGCTAACTTCTGCAAACTGCGCATTTCTTTCACGCAGGACATACAAGGAGCTGTGCTGTTTCTGATTTTGATTTTTTTGACAAGTAGAATAAATCAAATACTTGTAGCAGCCAGAAGCCTCTAAGTAAAGGCTAGTGTAATAGAAATCATTATTTTATTTAAGCAAAATCAATCATAAGTCTTTGTGCTTCCTGACTCTTTGATTGCCTGTGCTTTAAAAAAATACTGTACTGTAATGCAAAAGAGAGACTGGAAATAAGTGTGAGAGAAACTCTGCTCCCACTCAGAAACAAAATGTGTCCTCCACCTTGTCTCGTCTCACTGGCCTCTACCACAGCTGTGACAAGCAGCTACTGGAGATCGGTACAGTATTAAAATTGTATGAAGTTAATATTAGGCTTCTAGTAGTTAGATTCAAATAAATGGTCAAAAATTACCTGCTCAGGTGTCAACTACATTCCTAGGAGCTCACTACTCGCTCACTACCCTTCTGTTCCTGTTGGAGGAAACAACCCTTGGACAAAAGGAGAAAACTGCAGTTGACAGGTCATGTCCTCCAAGCTGCCTCCTTTACGTGGGCTCTCTGCCACTCATCAGGTAGATGTTGGATCTCTATGGACATGAGGAGAGAAGTGCGTTTGAGGTTAACAGGGTCCAAAACCACTGAAATGTGGCAGGGACCTCAGCCATGTGGCAAATGGAATTCATACTTTATGCACTTAATTTATGTCTGCTGAGTGTTCACCACTGGACCACCAAAATGACCCTTCAGTTGTTTTTAGAAAGGCTTGGTTTTAACTCTGCTCTGCTCTTAGTGGTTCTTCTGGGTATGTAGATCTAACAAATGTCCTGATCCTCCCCCTGCCCCGTCCTTCTATGACTTTTCCCTTGAGTTTCAGATGAGGAAATCTGCCATGGCCAAAGGCTGTGTTGTGCCTAACCTGAGGGGGTCCTGCTGATCAGTCCTGTGGAGCAAAAGTGGTCCCACACCTTCCTTTGGTTTTGTGGGATGCCCCTTTTTAGAGGAGCACCGATTTACTCCTGAACTCTGTGCAGGCATGCAGTCGCTCTTGCAGAAGGACTAACATGGCTTTGCAGTTGGGGAGCATGTCCCTAGACTGGCAAAGAGACAGGCTGGGTGAAGTGATAGCGTCAGAGTATCGGAGAGATGATGTTGTACCTGCTGCGAGTACTTGCGGGCTGTTTGCTTCCATGGCTGTCCCCTTTGGCACATCCTAGTGCACCTGAGTGGCCTTGTGAGTAACAGCATGTAGTTATGAAATTGTTATTAACCAAACATCTCTATCTCTCCCAAATAGGAATTACAGTCCTATTTTGGTTGTACACTGGATTAAAACAGTTAATAGATAGCACGTAGCTCTTGCCTTGATCAAGTGGGAAAAAATAAAAAGCCGTGGCTGATACCAGCAGCTCATTTCAAGAAAGCCAGACACCTTCATTTTCCATAGACCGTGCCGCCACTTGGGATTTGACCCTGAAGCGAAGCCTGTGTCTTTCCCTACCCGTTTACTGATGCAAGTTTCCACAGTTTTACTGATGCTAAGGGCTGGAGATCTGTAACAGGATTATTTCAGAGCACTCAGAGTGGAAAAAGGATGGGAAGCAACTAACCCTTGGAAAAAAAAAAACTAATCAAAACAAAGATAAAGGGCACAATGAAAAATAAGAAACCCAACATTGCTGCAGTGTATAGTCCTCTGCTCCTAGAAATCATCGCAAAGAGAATATTTGTCAGTATATAGAAAAATACCCAATCTATACACAGGCTATCAATCACTGAACATGCCTTTGTTGAAGGTACCATGAGGTACTCAAAGAATAAAAGTGTGATTCATCTCTATCTTCTGAGCAGGGGCTAAATCTTGCTCCACTTATTCATGGGAACAGTGCTCCTGTGATAACTAAAGCATGCAGGACTTGGCCATGAACTGCCAATATTGCTCTGCACATTTGGAGTGCATGATGAGAGCTAAGATTGGCAACTCTCCTCTGTAATCTAAACCACTCTGCAAGCAGGCTAGCCATAATTTGCTGCCCTAAACATTTAACCCCAGCTAGTTAATTTAAGCTTAGCTCAGTTGCTCATGTTTATGGATAAAGAAACAAAAGGGAAAGCATCAAAAGGAAAAGATGACTGTGGAATTCAATATTTCAGCAGCTGTTGATAGGTAAATGTTATTGAAGTGTGGCATTCAAATCCAAAGGCCTGCATTTATGATAATGAGCCTAACAAGGAAATGAGATTGACACAGCAATTCTCTGTTTTTGTTGTCCCCTGAGGTTAGAGATTATGCAGTGCATGGCGCTGTTTTTAGCCTCTTTGGTGATTCCAACTGTGAGAGACAATGCTGTGCATATTTGTCAAGGTTGCACTTTAATCAGGTGACTCAGGAGCTTTTTGAGGGAGAATACGAACTGCTGGTCTCACTTAAACCCTAATCTACATCCTATGTCAGAGATCCATCAGCCAAGGGGCTTTTAGCCCCTGCTTTTTCCTTATGCTTACTCAGTGCTCTGTGAAAATGCTTTGAAATAATTGAAATGTATCTATCATGGTTACATTGTATTTTGAGAATTACTGGAATGTTTCTCAGTGACATTAATTGGTTTTAAAATATTTTTGTCTTTCTAATTAGTGCGAGATTGATGAGCTGTGGAAAGGGCATTTATACACAGGCAGACACATATTTCCATGCTACATTTGTGTCTTAATAAAATGGTAGCTAACTGGATTTTTGTGCTGAGTAAACACTGGCAAATAAAAAGCAAAACATCCTATAACTTTAGGAGGAAATATCCTGTGTTTTAAATGTGATAACATTGTGTAAAAAACCCCACAACAGAACCAGTCTCCCTGAGGGCTGGAAAATGGGTAAATGAATTATTTAAATATAGTTAAAGGACACACAGGAAAAAAGTAATGGCTTTGATACCCAATGTAGGGAAAATTATTAATATTTTAAGGAATCAATTGTGGACACATTGGAAAGCTCATTTTAATTAAAAATAGCTTACATAAAGCAGTTTGAAGAAGGGAGAAATAGTTTTAGGTACTTGTTGCTGAGAATTCTTTAGAAATACATCATGGATAAACATGACATAACATAATCCCAACTTTCACCAGCCCTAAAAAAGCCTCACTGTCTGTGTTGGAGTGATACGGCACGGCTTCACCTTCCTGGAGCATTAGCCCTTGCCCTAGCCCTTGCCCAAGCTTGGAGCTCCCATCTTGGCCAGCACCAAGTAGCACAGAACTGCTCTATAATGTGTAGCTCGAACCATCTAGTTCTTGTCTTGCAGCACTTGGCTTTTTGAGAGCAGCACGTCAAAGGTCTGCTGGTGATGTGCTGAAAGGGAGAGCTGCTCCTCCACAGGTTGGGATCCAGGTACTCTGCCAAACCTATGTGACTCTCACCAGTCCTGCTAGCTCCTGCCCTTCAGATACTCTAACCTCTGTTATCCAGGCTTGCAAAAAGGTGGTCCTCACAGGGCAAAAGTCACACTGACCTGGAACTCAATTAGAATAGAAAATGTTGGTTTCCCCAAGTAGAGCTGTTACTGATATTTTGCACTGAAGTGTAACATTCAGGCCCTACACCTGCACAGCTTGCTGGCTATTTGGAAATACTGTCAAATTTTGTCAAGGAAGCTGTGCACATCGGTTTTAGTGAAAACACAGATGGGATGGTGTCCTGGGTTCAGCAGGACTGCTACTGACTGGACAGGGGAAATCAGCTGGAAGCAGAATCTTCCTTAAACTCATCTAGATGGGGAACCTGACTGCGGTTCAAACACAACAAGATAAACATGATCAGCCATGCAGTGTTTACCAAGCAGAGTCTCAACTAGGCTTAATTTGATGAGAAACACAAGCCTGACAGATGCTTGGAGGTACCACCAGTGCTGTAAGCATGGGAATGACACCTATTCTTTGTTGAAGGTAGGCTTCACCCCAGATTAGATGCCTTTCCCATCTTTAAAGAGGTCCTTTTATGACTTGAATGGTGTAAAATCTTCCCTGTATTTGCCTTCACTGTTCCATTCTCAGGCAGCCCCTAAGCCTTACATGAAATCATGACAATTTAACAACTCACATTTAAATGCAGAGTTCAACCACTTCACAGAGAGAAAATGAAGGACTTCTTCTCTATTAAATAGTCTTGTAGAAGTAACACTGTCAATCCTGTAGGAAACCCTCAAAAGCTGTCCTCGGGTAAAATCATTACTGACAGTGGAGAAAAAGGACAGCACTGGGCAAACCCTGGAGTCCCTTGAGACCTTGATTGCACACTGGCTGGTGCAACACAAAATGGCGCAGTCAGGAAAGGTTCTAAAATCTTTGGAACACAAGCTAAACTGAATACCACATTAAAAGAAATGGAGGGGAGGAAGACAACAGTATGTATAGGCAAAATTGTGTGAAAGCACGGCCAGGAGACTCCTTTGAGAAATTCTGTCACCCTGCAATTCTTTTGTGCCTGGGAACATGTCCATCACAAGCTGTATCTGCTTAGAAAAGGAAATAAATATGTGAAACCTTGTTTGCTCAATGGTAAATGCACAGGCAGTGTGTTTGCAGAAGCTAAAATTCACCTGATTTCCTCAATTTATAATTGTATTGTCTACAATCCTTGGAAATACCTACTGGTTTTGGTGCTGATTCTGCCACCCTTAAAATATAGGAGACCAGAATGTAGGTAATTTACATTATTTTCATCTGGACTAACATTTAAAAATGTATGAAAATCTTCTTCCCAGCTGGTAGCAAAGTGACTCTTCAAGGAAGATAGTATTTCTTGATCTCCCTCCACAAGTTTCACTTATGTGGGATTTTTGCCTCTGTAATTATCTAACCCCTATCTATCTTTTTTGCTTAGATAAAAATTCTTTCTGATCAGCTCTTTTAATGATGGAGAAAACCATGCTTTCTAAAGAAAGGGCATTAGCTTCCCTAATCGTTGTTTTCAGACCATATATATATGTGAAAGCAAGAGACTGTGGCTCCTGGAAAACCCAAGTACCAAGTATAGGTGTTTAGGTTTGAAAGAAAATACATTGCCCACGTACATCTGGCCAAAGCATGGGCACAGATATAGCCTTTCTTTGTTTACATTGTCTTGCAGGCACACACACAATCAGAAAACTGGAAAACTAAATATTAAAATCTGACACTAGCACAGTTACGATTTTACATGTTCACTTACATAGGCATCTGATTAAAAATGCAAATGAAGCTGACTTCGCTGAGCTACTGACCTGAGATCAAGCTTTCTGAAGACAGGCTATTTCACTTTCCTCAGAATAAAAGAAAAAATGAGTCTGGAGTTTTTATTCACCTGGATGAAACAAAAATTGTATAAGAACCATTTATAAATATGTATGAATAAATATTGAATTATATATACACTGAATGGTTTAACTGTTGTTCAGCAAATACATAATTTGTTAATTTTGCCTGCTTCCACTGAATAATTTATTCATCAGATCAGCTTTTTTAATATTCACTAGATGATCGGCTGATCAAATCCTGTTAGCTGAATATGTTATTTGATTTTTTTTTTGCCCTTTTCAAAAATCACTTTGTCTATTGGAAGAACATTGCTGTGATTTATTAGTGGTACGTTCCATTCAGTCCATGGTGACATTCTTCAGGAGTAAGCTCTGAAGACAGCAGATTTCTTGCTCCTGTCATACAATATTAACCTTTTATAATCCTGGCACATATTAGCTGTCTTTGACCCGATGGGAAAAAATACCCCATGTCCAACAGCACCCTTTTGTGTCACACATTCATGACAACGTGTGTATGATGAATTTTATTTGATTTGGTGACTGAATATTGAATTATTTAGATCAGCTGCATCAATCAATCCTATATTCTGGTTCATCCAAGTGTCTTCCCTGCAGTTTGTTCAGTAATATGTCTCTGCAAAGGATTTCTTATAACCCCTAAATTGGCCATGTGGCTTCAGAGATACCCTCACATGACAGTGTGAAACAAGATGGAGAAAGGGCAGTGTCTAATCCCTTACAAGTCAGGCTTGAAGCTGATCATCATATAGCCCTTTGTAGCTAGAAAGGGACTTCTTACACTTACCACTTGAAAGGGAGATTCTTAGCTTTCGATTGTACTGTCTTCATACCCAGGGATGTCTGCAGAGATCAGGAAGTAAAACAATAGTATCATTATGTTTGGAAAATTATTTTATATTTTTATAGCATTCTTATACATTTTCATAATTTTTAAAGCTTCTGAAGACAAACTTTACCTGTTAAGTTACTGAAGCCTAACTAATTGACTAAGGCTAGGCTTGTAGGAAGGGTGTTATAAAAACAGCACCAATGCAATTAAAAGAAAATAAAATTCTCAAGCTAATTGTCTGTAACACTGCCCTGTAAGACCTTTAGTATATAGAGAATAAACAACAGGACAGTGACAATAAAAAAACATTGAGAGCACCACTCTGAAGTGACCCGTGTAACTTTGTGGCAGTGCCAGTCAAGACTAGTGCCGACATCTAGTACTCAGTTGTGTGTGCCACAATCTGTGTGCTACAGCCTAATGTATTCCATATTTCAATATGAATGCATATGTAATAGGCTATATAATATTCCATACAAAAATTGCATTAAGGAAATGTTAAAGTTGCCTAGTTCGGCATTTAAAAGTCGGGAAATAAAATTAAGGTTGTACATGCAACATTAACTCTGTTCCCTAGTGCATTTGCCTATGATACAGTCTAATTACATGATCAAATATTATTTTTCAGCTTATACAGTATAATAACTACTTTTTTTTTTTTTTTAATCTTACGAAATGTGAGGTGAATTAGGCAGGACCCAGCTAGATTTCTATAAACTGTCATAAGAAAAAAGAGTCCAAATAAATGTGGACTTGTCATTTCAGAGAGGGGATTATAACCCCTTTGGAAGGGGGTTATAACAAGGGGTGTGGATGGGAAAATCATGAGCGGTGTGGAAAAGGTGTATGAAGAATGGTGATTTAATATTCCTTCCACTGTAAAAGCTGGGAGACATTAACTCAAGTAGCAAGTTTAAAACAAGTTTATTTTACATGCCACACACATGAAGTCACCATTGTAGACTGCTGAGGAAGTCCAAAATATAATGAATCCAAAACACATCAGTAAAATGTATAGAGGATAGAGCCATTGTTGACTATTACATGTGAATTTCAGGTGTATGCCAAGAAGCTACTAAATTACTGGTGGCTAGGAGTTGGAAGTAGCTACCTGGGAAAGGCTCATTTAATTTTGTTTCTGTTCTTTCTCCAAACAAGCACTGCTATGGTTTCAAAAGAATAGCAATTACTAGTGTTTCCCTACAAAGTAATGCTGCTGCTGCTGGCAGTAATACCCTGTATTTGGGATCCCTGCCACAGGAAAAGGAGAGGTGAGTGTGACCCTTGGTCTAGTGAAGATGTGGCCCCTGTTTGCCAGCTGAGAAGCCCATCCTCTGCACTACTCCTTACTGGAGATGTTTCTGTGCACATAAATAACCCAGTGATGTCAACCAAAAAACTTTGCAGGACTGTCCATGTAAGACTCCATTCCTGCTCACTGCTTCACTCTCCAGCAGGATCTTACCTTAGATCTGTAGACCGGGGACTTTTAAACACTGAGTGGAGCACAACTTCACATTTCCCTGCAGTTTGAGACATGTGTACTCATGCCTCAGCAGCTTCTCTCCGTGACTCAGGTGTTGGCTATGAGATTGTTGCAGTCCACTGATGGTTGGCATGGGGTGCCCTAAGCGGGCCAGGCAGCGATGGTGAGCATCCCTGAGAGCTCTGGACCAAAGGTGCCCAAAAGGGCATGGGAATTGACACACTCTTCAGGTAGAGGCTTTGTTCCCACATGGAGTTGGAAATGTAAGTGGGGCTGTTTTCCTACGACACGGGAGTGTATCTCAGAAAAAAAGCAGGTGGAGATGATAGCCATGTGATAGACCATATTCACAATAAATTCCATTTACCTTGCATATATTAGCTGCCTGCTTCACCTGCACCGTGACTGCTAATTCATTCCTACCAAGAATTCCTCTTTTTCTAATGAGGTTCTTTAAGCGATTGTTGCTAAAGCTTCAGTGAGTTGCTAGAGAAATGGTCCTTTCTTTTCTTAAAATGCAGAACAGTCCTTCCTGCACTCCCTGGCAGGCCTGAAATGACAGTGTTGTTTCACTGGCACTTTTAAGGTCTGTTATTTCACCCTTTGTTGGGTCTAGAAGTCAGTATTTTATATGGTTAAAGATCAAGAAATATTAGTTCAGGGAGTTAGATTTTGAAGATGTCTTGACAGATAACAAGATATTATGTATTATTAACACTAAATAATCTACAATTAGAAGATTATGCATATACAAAGGTTATTTTGAGGGATTTAATGATATTTTAGAAAGTATATGAGTGATGGTTTTTACTTCTTCTGAAGTCTGAGGTTCTTCATGCCTTTGAAGAAAAAGCAATATAAAACCAGCATCAATTTCAATTTTAAAAGACCTGAATTCTTAATTTTGTGAAATGTTTGTAGCCATCTGTAATGCTGATCTGTCTGTAATATCTCAAGATTACATCTGGGTGAGGTGCCAAATAAAAAAGCCAGTTTATCTTTATTGAGGAAGAAGTTAATTGTCTGTATGTGGGGAAAACCAAGCTTGATGTAAGCTACAGTGGCTGATCAATGGGATTTTCAAGCAGGAAGTAAATGTGAGAGGAATTAGTCTTGTGGTTAATACACAGATTTAAAGTGCTGACTGCATGCAGCTGTCCCATTACTTACCTGTATGGTAAAAAAGAGGTTGTTAATAGTCGTGGGGGCTTCATTCCCTTTTGTTCTACCATTTAGGTGGGGTATAAACACAAACGTTGGAGAAACATTTTGCACTGGAGGAGATCACTGCACAGCACCCGCAGTACTGAGGAATGTAATTCTGCATCCCACTGCACACCTTTCATGTGGAGGTCATTAACAACCCCCTTTTGTGTCTCTGTTTTATTTTCAACAATTTTTCTTTCTGTTCTGTTTGAGACTAACCGTTCCAGTAATGGGTAGACAAGAGGCCACCAATCTTTTTATCTCTATGACAGACACAGCTACCAGAAGCTACTGTCCTTGGAGAGCTTGGCAGCCTTGGTCTGCTCAGTCCTGCCATGGGCACCTGTACGAGTTCTCTGTGGAGTCTTCCCATCTTGTGCAATAGAATTTCCTTCCAAAATTAAGGACCCTGGAGATGTTCAATACTCAGCTCTACTGTCTGATATACCCTCCTACTACCCTGGAGGATGGACACGGTTGGAAGCAGCTCTGTCTCTCAAGATGTGTATGCAGTGCCTATCTCCAGTTGCGCCTGACCATGTGCAGGATTTGGCATCTTCCTTGCAGCCTTCTTTTTGTTGAACTTGCAGCTTTTTTGGGATGGCAAAGCCACTTTTAGATCAGCTACACATAAGAAAATGAAAAATCTCACATCCAACATGCACATGTTTCGCCCATGGCTGTCTGTGTTCAGGGTAGCCGGTGCTCTTTGCAGGTGTAATTGTGTTTTGCATTGGCCATGCATGAGCACTGTTTGTGTGCTTTCATGTGTGATTAGTTGCTGTGCTAGCAATTTAGTCCTAACTTGGTACAAACTAAATATCCTTTTTAGACCAAACCAATCCTCATTCCAGAATGTCAAGCAACAAGTTGAACCTACACATATTTACTTTCCTCTTCTTCCATCTCTTCCTTTTCTTCTTACATTTACTTACTCTCCTGTTTGTTTTGTGACACTTCATTTTACTGGCTTACCCCTCCAAGCAAACAGTCTGGGGTAGCAAAATTCATGGGGGAAGGCAGCATCAAACTTTGACTCCTGTCCTTTAACAAATGGCATTGGCCATTTTAGGATTCATCTAAGCTCTTTGTCTGGTCTGCCACCAGACTTTTTTGTGTTTGTAGCCTATCACAGGCAGAATAAGGAAAGAACATAGTCCCTTGATGTAGCTGTGCTGTTCCAGTCTGAGCCTGCAAGTTGGTCTGTCCACAAAAATCCTGGAAAAGAAGCAATTTTAAAATACCTGACCTCGCAGTCTCGCACCTGCAAGAGAAAGCAACCAGAGACTACTTCTTCTGAATATCAGGGGGAAAAAAAAAATGTACTTAAAGAGGCAGGGACTTATGGATTCATTTTTTTCAGACTGATAGAAGCCATTAAATGTTTGCAAAGCAGTTTTTCTCTGTAACATTACACATTTAATGGGAACAAATTAGCTGAAAGATATGATTGCAAGGATGGTAACAGCAGGATTCTGTATGAGCTTCAGGATTACAATGTTTTCTCTGCTCCTCCATAAAGGAAAGAGCTCTTAATGTACATCTTCTGTGGCATTGTAAACGAATGAAAGATGATATAATTATTTTCCCTTAAAATTGACTTAAGTTAGATGATGCACAGGCACAGATGAGATAGATATAACTCTGAACTATTGCATTTTTCAGGGCTGGCACATTTCCTATAGCGTAGACTCTTTTATCCAACAGGATGAACCTGGATATAATAAATTAACAAAAGTTACATGGCCCAAATTCTCTGTTAAATGGGTCAAATGTTAGTACTGCCTGTGAGAAAATAAAAAGAAGGTATGGAGAGAGCAGTCATTAATAAGACAGTCATACAAAGAACCAGGTGAAGCTGTTTGCAGACTCTGATGGCAACAGTAGGGTTGTGGGACAGTTGTCCAGACTGATACTCAGTAAAGCATTAAGACTTCATGTGAGAAGACTAACATCTCAAACCCCAAGTGTTAAAGCTATCCCCACCAAAACATGCACTGACATCCAGCCACACACTAATGCAAAAAAAATGGCTCTGATGCTTTGTCCTTCAATGCTGCATTTCTAAATTTTCTGTATTAAATAGATTCCTGCTATTCCTAGCATCAGACCTCAACCCTATTACAACAAAGAAACTGTAAAGTATCATTTCGAAACCACTATGTCATCTTGTGTAGTCAGCGTATGTTGTGGTCTTATATAGTACTCAGCTTTTCCAAAAACTAAGGTTTAGACGTTTGCCCAAGGCCTCATAACAGAGCTGGCAGCATGGAATATGATGTAGGATCAGTCACCTACCACATGACCCTTACTTCTTCATCCTGTGCTGATTCTTGATCATGTTAGTCACAGCTCCAGCAACAGAAATAGGAGGAGTTGTTTATCCTCAGCGTAGTAATGATACCTCAGGCCACAGTGTCAAGTAATTGAAACAACAGGGGTCTTAAAGATGCTTAAAAGCAGAGATCTTAAAATATACAGAAACCGATGTAGACAAATGGAATGTGTAACTAGTAAATTGCCAGCTGTCTGCAGTATAGTATTACAGGCCAAATTCAGCCATTCCAGAGATTTCCACAGCACCCTTGCCCCTCAAGCATCAAGCTGAGGCTAAAATAACAATAGTAGTAGTAGTAATAATAATGTTACTAACACATACATTTCCTGATATATAAATATATATTTCCTGATAATAATAATAATAGTAATAATAATGTTACTAACACATACATTTCCTGATAGGGATTTCCACTTGTAAATGCCAGTGGGGTGGAGAGTAAATTTAACACCAAGGTGCGACAACAATCACATCTGGTTAAGGACCAAGTGCTATGTGGTACTGAATATCTATGGCCTAAAGCTGATGCGGAGTTACTCAAGTAAATAGTAATCTTTATAAATATTGTTGACTTACTGCATCTTGTTATGCTGTCCTGAAAATATGTTATGTCATACTGACTACAGACTTAGAAATTAAAAACAAAACACAATGATTTCTCCACAGCTGTATTTGCCCTAAACAGATGCCATGGAGCCCTTTATTATAAGCTCTGAG
Source organism: Pezoporus occidentalis (assembly GCF_034315485.1). Taxonomy (NCBI): domain Eukaryota; kingdom Metazoa; phylum Chordata; class Aves; order Psittaciformes; family Psittacidae; genus Pezoporus; species Pezoporus occidentalis. Next base: position 1,626,173 of record NW_026916062.1, read on the forward strand.
GAAGGAAGGATACCGTTTTCAAAGTAAGTCTTATGCCATCAGACCTAGTGATGTGTATTTCTCTGTGTTCTTTATTAAATGAGATTGCATTTGATATTTTTCATTTGCCTTTATGATCTATTAATAACTTTACCTACCCATCACTCTGTATTTTCTGCATCATTTTATCCAGTGCTTTTGCTTTTAAGATGGTTCTATAATTTATAGTACAATTCAATGTACTGTACGCATTTTTGGCATATATTTTATGTAGCTGAGATATATCATGCTTAAGAGAAAGTTTTGCAAAACCATAGTCTCACATTGTAATGAGATACAGAGAGATTAAGGCTATTTTAGTACTTTGGCTACTGAATGGCAGATGAAGGGCAATATGATTAAATGCAAGATAAAACTGTGAGCTGAGTGATAAAACTAGACAAGTATATGAAAGATTCTTCTGTCAGAGGTTTTCCTTATTTGTCATGTAAATATTGCTTGAATGTGCTATTACTGGAACCAAAGTTTGTAATTTTGCAGCTAGAGATACTGTTTCGTTTATCGTGATGGGATTGTCTTTGGAAGGCTAGGAAATAAAACAAAGTAAACCAACAGTAACCTCCCTTAACCCATCCTAACCTGGCTGTGCTGTTTATTTCTAGTAACATGCACGATTTGCTGGGGCTGAGATCTAGCAAGGTACCACAACTGCTGCCAGTATGGCTCTGCAATGCATAAATTGGTAGCTGGCTCCAACAAAGTGGTCAAAACAAACAAACAAACAAACAAACAAATTCGATTGCTGGGCTCTCTGCATCTTCAGTGGGGAGTGATAGGTTCATCTGGTATGTGGTTAATATGCAGAAGCACCAAGAATTAGCCAGCAGGGTATGCTGAACAGCAGGATCTACTCAAACATCATTGTGTATTGTTTCTGCCATTAAAATATGGAAGAGTGGAGATTAAATGGTTGTGGCACTCGAGCAACCTCAGCTGACCTTTTTCAGGACCCAAGGTAATATCTGCTTTGGAAAGGTCCCAGATTGCTCAGCCCTGGCTTGAGGATCCTGGTGCTGCACTGAGGAGTGTGGTGCGCTTTGGTTCTCCCAGGTTCAGTCCACTGCCCCTGAGTTGCTGAGGAAATTACCCTGAGCTTGAGGCTGGCAGTATGTAAAGAGCGGGGATGTTAACAGCTGGAGTTACCTCTGTTATAACAACATTTGCACAATGAAAAATAGGAAACCTTTTGCCAACAATATTCCAGCTCCATTTTTATACCATGCTGCAGAGACCCAGTCTGATTGAAGTTCTGGGGACATGGGAGTAGCACCCCAGCCTCACACCACCAGTACACACTAGTTCTAGAAAGGAATGAGGTTTGCAGAGGTTGCAGAGGTTGCTGGTGTCTCTTGCTGAAAGGCTGTAGGGACTACCTGCCCACTGATGCAGCTGTGAAGGAAGACACTGCTTACCATAAGCTACTTGAGCAGATTGTAGGCTCTGTGTAAGTTGCAAAAAGTACTGGACAGAGATTTTGAACAATGAATACAGTTTGTTCTCAAGCTATTTATGAACAGGAAAAAAACCCAAAAAACAGTGATGGGTTACACTTTGCTTGGCATTAATGGATATCTGAAGGAGCTGGGATGCATGATTCATTCAATCAAGCTGAGAGATAATCAAAGGTGGTGAGAAATACTTCCAAATTTTGCGTTCTTCAAATATCCCAGACTCCCAGTGAATTCCATACAGAAGAATTAAGATGAGTTTTCCAACCTTGCAGGTCTCCTGTCTCCCTGGTACTTTCTGTATGGCAGAACTGAGACTAAATCGTTTCACAGAGCTCATATGGGAGCTGCACAATTGCCCCTTTCTGTATGACATTTGCTACATGCATTTCTAGTCCCTGGGCTGGATCTAAGATGTCTGCATATAACCTGCTGCCTGTTCCCTGCCACTGTCTTTCCACAAGGCTGTCCCTGTCACCCAGGGATGGAGACCTGCTGTGCAGCCCTGGATGTCTTGGTAATGAGCTGTCTGGCAGCTCTTGCTGAAGTTCTAGGGTCCCTCATGGATATGTGACACCCAGGAGTAAAATGGAATTATCACTATAAAAAAGTCTGATCTTTTCATGTCTATAATTTGTTCCTGTGTTTGTGTGTTATTGCATTGCATTAAGCTCCCTCTAAAAATAAAAAACTCCAATTCATAATCAGAGAGAGAGAGAGAGAATAATGCTGGGAATCCCAGATTACTGAAAAGGAGAGGGAAACAAACCAACACAAAATTGCTGCCTGAGATGATTAAAGTCACTTCAAAATTTTATAGGGAACAGCCTGCAAAATTGCTACAGAAAATGGTGGGAGGAAAGGCAGACAAGAAGTTGGTTATCAGAGACAGGAAGAAGTTTGGGACCTTCTTCAGAAAAAAAAAAAGTAAGTGTATGATGTATCCTCTCTGGTCTCCAAAAAAAAAAAAGTGCCAAGAGCACATACAACCAAGGAACATATAGCTGATCAGTGTCCCATGCTTCACTCAATCAGGCAATCAAGATAATTAGAAAGTATGGGAAAGATTGATTAACGGCCAAGGCAGACATTGAGTTGACCTTTTATTTTATTACTACAGCAGTACATTTAAATGTACTTAGTAGGGTTTAAAATAGAAAAACGAGCTGTTATAGATACAGTAAATGTGTAACTAAGAATGCATGATCGAACACCCCTATTCTGTAGCTTGCTTCCCACCTTTAATCTCCACACCATCTTATTTGAATATGAATTGGTTTAATTTCTTGAACCCATACTCCAGCAGCAGTACTAGTTACTATGTTAGAGGCATGAATTTATTTAACTATGGTAAAACAGATATAGTTTTAAATGGTTTTAGAATGAAAATAGGAAGACGTAGGGGTCAGCATTACTTTGTGAATTGACATCAATAGTGTTATTAGGACCAGGGCAGTTGAAACAGACTCCTCACACTGGGAGCCCCAGGTTCACTGTTAAATGAAGAACTTGTCCAGGGCTTTCTTGGTGGTACCTTCTGCTAGGAGAGCATGGCATGTCCACAGCTGGGTAACCCAGGCTGCTGCTGCTTCATGTCAGAGCTTTTGGCTTTGTGACCCACAGCTTTGGCCAATGGAGCTGCCACAGCACAGCTGTGACCGTGGCAGAGCAGAGAGCAGACAGAAATCTCAAGGGGCAAGAAACTTTACTAAGGCATCTTTAGCAGTATTAAACAGTCTGCTGGCTGTGAAGGAAGAGGTACCAAGCAGGCTAGAGGGCAGGAACCATCTGCGGTAGGGGTTGCATGAGTGCATGGCAGGAAGGGACACCGTGTGGGAGAGACTTGGAAAGATTTGCAGTTCCCCTAACAAGAGATCCAGAGCCAAAACGTGGCTGGGAATGCTCAGCTGAGAGGGGCTGACCGTATAACACGAACCACAAGTCATAGGGGCTGGCTGACTTGTGCTGCTGAGCTGATGGTGCATAGCTGGCCACCTAAGCAGCAGACTTCAGGTCACAGCAGCACTGCCCTGGTTGTACAGGGAAGCCAGGGCTCAAGGTGTGTCCTGAGTATATCCCGTTTGGAGAAGGGTTTAATTTAACATTTTATACAAACCATCCCTCACTCCACTGAGAAATGCAGCTATCTGGGCTCTCTAAGGTGACCCTGATAGCAAATGTAAATGAGAAGCAGACAGAGAGTGGGAATGAATGATACTGGATTTTGCCTGGAGGCAACCGGGGGCAGCAGTGTTGCCTGATTTTGCACAAAGGCAGTGCACTGTGTATCCTGCTGTCAAGAAAGGCTGGAGCAAGCAGCTTGGGTTTGAGCACCACTGAGTCCGCTGTGGAAGGCTATTTCCCACTGAGGCTCAGTGATACTTGTTAAAGAGTCACGGGGTTTTCTCAGCTGCTGAAATGAAGAATGGGGTGTAGTGCTCCAGGCTGTTTGCTGAGCAGTGCTCTTCCTCACAGGCAGGTCTGCAGAGAAAAGGGAAGGAAGTTAATTAGTAAAACTGGAAGGCATTTAGGAAAAAAGTATGTATTTGGAAAAAAGTCCACACCAGCCTCCGTGGCGTAATGCAGGGGAAATCAGTGGATTTCTAAGACAGTGTTTTGCAGAAGTTTACAAAATCTGCAGGTAAATTATGACATTAAGCAATGTTTACAACTACAGAATGGTGTTTGATGCAAAAAAGTTGTGTTGTACATTTGCAGTAGTCAATCCCCCCGCAATCTGCAACTTGAGTGTTAGCCTTTAAATTTTGTAGTTGAAAGCAATTGGCAGAGTGTATGAAAAGTTTTCTTGTGTGAGTTATCTCTATTAAGCAGAAATAATCTTGATCACCAACATTGGTTCAGACATTCAGCTCATGTAAATCAGCAGAACTCCTCTGGTGTCAATAGAACAACCGTGATTTACATTAGCAGGAGATCTGAGTGGCATATTGCTTTGAAAAATTGAGGTGTACATTCATTCATTGTTTCAAAGGTAGAGGCTTGATCTGCTCCACTGAGATACAGCCTTGCTCTGTCAGGCAGCTCCACTGAGGTCCCTGCAGGAGGACCAGGGCTTGCTTACAGCATGTACTTTGCAGGATCAGCTCCTCACTGAACAGAAGGAAGTCCAGCAGTTCCTGAGGAATGCCTCCTTACCCTAGCCCATAAAAAAATGCACTTGCAATGGCAATTAATTGGTTCTGGGATGCCCTCCAATGCAAATGGCCAGATCCAAAGCCCTCTATTTTGTTGGCTTCAAAAGGCACCAGCTCAGTCTCAAGGGTGTCAGTTTTGAGACTGGTGCTGGTGCTTTATATGCATCTAGGTCACATTTCATCTGTGACCAAACACGTGAGCTGTGATCCTGTGTTGATCTCGAAATGGGTGTAGAGCCACGTGGAGCCTTTTTTAACCCCACTGCTCCACTTTCAGAAAGTGGAGTGGGGCTACTCTGGTGCATGGAGGTGCTGATGCCTGTTTGCATTTGCTGGGCTGGACCCAGGCATTATAGTCCTGTTCCTATAGAACTGGTAGGTAGGTAAGACTGAGCTGGTCTTACTGAGAGTGTTGCTGTAATTCAAATAAATGTGTGGAAAAACAAAAGGAAATACTAATGAGGAAACATGTACATCATAATACAAAAATGTAGCTGCATTTTAAATAAGAGGGCAGCAAACAGCTGTTGTGGAGACTGCAGAAGGTGCCATGGGGTAAGAGAAGGGTTTGTTTATGCTGCATTAAGCACCACTGAACTGGTGGTTCAATGTGGTGAGATGCGCAGTACTTCTGCCTAATGCTGAGCATTTTTCACTCAGATTGACTTAACTGGAGGAAACTGAGGGAGCTCCATACCTTAGAAGGTGACTGTGAGCTCTGACATTTGAATCATATTAATAAAATCGTTTCCCTTGTTGGGGTATGCATTTCCCTTCCCCCTAAGTTTCAAATAATGCTACTACTTAAAGTAGGAACAAACATTTTACTTATGGCTAGAATGCATTTATTGGTAATTTTCACATAAATCAACTTATATGAAAATGTATTCATAATCCAAGCCTTCTCTATAGTGATAAAATGTTTCTGCTTCTGTGGTAGAAAATAGCTTATTATGCAAACAGCATTGCTAGTATTACATTATGCATGGGAGTCACCTGGAGAACATCACAAAAGCTTCAACCAAAAGGAAAAAAAAGAGGGTAGAAAATCAGGTGTTCCATTTACCGCACCACTTGCCTATTATAATTAGCTGTAAATGAGCTGATAACTGTACTTTGAAATGTATTTCTTATGTGCCTTGGTAACACTATACAAATAAGAAAAGCAGAACAGAATGGGAGAATATGAAACTCACCAAGGAATGGCCTTGCAAAATGTCACCCCAAATAAAAAGAGAAAGCCAGTTGCCGTTTTAAAACTGGTTAGTTGTATTTGCTTTGAGAATACCTTGGTTATATTTATTTACTACTTGATTTAATTCAGAATTCTGCATGTTCCTGCTGGACTGTCACTATTATGAAAGATATTGTTGAGAAGTTTGATTAAAGGTCTGCTCAGGCTTAAAAACATATTGCCTCAGATTGTTTTGAAATAATGAAACCTGAATTAGTCCCAGTACAATCATCTGAGGCCCAATGTTGCCTGTGATCTTTCTTATTGAGGGATAAAATGGTGGTTTGAAAGAAAAGTGGGAGGATGACTGCAAGAAGGGTAAGTCCTCCGGACACAGTGGATTCTCACAGTTGTTCTTGTGGCACATCCTTTGGGAAGTTCTGGAGAGATATCACATATCAGAGCAGCTCTTAGCCAGAGTGGGTTTACACTTGGAGTTGTTTAAGATGGGGTCTCTGTGATTTTGGAGTCTGAGGACTGATATTTAGGTAGTTCTGAGTCTTTCACAAAACAGTTTTGGGAATTTATATGACTCCCCACACTAGCACTCTGTGCCACTGTCTTTATGCCTACAATATTGTTACATCTCTTAAACCTTCATGGAAGGAATTCTTTAAGCTGCAGTCTTGCAAAAGCCAGATGTTCCCATTGCCTTTTGTCTATCAGCTTGTAAACAGTGAGTTCTTGACTTCTCTGATGTTCTTGGCTGTGTGTATAATCTAACTGAATAAGTAGTATTTCCCAGGATCACTTGGTTCTGTAAACATCTGGCTAAGCTGAAGCAATCTCTTTTATGATATATTAATTCAATCAGCATTTGTGGCAAATGCAGGACAAATATAATCAGGGCTTTACTGCCCTTCCCCACCGTTTAATCTTGCCAGTCAGCCAAGAGACAAAGTTAGCCCAGAGAAAAACAAGATGATTTTGAAGTGAGAAAGGGAGATGCTATGAACCAAAATTGGTGCTTGGTGTCACTGGTCTAGCGCCAGCTGTCAGATCCCATGCATAACCCGGCAAGGGTATGGGGCTGTCTGCAGCAGGTCTGTATCTATCAGATCGCCCAGTCTGAGGCTGCCTGAAACCTTGTGCAAGCCTCTTGATGAATCAACAGTTTGCAATAGTGGTATTCCCCAGTCAGACCATGGGGCTTGGACTGGATCTGGCCAGGACAGACTATAACCTCAAATTCCTACTTTTTCTAGCCCAGCCCATATTTGCTGTGCCTTTTCATGTCTCTGGCAAAAAGTTATACAATGCATTGTATCGTGTTCTCCACAAATCCTGAGCACTGAAGGGGCCCATCTGAGCTCACTGATCACTAGGCATTTGCTGGCCCAGGAACGTATGCTCTGACCTTGGAAGCGGGTGGCTGGAATTGCCTCACTGTGCCTGGCTCTGCTGGGCTCCAGGGTTTAAAAAGTCCTGCCTCATGAGTTCTCACATCAGCATCAGCTGCTTTGCTTAAGCAAGAAGCTCTGTGGGTCTCAAGCTGCAGGGAACTTTCAGCACACACCAGCTCAGACCAGCTGTTACGCAGCAGCGATATCTGCTGCTGATAGGTAAACTCAGGTACTGAATGAAATGGGTGTCTTAGGTTTTTTAGCTACTGAATGACACAAGGCAGGAGAAGAAGAAGCAGCTGAGGAAAGTGTCCTAAGAAAGAGGCTGGAAGTTGAGAATGACACATTGAAACTCCCTGAAAATGTGCCAGACAACTGAGGGTGGTTTAAATCTCACTTCACCATCCACAAGATATGGATGCTGGCAAACAAAAAGATAATCAGAAGGCAATTTTGTTTCTGGCAACACTTTGATCTGAGGCAGCTTATGTGCTTAATGGTTTTCATTTAGCTCTCTTTTGGAGACATCACTGAGAAGTGATGAAAAACATCACAGGAGAAAAACATTGCGTACATATACTCTATATGAAAAATACCTACTATATATATGTACATATATACATGCAAGCGTATGTGTATGTATCTAAATCTATATCTATGTATCTATATCTATATTTATATCTATGTCTATCTAGAAATACAAGACTCAAGAAAGAGAAACATAGTCTGTGACTCATATAAGGCCAACAAGAAAATCTTAGAGTCCAAAATCTTTAGTAAGACACAAGCTCAGAAGAAGGATCTGGGGCAAAATACTCCCAGGAGTGACTGTTTCAGAAGCCAGAATTAATCTGTGACAAAGAAAATAACATTTATGAAAGGTGGTAACTGAAGGTGCATTTTTTCTACATGAGGCAACACTGTGGCTGGTAAGGGCAATCCAGAATATTAGATGAAAAAAGATATTTCTGCTAACAAAAACAGCATATAAAGATGCCCCTAAAAACAGTGTAAGCAAAGATAATGACTGATATTCGGGAAGATATGCAGAATTAAAATAGATCATGTTACTTTGAAAGAGCGCATATGCTAGCAGAGTGTGCGTAACATGGGCAAGAAGATGACAACAGCATCAATAGCTCAGAGCAATTCCTTCTTTGAACAATGGACACTGCTGCAGAAGTGGAATATTAGCTTGAAATCAAATGGAACATTCATGAATTTTAAGTTGGACACAGGTAGACAAGCTGGTGTGGGGCCAGAAACACAGATATAATCATGGAGATAACAGCCACAGGCAGTAGGAAATGAGTTGGAGATGCTGGTGCTTTCAGTGAGAAGCTTATCTCTACCAAGAGCATGTGTGAACTAAGTACATAAGCAAATAACAAATTAAGAAAAAAGGATTTCCAGATGTGTCAAAGGTGGGGGTATCTATTTTTAGCTTAAAAATACGTGATTAAAAAAAAGTAGTTATTAAAGTGAAAAAAAAACCCTAAATTTATTTATTTTATAAGAATTTGAGGGGATCTTCCAGAAGTCAGGCAAGAAAGCTAGACTACCTCAGATTAAATCTGAATAAACCTATTTATCTCCCATTGTATGCCTCCAAGACAGGTTATTTCTCATCTTAAAATAGAAGGCAAAAGCACAGCTAGTGAAGTCATTCCTATTGAATCACAGAGTAAGTGAAGCATCCCTTCAGAGTGGATACAATTTCTGTACATTGCACGAGAAAAGGGAACCTGTGGTTACTTATTGATATACTACCGAAAGATGTGAAAACTAAAGTTTGCTTGACAGAGGATGACACGTTTGGAAACATGGACACTGCCAAAGATACTTTCTGTGTGATGTGCTACTGCTGGCCAGGAAACTCCCTTAGTGAAAAAGTGTTTGCTCACTGCACATCAGGTCTTCTCGAGGAATACCTGACTGCACTAGAGCATTATATGTGCCCACAGGACCAAATTATGTTCCTGTGGAAATTTCAGCAACACCCCCAGTGTCCTGCACCTAGTTTTTCCCTTCTCTTGGTTAAAAAATTTGTCTCCACTTTCACAGTTGTTTTGTCCTGTCTTGTTTATGACTCTACCTATGTTACGGTACTGATGAGTTGGTTTTTCTTTTTTTCTCTTTCTGGCTATTACTTAATGAATAACCTAAAGAAAAGATATATGATGGCATCCATTGAAGCTCTGCTACTCTTTAAGCCTTGGGAAACAGTGAATGCTCCTGGTTCATTCTGGGGTCTGTGTTACAGACCTCTCTCAACTCCATGGTGCCCTTTTCTTATTTGTCCCAGGACAGAACGTGGCTCTCCAAAGGTTATAGAGGAGTCTTAACTCAGCAGGTGATTCCTTTTATTCTTTCACGAGTTCACCCCTGCTGATGGCTGGTGGGCTGGACTAGCTCACAGTGATAAATCTGCAGAAAAGTGATTGAGGAATATTAACTGAAAACTCACTCTGTCCCCAGATCAGCATCACAAGTGCCCTGTCTGGCTTTACAAATGAAACCACAGACCTATGTGAAAGTAGGAGCAAGTCTTAGGCAGCACATGTGCAAGTTGCAACAATGAAGACAGTTACAGAATGCTGAAGATCCTGCTGCTCTCTGAGTCCAGCATAAGGAATATGAGCCTTTTTTGGTACACAAATAGGATAACTATCCTGATGTCCCTCATTGTAGGGGAATTGGACTAGATGACCTTTAAAGGCCCCTTCCAACCCACACTATTCTATTTCCACATGGAAATGTGTCATGTCTTCATATTACACCAACACTGCAAACTTTGTCTTCACTTTCTCAGAAAGTTTTATCTCGTACCCTAATAAAATGAAAAGTCCATTAACATTCAATATACTCAACTGAGTTAAATTAGAAATGAGCAAAAGTAGGTTCAAGGCATACCAGGGGGGCAGAGACAGTTTAGTGGAATGACCTTTCTTCTTGCTAAAGTTGTGGCATCATCAGTAATTGCTTGTTCCTTGAGAGAGGCAATAGCTGGGATGGAAAAGGTAAAGTCACTGCATCCCTGCACCTTTCAATGAGATGAAGAGAAAATAGCTGGAAAATTTGATTGCTTGGTCTCTTTTCCCAAGTAGCAAGTGATAGGAGAAGATGTAAAGGCCTCAGGCTGTGTCACAGGAGGTTTAGGTTGGATATTAGGAGAAATTTCTTCACAGAAAAAGGGATCAGACATTGGAACAGGCTGCCCAGGGAAGCAGTGGAAGCACCATCCCTGGAAGTGTTCAAAGACCATGTAGGTGAGGCCCTCAGTTAGGTTTACTGGTGGACTTGGCAGTCCTGGATTAATGGTTGGACTTGATGATCTTAAAGGTCTTTTCCAACCTAGGTAATTCTATAATTCTAGGAAAAAGGATGGTAAAAAAGAAAGGGTCTGGTACTAATGTGACATCTGGTGATGTAAAAGATAGCCAGGCAGCAAGAGGTGGCTTCCAGTATTGGAGGCCTCCAACAGGAGCCTCCCAAGGAGCTATTTGAGATTTTAGGGTGATGCTGGCAGTCAGAGTGTAGGCTTAAATTGTAGGTTAAAACTAACAATAGTGTGTGTGGCTTTAAACTAACATAGTAAAATACAGCAAACTGTTCTAACTTGCTAACACAGAGAGAGAAAGGAATGTTCAGCTGACGGGGGAAAGAACATCACAGGACTGATAACAACTAAGGAGACAGTAAATAAAACCAAGGATGCTAGCCTTCAAGATAACAGTGGCACTCACCATGGAGAGAGACTGGAATAGAACAGAAGCAAGGACATACCAACTGTTAACTCAGCACTAGGACCTTGCGAGCATGTACAAGCACTGCGAACATTCAGTAAACACAGTGAGGAAGACTATCAACAACCACCAGAGACCCCCACTCAGCAAGAAAGCACATGTGTAATTCGAATGCAAATATTATAATTAGTTCCTGGTAAATCTCATGAATATGTAAATAATTTCCTGGAAAACCTGTAAATATATATGAGTATGGTAAATATATATATATATGTAGCTGCTGTTGGCAAGTAATGGGTGTGCTCACCTTTATGAAACTATTTGTGTGCTCTCCCAGTGCTGCAATAAAGAATGTCTGCTTTCTATAACTCCAAATTGAGTCTTAGAGAGTTTCTCCAACCAACTTTTGTGGTAACAAAAGGTGGAGGAGGGTGGAAAGAAGCCTGTGGGACCATGAGATGAGGTGTCCTTTCAGGTGTCTAGATAAGAAGGGAAGTGTTGCTTCAGACACAAGGCTGGGCTGATAGGGTAATAGCTTGCTATAGTCGAACAGCAGAGTGGGATTATTATGGCTTTGGATAAGAGCTATTAACTATTGTTAAGGTGATTGATCACTTTTATCATTTTGTTATGGAAGGAGTTTCACAATCAGAGCTAATCATGGGGCATTACATGCCCCTGTCTGCTTAAATGCTGAAATCCAGAGATAGATTGTGAGATGATTACAAAAATTGCAAGACTGTCATTTCCATATTGAACATGGACTGGGCAAAAATCATAACAACACATGTATTGCTGAGACACCCCATGGAGGGGAAAACACTAGTGAAGTTTGCTTTCAGCCTCTGGAGAGGGAAACAAACAAGTTTGCTAACTGTTCTGTTTAGCTTTTCCAGCATACAAAGTTTCTACAGTTTTAAGACTGCTCTGCTGTGCAACTCTTACGTTATATGTCTGTCTGGGTTCTCCGCTATTGTCTTCTGCTACTGCCTGCAAGATTTGCTGAGGTTTCATCACAGACAGCTCCCTGACAGGTATCCCTGTAAATGTGTTTAAAAATGCACCTCACACAAAGAAGAATGGAGAGTCAGATTAAGAAACAGTTTTGAACTCAACGTTGTATGGCCAAAAAGATGTGTTTAGGTGCCTCCAGAGCAGCAAGATGCTTTCCAAGAACATAAACTTCTATCTTACTCTCTCACATAGTGTTTAATGAAGCTTTCATTTGAGAAGAAGAAGACTCTGCTTGATGGGAAAAGAAAAATCTGTATTATTCAAAATTGTTCAGATTCTGAGAAAACCAGTAGGATCAAGGCAAATAAGTTGTAGGTGAATCCAGGTCTGATCAGAAGAAGAGGAACTAGACCACTCTCCAGTTAGTTACACATGGCTGATCCTACATTAAGATTTGAGATGCCCAGAATATAACAAAGTAATTCACATCTATACCTTTGTGTTCTCACTAGTGGTGAATGAATTACCCACACACTCAGCATCATGCATGAAGGAAGCAGCTCTTTCTGTACTTTTTCAAGGCTCATCGTCTCTTCTTGGGCACACCTACAGAAATATTGAATATCTACCATAAACAATGTAATGTTCAGCTCCTACTGGAAGATGTATGTTCAGCGTGACCTTGCAGAAATTGTGCATATAATAGTAAACACAATAGAAATAAAAGGCAAGAGACTGCATCAGGACTGGACAGAATGGGAAAATATCAATGGCACTGGCCTGGCAAGTGGAGCTTTGCTGTAACTGCACAAATAATAATGGTGCAATAAGAATTCTGCAACTAAGTAGCATATTATTATTCACAATATTAATAACATGCCAAAACAGCAGTGCATGTGTGCACTGTGTTAACCAGTGCAATCTCTTGAAATGCTGTTTCTCTGCAATGAATGACTACTGCAAGTAAAAAGAGATATCTCCTACTGCAACTAGCCTGTGTCAGATATTTCGTGCAAAGAAGCCCTTCCCTGTCACTGCCTTGCTTGTTTGGAGTTTGTTTCCGCTGGCATGTCCTGTTTCACATCTTTCCTGGTAATTTTGCATTTTTTACTAGGAATAGGAGCTCTTCTGGCCCTAAAGCTCAATATTTAAAGAATCTCATTTTGTGCATAACAGACTCAGTTCTTTGAAAATACCACCTTCATAATCTATCAACCAGAACATTAGTAGAGATGTGAGGTTTGTGGGGTCTTTCTGGACTGGTGAGTTTCAGCAAGTCCATGTACGTGAAGTGCCCAAAAGACATTTATGTAGGTGTTCTTTGTTATCCTTCGACACGTGTGACTGCTGACCAGAATTTAACCCATCAATTCGTTGGTCATAACCCATTCATCTATCACTGATGCAAAAGAAGTCCTGTTCATAGACATTATAACAGTTGGTAGAATTATATGTAAGATGAATTTGTAGATGTTTTATATGACTAAACATACATGACTTGGGAGGAGATGATTTTACAGGGAATGGAGAGTCAGTGTCAGCTGTTGTGCCTGGATTTCAGACTGCTTCCTGAACAGAGGAGAAAGCCAACTCGTAAGTCTTCGAATGTGCATGCTAGCTAGATTAGATTTGTACTGATAGCTTTTGTTTTCGTTCCTATCTCTCTTGCCTAGTTTAATATGCATGGCTATATATGGAGAAAATGTGTCTCTGTGCTAGCATAGCAAAGATAACCTTGAAGAGTATAAATGAATGTACGTATTGATGGAGCAATTTGTGTTTTTATTGATTTCTTGCTGTGTCTTGCTGAATTCCTAGTATGTAGAATAGGCTGTAACTGTTTTTTTTTATGAAGAATGCTACAGAATATATTTTCCCACACCAATTCTTAAGAGACATGTACAATTTATACATGAGAATATGAAAGAAAGCATACGGTATATATTGATTATTATTATTTATTGCTATAAGTAGGATTTAGGGCTCCAGGTAGAGATGCAAGACTTGAGATCAAAAAAGGGCGGCGTATTTTCTGTGTAGGAAGGCAGAGCTGCCAAGATGAAACACCAAGGTTTTAAGCCTAAAATACATAGCCTTTGCTAATGTGGAGAAAGTTGAAGGTGAAACGGTGACACAGTGATGTGCTCCCGAGAAGAAAGGACGTTGTTGCAGAGCAGTGATTAACACTGTCAAAATGCAACTAGGTGGCTAAAAAGGAACGGCTGGGCTGGCTCTTCTCTGTACCAGGGAACTGGCTTGTGCTGTAGATGTTTTTCCAAGCAGGTAGTGGGGGAAGGTGTCACTGGCATGTATGAGCTAATGATGCTGGTCAGGTCCAGACGCAGGTACTACCCCAGCCCCTGACCCTGCATGTGTTTCTGGACTTGACATCCTTTGGTTTCTTTGACACCAGTTATCTTCTACATGCACACAGGGGCCTGTATAGTAGGGATCTAGTTTGAATTGGTGATCCAGTGATTAGATCTAGTTTGAATTGGTGATCCAGTGATTAGTTGCATTAAACTGAAGACTGTGGATATTTGTTTGGGTAGCTTAGTTGGATTTTCTTCTGCTCCTCTGAGTTTTGCAATGCTTCTTCCTATTGCACATTATGTCTGTTCTGAGCAGAGAAATAGAGCAGAGAAATGTGTTGTGTGCTGGCGCTTGTGCAGCCTTTGAGAGGTCTTTGAGAGCAGGTACTGCAGAGACCCTCCAAGTGCTATTTAAGGTAGCTCCACCCTAAATTTGAACCACACCTGCCTTCCGCTCAAGGAGTGGACACTGCACTTTTCTTGTCTGGTTGCTGATGAACAAGGAGAGGAGCGATGTGTCCCTTCTGCTGTATGGAAATTAGAGACTGATACCAGGGACGCCATGCTGGATAGATGGCACCTTCATTTGGGTCTGTTAGTTGCTTTCTGACCATGCTCAGGAGTTGATGCCGAAGAAAGCGCATTAAAAGCAGTGCACATGTAACATGAGACTTCTCTTCAGATACTGAGGGAGTTTCTAAGCCAGAGATTGCCTCTGAACTTGTGTTTAACAGGCGCCAATGGTACCATCCTCTGTGAATGTGTCTAGTCTCTTCTGAGTTCATTTATGCTTTTGGCATTTGTAACATCCTCTGGTACTAAACACTACAATTTAATTATACTTTGTGTGAAAAAGTAATTCATTTGATTCCTGTGTAGATCTGGGCCTCTTAGTTGTAAATGAACATATATGGCAATTAATAAGGCTTTTAAAATGGAGAATGAACATTATGAAGCTGATCACATAGATCCAGTGTGTGAGGTAGAACACTGAAATTGGGGAGTGGGCAATACCAAAGGCCTGAACAGCTAAAGGCTGGGACTGACAAAATGGAAGAGTAGTACTTTACTAGACCTTGCAAGATTTACCAACTTTCAAGAAATAGAGAGAAAAATTATGTAAAAACATGAGAATGTCAGAACGACTACTTGCATAATGTACATTATCAGTGAAGTTGTGGCTCATCATGCTGGTAACCGTATATGAAGAACACCTGCGAATGAAGATTGTTTTAACATATTTAATTTCTATTTATCTTCTTACCAAGGCTTGAACTGCCCAGTCTTCAAAAACTGTGCGTAGCATGGATTTGTACCATTGTACAGTGGTAGAATATGTTCCTCTTCATTTTCAGCCCTTTGTTATTGTTTCTTTCTAAATACTACATTCTCAAGAGAAATACAGAACCTTATTTTTGGAGACTTACAATCTAAATATAAGCCAGCTTTTAATTCATGAGTAAGTAGAGAAATATGCAGATTTAACAACAACTTGAAACTGTTTAGTTTCTATGCATAAGCAAATTGCAGGGCTCCAGATATATCAAGGCAAGCTCACCCCTGAAGGCTGTGGACCAGCAAGCTGGTGAGCAAAGTGTGTTGGCACACCCTCACAGGAGGGCAGTGATGCTGCAAGGGCCACGGGAAGTCCTGCTGAGACCCCTTACTTCTCTTGCCAGCTTGCTTGATCTTTAACACTGTTTTGTTGGAAAAGCAACCTGTTAGTGTCTAAGACTGCTGATTTCCCTGACCCCCTTCCTCCTGGCTTTCTGGCTTGCAGGTGTGACATCAGACTCACAGGGTGAGGGTTTCCACTTGGTGATGTGGTCTGGGGAAGATCCCTGGCCTGGCTACCTTCACTCTGCCTCTGCGCTGGGCCTGGCTGGGCTGATGAGCTCAGCTGAGCTGGTGTTCAAAGACATCTTCTTTAAGTTTTCTCTGTGCGGAGAGTAGGAGCCAACCCATCTTGGAGCCAACCCTGCCCTGAATCTCTGACATCTTTTGACAAAATGGTGCCTTAAGTTCAAAATTATTAACCTTCAAGGTACCATATCTTCATTAATACTGCTTCTGAAGGGAGATGACAGGTGACGCTAAGGAACTAGAGACAGCAAATTCCCACAGAGCTGACTATAGGGCATTTGACTTTAGTGAGAGCTGTGCACAAGTTCCTGTTTCTATGGGAAATTCCAGTGGAATTTCTGTTTTGTAGAGGATATAAAATAAAAAAGATTACTTTGGAGAAAGATAGCCAAATGTTCTGTTCAGCATGACTTACATTTGCAATTTTGTTTTTAATTTAAAATTTCTGAACTAAATAACTTTAAGATAAAATCAAATTGTTCTCAACCAAATATGTTGCAACAGATGTTATAAGTTCTTGAAAATGTTTTAAAAACTGAAACAAAATGTTATTGAAAATCTTCCTGTGAGACAATGAGTTATGGAATTCTTCTAATTGAAATATTTTCTGACAAAAATTTAAGCACATTCTGTATTTGTTTCACATGTCCTTTTAAGTATTTGAAATGAATGCTCATAATTTCAAAACAAATGAAAAGAGTATAATAAAGGCAAAAGAAACTCTTTCTGGGATTGAGAATATTTAGCAATAATGGGCAGTGCAAAACCAGAAAGTATTTTTCAAATGGCTGGCACATTCCTAGAGTTTCACATTGAAAAGTAGTTGCTTTTGTAAGCTACCAGCCCTATTTTATACAATGCTCAGATGTTACAGTGCTTTCATTAACTTGTGGTGGCAATATTGTAAAAATACTCTCCAGAAGCATACAGGAGAGGGAAACTTACTGAGGAAGTGTCACATCTCATGGACCATTTGTATCATTTGCTTTTAACCATAGAAGAGATTTTCCTGGTTTTGTATATCTCTCTTTTGAAGGAGGAGAGTGATTTGGTGACAAAGGAGCACTCAAAATATATCAATGCTGCCAAGGCAGAAATATAAAGCAGTAATTTGAGTATCTTCAGGGCACTGTGCAGACTATTAAACTAATGGAACAGCTGTTGCTGACAGAGGGGCAAGGTTTTCAGGGCTTTGGGAAACTCTTTAATTACTTGCTAGGTTTGGTAGTATTGTTGTTGATGTTGGAAATTCAGACACTAACTGTTCAGCAACTAAAGGTAGTGAATATTTTAACGAAAAAATCCTGAAGATTGGTGGTAGATGTGTTATCCAACAGGATGATGCCATCAACCATTTAATGGTCAATCAGAAAATTATGCCATCTCCTTCCAGACCATCACGTCCTCCATTCAGGGCTCATACTTCCATCTCAGAGTCTTTCCTTCTGCTAAGAACATGCACCAGTTCTTCAAAAAGGTGGAGCAGAGATCATTGTTTCTAGAGCATGAGATATAGTCAGAGGATCTGCTTGCTGTTAAGCAATGCTCCGTAGTTGGAGTGGCAACATGAGAAGTAGGAGATGTGGGACAAGAGCCCCAGTCAGCTTGACACCACAGCTCCAGCTGTGCAAGATTGACTTGTGACACTGTTGGGTACAAAATTGTCTGTGTCAGACCACGGTATAAAAATGCCACCATGTCCTGGGTTCAGCAGTAGCAGTCATTTTTTTCTCCTTCTTGGTAGCTGGTGCAGTGCTGTGTTTTTGACTTTCGGCCTGGGAACGGTGCTGATAACACCGATGTTTTTAGTTACTGCTCAAATGTTTGGTCTGGCCAAGGACTTTGTGAGCCTCATGCTCTGCCAGGGAGGAGGGGAAGCCGGGAGGAAGCAGAGACAGGACACCTGACCCAAACTGACCAAAGAGGTATTCCATACCACAGCACGTCATGCCCAGGATGTAACTGGGAGTTACCTGGAAGGGCTGGGAGACTGCGGGGTTGGACTAGCTATCGGTCGGTGCTTGGTCGGGCTGGGGAGGCGAGTTATCGGTTGGCGGGTGGTGAAGTGTTGTATTCTCTTCCCTTGTTATTTCCTTTATCATTATTATTAATGGTGGTAGCAGTAGTGGTTTTGTTATACCTTAGTTACTAGACTGTTCTTATCTTAACCCATGAGAGTTGCATTCTTTTGATTCTCCTTCCCATCCCTCCAGGAGCATGGGGAGGGCAAAAAGGAGGGGAGTGAGAGGGCAACTGTGTGATTTATGGCTGACTGGGTTTAAACCACAACACACCATCAACTGCTCTGGGATTTGCATTCTTATGGTGTGGTTTAGGTAGGCTCAGAGCCTAGTGGGCAGGAGATTCTTGGTGTGTATGGAAAAAATGACTAGTTCCTGGTTGCAGAGGAGGTCAATGCGTGCTGTATGCTGTACTGGAGGACTCATCAGAGCTTCTGCAAGAGCTGCATTTCACTAGGCTAGCTGGATGCTGAGTATGTTTGTTTGGACTTTAGCAGACTTGTGCTATTTAAGACCATGTTTTGTCATAATCACAGATTTGGAGTGGCTTGGGAAAACCACCACTTCAAAGAATTCTCTTGATCATCACTGTTTCAAGGCAAGTATAAAATTTGATAGTGCAAAGCATTTGTGACTTTAGAGTTTTTAATAGCTTCCATAATGTGTCCCTGAGAGAGGTCAGTCCATCTTTTCTGTATCCTGAACATTAACTAGATCTTGTGCTTCTACCTGACAGTGACAACGCAGTAGCTACTGCTGGGGCTTGTTTTAAAGGTTTTGTGATTTATGAACAGACACCCA
This sequence comes from Pezoporus occidentalis, assembly GCF_034315485.1. Lineage (NCBI taxonomy): Eukaryota > Metazoa > Chordata > Aves > Psittaciformes > Psittacidae > Pezoporus > Pezoporus occidentalis. The sequence goes on from NW_026916062.1 coordinate 1,645,089, forward strand.
TGACAACAGAATTGCATAAAATTCTCACTTATTTCTACATAGGTATTTAAATAAACTTTCTTCTGTTACAAAATACTCATTTTTCAGTACCTCCTGGATGACTGCTGGGTTAGAATCCCACCAAACTGGATCTTGCATGAATCCACAGAATAAACACTAGTTTGTGATTTCCAGACAGAGAATAAAGCTCCTGAAGCAAAGTCTGTTTTTTACTGTAAATACCTAGTACCTCCCCTACTGAGTTTACCATAAATTTCTGTAATCATAGGATTGGACTTGGTTTATTTTTTTCCATTTTTTTTTAAATGATAACAGAGAATATTTAACAAAAGCACATATATCCAAAGCCAGTGCGCAAATGTGTGTAGATAACACAGATAATTAAGGACTAAATGGCAATATTTATATTGATTCTGGGTTACTTTCTAATAATTTTATGGTAACAAGATGCTAAACTAATAGTGCCAAATACAAAAGAAAGAGAAAAAATATCAATACTTATTATATTTAGACTCAGAATGGTCAGATAGCCATGACCACTTTTTGACACATTTGCCAATATTTCCTTCCCCCATCCTGTTAGCAGCTGTCTGGTGAAACCTGATGAGTTGAAACAAAGGGACACATCCATCCAGAGTATAACTTCAGAGAAATGACTCCAGGGATGTGTTCAGTCCATTACGGTGAGCAGGGAATGCAAGCTCATTCGCATCTCTCCAATGTAACAAGACTGTATTTAAAGATGGAGAAATTGCATCTAGAACATATTGTTCCCCCCCCCCCCCCCCCAATGTATGCACAGCAGCAGACATTGTGTTTTCCAGAAACTGATTGTCTTTGAAAGATAAGCTTGTTGGATATACTTTTTATTTTTACTAATTTATGGGTTTGTAAGTTGAGGGGGGTTCCTCTTGAGAGGGGAATTTTTGTTTGGGACTGTTCTAAGAAGTAGTCTTATTTACAGTGAGAAGATGAAGTCTATAGATGTTCAATAAACCTAAAGTAATATGTGGTGTCATTACAGAAATTGGGAAGATCACTTCAGGCTGCACCTTGCCTTGAGAAACAATTTAGAAATGCCAGTAGATCTGTTGGTGACCCTGCTAAGATCAAAACTCTTAGAAACCCTCTTACTTGGAATCAAATATGCTTGTTTACAGGTGAATACTGAAGGTTTCTGAACTTCAGTACTTTTAGAATTGTCCCTGTAAGGTCAGTGAGTGAGAGCAGGAGCCACGCTGTTGCTCTGTGCTTGCATAGAGGCTTGCCCAGAGGGGTCCAGGTTATGACCTTGTGCACTTGACCAAGTGCAAGTTGCTGAAGTGGTACAAAGATGAAAAGCATTGCCCTATTTCTTGCTGAAACCTGTGATTTGCTCTCCTTTTTAAAAATTATTTCCTCTAAATAACAGTTATGGGCTGAAAGGGACTGACATACTGAAGCTTGCCAAACATAAGATAGAATTGCTAAGGTGGGAAAGGCTGCTGTGAGAGGATATATCTTCATGCCTTTTAAAAGCAAACTCTTGAGTGAACTGAAGCTAGGATGTGAAGCCAGACAGTTGCTCTGCTGAGGTGTGGTGGTGCTTTGAGACCCTCCTTTACACAGAATCCTGTCATGTGTCCTACACTTCAGAATGACAGAGAAACGGGAAGGTCACAAATGACCACAGTACCACAGCCTTCCTTTTCATGCAGTTTTTCTGAAGAGGTATGTGGTAGATAACGCTACTGATAATGTAACCAGCTGTCAAAAATCCATTTGTACCAAGGCAATCTGTGTTGTATTATGTCTCCGAGAACTGAGAATGTCATAGGAAAATGTCTTTGGCAAGCAAAGTACAGGTTTCTTTTAAAATTTATTTCTAAGTTAAATGGTGATGGATTACATCTGGATTATGTTAGCACTCACCTTTGGGGATGATGTTTGAATTCTAAGTCTTTGCTTAGCAGATCCATACTAGACAGGTTACTGTTATTGTCTTCTTTGTGGTCATGATTTAAATGTGGACATGTTGCGGCAAGAAGAGTTACAAACATTAACCTCCTTCTGCTCACAGCATTACCTGGAGGTCATGCATTGCTACCTGGAAATATTTCACACTATTCTTAAAGGCTTTAGGGCCTTTCCTGGGTGGCTTTATGACCCTTGGAGTGGCTCTAGGTCATTCTTCTCCATGTACCTGTGCCCAGCCAGTGGGTCTTGTCAGGTCTTACCAGTGTAATGAGCAATCCCGTTATGCGATGTGTAGGTCTTGACTATGGAATAGGCTGCTCAGGCTCTGGATGAATGAATAAATGAGCATCTGCAGGGGAATGCTCGTCCAGGGGATGTGGTGGAACACTCCCAAAGCGTAATGAGGAGCTGGATTAGATCAGATTTACACTATTAGATTTCCCGCGCTGTCACCACGCCGGAGTGGTCCCTATCAAGGGGGTGTGTATGGAAAGGGCAGCGTGTTTGACAGGACCCCTAGAGGGCACTCTCAGATTCCTTTTGGACCGCGACAAGCATCCCTTGCAGCCGCACACGCCAGCTTCTGGTGCGCCTGTTACAAAGCACTAACAGATCTTGTGTGTGCGCCTTATCTGAACACAGCCCATACTTGCTAATGAAAGCTACTGATACAAGCATCAGACTTTCCAGAAAAAGGCAGTAATGTGCACAGAAAAGTGTCGGAGTATATTTTTCTGTTTCTTTCTCTTTTCTTTTTTTGTTTTCTTTTCTTTTTTTTTTTTTTTTTTTTTGTCTTTAAAGGAAGAAGAAAATGTGGTCAGGGTCTCATGTGGGATGTCTGTGGTGGGACTCAAGATGGATTTAACATGCTTCCTCCTGCTCTCCTTTGTGCTTTAACTACAACTAGTTAAAAAGACAAGACATTCCTGTGCTTTGAATATTTTCAAGCATTGCTGAAAATGCAGATGCTGTCTGTGTGCCCTCACCTTTACTTCCAATCAAAGGAGCTGTGGGAGGGTGAAATAAAGCCTCAAAGAAGGTTCAGTATTTCATCAAACCTTATGAAAAGCAAATTTTTTGAATTAATATGTCAAATGAGATTACTTAGATTTCAGACAGGATTTTCCATTCCCCCCCCCGTTTCTCTATACCTAGTAATTTTGCATGATGGAGATATGAGTAGGATATGCTGTATTTCCAGTACTTCTTAATTGCATCAGTACCTTGGGGTGGATCTCACTGAAAAGTTATCCTGTCTTTCAGCTAAAACTGTATAGAGTTTGCCTCAAATAAATATGGATGCTTCTGTCCTAATGGTGAATACAGTCTGCCAAAGTACTAGTCTGAATATAAAAGAATATAAAGCAAGTCAGTGGCTTTAATTTATTCAGACTACAAACAATATGGTAAGCTCCTGTAAATGTTTGGGATGCGTCAGTGTTTTCCTGAATCTGCCTGTTATGGTTTTTCAGGGCATAACTCATACTTGTTTGCAGCTACTGGCAGGACAGACAGTGTGCTCTGATGAGCTGCAGGCACAGGCTGCTTCAGCAGATTCCAGGGATTTGCTGTCACAGTTTATTCAAAAAATAAGCACATCTCCTAATAAATGTTGTATGCAAATATGGCTCAGCCATCCCTACATGAGATTCTAATTCATTCATTTAAAGATGTTAATTTTATAGTGTATGCAAATTTGCATATGTAATTCAGCACAGGCAGGAGTAATCTTTTATTCGCATCACTTCTGACATTTTAATCAATGATTTATGTCATATTCTTACATTTATTATCCCTCCCTCAGAATGCTAAGGCAGATTGTTATGCATTGATATTTCTATATATACATAAAGCTCATTAACACTCTGACAGAAGAATGGTCAAAGTGCAGGAACAGGGGGCAGGCGTTTGGGGGCTTATGCTTTACTGTCTCTACAGGCTGGTTGTGCTCTTGATAAACAACTTCCCTGTGTCACGGTTGTTCCATCTGCACAATAGAGATAGCACTGCCTGAACTCAAAGGTGCAACTAATTGGAGTTTTTAAAGCTTCTTGAGCTCCCTGGCTGGAAGCTGCTGCATAAATATTCTTCTGGTCACAAAGAAAAATAATGATGCACAGTCCTATGTAACGGAGATATCATCTGTTGTTTCTATTTTTTTTCTGCTTTTAAAGGTGGTTGCAAAAATGGTATTCTTTTCCTGGAGACTTCCCCTTGTAGGTATTCACAGTCACACACTCACTGACTTTTTGACAAAATACGTCTTTTACTGCTATTTCCTTCTTCTGACTGTTGGCTTTCGAGATCTGAGGGACTCAACTGGATTTTATTGCCTCCTAGGCACCATTAACAGAATAATTCATCTTGTCTCAATGCAGTCACTCACTCCCCTGTGAATCCTTAGAGGGCAGTTGAGTTACAAAGATGATTGGAAAAGGCCGAATTGTAAGACACAGAATTACAGAAGAGTAATTTCAAAGGCCTGATTTCACCAACAGGCCTTTACAACTGGAGTGAATGTACGAAGAGAAAGAAATCAGCTCGGATCTCAGATCCCATTTTGAGTTTGAACCAGATGTTTGTATTTAGAAGAATTATTTGTGATAGAAAACAACAAGGGATTTTTCAAATGCATAATTTCAACTTAAATGGTGGAAATGCCACCCTGCAAGTCACTCAGGGTTAGAGATTTGCCTATGTGATTTTTAGAAATACATGTGTGTTCTTATCATGCAATAAAGGCAACCCTGTGCCCTGCAGGAATCCAATTCTCTTAAATCGGAAAACAGCAAAAGGAAAGAGATTTGGACTATGAAAAGTGCAAAGTGATTTCTGCTTCTGTATGAAACACCAGCAAAACAGACGCCTGTTCAGTTAGGTAGATATGTTTTGAGTTTTTAATTGCATGCTATATGGCATCACTGAAAAGTCAGCCTGGAGGTTTGTGCAAGTTCTGTGCTGCTGCTCCCTTGGCATGCACTTGGTCACCCAGTGCACTAACCTCTCCAGGCATTTGACCATTTCATAAAAAGCTGCACTTCTGCAGATACTTTTTGCCAGTATCCACACAGGCTCTAGAGATTTATTTTCTGGTAGTAAGTACTACTCATTCATTGCACTTCATAGTTTTCCTGTGTGGTTTTAAAAGTAATTTGGCCAGAGGTAAGAGCTGCAGATCCCATGGGCTGCAGCCAGCCTTTGTTGCACATAAATCATAGCTTGCTTTAGGTTATATTTTCCTTGGAACGGAAAGCTAATTTGTTTAGCTATGTTGGTCTAGGGGCATCAAATTGGACCATATTGTCACTGGTAACAAAAACAAGCTCACAGACTGCTCAGGACATCAGTAAAGGTAATTGGTCAAATTACTTCATCCAGTTATAACTCTAAACATCCAATAAGTTAGTCAAAGCTTCACCTTTTCATGAGCTATCAGTTCATACATCACTCCTGACATGAAAAGGGCTTTATTCCTACAGCTTTAGCACCAGAAGGTTTTTTTTTTAAGTCTTAAAAATATCATCTGTGCACAAGACAGTCTTGGAAATTTTATACCAGTAACAAATATCTCACTGAATCAGACTGTCAGGATAGTTCTCCCAGGTTATTTGAGTTTATTTTGTAATTGTACTAAGTCACTGAAGTTACACCTTTCAAATCAAACCTTAATATTAAATTTAAGCAAGAGAAGCAATCATGCTTACAGCTTCTAGAAGTAAGCTGAAATAAGTTTAATTATTTAGTAAAATGATTTATGAACAAATAACTTCTTGCTATCCTCTGTCATCATTACGTTTCTGTCTAACATCCAATTTTTGAAATGAAAATATTGTTTTCTAATTTGTTCATTATATGGCCTCTCTCTTTAAAATTTTAATGCTGCACTTCACAGCACTGTAAAATAATTACAAGGAATGAGAGAGTAGTCTCTTTCCTGAATGACATGAGAATGATCCCTCTGTTCCTAGAGCAGGTGTTATGAGACCCCACTGGTGGGCTCCCAGGCCTGGAGTCCCAAAGCTTCCCTCCTTTGCTTTAACCCTGTCAAAAAGAGCTACCTCTGACAGATAATAATGGATATGGGTCCAGATATTGTGTTCCTCTCCTTACACTGACTTTGCTAAAGAATTACAATTTAGGAAGAGTGAAGACACCTCTGCCCCCAGACTGTAGTTTTCTTCACAAATGAAAAGGTTTTGCCACAACGTTACAACGCATTTAGCTCCCAATTCAGTAACTGTTTCTTTTTTTTTTGGTATTGTTAAACTTCAATAGGTCTGGCTGCATTGATTTTGTTGGAATTAATGACCCTAAAGGATCAAAGGTACTAATGTGACCCTGGCTTTGTACAACATTAAATTATAAAAGAATGTACAAAATTTCAGATGCAGGAACTTCGGCCTCCTTACTCTGATGATCTTTTAATGCTGTAAGGAAAGAACCATCAAGAAAAGCATTTGAGATGTGACTCATTGAACTCTATAGTCTAAGCCCATTTCTCACAAATTCTACAGTTGAGAAGAAATAAGTAAATTCTACAGTTTCACACTTTCTTTTCATCCCATCTTTGACAGGAAGGAGGACAGGATAGAGAGGATAATAAAAAGGAGAGGACGATAGAGAGGACAGGAGTGAAGAGACAGAAATAAACCCTGATCATTAAGAAGCTGTTTTGTCTGCTGCTGCTGGGATCTCTTATTTTTCTCCTGGGGCCAAACAAGTAACATACACATTGGGAAGGAGAAACAGTGGGAGAAAGTGCAACTAGTCCCGGCTCCAATGTGCAAGCCTAGGGAAAAGCAGGTGCAGTAACCACTTGTGGCAGCTACTCTGACTCCATATGCCTATATCGCATTTACCAGCAGTGACACTCATGCCAGCTGTCAGCCTGGTTTAGAGACCTAGTGGCCAGGGAACCTTGTGTCCATGTGGCCCAGAGGTGCCACAGGCACTGCCCTGGTGCCCAGCCTGAGCTGTTGCTCCATTGGGAGGGACATGTTTCTGAATGAACCCAGCAGTGTGCCCAAGCATGTGGCTCTAGGCTGCCCCAGCACAAAGGAAAATCATGGTATATAGACATAGCTTGAGTGCAATCACCCCCTCTGAGGCTTGGAGAGCTTGTACTAGAGAGGGTTGTTTATAGTATTGCTTGTAGTTATGCTTCCTCTCACATCAGGTGGCAGCTTTATCTTTTTTATCAGTGGGTATTTTTTTCTCTGCAAGATTGTCTAATGGTTGTTTGGTTTGTGTTTTTTGCACATGTATACTTTTAGCATTTGAAATGTCCCATCCCAAAGCTTGATTAGCACCTTGCTCATTTTGTAGCTACCACCTGCTATTACTGGAAGATACAAAGAACAACTGTTCTACTTTTGCTATGCTATTCACAATTTGACTGTATCCTTCCTGTGCTGTTTCTGTTCCATGCTGAAGAGCCTTAATCTGTTCTTAATCCTTGTAATGGAGATTGTTTACCCACTCTTGGCACCATGCTCTTTCCTTTTCCAGCTGTCCTGCTGTCTTTCTGAGTGCCTCATCACCACTTCTAGTGTGCAATGTTTTCTAGTTATTTATATATGTGTACTCCATAGTTTACAATCAAATTAATTTAATTTAATCATTAAGTTGAAATTCTGTCCCCCTATACATATTCTAGCATGTAAAGGATGCTATCTTGTCAGTATCTTACTAATACCCAAATGTCCTGATGACAATCAGAAATGGACAAATCAGTAACCACACCCCAAATAGATCTCAGCATGTAAGCCTTGATTATATAGAGTTTAATATATATGGGTACATGGGAAATACAGCTGTTTCTTCTTCAAAGTCTACAGTGTAAAGTTTAATGGTACACTACACAAGAGTATGTGCAGGCAGGTAACATAAGGTTTTGTTGCCCTCTTCATTCCAAATTGGGTACAAGCTACTGAAAACATGAAAAAAAAATTATGCTTTTAGCCCTTCCCATTAATGGCTTGTCTCACTTTTCTACCTGTTTTCAGATTATAACAACTCATTCCAAAACATGATCAGAAAAAGTAAATGGAGGCATCATGGTATCGGGGAATTGCTCATCTCAGTTTAATAGCTCTATTTTTATAATTATTGATTGAAAATTACTCTCTCTGAGAGCTGTTGAAATATGTTTTCATGATACATTTTGCACCAGAAATGCCAATAGTTACTGCTCAATAATCCTGCCTTTAGTTTGCCTAGTCCTTCATCTGCTAATAAGAGACTCCTTTGTGTAACGCATCTTTGGGCACTGCACAAATATACCTCAGTGTAGCAATCATTTGTAGTAGGGCTGTCTCACAGTGCTGCTGAGGCAGATTAGAGGAAATGCTAACTTCAAGTGAATGACAAATGATCCAAGGGGATGCATGATTACCAACCACTTGATAATCGCCACATGATAAGATCACTGTGGCTTGACTGTATGTCAAGGCTGTATGATGCTCCTTGTGCCATGGCACATCCTGAAAGGCATCAAGAAGAATCTGATATGGAGATCTGTGAGAAAAATATTTGTTGAATTGATGGTGTCATGGTTTAAACCCAGTCAGGTAACTCGTTCACTCACTCCCCCCCTTCTTTCCCTCCCCCTAATCTCGGAGGGACGGAGAGGAGAATCGAAAGAAGGCAACTCCCACAGGTTGAGATAAGAACAGTTTAGTAACTAAGGTATAACACAAATCACTACTGCTACCACCAATAATAATAATGATAAAGGAAATAACAAGGGAAGAGAATACAACACCTCAGCACTAGCCGACCGATAACTTGCCCCCCCCCCCAGCCTGACCAAGCACTGACCGATACCTCCTCCAACCCCGCAGTCCCAGCCCTTCCGGGTAACTCCCAGTTACATCCTGGGCATGACGTGCTGTGGTATGGAATACCTCTTTGGTCAGTTTGGGTCAGGTGTCCTGTCTCTGCTTCCTCCCGGCTTCCCCTCCTCCCTGGCAGAGCATGAGGCTCACAAAGTCCTTGGCCAGACCAAAACATCATTGTTATCAGCTCTGTTCCCAGGCCAAAAGTCAAAACACAGCGCTGCACCAGCTACCAAGGAGGAGAAAAATGACTGCTACTGCTGAACCCATGACAGATGGATAGCTTCTGTCTCTTGGATTATCTGAGCTGTAGTGTTATGTACAAAATGCACTGGTAATCCTTTGCTTGTGCCTGGTGAGCTGAGAATTAGCATCTCCTCATCATATGTGTTTCTTGGAAGCCAGGTTCTGCCTAGCTTTAACGCAAGAATGGGTGACAAAGGGTCCCTTTGGCAGCCAAGGCCATTGAACCATTCACCATTACCTTCCTCTGTATCTATCTGCAGCCTCCAACCTGGGGAATAGAACTATAAACACTCCAGCTGAATTAATAAGCAGAACTAGAGATCCAAAAGAGAGAGGGACTGTCATGCTGATGCAGGTGTGATGGCAGGAGAGCAAACAGCAGGGAACCATGGGGAAGCACCCAGGGTAAGGCTGCAGCCTGGCTGGCAAAAGAGCAACAGCTTTTGTCAGGGATGGGAGGGAGGGAACACCACCATTCAACCGCTACCATGCTAAAATTGCTCCATCGAGGTGTTGTTTCCTGGGATTGCTCTTTGTAATTTTATGCTTCATAGAATATTTGTATGTGTCTTTCCTGTTAGTACAGTGTGCACCAGTAGAGCTTAAGCCTGTCATGCTTTCAGAGCTGAATTCTATGGAGCTCCAAAACCGGTAAGTCCTGAAAGGCATGCTGCTGTTTAAGATTGTCAGGCATTTCTTAATTGTGCAGTCAGCACAAGTTTCAGTACATAGCTGTGGGTTTTTTTAATTGTATGTGCCCTGAAAAGTCCTGCTCCCAAAGGATGTTCATTAAAAATTTTAATAGGGGTTTTAACAGCCAAGCTACATGAAAATGCTCAGCCTTTAAGTACTGTCCCCAGCATTAATAAAATTAGAGGAAATTCATTCTGCATTTGTGCAACAATTATCCCCCAGTTTATATTTTGTTCCTCTAGATCATCTTACTTGCTTCAAGTATCCTGTCTCCATGATTTATTGCTAGATTGGCTTTGTCACCATCTGGTCTGTTGTTGCTCAAGAAAGAACAAATCCCCAGAAAACATCACTGTCCAGTGTAAGCACCATATAAGCATCCCCTGCACATTCAGCCAAACATTGACTAATAGCAAGCTAAGCTATAATCACAAATTCCCTCCTTTCCTGTTCACTACAGTTCAAATTCATATCAAAAACTTGGTGGAATTCAGCTGTCCTCCTTGGGGATATAGGTTACCATCTGTCTGGCTTTCAGTGGTACATTTAAAAAACATTTGTCCCATTTTCATAAAACATCCTGCTGCACAGCAACCGCTTTAATATCTAATTACACAGCGTTATGTATCACATATGTCACAACCAGAATAGTTTGACCTAAGCTTATCTTATCTAGTCTAGTCTGTTTTTCTATCTTAAATTAAGCTCTCCAAACACCTACAAATCCAAAACTATGACTCTAGCTAACGTAATTAAAAAAAAATAAGTAAATATTGAACCGCCTGAGGAGTATTTTGGATTTAATTTGGTAGTTTATATAAGATTTTCATTTTTAAAGCAAACTAGATTTTAAACTAAAGGTTAATGTACTTACCATCCCATAAAAAGTAGACTCCATGTTAGTAAAAGCAGGCAAGAGAATAGTAGCACATATCAGTTGTTATGCTGCCTACATAAACACATACAAATGCCAAAATGTAATAAAATAAACTAGTCTTCCCCACTTTTCAGATCTTCTTGGCTGTTGTTGGAGGCCCATGCAGAGGACAGACAGACATTCTGTGGTCTGTCAGGGAGAGCATATTTCCAAACCACATCTACTCAGGATGGTTGATGCAAAGCCTACTCATGTCTGTGGGAAGCTTCCCATGGACACCACCAAGCTGTTGGGGATCCCTGGAGAAGGGCTGAGGAGAGGCAGCCAGAATACACCACAGCCATGTCCATCCTCCCTGGCCAAGCCACATGTTATCACTAATGACACCTCTGAGCATGTTTACAATGAAGTTAAAGATGATCAGGGCATGGATGGTCTGGGAGCCCTGTGGTTTCAAGTGCACCTGAAACTGCTTGATACCAACATCCCTTGAGGCAGTGGCATTCACTATCCTCGACCAGTTGCTTGCTTTGCACCATTTTGCCCAGTGATGCTGTATTTCTGCCCTGCTTATGCAGGGATGATGTTCCAGGGGTAATGCCTAGAGCATCCTGTTTCCCCTTCACCTGGCCAGCATCTTTCTTCTCCCCTCCCCCCCCCCCCCCCTCCCGAAAAGTGCTGAAGGAGACCAGAGTTGCCATGAATATGAACTTAGGAGGGGTGATGATCTGTAGGTCCTAAGGGGCTTGTTAAGGGTGAGGGATACGGAAAGTCTTGGAGACTCCACTCCATTCCTCTGGGAGAGCTCCCAGCTGAAGAGTGTGATGAGAGTGTCTCAGGAGCTGGGGCTCAATGAGAGGAAAAGGAGAGTGAGATGTAGGGAAGAAAAAAGGAAAAAGTACTTCCTTCTTCTACCTAGAAACTCAAGCAGAGCCTTTGGCCAAAAGTGTTAGTATCCAACACAACATGAAGTTGTGTCATGTTTTTTTCCGCTATCAGGTCCTGGAAGTTTGAAATAGTATTTCCTATGGCTACCCCAAGGAGAACAGTTGCAGCAGTTGTACTGAGACGACAAACAGATGATGGATAGTAGCAATTTTTTTTTTTGAGCACAATATTTTTTCCATCTGTATCTAGGCAGAAAGCAGCTATCTCATTCACAGCTATTTGTCTAAGAGAAGTGATAAATTTAACTAAAGAGCATGGGGAATATACACTCTTGAAGGTGGTAGGATACTCCCCTGTAATGACACCAGTTCTGCCTGCATTGAATCTAAGGCAAGTTACTCAGAAGTCTCCCTCAATTTCTCCAAGTCTTCTCCAGATAGATATGACATAGTCCATAGAACAATGTTAATGATGGACTCTGTAGTGTAGGATTCTTCCCCAAAACTCAGAATCACCTTAGAAGAACATGCACTATAGCGAAGCTCATGAAAGCAGTCAAGCTTGATCAACCAAACTGTCTGCACTGAACTGCCTCCTGAGCATTCTAGCACATGAGGAGGACTTTGCCTGTTTTGCAAAGAAAAGGTCCATTTTGAGGAAGCTGTATTGTTGGAGCAAAGGAGATCTGGGGTGGCTGAATATATATAAATACACTAACTCTGTCATACCTGGAACATGAATGTCCTTTACATAAGTTGTACGACTGGGCAAAGGAGATTTGCATCCCCCAGGACTGGTCATGGTTTGGTTGCACATTAGCAAGCCTCAGTTGTCTGGTAGCAATGTCCTGAAAGCACTGTAGATGCTTGGCTAGGCTCCCTAGGGCTCAGAGAGATAGATAGGAGCATCAGCAGTGCAGGGCTGGAGACACACAGGTGATTAGAGCTGCCCATCTTTTGCAAATGATGATTATTTTCCTTATATTATAGGCATTAAACTGAATGCACAGTAGTAAATGCCAGATTTTATCAGACAGAGAATGTAATTTAAGAAATGAGCATTGAGTTCTCAGGAAGACTTGCAGCAAAAGCCGGAAAGTTTGTAAATCACTTCTGAGATTTTAGACAACTTGTTCTATTCTACAGACACCCCAGTAGAATAGAAAAACCTCTTTGTAAGAAAAACTGCATAGACATCATATAATGTTTCATTATACTGCTGAGCTAGTCAATGGGATATACAAAATATTCAGACATCAATACCAAAGACTATTTGCTAACTACACCCAGTGGTAATATTATAGCATTGGGCACAGCTAGCCAGGAGAAAAATAATCTGATACCCATTAAAATTTGTCTGCTGTTTCAAGACAGATTATCTGACCAAGATCAGTATGACTCAGGAGTTACCTCAGAGGAGACCTCCTGAGCTATATGGTATTCAAAACAACATCTGAATGAATAAAAATGAACACAAGTAAGTTTCAGAACTAATGAGATATTTCATCATAAGTTCATCAGCGGACATCTTACCTCACAAATAAATAAATACAGAAGGAAAATGATCTCTACATTTACCTTGGTGTAACTTTGCATTTTTTGCTGAATGACAGAATTTATAACTTTCTGCCCAGAACTTCATTATACATCTGTTTTTGAGAACATTCACTCGTACAACTGTGATTGCCAGAGCAATCACACTTGCAGCCAAGCTACAAAATAATCCTCCACTTATGACTCGTCTACGCACAGAGGTGTAAGCACTCCAGTAAAGGTAGAACTTAATAGCTCATCCCACTTCTATTGATGGAATTAATCAGGACAAACTGATGGTAAGGCAGGCTTCCCTTTTAATAAGCAGAGAATAGTCATGAGTCTGCACACATAAAGAGATGCTATTTGATGCCCCTGAAATGTACAGCAAGGCAAAAGTCAAACTTTTGTATAAACTTATTAGAGATGAGATTGGAACAAAACAAATAAGTTATGTGTATGATTAAGTTGCCCCATGAATGAAGGTGGTCACAAAGGCCACCAGAATAAAAAAGTTTGGGTTCTAGCATGGTAAGAAAGCTGCTTTGTGAACCTACAGCTTTTCTATGGAGATTCCTGTGTCATCAGTTCCCTGTTGCTCATGTGCCATTAATTCACCAGTGTGATGTGCAAGCTCAATCACATAGATGCTGCATGAATTAGTGTGCAAATAAGTCTCAGGATGTCTACAAATCCTTTATATGTCTGTGCTGAGTCTCCGTATGGCTGTGCAAGGAGCTGAGCAGATGTGTTCACTCACACTTCCAACAGTTCTAAGTGCAGTGCTCTTTAGGTCTAGCTGATGAGATTACCTGTTACGCTATTTCTTTAAAGAGACACAAAGAAATCTTCACAAAAACCCTGAACATACCTAATATTTCACACCAAAGTGATGGGAATACTCTGCAGCATTCTTTGCATAAACTTGAAGTATGCACCAGGACAGGATGTTAATTCCCTCTTATGACTGCTGGTAAATGAAAGACAGTGAATACACATATATCTATCTCAGAAGATGCATTAATAAATTTCATGAGTGTTTTAGGAATTTCAGATGAACAAAACCAAAAACTATGAAGTGGCTTTTAATGATTTTCAAGACCAATAACTGTGTGTCTCAGACTCAATGCAACTTCTCTGAGTAAATAAAAAGCCTTGGCTTGTACAAAGAACTTGAGAATATGAAAAGTGTCTCCAATTTCAAACACGGCTTCTGTTAACCAGAGTCACCCAAGTTTTGTTTTAGGGAACAATTGATAAGATCTGCTTGGTTGGTTAGTAAAAGGGTATTAGAGTGAGTATGAAAAATGTGCATCTTTGATTACAAGCCAATATAACAAAATGAGTTGCATTAGTAAAAATGAACCTGAGCATTTTTATTTTTTTACTGTGTTAAAGACTGTTGTATACCTAAGGGATATTTGACGGAGGGTGTGGGAACAAGCCCTTATAAAATCTGTGAATGGTATAGCATCTGCAGCTGAGAATGCCTGATGACTGGGTAATGATGGGAGTGTTTTGTGTAAAGATGTGAGCTTATATCCTGTATGAACTCTTAGGGGTAAAGACCTTGCAATTTACTAGCAGAGAATTTTGCAGAATACTTTCCTGATACATTAATTGAACCCTTAGGTGCTTGTGTAATAGAGTAATAACGATTAACCATATAGCATGTGAGATGCAGAACAAAAGTTTAGGCTAAGAAAAAGACAAATAGGTGACTGCAGAGAAGTACAATAATTTGTAACTTAAAAATTGTATTAAAGAGTGAAGCAGCTTCTGAGCAAATAAAAATGTTCTCACAGAAATGTAAGATTACCTCTTAACGAGATTAATCTACATGGTGTTTAGATGTTTCACTCCTTGGTACTCTAAAGCGTATGATTTGCGGTAAGTCTATTAATCAAAGTGATGGAAGAATAAAATCTTCACACTCAACCAGGAAGACATCAAGTCAATATCAAAATCATAACATTTTAAGTTAAAGCTGTCTATCTGGACTTTGGAAATGTTTAGACTACACAACCAAAAGTTAGAAACCAAACATTTGAACTAAACTGATAACAAGTGATCATTAATTAAGACTGAAGTCAACAATCTGGCACTGACGAAATTTCTGGGAACCTGTGCCAAAAGTCTAAAGTAAGACATCCAAAGTAAGTTCATAATAATTCATCATCAATTTGAGATGAGATAAGCTCACTGGAGGAAGCCAGATGTGGATAATAAAGGGACTACAGGCAGTCTGTACAATAAGTATTAACTTATTTTCTGAGAAGTAGGCTAATGGGGACTCATGGTTCAGCTAATTTAGGACTTTTTTTTATAATTGGATAACCAGTAATTTAGGGCTGAGGATACTATTATTGATGCTGTCAAAGATTTATATTGAGATGCCATCTAACTACTAAACTCAGCTCTTGAACCCAGTTGTGCCAGGCTGTGTCCCAGCACATATTAGTGCCAACCCTTTCTTCACCTCCACTCTTGGTCTAAAACCCAACAGTTTATTACTACAGGAAGTGTACTAACAGCTTCAGGAATCATGGAATCATAGAATAGTTTGGGTTGGAAAGGACCTTAAGATCACCTAGTTCCAACCCCCCTGCCATGGGCAGGGACACCTCACACTAAACCATGTCACCCAAGGCTCTGTCCAGCCTGGCCTTGAACACTGCCAGGGATGAAGCATTTACCACTTCTTTGGGCAATCTGTTCCAGTGCCTCACCACCCTTACAGTAAAGAACTTCCTTATATCTATCCTGATCTTCACCCATTAAGTTTAAACCCATCAGACCTTGTCCTGTTGTTACAGTCCCTGATGAAGAGTCCTTCTCCAGCATCCTTGTAGGCCCCCTTCAGATACTGGAAGGCTGCTATGAGGTCTCCATGCAGCCTTCTCTTCTCCAGGCTGAACAGCCCCAACTTTCTCAGCCTGTCTTCATATGGGAGGTTCTCAAGCCCCCTGATCGTCCTCGTAGCCCTCCTTTGGACTTGTTCCAACAATTCCATGTAAACAGAAGTGAGATGTGCTCAGTTCACAGCTATTCAGTGGCAAAGATCCCAGCGCAGGTTATGAGCAGGGTATGCTCTGCTGGGCATTGGGGATTTTCAAGGAACAGCTCATAGGCTGCTGGTGGTCTGCAAGGCACTCAGAAGTGGGTAGCAAAGGCAGAAGTTGTATGTATCACTGTTTCTTCTGCTGTGACTACTTTTGCCCTATGAAATGGTTCCCAGTTTCTTTTAACCATCTACTGTCCTTCAAAAGCTTCTTGAAAAGGATGGTTGTCCACAGATTAGAAGACATAGGTGAGGAGCTGAAAGAGGACTCTGCAGTGACGTATTTTCTCTCAAGCTTTCGCACTTGCAAGAGGTAGCCCTGGAGAGTAAACAGCTGCCCGTATGCTATTTATATAAGCTATGACCACGGCACGCTGAGCACCCTCCTGTTTCTCTTCCCCAGGATAGTGTGACACATTTCTGTGGAGCTGCTGGCTATGCCTGAGGAGATGCTTGCAGTCTTGCATGGATGATTTGGACTTGGGGGTGGCCCAAGTGCAATCAGTGTAGGTCATCCCAGCCTTGCTCTGGGCAAATGCAAGCAGTGGGCAGTCGTGGCTGCTGGCAGGGAGGTGAGGTGAGGTGAGATGAGAGGCAGCTGAAGATAGCCAGAGACAGGGGAGGAGTGGGGAGGGAGAGACCTGTGGTGTATGAAATATCCACTTCCACCAGCAAACGGGACCCGACGTGGCGCTCTCACAACACTCCATGCAAACGGAGCTGCTGTGATGCCTGCAGCCTGGTGCCCCTGCAGGAGCCTTCCCACCAGAAAAGGGGTGTATGCTCCTTTTGCCCTCCTTGATACTGTAAACAACGTCATCCGGAGAAATACTCACTCTCCAAACTCTGTGTTAAGTCTCACTCCTCACACAACAGTCATGCACATTCTGTATCGTAATGGCCCTTCTGCAGCACACGCTCTGCACCAACAGAAACTGCTGCCAGAAGAGGAGAGTCCATTACATGTTTTCGGTTATGAATACCGCCTCTCCTATCATCTCTCAGCTACAAACAGCTCCTGCAATACCCCTATCCTGCACCGTAGATGGCGGTGTGCAGTTACTTTCCTTGGCATATTTACTTATTAGCTGCTTCCTTGACATTTGCTGGAAAACTACTTCACTCAATAAACAGCAAAATTGATAGCATCTGAGACTATATTTAAACACTATTAATTTCATATCTGAAATAGGAGTATTTGTTAAGTGTTTGCTGTAAACTTTAGTGTATCATAAATCCAGTTGTTTTTATAGGTCAGATCCCAGAAGAAATCTGAGCGGAGAGACTGAAATGTAGATAAGCAAAAGAAAATTTCCTCTGGTTGTTGTATATAAGAATAATAAGCTATTAATTCCCCAAGCACATGACTACATTCGGCATATGTGAATACATTCAAAGGCTAAATATTTTAAATCCATATTATTGCTCTCCAAAATAACTAATGTGTTCACCAAAGCATTTTATGAATCGACTCTTAGTTCTTTAAGATTAAGTCCTTTTTATGTTTCCTACATGGCAGAACGTAGCCTGTACTGGTTCCGCATTCAAAGATGTTTTCCCACTCAATTTTTTCCTTGTGTGACAATCAGACATCGCAACTGCGTTGCACCTACGTAGTGGTAATGCTCTAAAGTGGCAAAGGGTGAAATGGGCTTGTGCAGACCCTGCTGTTTGTGTCATGAAGTACAGTTGATGCCAGACAGGAGGATTTGAGCTGACTTTTCTTCCTTAAAGCTGGGCTTCAGGACAGTCATCTGATGACTAGTAACTAAGCATGAAGGAAGAGATAAAGCTTTTGTTCCTTCTCTCAAAGGTTTTATTTCCCAAGCAGGAAAATTGGTGTGGAGAACATGAAGAGAAAGGACAGAGTGTGCATGGGGCTGTCTGGCTTGAGCAGAAGTCACTTGTAGGCTGATGTCGGAGCCCCTAACAAGCCTCTAGGTTCAATGTTGCTGAGCAAGACTTTTCCTTTCCACTCCAGCAGAGCCATAAGCAGAGGTGAGATGGCTATAAAGCACACTCATAGCTGCCTGCTGAAAGTTCTCCAGTGAACATCTTGCCTGGAATATTAACCACTGCAAACCAACCCTAAGTCCTCTCAAGCTGAGGCCTGAGCAGCAGTAGCAGGCTTGAGTTAGTGACACCAACTTACCACTGAATGCACTGTTATTGCACTTGCATGAAAAAAGACGGAGGTTAAAGCGGTCCAGGCCCCTCAGGGAGCAGATACAGCATTTGAAAGTCACAATTCACTAAACAACAGTGACAGAGAAGCTGCTCACACACTTTGTGCCAGGGTTTTTATGCCATCTTGCAGGTACCCTCCACCTGGGGAAAGGCTCATGCCTGGCAGTTATTTGTGTGAAGGATGGTGTAGGGGGAGCAAAGATGGGAATATGTCATATCATCTCTCCAACTAAGATAAGTGGGTTGGTGCATCAAGTTAGGCAACAGTTTAGTTGGTGTATCTTCCTTGCCTTAGCTGGAGAGATGAGGTTACTCCAGGGAAAACCGGTCAGACTGTGCACACTGTGCCTGGAACTATTGAATCAGGTTTGTGGTGATGGCAAGAGCCAGTTTATAACTTACCAACTAGTTTGAGGTTAATAGGTCTCATATGACAGCCAAACAGAACAGCCAAGTTTAGAAGAATTGTGACAAGACCTGAGTGAATCAGGTGAGTGGACGACCCAAAGGCAAATGAAATGCAGTGCCTGCAAACATAAGGAATAGTGGCAAATACCCTTTAGAGAGAGGCACATTCAAACTTTAATTTAGACACTTCACAGGACTTTCAGTTCACTGTATTATTTCAGAAAAAAGATGACAGTTCAGTGAAGACATCTGCTCAGTGTTCAGCTGCCTTCAAAAAAATTTCTAGAAAGATTTTGCTGACAAGTATTAGTCCTGCTCTAGGACTTGAGTTAAAGCCAGTCCCCAATTATTACTCATCCAAAGTTTAAAACTATTCTGTACTGGACTCACTAGATAACACCTCTTTCCTGCACATAATGCCTCATTTGGGTAAATTTCAGGAATGTGCACTTGAGACCAGAATCTCCAAGTATTTCCTCTATGTGTACCCTGATCAGCTATTCAGCTTGCTCAAGGCACAGGGGAGGTGAAGGCGGTGTTTCTGTGGGGCTTTTTTACATCCCCTGAAGCAGTTATTGATGTCCAGAAAGATGAGTTTGGATTAGGTGAATGGCAGGACTCATCTTGCCTGGTATGTGGAAATGCAGCCTGTCAGAAGCAACAAGCAGCTGAGCGCAACTTGCAGCAACTCTGCAGCTACTCAAAATGATTCCAGTTTAACCCAGTCCCTGACTTGCCTTAGACTGTGAGGGGCTAAGGTAAAGCTCTTCCTTAAATCTACTCATCTCCAGCAAGAACAAAGAATATGGGTTTCACTCTTTAAATTCACCTAATCTTTACTTCACTGACTGGATTATCTTAAATATAGATCTAATTTATGTAATCAAATGCTATTTTTTTTTTCAGACCTGCAATGCCTTATGTACTTTGGGAAATCTGCTGTACATAGGAAGGGTTAAGAGTCATGCCAAAGACAGGACAAATACAAATACAAAACCTAACCATCTTTTATGAACATGCAATGATGTAAATGCTAACCTGAATGGGTGTTCCTCATCTGGGTGAAACAGCCTGAGGAAGCAGGTGTGAAGGACATGAGCCAGATGGACAGGGGGTATGCTCCCAAATTCAAAGATGCAGAATTTGGCCCTGATTTTTAGCATTGGATAGCAGCTATTTAATGCTAAGAATAATTTGGATACAGCAGTAATGCAAGCACATTTTAAATTCCTGATCGTTTAATAAAATTATCTAATTCGTTGCTGTATAAGTGTCAGGGACAGTTTATTTTACCAGGGTTAGTGCTACAAAGGAATTATTCTTTCAGATCCAGACGATCCCCTGATGATGAGCTATTTATGTAAAATTTTGATATGCTATAAAAATACTAGTGTTGGTTATTAATATATCCTACAGAACTAGCTCTCCCACAGTTCTGTAAAGGATACATCTTACTTAAGGCTTAAGACATTCTGTAACCCGTCCATCTGAAGATTTTACACAGCAATTGCTAGTTATTTTCATGCTTTACTTCGATAATAATAAAGGCATACTTTCAAACTTAGGCACGTTTATTAGGTACCCCGTTAATTAAGGATTGAAACAGTGCTCTCATGTTCAGCAGTATTTATTTTGAAAAAAAAAACCAACAAAAACCATTGGTATGTATTCAGTTTTTCTTTTTGAATGTTCAAATGCTCTTTTTCTCAGTGCAAGTGAAAAAAAACCCACAGCTGTCTTCATTCCCTGGTAAGGGACATTTTCTTTCTACACTCAAATGTCATGTTCTCTTGCATCCTTTCACTTTTCCTTTTGTCATTAATTCTGTTGCAAGGAAAAAGAACTGCACACTCCGCTGCAGAGCAAAGCAGGTCCGACTGATGCTCTCTCCTCTGATCTTTCTGTAGCACTATTCTCTAATATGACTACAGCACTAAGCCTTCTGTTTGGGGGTAGGCAACTGCAGGGCAATAGGACACAGCTTTCCAATTCTAGCTGCGAGGTTTGGTACTGTTTAAAAAATGGTTACAGCTATGACAATTGCTGGAAAACACAGTTATTTACCAGCAATAACTCATTCTTTCTCTGCAAGTTACCAAGAAAGAGGTATGTGCGTGCTCAAAATGTGGCCACATCTCAATCTTCTTTTGTTGTCAAAACATGTTTAGTGCTTTGAAAATAACTGTTAGAAATACAACAACTAAAAAACAAAAAAATAACAAAAATACATGCATTTTTTTTTTATTATTTTTGTTTTATTAATTGGCTTTTGTAGTTCTAGTGGTTGGTATAGTTATGCTTGTTGGGTTTTTTTCTTTTTTTTTTCTTAACCAGAATTTGGAACTGTTGCTTCAGGAATTTGTTAATTAAAATAAAAGCAAATTAAGTACCTCTTCAGAAAACCCTTGCTCGGTAGCCATAAGACAGGCTATTTAGCCTCAGCTGGAGTGAAGGAAGGGTAACTGCACATTCCATAAGATCACCAATTCCTATCTCTTCTAGACATCTGTCCTTGCTCTTTGACTTGTAAACAGCTCTATGCACACCTGGATGCTGAGACAGCACCACTATGGTTGTATAGAAAGGATACATTCGGTGAATATAAGTTACTGTATGTGAGTCTCTTCATCTTTTATGACATGGTCTATATAGAACTCAAGTGTAAGACATGAGTGACATCATAAAATGATAGATGGGGCATGGCTGGGATAATATGTTCCCCAAACAGGGATGACTGCACTGCTAGCTTGAAAATGTCTTCTGCTTTTGATGACTTAGAAAGAGAATAATGACTTCTGATGTCTGAACCTAACTCCTCCACCTAGCAGTGCTACAGATTTCAGATAGGAACATTACTGCAATATGAGTATATATATATAAAGATACCAGTAACCCAGCATCCTGCTTCTTGAGTAAACCCCAAGGCACTTACAGTGTGACTAATCTCACTTACTTTGCCAGTCATTAGGCTGAGATAGCCAGACTTGTACATTTTTCTCCAAAAGCTGTAACCGGCTTTCTCAATGGGTTCGTTGTGGGCAGGTGTAACTAGTGCTGCTTTTAACAGCCTGCCCACATAACATTACCCTCAGGTATTCTTGAGAGAGTTCAGAAAACATGGTGATATTCCTGATTGGGGTGAAAAACAAGGCAGTGCTGGTCACATCCCAGAAATATTTATTCAGAAATATATCCTAACAAGTTGACTATCAGAGCTGCAGCTCCCAAATCAGACCAGACCAGAACAATCCCTCCCTCCCAGATATGAAAGGATACTGAGAAAGAAGAAAGGCAAAAGAAAGAAGAAAAGCACCACATTTCCCCTCTATTCAGTCAACCAAAACACACTCTGTGCTTTTCAAGGTCTGTCTTAATTTGCTGATGTGGGCAACAGGATGAGGCTGTGCAGCCAGAGGAGTGGAGACATGGCAGGACCCTCTGGGGGTGCAGGGCAGAGGCTGAGGCACGACCCAAAGCTCCCATGAGCTGTCCCAGGCTGGGAGACGCATAGAATCACAGAATCATAGAATCGTTAGGGTTGGAAAGGACCTTAAGATCATCTAGTTCCAACCCCCCTGCCATGGGCAGGGACACCTCACACTAGACCATGTCACCCAAGGCTCTGTCCAACCTGGCCTTGAACACTGCCAGGGATGGAGCATTCACAACCTCCCTGGGCAACCCATTCCAGTGCCTCACCACCCTTACAGTAAAGAACTTCCTCCTTATATCCAGTCTAAACTTCCCCTGTTTAAGTTTTAACCCATTACCCCTTGTCCTGTCAGTTCCTGATGACAAGTCCCTCCCCAGCACGTGGCCTGGAAGGTGACAGGGATGCATGTGGCCCGGCAGGTGGCCGTCCAGCAAGGCGGTCGCAGGATAGGCTTTATTAACAACCAGCTAAGAATAAAGATGCAGTTTTAGAGAGTGGTACCAGGTTTTAGTCTGCCTGTGCTTAATGAAGCAACTCATGTAGCTTAAGGGTTTACAATTTGGACGGTGAATTGGTTTATTTTTAAATAAACAGCCTGCTTGCACCAGGCTGTTTTTAGAAGCTGGTAACTCAGTTTAGCCTTTATGTTCTTAGAAATTCAAGACAATCTTTAATGAAGAGCCAGGATGAAATGGCCAATCCTGATGGTGGTATCAAGCAAAATACAAGCTGAGATTGGAGTGTGGCATTATTTATGAGTGTTTGGAAGGTCCAGTCTCTTCTCGGACTCTATTAGCTGAGCCAGTGTCCCAGGGCTTTACTAACATTGGTAATGCCCCCCTAAAATGGTAACACAATTGGCTCTCATGCTAGAGCTTGCTTTATACACTGAAGGAACCCTGAAACTATCATAGTGAAAACAGGAAAAAAAAAAGAAAAAAGCAAGTGTAGTAAAATTATTAGTAGGAACTATGAATCTGTTTAAGGAGATTTTAATATCTGTTTTTATAATCAATCCATTTGGCAGAAGCAAAATAATTACTGCATGCATGGATGCAGTAATTCCAGAAGTCATTTAAGAAAAAATGTTTGATCTTCCACTGAAGCATATGAGGAGCACTATAATGTGCTTTCCCCATGGGTTTGCTGTGGGGACAGTAAGAAAATCCTGATGAATAATAATACATTAAATGAGAATGAAATTATCTTCTCTGCTTCTTATATGACTAATCTCACCTTCATTAGTATTAATGCTAAGCTTTTAAACAACAGCAGTCAGAGCAATAGCTAGATGAGCTTTTAAAAACACTGTTTTTCATTCAAAATTAATGATGACACACCACCTGGAAACTGGAAGGCTTCAGTTAAGAATAAGAAATAAGCAAAGCCAGCAGGCTTTTGCAGGAACATTACCCAACAAAAAGCAGTCTAAAAGTGAGGTACTCAGAACCATCTGATGTCCTCAAATTGCAGATGAAGGATGCTGCCCAACAGTCTGCATGATATTTTTTCCTCTATTTTTTATTATTTTTGGGTTTAGTTTAAAGTAAATAACATAAATAGACACAAATGAATTTGCTAGCATGTCAGACTCTTTAAGGATGCAACCTTTACAAAAGGGGAGCAGAGCAAAAGTTTTTTTTCTCTCCAGTTCAACTCCAGCAGAGTCACATCACCATTTCAGAACAAGCAAAAAATAAGCCCAAAAGGTCAGTTAAGACCTCAGCAGCTCATAGGAAAACTGCTCATGTATCTCCAGACTTTCAAGGTTGGCTGCGTTTGCAAAAGCAGTACTGAAGTCTGCCTCTGATTTTTATTTGGCACAAATGAGATAAATTCACTCGAGTGATTGAAATGCCATTTATCCACACAAAAATAAACCAACCACACATGCGCTTTCAAGCAAATACTTCAGCCCTTACAGGATTTTTCCTGCAGGATGGGGCAATTTGGGATTCAAATAAAAAGAAGGGTGACTGTGCCCGTTTGATGGAAATCCTGTACAGCTGCCATCAGCTTACACAAGAGGGGAGCAAAGAGTAGCCTCTCCCTAAAGGGGGGCCAACAAAGACAAACTTTACTCACTAGAGGTGCAACTCAGGAGAAATAAACCCAGGTCAAAATCTTGCTGATGCTTGTGGACTGGGAGCTCCCCTCTTTATACTCTCCCCCAACTCCCAACATCTCTGCAGTTCCTGCACTAGCTTAATAGATAAATAAATATATAAATATATCACAGACACATTTTTCCATACTTTTTTCTTTTTTTGATTTTTGAGTCTGCTGAATTAGCAAGACCAACATATGAACTGTGACACATCTACTCAGCAAGCCCTACCAAATGTGGCTTTCCTGCAAATCTGACAGGACAGCTCTGTTGTCTGTCTGTCCTCTGCACCTGAGGACAGACATCTAAATGTACCATGAGGACCTTACCAAGCTCCTGCTCCAAGCCTCATCTTGGTCAACAAAGAGATTCCTTTTGACCTTCCTGGAAGCTGGATTAGGCCTTTAAAAGCCTTACATGTTAAAACATTCCATGGAGGCTATGTTTGCTCTAAAACCACAGTGAAGTAAATGCAAAACTATATTAATATTTGACATTGGCCTGTAAAAACTAGGAACTCAGAGTCAGGACAGCTGGTACAAGTTTAATTCACATCATAATTTCAAAATGAAAAATGCAGAATATCACATCTTCACGTTCAAAATCTACTTGTTTTTCTTTCATATCCAGTTTTGTTATTTCTATACCTACACCTGTTAAATAGCCATGAAATATATTTGCATTTATGACAGTTTTTTGATTTGCTCTCCCTATCTGATTGTGCTGGTTACACTGAAAGAAATCAAAACAGAAAAAAAGGGTCAGAGTGGAAAAAGAAAAAGAGAGTAGATTAGTTAAAATAAAACCAAACACAAATATTGTGCTTGTGGACTGTATTGAGGGGTTGGCCAGAAGTCTAAGGTCTTGATAGATGGTTCTCGGCAAGCAGTTTTATTGCTGGTACACAGCACGCTTTGTTCCTTTTGTTTCACTAAACCTGTCAACTTTGGAAATTAGTGACACGGGCATTCCAAATGTTTGACAAGTGGTCAGGCTCCGATATACATATTCATACTCCAGTGGTAAATGATGGCAGGCAGCTTCAGATGCAGTAAAAATGAATTCTTTCGTTTAGCCCAACTTCAATATAACGCTAGTTTCGTAAGCACTTCCACTGCTGAGGCAGGAGTGCCTCTTAGATAGCACACAGGGGAGGCATTGTTTAAAGAAATGTTTCTTTGCTTGAACCAGAAGTCCAAATCTGCTCAGTTCATTTAAAACATATATATATATATATATATATATGTATTTTCTTTTCCTCTGGAATAAATGAATAAGCAGTTCCTTTTGTGGTTTTCCTGATGCTCAGTGACTTACTATTATTCTTCCAGCAGAAAAAGGATCAAACTGTCGTATGAACAGATGTGTTCCTCCTCCTCAACCCCACACTCGCCCTTTCTCTTTGGAAAATGAAAGCGACGAGCCTGGTGTTTGACTAAAAGAGGCTATAAATCTTCTGGGGATATGCTGCTATGTCTTTGCACATAAAAAGTGTCGAGGAAAGGAAAGAGGTTAAAAAGCAAAGAGTACTTGTAATAAATCATATGCTGGGCTTGAGTTTTTAACTCTTAGAAGGGCAGGGCTGTTTTCATACACTAACAAGGCAGGAAACCCTTCTGCTCCGGGGCTCAGGGCAGCGGGAAGGCAAGGGGCACATTCAGGTGTGCCCGCATGCCGGCTCCTCCCGCTCGCAGCGCCCAAGCTGCCGAGAGGAAGCAACCCCAGGAATGCAAACGCTGATCCGCCCGCAGTCGCCGCTCCGGCCGCGCTCTGCCCCGTCCCACCGACAGGTACGGAGCGCGAGCGGCAGCGACGTGCGGGGCGCCGGCGACCGGGAGCTCCTGCGGCGGTGGAGCGCGGACGGCGGTGAGACGGGGCGGCAGGTGAGGCGGGCGCGGGAGCGGCGGGGCGGCCCCGCGGGGGCGCGGCCGCGGGGGGCCGGAGGGGGAGCTGCCCCCCACCGCCGGACTCGGCGCATGAGGCCCCGCACCGCTCCCGGGGCCGCCCCCTGCCTGCCCCGGCGGGGCGGGCGGGCGGCGGCGGCTGCTGGGCGATGGCGGGGCGGCTGCGGGCGCTGCTGCGGGCGCTGCTGCTGCGCTGCCTCTTGCTGGGGCTGCTGGGCGGCGGCGGCGGCGGGCAGCCCGGCGGGGGGGAGTACTGCCACGGCTGGGTGGACGCGCAGGGCGGCTACCACGAGGGCTTCCAGTGCCCCGAGGGCTTCGACACGGCGGCCGCCACCATCTGCTGCGGCTCCTGCGCGCTGCGGTACTGCTGCGCCGCCGCCGAGGCGCGCCTGGAGCAGGGCGGCTGCACCAACGACCGGGACCCCCCCGACCCGGGAGTGACCGCTCGTGAGTGCCGGTTCCCGGGGCTGTCAGAGCCCGGCTCGGCTCGGCTCGGCCTGGCGCGGCGGGTGGGCAGGAGGCGGGCGCGGCTCCAGGTGCGCACAGGGAGGAGGCGCCGGATGCTCGGGGTTGGGAGCAGTGAGAGCGCCCCGGGATGCTCCTGGTGCGGTGGCTTCGCGGTGAGAAGCGCCACCAGCAGCTGGATCTATGCTAATTGGAAGGCGCGTTTGTGTTTTAAGTTAGCACTGGGAAACTTAACAGCGCCTGTTTAACTTCGTCTTTTCCCGGAGGTGCGGCTGGGCTCCCTCCTCCGGTGCTCTGCAGGCGAGACCCCGACGTGCAAGGGCCCATCGTTTTTTCAAAGAAAAGAAATCCGGCAGCGCACACGCAGAACACTTTCCCAAGTGGCACATTCTGTGCTTATTTTCCACGTTATGAGTGGGAGCGACTTAACAGCATCTGCAGCATTTTGAGTTTAGCTTGCAGGTTCAAGCTGTTAACATTGGACAGCCCCGGTGGTTTTGGGGGATGAGGGAGGGGAGGTTGAGTGTGATTCTTGGGCGAAGCTGAACTAGAACCAGCAAACGGGGCATGGTGTAGACAGCTTTTACCGCTGGTTACTGTTAAAACTGTCAACAGAAAGAAATTTTGAGTGGTATGTACAGGGTTTAAACCTTGATACTGTTCTACTGGTAATGGTTGAAAGCTCTGTTTTCTGAGCAGCTTCTCAGGGCGTTAGTGGGACTGAAAAGATATGTGAAACGATGGACTTTATATCTGCACAGCAGACCTGTTACTTCCGTATGCTAATATGCATGGCTTTTCTTATTCTTTCTTCTCTCAGAACCAATCTACATTCCATTCCTCATTGTGGGATCGATATTTATTGCCTTCATTATCATAGGCTCTCTGGTAGCGGTTTATTGTTGCACATGTTTAAGACCTAAACAGTCATCACAGCCGATACGATTTTCTCTGAGGAGCTATCAGACCGAGACTCTTCCCATGATCCTGTCCGCGACGAGCTTCAGGACACCGTCAAGGCAGTCTAGTACCGCGACAAGTTCCAGTTCAACTGGCGGATCAGTGCGCCGGTTCTCCTTTCCGCGGGCAGAGCCAGGGTGCCTTGTGGCATCGCCACCTCCGCCGTACACATCTGGCTGCTTCCAGACAGCCCACACAGTGCACCTGACCCAGCCGTCGGGATTTGTGGTGTCGCCACCGTACTTTGGGTATGCTCTCCAGCCAGAGCCTGCTCTGGCTGGGAAGAGCTGCTCCGATTTCAGTCAGAGCTGAAAGGAGTTGTGAAGGAATAGTGCAGCCTTGTAAAGGAAGCGCAGGGACTGCTGCTGTTGGGTGTCACACTGACATGATCGGTGGCTTCGGAAGTCAGAACTGTTCCTGTGGGTGAGTTGCCCTTGAAAAGTGCAAGGTCTCATTTGGGATCTCATTTCCCAAACTTGGATCACACTAACAAATGTATTGTAGAATATTCCAAACCGTTGCTCTAAAAACTGACTGTCCAGTCTAATTTGTGCAGAATGTCACAAGCAGAAAAAACATTTGGTGGGTACAGTTACTCATTTCATGGTGTTATAAATGACATTTTAACCCTGAATGCTAATAACTTAGTTAACAAATGGTGGCTGCATTCCACTGATAATAATCAGACTAGTTCTATAATGCAGCAAGGTGCCTGAGAAGTAAGAGAGAACTTGTATTTACCAGGGATCCTGAAAACAGCTGACTGCTTCCCAGTTCTATGAGCAGTGAATGTAAGAGGAAGAATTGTATTACAGCTATCAAAATGCTTAGGATTTTTAAAATATGCTTAATATACTTGAACATACACTGCATATTTGTGTTAGTAAACTTTAACTATGATAGATAAAACTAGTACTAATTAGGCTAGTTGAAAATGAATCAGTCCCAAGCAGCCAAATAATTGTCTGAGAGAAGCAGAAGGTATTCAGCGATATCACTAACAACTTCTCCACGTGAAATCCTAAAAATGGTGGGTGTTGTGTTAAAGCATTTCTCATAAGGCAGTATTTATTGCTGGCTTTTTGCTCAGCAATGTGTGTAAGTTGGAGAAACTGATCATAAAGTTCTATGTATAAAATGTAAAGACAAACTTGTAAATTATAATGTATTTACAGCATTGACGACACTAATTATTTAGTAGTCACACACACAAGATTATCAATAAACTGTGTGGTTGAAATGCTGTGTCATCTGTATGTCTCCGTACAGTGCTTGAAGAGCAAATTTTCACTTAGGTGTCATAACTATACTAGTTTTTTTTCCTGTTAAAAATAGTTATTTTTTCTTTTGTAAATGATTTACATTCTTAATTGCACCTGTTGTGCAGATTTAATATATAAAATTCTGACTGTATAGTAAACTAACAGAGTAATTAATGTCTCTTATATGTAACTGCAGTAAAAATGTGGTAAAACCTACACTGATTAGTTGGGTATTTTAATTTAAAACATCCTGCCCTATGAATAAATTCTGTTTGCCCTTCTACATTCCTTCACCCAAGTAAACCAACAAGCCAAATGGAAACGCATCTAAACCAAACACATGCAGCCAGCAAATGGAAAGTACACAAGAAAAAATGCAGTCATTGAAGGGTTTCTCTGTACACTTACTTTTGTGAACAAACAAAGTCATTCTGTGTGTCAGAATCTAAAGTATCGGGCTGAACTTATTTTATCAGCCCCAAACTCCCTGTGGGCAGATCTACAGTACATTATAGCTGAGCTGTTTCACAAGTACCAGTGTATTGGTGCATGTTAAAATTACAGCGCTTCTGTCCTGAATTACAGTATCTTTGTATTTTAGAAAAGCTTCATCGGATCTTCCTCAAGAGTTGAATAAATGCTCTTTCTTAGCAGATATGGAGCAATCAGTATCTTAGCATCGTGAAAAAAATGATTTTGAAATAACTATTTTAATATATTGCATAATTGATTTTACAATTCAACAGATACTACTACTGGAAATGTGATTTCTGAGCAGAAAGACAAGTTGTATACAATAATGTTTTAGGCAATAGGCTTTAGTTTGAATGCTGTAATTGTTAATTTCAGCCTAAAATCATGATACACAGTAGTGTACCCGTTTTATAAAAATCTGAAAAGTGTATACAAAAAAGTATATTTCAAGTATTGGGTATTTTCAAGTATTGGTAAAAAAGTGTATTTCAAGTATTTGGGAAATTAATTGAAAGGTAAGTGTTTTTTCTTGCAATTTTTTAGGGAAACAATCTTCAAGGAAGGGGGTGGTTAAATGTTTACCCACCTTTGGTGATGTTTCATAGGACTCTGCGCATTTTGAATGGGTAACAAATATGTTCATCAGGTAACTTCTGCAAAAATAATTTAATACTGCAACATATATCAGCGCTGTTGTCTGGAAGTGTTCCATGAGACCTGCTGATCGTTTTTAGCTAAGAAGGTGTAATTTTATGTACTTTTTGATTAACGAGTGATGAGTGATCGAGGCACTGACACAGGTGCTGGGTAGCTGAAATTTTGTATTCTCCTCAAAGACAGGCTGTACAGTGAAGTCAGGAGCTGGACGCAGTTACTGCCAGTTAACATTTGGCTGTGTATGCTGAACAGGCCAGGCTGCCTCATCGTCATGGTCTCAGTGGGCTCTACAGGCGATTTATTTGTGTTTTAACACAGGGACAGATTTTTGCTACAATTGTGTACAGTCTTATAGATTTTAATGATCATTCAGCTTAAGTCAGGGCTGTGAAGTTTGCTGTGCAGTGTGAAACTCAGCATAGCAGGGATGACCCCTCTGAGCTACTTCCTTTCCTGCCCTGATGCTGCATACTGGGCTTGACCTCATAAAATGCTTGAAGAACTTGACACACAGGAACAATTTCATTGAATCAGACTTCTGCAAGTCTCTTAAGATTATAGAGGGCTAAGCACTTTGCAGGTTGATAGCCAGAGTGCAACAAGTCCTGCAGATGGGGGTCTGAGGCTGGGAAAGATCAGGCATAGTTAAAATAGCTGTATAGGTTTACCTGTGAAGCAAGTGGGGTGGGGATTTTGCAAATAGAAGACTCTGTAAATTAAGAAGAATCTATATTATAGATGTACATATTCATATTCATGTAGCTACAGTGGCAGTGACCTCTGTAACTGAAGGGAGAGGAAAGGAGGTGGCCCACAAGCTTGTGAACAAAAATGCTATGCTCGTTGCCTGTGCCAGTAGTTTCCAACCCAGATGGATTCAGCTAAGAATGCTAAACGTCTTTCCTAGTGAAAAGGACCCGTTGGTACTAGGTGCTCCTATGATTTATAGGAAATAGTAATTTTTGTGAAACTTCCAGACAGAACACTGATACAGTTTTAGTGACTAAAGAAGCAGTTTGAAGGGCTAGATATGTGCTGGAACTAAAAGCAGTTGCTTGCTATCAGAAGTAACATTTACACAGTACTTGATTTACTGACGTTTATTTTTTAACAAAGTAGGTTTAAGTGTTTCTGTTGTAGTACTGGAGTTAGATTATTCCCTTTTTGCTAGAGTGATACCAATCTACAATAAATTAAAATGAAAAAAGAATCACACCCATTAAACTGGTTATTATAATTGCCCACATTATGCACAAAATCCTTTGATTGCCATTAAATGGTAATGGCATGTATGAAACTCAAGACTTCTGTGGGTAAAGAGTAATAGTGACAGGAATTAGATCAGCTGTTTGTGTTTTTACACTGTGGGTTTCTTCAGTGTGTTATCTTCGAAATGGATCAGAACTCTTCAGTTCTAGGAAAAACATTGCAGGTACTTGCAAGAATGTCCTGCAGGTTTTATTTGTAACTTGGTAAGCGGTACAGTACATGGCTATGTAAACCAGGGGGAATTACAGACCAGTCAGTCTCATCTCTGGTCCTGGCAAAATCTTGGAGCAGATTCTCCTGGAAGGCACGCTAAGGCGCATGAAAAACAACAAGGTGCTTTGTGACAGCCAGCATGGCTTCACTAAGGGGAAATCCTGCCTGACCAATTTGGTGGCCTTCTAGGATGGGGCTACAGAACTGATGGACAGGGGTAGAGCAGTTGATGTCATCTACCTGGACTTGTGCAAAGCGTTCGACACTGTCCCACACGACATCCTTGTCTCTAAATTGGAGCGACATCAATTTGATGGATGGACCGCTCGGTGGATAAAGAACTGGCTGGATGGCACACACAAAGAGTTGTGGTCAATGTCCCAGTGTCCAGCTGGAGACCAGTAACGAGTGGCATCCCTCAGGGATCGGTGTTGGGACCGGTCTTGTTTAACATCTTTGTTGCTGACATAGACAGTGGGATTGAGTGCGCCCTCAGCAAGTTTGCTGATGACACCAAGCTGTGTGGTTCGGTTGATAACCCTGGAGGGAAGGAATGCCATCCAGAGGGACCTGGACACGCTTGTGAGGTGGGCTGATGCCAACCTCATGAAGTTTAACCATAACAAGTGCAAGGTCCTACACCTGGGTCGGAGCAATCCCAGGCACAGCTACAGGTTGGGCAGAGAAGAGGTTCAGAGCAGCCCTGTGGAGAAGGACGTGGGGGTGTTGGTTGATGAGAAACTGAACATGAGCCGGCTTCAGTGTGCGCTCGCAGGCCAGAAAGCCAAGCGGATCCTGGGCTGCATCAAAAGGAGCGTGACCAGCAGGTCGAAGGAGGTGATCCTGCCCCTCTACTCTGCTCTTGTGAGACCTCACCTGGAGTATTGTGTGCAGTTCTGGTGTCCTCAACATAAAAAGGTCATGGAGCTGTTGGAACAAGTCCAGAGGGGGCCCATGAGGATGATCAGGGGACTGGAGCACCTCCCATATGAAGACAGGCTGAGAAAGTTGGGGCTGCTCAGCCTGGAGAAGAGAAGGCTGCATGGAGACCTCATAGCAGCCTTCCAGTATCTGAAGGGGGCCTATAGGGATGCTGGGGAGGGACTCTTCATTAGGGACTGTAGTGACAGGACAAGGGGTAATGGGTTAAAGCTTAAGCAGGGGAAATCTAGATTGGATATAAGAAGGAAGTTCTTTTCTGCAAGGGTGGTGAGACATTGGAATGGTTTGCCCAGGGAAGTTGTGAATGCTCCATCCCTGGTGGTGTGGTGTTCAAGGCCACGCTGGACAAAGCTTTGGGTGACATGGTTTAGTGTGAGTTGTCCCTGCCCATGGCAGGGGGTTGGAACTAGATGATCTTAAGGTCCTTTCCAACTCTAACTATTCTATGATTCTATGGATTGTTTGCAATACTAATCCCACTGGAATAATAACAATAAAAAAGTGAAAATGTCCAAATTATTTTGTCACTACTATTCAGTTACAGCTTGACCATGACATTAAAGAGATGGAATCAATTTTCAGTGCTGTTTTTCTGCATGGTGTAATGTGCTGTGTGGACTTAAACTACTCTGAACAGAGCTTCTATTTTTTGGGACGCGCACACACACACACACACCCTACTGCACCACAATAATCACATAAGCAGTGTTTGATCCACAATTACATTGAGGCTGTAATTCCATGTTAGGCTGTATTCAATAGCAAATTGAATTCAATAGCAGTATGTTAGGGCTCTGCTGAAAATCACTGAATGGCAGACTCATGTCCTCACCCCATCCTTTCTTTTTTTAACTTTTTCTGGACTTCACATGAGAACTGAAAAAGGCATCTCAGAGTAGGTGTTTAAAAAAAAACCCAACCAAAAACTTAAAACCGTTTTCTGATTTTTCAGTTTACCTTAACATAAGAATTCGTTGGTATCTGTGAAATGCTATATATAATATATCCCATTTTAAAGAATTCTAAAATAAGAGCGCTGACATACATGTTCTCCTTTGAAAGTAATTGCTACCATTTACAACAAATCAGTTCAACAAAGCTTCTTTATTTAATGGCAAAGTTTATTCATTTTTTAACAATTAAAAGACAAAACATTTAAAATTTGCAGTTCAAAACATGCACATTCACCAAATGCCAAATGACATGTAACACTGCATGGACCTGAACGTGTTACTAAAAGAGAAGAACTATTTAAAAAACACAGTGCATTTAACATCCAATTAAAACTAAACCTGAGAAACTACCATAAACACCGAGTCAAAAAGTCTTCATTCATGCAGCTTCATAATTTCCACAACAGTTTCAGCAGTAATGGCTTAGTGGAGCTGTAAAACCTCACTTTACCTTGAATGCAAATTTTGCTATTACAGGCTGACCACTTTCTGCAGCGGTTTATACATACCACACACTGAAAATCTTGATGGAAAATTACGCTGAAGTAAAAAAACCCAATATTAATACATTTAGTGCTTCTATTCTACAATAAAGAAACACCATAAAATATGATTTTTAAAAAAAACTTGTTCTGGTCACAGCTTTGCAATTACAAATCACTACATGAAAATGCTTTCATTTAAGTTAAAGTATCAAGCCTCCAAAGCGCCCAACTTGGCACATCATTGCTTAGATGAGTAGTCCTTATACTCACAGTCCAGTTGAAGCCTACATGAGTAACGGTTTGCATAAGCAGGAACCAGGTTTGGAATGCTAAAATATTCCTTTGTTTAATAAAGATCTATTGGTTAACAGCGAGGAAAGTGGGGGAGCGAGGGCAGAGGGGGAGAAGGAGAAACTCATTTGTTGAGTTTTGTTACCAGTGAAAACATCTACCAAGAAGGCTGAACTGACAAACTCATTTGCTTACACAGCGCTAGCTTCTTGATATATTATGAGCAGACTTTTAATGAAGGCATTAAAAAACAAGGAACAGCAACCACCATGCACTGCCTCAGAACACTTAGAAATATTGCCTCATGCAGACAGAATGATAAATCCATCAGAACTACAAATACTTTTACACAATACATAAGAAAAAAGGGAAAAAAACTTCTCCTTAAATTTAACACATATTCAAAATTACTCATCATTCAAGATGGGTTTAAATGTAACAAAAGAAGTCTTAAGACACTTAACACGCATCTTCGTAACTCAGTGAATTTTATGGATGCATGTGGACATACAGGAAACTTCAGCTATCTTTTAGTGTTTCAAAATATTTTATTTATTATTTTATACAAATAGAATGATGACTAAGTATAAATCTGTTGAAACTGCTTTGCAAAAATAAGTGTAAAATTAGGAAATGGCAAGAAAAAATTCCAAATACAAATTACCAATAGGTTTCCTAAAATTTGCTTCCTGTTACTTTTTGGACTCCTTTATATATATAGGTATATACGTAAAAATAATCAAGCAACAGTATGTATATAAGATACCCGATTTCTAAGTGGCACTGGTTCAACCTTTTGCTGGACGTTTTTAATACTAACTTGTAATCATTATGCAGTGCACAAGAAAGAGATGGAAAAGTCCATGTGATTTCTGTATTTAATACACATCTGAATGTTCAGGCAATAAGAACAGAGGCATTGTTATGAGCATTTTTGCCTAAACTGTTTTTTCTTTAAACAAACACCTGCACAATCCCCTTATTTTAACAAAGATGTACTAACAGGATGGTAATAGATTATATTACTGTGTATTCAACGTGAAAATAAAGTGCATACTGTATACTTGACCTGATTTAAAAATAGGCACACATAGCTAAAATTATCTTATATTTTAAAATGGAATTGTATGAGCAATCAAAAAACAGAACTGCCACACTGTCTTTTTTACTATTTCCAAGTGGTATCTTCCAACCACTAATTACCAGAAAAAGCAGAGAGATGGGAGAAAAACCCTTAATTATCCTAGAAAACTTAAATTACAGCTGAAATTTAGTACCTTAGAGCTGTTTGAGTTGCTTTCCTTCTTTTTTACATAGTTAAACTGGGGATATACTGTGTGTTATTCTCCACAAATTGTATTACAATAGTGAGACAGAATGCCATTTCAGAAGAGACCATCTACATTTCCCACTGTAAATATTTTACGATGTATTTTAGTCATCATGTCCTTTTCTGCAAAATCAGCTGGTAAACCATTTAGAATAAAAAAAAAATTCAGTAATAAAAATAAATTTGGATTGAGTCATTTTATATGAGTTAAGTACATTGAAAGATTATAAAGGAGCAACACTGTCATGGTTAATTTCAGAAATGTTTTGAAGTTGGTCATTGTCCCTTGGATGACAGAAAATAGGGATCCCCATTTCAGGAAAGGGGCATGCCCCCAAATTTTTTCTTCCGTTAGGTCAAGTGATTTGGCCCTCCCATATTGATCCATCTATTTATCTATGCCTGAAATCGCTTTTCTGAAGGCAGTTCTTGTCTGCATGACTGACTGGCAGTACTGTTTCTAGTGGGATACGTTCCTTTTGTCCCTGTAGCTTCTGTTTAAAGATCACTCCGGGAAACTGGGAGGAAGACATTGCATAACATGCATATGAAATGCAGACTGCCTTCCCATTGATACGCCTTCCTAAATATGTACTTCCATACAGTGCCTTTTGTTGGGCTTTCCACGTGTATTTATAAGTTTCTTTTAGAGCATAAGAAAATCTGATAGTGCAATAAAGTTGTATATTAAGTGTTTAGTTTTATGAAAGGCAAGGACATAAAGTCACCTTTAGTAAGTATATGACTAGTGAAGGAAGGCAGAGAAAAGATGGGATTGGATGAGTTGTTACTTTTGAGTTGAAAATAGGTAATTTGGAGAGAAAGAGGAAATTCTTAATTTAACAGATCACTGGGGATGCCATTGTTCTGTTTTTCCATCTAGTTCATCTCCACTCAAAGAAAAGAGAGAAAATCTCTGTGCAGTGCACAGAAATGCAATTAAAAAATAAAATCAACTGCTACTATAGAAAAAAATATTTTAAATGTGATTATGGTGGCTTTTAAACTTAGAATTAAACATGGACTAAAAAGCTACAAGATTTAACTGAATTCTGAAGTTAAAGTAGCTTTTCTTAGTTTGAAACCTGATGGTTGCTGGGAAGTAAGCTAAGAAATACCAATACTACTTTAAAAAGTTATCACAATGTTCTCATTTAACACCTCCCTTTTTTTCTTCTTTTTTTTTTTTTCTAAAATCAGGTGTGCATCTCTTTCTATAGCCATTTCCTCTCCATTTTTAATTAAAGATGAGAGCATACAGGTATTCTGCATGACCAGTAAGTTGTAAAGAGTCTGCTGCAATGCATTTCACACCTTTATAGGAAGTGGCTTTAGTGCAAATAAAACAGTACTTACCACAGGCTAGCAAAGGGCATGCTTTGCTCTCTGTTTCAATGTATGCATTTCAAATAATCTTAGTATAAAAATGTTGAAAATTTAATTATTTTTTTTAAAATAAGCTAAACTTTCTTTTGAACCTACAGTATAAGCAGATACAATTAAGCATTGCAAAAATAAAGTTTGCTAAAGGGAAGTAAGGCAGAGCAATTCTTAAAAATTGGACAAAATAATATGTGTACTCACTTTTACAAGGTGGCAGCCATTTTCAACATATGCAATATTAAATGAAAGTAAGGGGAAAGCTTCTATAAGGCCAAAGGTGCAAAGACTTGCAGTTTTGAAAGTAAATGCCATAAAGGCCACTCAAATTTGACTCACTGTAGTATAAATCTTTCTCCTCAAGTGCAGAGACTCAAGCATGCAGTTCTGAGATCAGGACTGGAGTTAATTTCCTTTCAAATTATTTCTAACAACAGAAAATTTATGGAACTTCTTTGGCAAACGTTTTTAGGTTAGTTTGACACAAACATCTATAAACATCTTGACCCAAAATCTTTCTTAAAGAAGGTGAATTAACACCATTGATATACTTTTTTTCAGCACTTGTTGAAATCAAAGGCTTTTTATCAACTGTATTTAAATATATTAACACTTAAAAACCTTCACAGATGCTAATGGTCTATCAATGTAAAGTATGTTTAGCATTCTGACCATTGCCTTCTATGACCAATACTGATTCAACTTCATTGTAAAATAAGCAAGCTGGCAAGATACAAGATAAATTCCAATCTGTTTACAAAGGCTAAGCAAATACTTGTTAAAAAATTTAGAGATGGTGTGTTACAGTATAGTTGCACAGTGCTTATGTCTACTGAGTACACAAATCCAATCTTTATGGAACAAGACCATCATAGATCTTTAGACCTCAGACAACTGGGCCATAGTTGCAGCTCCCAGCAAAGATCTAGTAGTCTGTCTCACAAAGTAACTACTAAGACCCAAATCTTGAGCTGTGTTTCTTCACCATTCCTCAGGCCTTTGTTTTGTTGTATCGTAAGCTCGTATTACTTCAGACTGGGAAACTATTCCATTTTCATCTTGAGAGAAGGCATAGCCATCTGCAGATATAAAACAAAATAGGAACCAATTAAGTGTTGATCTGAGTTTTTATTGAAGCTTTAATAAAAAGCTCTTAATAAAGGTCAAAAAAAGAGGAGAATAAACCTCTTTTCAGCACTTAGTAGCTGGAAAACCCATGACATTTCTTACATATTTTTTCACTTACAGAACAGCAGAAAGAACTCTGTGCATACAGTATTTTAGGAATAATGAGAAATCTACAAACAGGCAAAGAACATGGTCTACTGGGTTTAGGATACTGCATCTTTACTATAAAAAAAATTGTGATAGTTAAAGTTTCACTTCTATAGTATTAATGAGGATATTAACTTCTATTTGATTTTTAATTTACTTATTAAAGCTTTATTTAAACTTTTATTTATTAATTAACTTACGAAGCAAGTTTTGCTGCAGAGAGTCAGAGCGATACAAGTTCACATGGTTCTTCTTAAAAACATTCTTCAGTAGCTGGGCTCTTTCACTTAAGCTAGAAAGAAAGTGAAGGTATGAAAAATACTTATTAATTACAGTATCCCTCTGTTGTGGAGTCTGCGAAGCCAAGCCATCAATTATTAAAAGTGTCCATTATCCTTTTTCTTTTTTAATTGTGCCTGAACTAATTATTAAGAATGTGATTACAAGTGTGTGTGAAGGCAGATTCTGAAGTCCAGATCCCTGGTAAGGTTTTCACTCTTCACAGCAGAGGCAAAACATGTGTTTGAAGCACTTGTGCACTGACAATGCAAATTAATGAATAATATTGTAAACATCTGAGAGTGACTCCTTTAGAAACATGCAGTATAAACGGAAGGCACTGGCCTCCTTGACATAGCATGGTCTGATTAGTGCCAGGCTGTATTACAAGTCTTTTTCTTACAGAAGAAAGTGCTTTTATAGTACCCTAAAGGGAGGGCAAAAGAGATGAAAGTAAAGTGACATCTGTGGCCATCAGCTGTGTATACAGAAACATATGACTTCCATGAAAAGTGTTTTATCAAGGTGTATTCCCCATGAAACCTCTGAAGGTGTTTTTCTGGATTTCATACTACCAACTAGAGGTTGGTCACTTCAGCCTATCTCCCTCCTTCTCAGCAATACTGAGTCTGTTGTAGTACATATTTACTGTGCTCTAATGTGATCCAAGTAGAAAACAGAGTATTAAAGAGTATTAAACAGTTTTTAAACCAAGACTCAAGCATCAGCTGAATGCTGCAAACTGTAGTGAATGGAGTGGTGAAGTTACCAGGTTTCCTTTTCATCCACCTTTCTTACATGTAAAGTTCTGTCAAATAGGATTTACATTACTAAATAAATAACAGACTAGCCACAGCTCAGAAAGCTTTCAAAATCTGACAATTCTGATAACATATTAAAGATGTACAAGGGACTATATTAAAAAAGACTCACACGAACCCAATAATTTCTTCTTTTAGATTTGATATTCACTGTGAATTAGAGCTTGTTTTTCAGAGAAATACTAACCTCTCACTTAAACGTTTTCAAAGCTGAAAAATCCAGCCGCTTCCCATGCGAACTGGTCTAAAAATTACTTCACTTGGGAAAAAAAAAAAAAGTATTTTATGTTTATTCTGAGTATATAGTGATTTGACTTTGCTAGTTTTGCTAGATTACTGAAGTTGTTGCTTGTGTAAGGGCGTAGTAGGTAAAACGGACTTCACATACCTACTAAGCTTTGATCAGTCAAATTACTTTTTAATATTACTGTTAATTAGATCTGCAGACCTTCCTTCCCAGGCTACTGACCAGACAAAGTGGTGCAAAGAATAGCTAGATTGGTTCCCTTACTAGATTAGCATTCAAACCATTACATTAGAAAGGCTCATTCTTTCTTCAGTAAGTATATATTTCATATGTACGAAGTTGAACGACTGTGTTAAACTGCAGAGACTAACAAGTCACTACCTCCCCTTTCTGTTCCCCTCATCTGGTGGTGAAAACATATACCAGAAGGTGAAAGCTTGGCTCTTCAAAGCTGGAAGAGAGAAATAAACCTACACCCATAGAGGAATGCTAACTCCAAAATCTACAGGGTAATGGGATAGGCAGGGAAAGTGCTCCTGTGGCCATGGTTTGAACTGAAAGATGGAATGAGGCTTCCTTGCTAAAAAAAAAAACAAAAAAAAAACCAAAACCACAACAACACCCCCCACACACAAAAAAAAAAAAAAAACACAAACAAAACCCAGGAAACACAACAAAAAAAACAACCAACCAACCAATCAAAAAAAAAATTAGATATCAATTCCAGGAAAGCTGTTGGCATCTGCTGACTGGAGAGGTTGGAGTATGGAGACAGATCTTTGTCTCAGTGTTTTTATAAGCTAGCTCTTTGGGATTACTCTTGCCCACTCTCCCTGCCCACCAATTGCTCCTCTAGGCTGCACAGAAGCCTTGTCTTTTAGTTCAGAACTACAAACTATTAAAGTGACAAGATTAATAAAAAATTATGGACTGAGGTTTAAACCACATGGATACAGAGAGTGAATAAATATCTTCATGTAAGATGGGAAAGAGGTGGAAGACCATGTGAATACCTAGATACAGTTATCAGCTGTATCTGCTTTGCAACACACGTGAGAAATCCTTCTTAATGTGAGTTGACATCGGCTAATTTCTATGAAATTTTTGTTTTTGACAGGTGCTTTCTACCAAAGCCCCATTTTACTAAAAATATAGCAGGCATATTCTAGAATTTTTGGTACCATCATTATTCTTTGCTTGATGCCAGAATGAAATGTTCAGATTGTTTTAAGTGCCTTAAGTTTTACGAGAATATGAAGTATGCACGTTTCTTAGTTTATGTTTAATGAAACGAAGTTCCCACTGTGTAGGTCTGATTGCTGGTACAGAAAATACAAATAAAGAAGGAAATACATTTGGGGAAAGAAAAATGCTTCCAGCTATTCAGGTATCAAATTCTGCTCTACTTCTATACTTGAAATAGTGCAGACTCTTTATTATGAATCACCCTGTTGCCATTCAAAAGCATATTTAAAAAAACAAATGCAAAGCCAAGAAAACATGGTTTCATAATTAACCAATGATAAATCATAATACCTATGCTTATGCCTTACTAAATGCCTATGCTTACTATGTGTACCTTATGGACAAGCAGAATATTAAATATTTTTGAAGATGAAATGTATACAATTACGGGTATTTAATGGCATTTATAGAAAACATTTTTACTACTTGATATATTCTTGACCAACCACTTAGATGGTCTAAAAATAAATTCCAAGGGCACTGAATGAAAAACAGTAATTATATGAAGCAGCATTTGCAGTATATATATATATAAAGATGTTTCCACAAGTCTGGGCTGTTATTTATGTTACTGTTAGTCTATGCAGTATTCAATTCAGTAAAAATATTTTTGTACTATTAATAGTGTTATCTCAATTTAAGCATTATACACATGATATCAGAAAAACTGTTTTTGAACAATGATTTATATACAAAAAGTATCCTTTCACCTTAGTAATTTCAAGTAGAAATGGCCTTTTGGCATACCAACCACAAACACTGTAATGGCAGAATTAATACTTTTTGTGGAATAAATTTTTTAATCCACTGAAGCTATTCTAATTGCTGCATCAAAAGAAGTGTGACCAGCAGGTTGAAGGAAGTGACTCTGCCCTTCTACTCTGCTCTTGTGAGACCCCACTTGGAGTACTGTGTCCCTTCATCAGGGACTGTAGTGATAGGTAAGACTAATGGGTTCAAACTTAAATAGGGGAAGTTCAGTTTAGATATAAGGAGGAAATCCTTTCCTGTTAGGGTGGTGAGGCACTGGAATGGGTTGCCAAGGGAGGTTGTGAATGCTCCGTCCCTGGCACTGTTCAAGACCAGGTTGAATGAAGCCTTGGGTGAGATGGTTTAGTGTGAGGTGTCCCTGCCCATGGCAGGGGGGCTGGAACTAGATGGTCTTAAGGCCCTTTCCAACCCTAACCGTTCTATGACTCTATGCTATCAAAGCACCCTGAAGTCAATAGTGTTCCAACATGAAAGTTAATTTTTCTGTTGGAAAAGCGACCATGCAAAATTTTCACCTTCTTGATCAAGATGTATTTCTAGTTAACTGACAAATATATGTGATAAAACCAATTTCAATGTGTTGCCTATAGAATAACAGAATAAAGTATTTTCATAGAATCACAGAATGGTTTGGGTTGGAAGGGACCTTAAAGATCACCTAGTTCCAACCCCCTACCACCGGAAGGAACACCTTCCACTAGACCAGGTTGCTCAAAGCCCCGTCCAACATGGCCTTGATATTTTTGGAGAGTTCTGCGGAAAAATCTGATTGCACATCCTTACATACGCTGAAACAGCAAGATACAATAGGAATGCTTTTCCTGAGCCTTCAATGGTAACAATTTTAAATCCCCTTCAAAATCCCTTTCTGCAACTTATGAGACTCAAAAATATTCCTAATAGTTCAATCATATTTCTGAAGATGCAAGTCAGTTCATCATAGCAGTTCTTTAGTAAGAATACTTTCTCCATAAAGGGTGAAGTATTGGCTCCATTACCTGAATTCAAGATGTAATTTTTAAAAAATAATAGAGGGAATAAATGCTTAAGAGATATTAAGATGTCTAACATCCATTGATTTTCATGCTAGGTGGATGCTTGTATACTTCAAAGAATACAGGTCTAATAACTCCATGGAGAAGGAATGGACCTAAGAAAAGACATTCTGTCAGGTATCTAAACAACCTTCGTGAAGCTCTCTTAACTACTTAATTGCGGGATAAAAAGATAATTATAAAATTAGCGGTGAAACCCCCAAGTTCATCTTGCCTAAATAAGAAGGGATTTGGAAGACATTCTGCAGGATGAAGGAAGAGCATACTGCCTAGACAACTGAAGTAAAAGTAGCTAAATTTGGGAATACAGCAGTCTCAGGAATGCAAGTATGGAACACTAAAACCCTAGGTTTCCTTACTTTCTTCTGCATCCACAAGATGTTTCCCTTTTAGCACTGTCTAGTACTAATACCTGCTTTCTTTTCTGGAATTCATTCTTTTATTACTTTGCTCTTTGCAAAAGAGCAAACAGCACATATTGCTCCTGGCTCAAAGCTCAGCACATTGACATGTAGCTTTGTTAATTTAGAGGAAGATCTTGCCCTGAAGCTGCCTGAATAAGCACTGCCACTGGAGAGAGGCATCCATAACCATCAATTTAGATCACCTTTAAAGGTAAGAGTACTTATTCTTGCAAGCACTAGTTGGATCT
The DNA here is from genome assembly GCF_034315485.1 of Pezoporus occidentalis. Classification (NCBI taxonomy): domain Eukaryota; kingdom Metazoa; phylum Chordata; class Aves; order Psittaciformes; family Psittacidae; genus Pezoporus; species Pezoporus occidentalis. Next base: position 1,688,243 of record NW_026916062.1, read on the forward strand.
TGCAGCAGTGAAGGAAAAGGATGCTCAGTGCAGGAACTGTCATCAACTAGGGGATTTTGCAGTACTTGCAGTCTGAAGCTGCTGCTACAAAGATAGCATACAGAGCCTCATAGGAGACACTATGCAGTTAAGTGCTCCTATGTTGTTGTGGTTTAAGCCCAGCCCGCAACCCAGAACCATGCAGCTGCTCGCTCACTTGCCCCCTTCCTCCCCCCGCTCCTGGAGGGATGGGGAGGAGAATCAAAAGAACGTAATTCCCATGGGTTGAGATAAGAACAGCCCAGTAACTAAGGCATAACACAAACCACTGCTGCTACCACCAATAGTAATAATGATAAGGGAAATAACAAGGGAAGAGAATACAACCTCTCATCACCCGCCGACCAATACCCAGCCCGACCTGAGCAGTGATCTAGGCCTTCCAGGTAACTGCCCCCAGTTTATATAGTGGGCATGATGTGCTGTGGTATGGAATACTCCTCTGGCTAGTTTGTGTCAGCTGTCCTGTCTCTGCTTCCTCCTGGCTTCCCCTACTCTCTGGCAGAGCCTGAGACTCAGAAAGTCCTTGGTCAGAGTAAGAATTACTGAGCAACATCTAAAAATGTCGGTGTTATCAGCACTGTTTCCAGGCTGAAAATCAAAATGATGGCACTGCACCAGCTACTAAGAAGGAGAAAAATGACTGCTACTGCTGAACCCAGGATATATGTATACCACCACACTAGACTAAGTGTTCCATAGGTGGTGGGATGAGCTATCAGGCCTCATGGTACCGCCTCTCATATTTGTCTGTGGTACCAGGGATGGTACTAGAATGCCACCACAGACAAAATGTTTTTGTGACAATAACTGCTAGGAAAAGAAAGGAAAAGTAGGAGCAAACACAAGCTGAATATTCCACCCATTAGAAATGGTGGTATCCAATATAATTTGGTTTCAGCCTGGCAAATCCTAGTAAGCTGATGAAGGAGGGATCCAGGGATTCAGTAAGACTGAAGGAGAAAGGAAACTTAAGTATCTTTATGAACAGAAGGTACTTCCTGAAAATTGAGCCTAAAATAAAAGAAGTGTCTGGGGTTTTTTTGTTTTTTTTTTTTTTGTTTTCTCCTGGGCTCTTTTCATGCGTAGCTTGGAAGGAAAAAAGCCTTCTTGGCTAAGTCGTTTGCCATGAAGATACTAAAAGAACAGCAATCCAAAGGAAAGAAAGAATGTGAAAATCAAGTATCAAGTTTTGGCTTTTTTTAGACTTCACAAAACTCAGGAAAATGAAGGAAAGAAAGCCCTATCTCAGCCAAATGGCATGAATGAATTGGAAGTGGGGGGAAAAGGGAGACTTTGACATCTCATAATCCCATCCAGCAAGTGCTTGCTATAGATTCAGTTGGGGTCAAAAAATCTGAAGTATTTTAGTGAGTGCACACCTTCAGGCTGAGTTTACACATATAAGAATGTCCAATTGCTCAAATTTACCTTCTCCCTTTTCAGATTACTTGCCTAACCCATGGAAGAGGATGTAATAAGGGAATTCTTGTGGAATCTTCAGTTACAATTATTTCTTACCTCATATAGATTAGTCAAATTTGTTTGCTCTGGACTGGCATTAGATTAAAAGCCAGCTTGTTATATTAAATTTCAGCAAATCCTAGACAGATTTTGCTCTTTGCCCTTATTTACCAACCAGGTCTTAAATGTGTGTGTATATGTATTTTTTTTTAATTGTGCTTAGGCCAAATTTATAACTATACTAGTGAATGATGTAGGTTTAAACTCACTGTGACTTTGTTAACACAGTCTAAAGTGACTCAATTAAAATCTGTCTCAAGTTACCTAGAAATGTATCAGTCAGCTACAATGAAACACATCACTTAAAGCCTTTGGTAAAAACTTATATCTAAGCATATGAAAAAACATACGGTCTCAGTAGACCTGAAACCTCTTACAAATGCTTTTTGTTTGTATGGCTTTTGAAAAATAACCTTTTGCCTTTTGTCTCTGATATATGCATAAGGCAGAAAATATTTAGATTTTTTTTTTTTCTTAAAGAAGAGAATGATCCACAGATTTTTACAGTACCTCTTGCCATGCACAACTGCTCCAGGATCCTCAGACTTCGCTTCCAGCTCCTGAACTTCATCTACCAGTGTCTTAAAAGTAGCTCTCTTTACTCTGTAAGTAATACAAAATACTGCCAGATTTACTCTTCTTGAAAGTAAAAGAACAGATTGTTTTCATACTTACATAAACATTCAATTTACAAATTCATTTTTCCCAGATGACTCAAAATTAAACTTTACAAGAAGAAATACAAAGCAGGTCTAAGTAACGTATTTTACCAGCTGTTCTGGCAAATTAGAAGCAACAAATATTTAATAAAAGACATTAAATTATTGAAACATTTAAAATACCACTAATGCTTGTAAAAAAGTTTGTCAAAAATAAACAAGGTGAAAAATATTTTTTTATGATAACCAGAGCTGATCTTAATTTGTTTTTCTTATGCTAGTAATTAGAACAAATATTTAAAAGTCAGTACTTTATCCCGTAAACCTCAGTATTTCTGTACTCACACTTTGTACACTACATCAAGAAGTAAAGCTGTCAGAGGAATACACAGAAGTCCCATCCAAAACACTCCAGAGCTGAACATCATAGCTGCCTGAAGGGAATAAAGCACAAAATGTAACAATGTCATTACAAGAACTGGGAAAAAAACCCTAGAAATCTAAATTACTTGGTTGAGAGTATCAAAAAAACAAATTTAAAGGAAACATTCTAGACTCTCTAATGTGAAATAAAACTTGAACTCCTTTCTAAAATCCCGAGTCACTACAGAAATCCAGTAGATAGTAAGTACTAATTCATGTTAAGAAGCTGGTAGAAAGACCACACCACTTAGCTCTTTGGGGGGGGGGGGGAATCTATCCCTCCACAACCCTGCTCTACACCACTGTGCTGACTGTAGATGTTTCCATTAAAACTAGATTTATTGAAATTCCCTCCTTCCCCAATCTCCGTCAATACATTATGAGCACAATTTCTTATTTGCAATCAACCCTAACAGATTTCTCAGAACCCTTGATATGGGTATCAAACACTGTTAACAATAATTTTGCAATATAACTCTGATCACTCATTGTACTGCAGTTCCCACACTGGTCTCCAAGAAACTGCTTAAAAATAAGAACCAAGAAAACTACAAATTATGGAAGTATGCAACATATTGCTTAATGAAGGTTTAACACATTAATGCATGGTGAAATATTTACAAACCAGATCACTGCTTTTAGCTGTGTGTTGGCTTTTTTATACACCACTTTACAATATATAACTATATATAGGATGTATATTTCTGCTGTTCATGACTTGGTCTGTAAGCATACTAAAAACTAAAACACAGTAAAAACCCAAAACAAACATAATGTACTGACATCATAGGAACAAAAAACAACCAAAACCACCTTTATTCTACCCTTGTAATTCATGTCCAAGTATCTACAACAACAATATTATGGATGCAAGGAGTATGATAAATACATAATGAAGTATATTACTGAAGATTGTTTTGCAGTCAGTATCAAAAATATCCCTATAATGTAATTAGATTGCACAGAAGCTGAATATAAGATTGCTACACAACAATACTCTTTCAAATCCTTTGCTTCATTACTTGGAGACTAATTCCTTTCAAAGGTTAAACCTCAGTATGCAACTAAAATAAATAAGTTGACATTTTCCTAATATTAATTAGAAGAAAACTGCAGGTAGCTTCAGCACCTGAGTCTAATTTCTGAATGTGCATACATGAACATTTTAGAATTATATGTGCTATGTCAATGCATAAAACCAAAAGTGAACTATTTTCAGAAAAAAAAAAATCTCATTCTCTTATGAATCACATAAAATGTTCTGTTTACCTTATTTTTGTATCCAAATTCTTACTGGCACGGATTCTTTGGAAAGCATAAGAATGTATTTCAACTGAAAATTCAAGAAACTTTCCATAACTACGTTAAAAGGACATAGCTATTCCCTGAAATTCTGGTAATTATTTCTGCCAACAGCTGTCAGCAAAGGTGTAAACACTGAGCAGTGCCAGGTTCAAAATAAAACAATTCATATTTTCAACAGAGTTAAAAAAAAAAAGAAAATTTTGTATCAGTAAGTGGAGAAAATGCATTAGCACAGTCACTTTATAAGCAAAACATGACTTGACATATTTGATGAAATAGTAATTTCTTTAAACTGCAACTAATAGGAAATGTCTACTGCAACTACATTTTGCAAGACATTTTATAATTACGTGGCAATCAGAGAGACCAAGTTTCCTATAAACAAGCACAAAATACAACTTGAAGTAATTATGACTTTAGCTTCCTATTATTAACAACATTTTTTTTAATTTGTAAGGACATAGAAAAGAGCTGTCCTTGCCTTAGCCACCCTGTATTAAATGTTTGCTGGTGAAACAGCAAAAGTGATAATGTAGGTCTTAGGATGTTAATTCTGACTATTGTAATGCTAACTATGAATGGAGGAACAACTGGCGCCTACTATTCAGTCCATCCAGCCTTTGGCTTTACAAATGAACAACATGAATTGAGAGAAAAAAAAAAAAAAAGAAAAAAGTTTTTCTGCGTCATATTTGAAAGCCTGTCAGATTTTTTTTTTCCTTTACAGAGTTAATCCAAACCTAAAAGATTTAAAGCTGACATTCGCATTAAAGACAGAGGGCCTCTTTGTATTTTTTGGATGAAGAAGGGAAAAAATAAAATCCCACAGAGGTATTTCCTTCCTTTCTGTACAAGAAAGCTCCCCCCTCACTCTGTAGAAAACATTTTTGTCTCTAACTTTTCACATCTCTCTACACATAGGCAGGTCATTTGGGAAATGGCAAACCAATCCTTTTCAGACAATGGCACTAACAGGAGCAGGCTGTTCTGGGGACGGACTCTGGCTGCCTCTGTTCGTGGTTTACAAATTGTTCCTAATGTGAGAGATTTGTGGTCTATGCCAAGTTTTCCCCCTTTAGGCCTTGTGAAACCAAATGGAATCTGCCACAAAAGTGGCTCCCAGGGGAATTCAGAAGTAATCCAAAATGAGAGCTGGGAAGCCTAGTTTATTGTAGGACTTACAAATCCTGCAGGGAGAATAAGTAATTTGTTGTATGTGTAGCTCATGCTTACTATTAGGACTTTCTAAAATGAATTAACATAGTTTATTCAGTGCAATGCACAGATTTTTGTATAAATTCTTATTAAAATGAAATAAATTCTGAGAAATACTCCCTTTCATTGCTTAGTGGCAGATTAGAAATATTGGCTGTAAAACATTTTTAATGCACTGACGAAGACGTACTGTTAGGAAATTACATGCCAAAATGAACAGAGAATATCCCCTTTTTCATTATGAAATGGTCTGCCAGAACAGCCAGCTCAGATTTTAAAAAGCCTTCTAGAAGAGAGAAAGATGAAAAGAACACTAAAACTCTTGCTGCAGAAAAGCTTATGAAAACACTATCGTAACACTTTGGTTTATCTATTTCAGATATCATCAGGGTATTTATCCTCTCCCTATAAACTACAGAACCATTCAAGTAATACCTCCTCAACACTATCAAATGAGCAAGAGCTTCTCTTCTCAACAACCTACAGAGACAACACCACTAGTTTCAGTTACCTGCATGTGTTCGCCTTCATACATGCCGAAATCTTACTGTTGCATTAAAACAGATCTGCAGTAACTCTTAGTGCAGTGAAGTTCCTACAACTGAGTTCTTGTAATGGCTCTTATCTTTCTTTATTATTTACAGTTTAAAAAACATCTCACAGTTACTATTAAGAACTACATAGGAACTCTGCTTATTAGGTATATTAAACAGGGAGTCCCTCCATTTTCTGCAAATACAAACCGAAGCCTTACTGGCTTCCCCAGAAAGGGATGAAATGCAAGACTGCACCTTATTACATATTCCTGTACTAGCTTAGAGCGGCATTTTAACTTTGTGAATTAAGTTTACAGACATTTAATTTCTTCCTTGCATTTTATGAAAGTTTCCGTTACCTCAATAGATATTTTACATTTGGGAAAAAAAGCCCAAAAACGTCAGCAATAAATCATAGTGCCAGAAATAGCAATTAGGAAAAGAAATTATCAGTTGCTATATTTGTTGACTTCAGACAGTGTTTTCAAAGATAAAAAGCAAAGAAAGAGTAAAGAAAAAAAGCTTCACAATACATATTAATACCTGGAAATTTCCTCAAAAAGCTGGAGAAGAGAATGACACACAAACAAAAAAAGCTTCCCTGAGAATTAGGAAGAGAAAGAGGTTCTGTTAGTAAAGGTTTGCCTAATGAGGTTGTGCTACATCTTGAACTAACACACCTGAAAAACAACCTTTAGAAAATTAAAAAGAATTAGCCACTTGGATGTGGAATCAGATAAGCTACCAAGACAACATGTATCACACTACTTTTAGTTGTGCTTGTAATCAGAGAATGTTAGTTGTTCTGCAAGAGAAAGCTACACTGTCCTCCTTTGCCTCAGAGTAAAAGATGCATAGGGAAACTCCAGTCGAATCAAAGATGATGTAAGAAATAGTATCTGGCAAAAGAAATGTAAAGCCATGAAGAACAGATGAGTTCTTGTGGTTCTACAGAGTTTGTCACCAGGATAGGGGCTGTCTGCATTGCAACAGGTGTAATAGGAAGGAGTACAGGAAACACTGAGTTTCAGTAGAATTTGTAAAGAACTGAAGTCATTCCTCACTACTGCACATCAGAAGATGAAGTTGCTATGGAGAAAGTAGGCATCTGAATATGATCAATCTTTTAAGCATTGCTGTATTCGGAACTACAACAGGAATGTGCACTGAATTTGATTAGTAACATTATAAACAGAAAAAAAAACACATAGCTTTTGATTAGAAAGGAGATTACAATAACATGCTGAGGAAAAACATTCAGTTAAATGCCAACCAGGACACTAATCAACAAAAAAGAATATTAGAATGGTAGTATCACCAAGACAGACCATCATAAACAGAAAAGTTAAATTTCGTAGTTCAAAGATCAGCTCTGTGGTTTCTGTTTGTACCTGTGCAGTCAAAGAAGAATGAGAATGTAACCACCGAATATGGAAAAGAATCTTTGAAGTGTATCTGGGAAAAGCATATTCTGGCTAACAGGTACCTAGTACCAGACTAAGTACAATTAAACCGTGAAGATCTGAGGACTCAAAATGAAAACTACGTAATGGGAAAAGAAAAACCCCTTCTGAAAATATTTTGGATTTCTGAAGTGAAAGACTAAAAGCAAACTTTAAAGAACTAGACAAGGTAAAATAAGTTAGTCTCAGTACGGTAACATAATTTTAGGCTCTCAGGTGAGGACAGATGAATAAAATGAATATGTGTTATGGGATGAATTCTGATTCACTTTAAAAAAAAAAAAATCAATAAATCACTGCGATTTTTAAAAGTAATATTCTCCACAAACATACACTGAAAATTTTTATTTCTCTAAACAAGAGGTTCATATATGTATAGAGGGGAAGACAGAAAAATATTACTGATTATTGTTTTGTAAAGACTCACAGGTCTGTAAAAGCAAGCTGGGAAAACTTGGGAAGGGGGTGAAAATGTGCTAAAAATGGGGAAAAGGCCTATAGGGGCCTTTTGCTGAGAATGCCTTGAAAATATTTTTGGATACGAAAGACCCCCCGACCTTTTGTTGTTTAATTTCAATGTTCTTAAAAACTGTAGTACAGACATGCTCTCTAAATAAGTAACAGTCCTTTGCTGAAAATTAGTAAACCCAATTACTTACCCCCAAAATGAAGAACCAGAATCTTGGATAATATTTTAATCCAGATCCTTAATAAGCAGTGAAGCGGGGAAACCCCCCCCTCAAACAAAACCAACAAACTGACCAACTCAGCATAACTACCTCAGATATTAGCGACTGAAGAATGGCTACTTTCCACAAGTTTTGTGATAATAAGAATTGAGAGACTTGGGTATTTGTTTACCATATAGGGCTCAAGAAATAAAGATTGTCAACTGAGTTATCTTACAGGTTTCCTTAAAAGCATGGCACAGTACTTTTCTTGTTTCATTGAGGAACTTAAATAGAATCATTATTTTTCAAATTTTAGAGGCATTATTTATAACTCCCCAGCTAACACTGAGGAAAAGTAACACAGTAATTTTCTTAAATATACAACCATTTAAATTTATTTATTCTGCTGTATCCTGCAAAAGTTATTAAAATAACACTCATCTGGTTTTAAAAATCCAAGAGACAAGTATCCATTAATAGCACCTTTTACAGCTGGAGGGACAACACAGCAGGGAATAAACCGCAAGAACCTCCTAGAGAAGCTGTTGATGATCAGGCTGGATGAACAGCCAGTGAGGTAGACTGAAAACTGGCTGAATGGCTGGTTCCAGAGGGTGGTGGCACAGACTATGGGGAGGCCACTAACTAACAGCATATCCCAGGCACTAATACTGTGGTCCAGTCCTGTTTAACATCTTCGTTAAAGATCTGGATGATGGGGTAGAGTGCACCCTCAGGAAGTTTGCTGATGACAAACTGGGAGGAGTGGCTGATGCACCAGAGGAACCTCAAAAGGCTGGAGAAATATTTAAGGAACTAATACTGTTAATATAGTATATTCTCATACATCTTTCCTATGTGGTGCAGGTAAATTAGCCTGCAAGGAGTATTACTGTTTTTCATAAAGATTCTGCAAACCTCAATCAAATGATCCAAAGTTCTGTAAAATACCTAAAAGGCTTGTTCTTTAACTTCAGTTTCCATCATTTTTTTTATAGATCCCCTGGGTCAGACAGAGCAGAAACAGATGGTGCTCTGGAGAACTTTACACTGCATTATCTACAGTACCACAATAAATTAAAAAGTTCTGCAGATATTGAACTTTTGCTTTTAATCTCAATGTCATACTTCTTATTCCAGTAAGTGTCATAATTTTAAGTTATTAGTCACACAGGTGTATAAAAAGAGGCCTAACAACTCAAACCACGTAATGGTAATCCAAGGAATCAGGAGTTGCATTGGTGTGAAATATACATCAGGTTGCTTTTTTTCTTCCCCAATTACAAGTTTTCATCTCAAAGCACAACCACACTTGAACAAGAAAGAGAGAACCATATCAGCTTAGAAATGTATCTATTTTATAATTTAAAAAAATCAGTCTACTTTTTTAAAGTGACATTACAACGAAAAGTAGCCTTTGGAATTGCACTGATGGCAGCATTAATGGAAGATTCTAGCAGCTTTATAGCTTACTGACATGAATGATAATGACTCTTAGTAGGTGATGCAAGTTACAGAAACTTCATTAGTTAATGCAATTATTGCAAAAGGACTGCACGGATATAAAACCATTTAATCACAGCACCACTTCTTTCAAGTGCTTACAATGCACAATACGACAAAACAAGGGCATCGGGAAACTTCTAGTTTTAATCACAGATTTAAAATGAATTTTGTTCAGCATCACAGAACAGCCTTTTGTGTACTGGAATTTCAAAGAAGGAAAAATTACACCTACACAGTAAATACCTCATCAAATATGAAGAGGCCTGGCATTTACTTTTAGATACTTATGCAAACTACATGTGGTTTAAACTTAGAGAATAGTGTAATTTGCTTTAAAAAATACTGAAAGAATAGTTAACTTACTCTGTTAAAGTTCCACATAAAGAAAAGTATCAACTTCAGTTATATCAATGTAGTGGAGAAAGAGATCTAGGCAGTTGATTTACTCAACTCTGCAATGAAAACATTCTAGTCTGCAGTGGTACCTTTTTTGAAAGCCAATGGAGATTATTTTATGTAATGGGTCAAAACAGATGTCCTGCACTATGACCCACTTCCCCATAATGGTGTTAAATCTAACAAAGAAGGTTTTTGGTTGGTTTGGTTGTAGATTTTTTTTCTTGGTTTTCTTTTTTGTTTGTTTGTTTATTTTCCCCATTTCTTTCCTGTATATCTATACTTAGAAGCACATTTTTTTACAGCTAAAACAGTAACAAAATAATCTTTAAAGCTAGTTGTTCAGATGTGAAGAGACATTACTGAAGATAAACACTGTTGCTGTAATAAAGACTCTGTTACAGGTACTGCAAGATTATTATAAAATCACTGAAAACTTTTGAAATGCTTTCCATGTTTCTCTCTCATATGCTGTGTATGAAGTTCCCTTCAACAGAAATCATGTTTTGCCACTACTGCTAAAATTGTCTTAGCAGAAAAGGTATTTTAACAGTTTGCTATAAGAAGATAAAACTCGAATTCCTAATATTTTAGGATCCTTGTCTAGGACTAGAAGAATATATTTCCTAATTCTTAGAATAAAGTTAAGAACAGAAATTTTAACATGAGTAAGTCCGAAGTACAAACAAAAATAATATGAAGATAAATAGTAGCTTTAGCTTTATTAATGCTAAAAAGTCTTGTTTTAGACTACTAAAACAATCTGCTACAGTACCTCAACTAGCCATGGATACTATATAATTAACTACTTAGGTTACCACCCCATTTTTACCACATATCCTTCAATTTTACAGCCCATTTTTCCATTTTGTTATGCTTCATAAATCCCATTGCTTCTCCCACACTTTTCATCCATTTTTCCTTCTAGGCTGTCTGCAGAAAGAGAATGGTAAACTGGCAGTTTTCATCTGAACATCATCAATCAGGGAAAATAAATGAAGTTTTCTTCACTACGAACTTTTTTAATTAAACTGGAATAGAAACTGTTTCAAGGCTGACAAAATGTAACTGGTTTCTTGTTTGAAGGTTGATTCTAAGATTTTGCTAGAATTTTACAAAGGAAACATTTTTCTGCTACTGTAATCCAGATGCCTGTTAATCAGTCTCTAACAGTGGCCTAGACGATCACAAAAACTGCTGGCACTTTGTCAGAAAGTCATCATTTTTCATTTCACTGTATTTTGTTTCAGAGCACAGCACTCTACAGTCTTTCCTTCTGTATTACTTCTGTATTACTAATGCATAGCAACATATGTAAAAGCTAACTTTAATTATCTTTTCTATAGTTGGAATGTTACACAAGAAGAAACAAAATTAGTTTAAAAAGCAGGGAAAACTTGCAAAATTATGTAAGATAATTGTTTCTTTGTTCAGTAAATTACTGGGTGATGCTTTGATACTAGAAGATGAACACAAACCAGTAATTCTTAGGATTTAACTTTGGGCTGCTAGTTTCAGTGCTCTAACATATGATTGTTTTTGCAGCATAAACAGACTCTTCTTCTGTTACAACTTTATTTTTCTCTTGAGGCATTATCTCGAGAGTTCTCTGTTTAAACATATTCATCAGACCTGTACGGGTATCTTATAGAAACAGATGAAAAATATGAGTTTCAAAATATTTAGATGACACTTCTCTGTATGAAATGAAGTCTTTCCACCATCTCCATATGTTTTTTTCTCGTCCCTTCAAAAGCATTCATTTTTTTTATAGAATCAGCAATAAACAGAAAAATCATATTTTTTTCATGACATTAAAATGAAGAAGGTAGTCTGAATCTTTTTTAGAGTGTTTCAATAGGTTTCTTTTCTGTCTAAAAGAAGCCATGAAAAAGGTGTTTGTAGAAGATGTATCATCATCTAGCTGGCACTCAGTGGTTGGACTAATATCAAGAATACTGACTGGTAAGACTATAAATCTACTAAGGTACAACTGTTGTTATCAGCTGTTAGGAGCTGAAAGAGAATACATTTAAACTTGATGAGGATTATTGGTAAAATCTCCTTATAAATATACAGTTTATTAAAAAGGGGCACTTTGAATAAACACATTTTGAGGGAAAAAAAGCCCCGAAAATCTCCTTCAGCATAATTTATGAGATCAGGCCAGGGCGAAACAGACAAAAAGCTACAAAAGCAGAGGTCAGCTTTTGACTTGTTCATTTAATTTCTGCCAAACTTACTTGGACGAAGTCTTCAAGTCTGACCTGCGCATTTGAAGAAGCTACATAAGCAGTATTTGCACAGGCAAGCAGAGATATCTAGATGGATGTTTCTATCATACCACAGTCTTGTCAACAGTTAGATTTGTGAATCTTTGAGTTTGAATACTTATGGAAGGCCTGGACTTGCTTCAGAGGTATCCAGTGAATTCTGCCCTGCCAGAGACCACTTGGTCAGTGAGGGTGCTTCGAAGAGAGCATACAAAAATCCTGCTTTCAATCTGAGCTGCAGTATTCCTTGACAGGACATTTAGCCACACAGAGTTCAGCTCAAAAAGCTAGACTAGACCTTTTAAAACAAGTTTTGTGGTCCCTGATGGGTTTAGGAGATTTTATTCAGACTTCTAACTGTATTTAGGAAGAAAACGAAACCAAAACCAACTTCACCCAACAATACCGCCCTCAAAAAATGTGTGAACCATACATACACACATCAAAATCTACTATATACACATGTGCATAAGCAAACATACTGACAAAATAAACTGCCCATTTCAAGTACAGTTACAGTTTTATCATAACAAATAAATGAATTTAGGTTCATAAAGTCAGACTAATTTGTTGTCATGCTGAACTGAAACCCCAAGAGTATTTATTTTTTTTGACAGTTTCCTCTTTACAAAGAATTGTTTTTCCAAGTTTGTATGAATTACATTCCCTTCAAAAATATATTTTTCTTACAACAACTTCAGAGACTGCACGAGTACTAAGAAAAATCAACACTGAAGTAGCCATCTTTATGTCATACCAAGTATAACACACCCTGCCAGTTCATTGTGCTTGTCAATATAGAAGTTCTTCTGTCTTAAAAAACAATGCATAAAGTTTTACAAAATGTCTAAAAATAAATTCCAACCCCATCCTATTTCTTCTACAAAATATGAGGAAAAAATAATATATATATCTTCTGTAATATATGAAGAAAAATGCTGAAGTATGACAGCTTCAACTACTTTAATTTAGAATAATGTACATAATTAATTTTGAGGTGGGAAGGCAACATACTAATGTAAAAAAATCTACATATATACATGGGTAAGAGGTTATAATAGAAAAAACAGCATGAAATTATATAATTTCAGTTTTTTTTTCTTAGGTGTACAAGTACTTAAGCTAATTTCTTGTGCTTTTCCATTAAAATGCAGTAGTTATATAAATGCCTACATACTATTTTTCCTATAGCTGCTTATGTAGGAGATGGAATTTGTGTGTCTGAATTACCTCCAAATGAAGGACAGATATGCACCTGAATTTCTACATCCTGCATGAATTTTTAAATTGCTGAATTCGGTAACAGTGGTGGAGTTAAAGGCACTCACACTTGTATGGGTGTAAGGCCTGATTTAGATGGTATGCTTTGACAACCATTAGAAGAATATTTTTCTGAAACAAGCAGGTATTCTCAGTTTTGATTCCCATTGAGAATACACATAGAACTCCTCAGCTCAGCAAGTACTGTCCATGCCCAGAAGCAGACATAAGTAGTCTGGGAAATTAATACTAAATTTCAGCTGTTTTGGGATCTCAATGGTTTTGAGAATTTGGAAGTTACAATTCGATCAGCACAGGCATCAAGTAAGCATCTTGTATGAATTCAGTTCTATTTGCAATACTCAGAGTAGGTTTACACAAATTGCATAATAAATGAAACAGAAACTGGTAATTACTGTGAAAAGGTTAAAGATAACAGTACAATGATGCATTCAAAGCAGCAAGTTAATAGAAAAGTAAATGAGTGCATGTCAAACAGCTGCTCATGCAATGTTACAGCACCTTAAATTTTTTGAGGTTTTACAGTTTCAAATACTTGGCAAATTCATAAACTGAAGATCAAGAAACTGCTTTAACCAATGCACTACTTGTGCTACCTCATTACAGAAAAAAAACTTCCAGCCAAATAAGCACTGTAATTCCAAGCTCTGAATTTTGAAAACTTATCTTTAGAAAATGAAAACTTACTAAAGAAGTGCAAAGCAGCTTACCTGTCTACTCTTCTTCCTAGACCCTATAATGATAGCCTGTTAGTTGAGCTCTATTTTCACAAGAGTAAAATTCATTATGCTTTAAATAAACATGGTTACCACATTGAACATACAAAAGAAGCAACCTTCTTATGCGCCTTTGGTTAACACAAGGATCTAATAGTGATTAGTACTAAAGATTGAAACACTATTTTTTGTGCACATTTGGATAGTAGTTAAAATATACTTTTACCTCTCCTGACATGTCGGGTGCCATAGGAATGACTGGCCACAAAGAAGAATAGATTCCAAAAAACACTACCCAAAGTGCTATGCTGCCCCAGATAGCTATATGGCTGAACTGTAAAAAAACACAAACAAAAAACCCAGAAAAATCATCACAGGTGCATTATGACACAAAAAAAATCTTTCCTACTTAGTATTTAAAATGCAAATCTGATGTATTGGATGAAATTTCCATGACTTGTATTAATTTAACTCTGTTACTTCAATTAGTTATTTCTTAACACAAAAATCATAGAATCATAGAGTAGTTAGGGGTAGAAAGGACCTCAAGATCATGTAGTTCCAACCCCCCTGCCATGGGCAGGAGCACCACACACTAAATCATGTCACCCAAGCCTCTGTCCAACCTCGCCTTGTACGCTGCCAGGGATGGAGCATTCACAACATTCTTAGGCAACCTGTGCTAGTGGCTCACCACCCTCACAGTAAAGAACTTCTTGCTTATATCTAACCTAAACTTTCTCTATTTAAGTTTAATCCCTTTTCCCCTTGTCCTGTTGCTACAACGATACTTTCAGCAGCAATATTACTGCATTTTAAGCAAACTTAAGTAAAGTTACAATCAGTTCAGAGTAATTTGATTTTTCTAGTTTAAGGATTACTTTTAAGTCTTATCCCAATGTCCTTCTTTTCAATATAAAGCATTACTTTTTGCATGTGGATATTCTTTCCATGCAGTAACCACAGTTTAGTTTGATACTGTGGGGAGGGCTGACAAACTGTGAGGGTGTAATACAATAAATGAGAAAAAAGAACATAGTTATTCATCACATTTTATAGAACATTTAAGAATATAGAAAAGACATTTGCTTACCAAAGTCCAATATGAGGTCTCTAATCCAGCCTTCAAACACACAGTCAGAACCACAAACTTGAAGAGAGAGAGAGGATTCAGAATTAAGATGAGAATCTTAGCATACAGAGTTCATTAGTTTGGTTGAACTTCCAGGAGAACAGAAGAAAAAGTTCAATGATTTTCATACTTCATGTTTACTTGCACAAATGCAATAAGGGAAAATATAATCAATCTCTTAAATTTAAATGTGATTTCCTTAATAATAGTCAACAAAGTACTATGTGTGTCCATGCACCTAGCTCCTTTTATGGAGCAGTCTCTGAAAACATCATGTTGTTGTCCTGTAGGACATGCTCCATTTTAGTTTAGATGAGCAGTAGGAGAAAATTTATAATTTCACAGCAAGGACTAGTTGATTCAGGAAAATCTCCTTCCTTTGAAATTCACACAAACAAAAATTCTTAGCAAAGAAATAGTTATTAAATTTTGTAAATCACATGTAAATATGTATCGCAACTTCTGCTTTATGTGCAATCTGAAGAACATGAGGCTGAAAGACTGAGTCACAAAGACCAAGCTCCAATGGTTACAGCTATAGTTTAAACTCTAGTTTGTTGTCCAGGTTGGCAGCAATGATGTACATGAATTTGTCTGTGGCTGAACTTCAAGAAGATTTAGAATTCAGAAATTTACTTCAATCGGAAGCTGAAAATAACTGGTTAAATATAAATGACAATGTCTGTGTACTATGTCTGGTGCACAGAAAGATACAAATCCTGCCAGAAAGCTTTCACTCTAGTTCTGTGTTTATACTTTTAATTCTGGAAGCTCCTATTTCAACTATTGCTGCATTATTAAGAACAAAGACAGAAAGAAACAAACAAAAAACACACACAAAAAAATCACAGTGCCACAACTTCCTTATATAAAACGTGTGAAATCTAATGAGAAGAAAAAGGGCCATGATGAGTTAGACTTAGTCTAACCATTTCTGGTGCTATATTTGGACAAATGAAATAAAGTAATTATGGCTAAAAAAGTACTCATCTGGTAATGCCTGCTTGCTACTGTTGTGTTGGTCATAAGAAAGAAAACATCCTTTAAGATCATGTCAGGAATTCTTATTGCATAGACAGAGTATACACAAAACAAACATTGCATGTCTCTATAAAAGGAGATAGACACTGTGTGAATATACACCCTCCCTGCATCTTAACTAACACCCCTAACAAAGTTACCAACTATACACAGCAGTTTCCTCAAGAATGTGGGTTTTATTGCTCCCTCTCCCCCACCTTGATCCAACCTAACAGTAGCTCACTAAATCCTACCCAGGAAACAAGAAATCAAACTGGTATTTTGTATAAGGCACTGAGCTTCTTTAAAAAGACCTCTCAAGAACAGTCATACAAATATTTTCATAGCACTCCTATTTGAAATTTATGGTTTAAGAAATGATTCCAGGACATGATATGAATTCCATGCACATTCCTGACCTCCTCTGTGGATCCAAAGAAATTATATTTATTTCTGAATTCTTTTGCTACTGATTTTTGCCCAACTGATAAATGTAGACTTCTTAAAACCAGATTAAAAGCTGTGGGAAGAATGAGAAGTACCTCAGCCTAATGATTTTGATATTTTAAAACGATGTCTGACAAATGTCAGTGCAGATACACTGCACAAGCACAGATATTTTTAGTCTTTAATTCTCCTTTCTGCTCCCCCAATTGTGAAACTCTCTCAGATCTTCATGTGTTTTCCAGACCTCCCTGAATTCCTGTGCAAGAGGAGGAATACATCAACTGCAACCTCCACCTCTCCCTAGATTTTCAATCTGAAGTGGATAATCTGGAAAACAAATGAAAAAGCAGGTTGTCTGGACTTAAAATTGTGAAATGATGATTTCTTGGGGATTCTTTGCCATTCTGCAGGTTAATAGCAAGCAGTTAGCCTCTGGAAATGGTGCAGTTTCAGCTCTCCTAGTTGAAAACCAGTTGCAGAAGGTGACAGAAAAATTACACTGACTTTTATTTTAGCATTTATGGATATGCTTTTCAAAAAGTAATGAGTAGCTCCAGATTACTATACTGAAAGTATCAGAAATTAATTTCTGAAGGTGGTGGAAAATATAATATTGCTACAAATGTGAAAATGCAAGCTTTTATGTTTATGTTTTATGTTTATCAACTGATGTCACAGATGATACTTGGATTTTCTGCAGTACTGTAAGATTTCTAGACTTATCCATTGATAGGTTACAATCTAAACAACAGCATTTTTCAAATGCTCAGTTTCAAAAGACCTAGTGTAATCCAGTAAACCCCTAGCACAATATATGTAACTTGTTTTCTCCTGGTGTCAAGCTTTGCTTTTGGAAAGAAGCACAGAGCAAAGTGATTTGGGCAGATGAAGTTCTGAGTTTGTTTCAGGAAAGAACACCAGCTGTGATTGCAGTATGTTGAATAGTTGGGTTTAGCAAGGGAACAGTGCTAACTCACTCTACAGAATGATGGCCAATACAAAGAATACTTTTAGAGCAATCAAGGAAAGCAGATGCTATCATAAAACCAGGCTTAGGTGATAGGACAGGTAAGGTTACGCAACTCATGTATACATACATAAAACTCATAAAATAAACTTCTGCTGAATTGAGCAACACTGCAACTTCTAAGTACATAGATCAGTGAAATTAGGATTAAAGTAAGGTGAAAACCTGGTCCTTAGAGTACCTCTTCTCAAGAAGAACATGTCTTACTTACAGCAACAGGTGGTTCTGGTAGATACTCTTATGAAGTACTTATCAATATTGGGGAATGCTGTGACACTCAGATAAATGCTGACTTCTAAACACTGCTCCGTGTTATGAGATCATAATACAAATAGACCCATGTCAGTTGAACTACTTCTGTCATGACTGAGCTATGACAATGACTGTGACCTTACATCTTAATTTTGTTAAGACGTGCACAGAAAACACCCAGAATATTCCACCCATCCCTAATGGAGATCAGTTCATCATATGATAGATTGCATGATCATATGCAACTACTGCTGACAAAACATGCTAGGCTTGCCTTTTGGAACATGGAAAGGGAAGTGTAGAGAAAATAAACTTTTAAGAGATTGTGTGAACAAACAAAGTGTGCCCAAAAGAACCAGTTTAAAGGCCAAGTACTGACTGGCAGAAGAAACATTTTATTTTAGCTGGCACAGAAGCAGGAAATACATAGAAGGGGCTGTGTTTACTCGGTCTTTTATGCTCTTCAACCTTTCTGGTCAGCTGTCCAGAAAACACTATTCAAAATGTTCTCTGATATGTAGATGTTGACAGTAGTTACATTCTCAGAGGACTATTTCTAGAACATTTTCCTTTTATCTATGTTATGGTATCTCCCTATTCCCTAAGGAAAGATTTTTGCAAGAATTATTTGTACTGAAAAACAGATCTTCAGCTTCATTAATTTATTCTAGGACATAAAAGATTAAAAGAACAAAACAAACCAATAATGACTAATATTTCTGAGAATAACAGATTACTGTCAGGTGTGGGTCAAGTAGGTGTCATTTTGGCAGTCTTCTTGTCTCTGAAGAGACATCCCACAAACCTTGGTTCCATGTGGCTCTAATTCCTCTTTCAAAGCCCCATGATAAATTAAGAAAGGGAGGACAGAACTGTATCTTCATAAATCCACAAACCAGTTCTAGTAAAGGATAGGTGTATCTTCTGCATTTTTATTGCTTTGTCATTATTTTATATGCTTTGTTTAAAAACTGGAATTAGAATACAAAATGTACTTCAAAGCTTCTCAAGGAGTCATTCAAGAGCTATTTCCTACTCTTAAGGTACTGCAATGAATCAAGTTTTCCCTGTAGAGAATTATAAATAAAAATAAACCCACATCACTTTAATAGTTAAAGATAGAGCCAATATAGATAGACAATACAGCACCACATAACTATAGGAAGACTTACAGTGTATACAGTGTTTCCCAGGAGCAGGTAATCTGAAGTTTTGCCATTGCCAAATACAGTACCTGGAGAAGGAAATAGCGATAAAAACATTTAAGCACTCACAATTGCAGTCCCTATATATAAAATCTTTTTGGTACAACAGAGATGGCAGCATCTCTAGAGGGTGCTAACACAAGATTCCACCTTGAACTCTATTGAACAGTAGAGAACTATGACTTCCGTAATTTTTAATCCCTTAAAATATTCAGTGACTTCAGGAATTATGCTAGAAATAGGAGCTTTTTGTAACATCATATATGAAATGAGTAATATTTTATTTGGCAATAATTTAGAGCAACTTTTACAATCAGAGATACAGTATCATACCTTCAGAATAATATGAAATATAATCACTGCAGTGCACATTGATTGTAGCATATAAGTAAACACAAAGGTTAGAGAATCAGATTTTCACTGATTCTGGATATTTCTGGTATAGAAATTTATCTTTGCTCTTATCCAAATTTCTACAGAATATACTCAATTTTAAATCTTGAGATGCTTGCTATGAGTAACATTTTCAAAATTTACCCAACAAATCTGTGGCTTCTTATAAATATATATCCATTTTACACACATGGGTACACACACAGCATTTACACAAAGAGTCAGTGCCCTAAAGAGATGTGTTTGCATAAAATTCACGTCTACTGTAGTTCTTAAATTCAGAATTCTGAAGCGGTGCATTTAGGCTTGTTTGACAAAACTTATTTTATGACTACTGCTAGAGCAAAGGCTTTCCTGATCCCAGTTCTATGGAAGTTCCTGGCAGACTTGGGACAACACACAACTAAACTACACAGAGGGAATTTCTCATTCTCAATTAGAAGTAATGAGCTTGCTAAATTTTCACATATTCGGTTTAGAAATGCTTTTAGCACTTAAGATTGTTCATATACTGCAACTAAACCAGGACACATATTCTGTTGTAGCAGTTCTAATCACTGGGATACTTTTTTTACTGCCATCATATAAAAATATATCAAGGTACTGTGCATGCACTAGGGAAAAATAAAAGTACAAGACCAAAAAAAAAAAAAAAAAGGAAAGAAAAGAAAAATAAAAGAAGAAGAATAAGAAATCCTGCTAATACTGAGACAGCATAGGAAAGGCTGTTTTTCAAAAGGTGTGTTGGGGGAAAGAATAATAAAGGTGTTTGTTCTTTTCCAACCTTCATATCACCTTTACAATGAAATTAATTTTAGTCATGGATCAAGACTGTTCCTTCTAAAAAGCTTTTCAGGACCTGTGAGGCCAGTTATCACACACACACAAAAAATCTATGTATTGATGATTGCCTCTTCTGGAAGAGACAGCAGGTGGAAGTTCATACAAATAGTCCTCCTTAACCAGCTGTCTCGCATTACACAATGAGGAGCTCACAATGGCTGCCTCCTTTGCTCTAGTGATACTGGTTGCATTCCTGGCACTTCCCTGATTTAACTTTCTTCCTGGACACACTAGCACATCACAAAGGACTACAAGAGTTCTAGAAGCCTGAAAACACAGCTGAGACTGTGGTTCATTTTAAAGGTTAGAAAAGAAGCAGCAGTTGTACACAAAAGTTTTGCTTCTGCCATTTACTGTCATGTTGACAAAGCTGTATCAGAAGAAGCCTTTGTAAAAATTTAGGTCCTTGTTGCCTTTCAAGTACACATGACAGTCCATAATGTACAAAGACTAGTTTTGTGTAGTGTTGTTCCAGAACATGGAGCAAGCTCTGACAAACAATTGCTACGACTCTATACCTATTCTCTGATTGCGTATTTCTTGGTACACTCTACCACAAAGCATGCAGCTTGAAATTTTCCACTTAGAGACAAGAAAGAGGTGAGACTACGTTGTAACTCAGACTAAATTGTAAACAGGAGAAAATACTCAAAAGAAAATCATAGAATGAGAGCTCAGACATTTTAATGATCTTCAAGATCTGATTATCAATATCAAATTGAGTAGGTATTCTAATAAATACCTGCTCAAACTTGCACTCCACTGCTTTACAATATATACATAACAGTAAAAGCATAATGAGCATAAAACAGAGGAACAGGCAGGCAGATAAGTCTGTTCCCATCACATGTGCTGGGACTCAGCACCCATATGAACTCTTATACACGAAGCTGAGCTATCCCCCATTCTTCCCATTCCTCCTTTTATGTCTCAGGATCCTCTCTGGGCCTCTTTGCTAAGACAAGGTAGAGATCTGTTCTCAGAAATTCCTCTCTCTGGTAGATCTCTCTGGCACTCATCAGCCCCTCCCAAGGAAACTAATAGCATTATTTCCTTTTCCTCTTCACATGCACAGACATCAGATTTAATTAACAGCAGCTCCCATCCTGTGCTCATCTCCCCTTCATGCAGAACTTCGCACCAGCTGGACCCATAGCAGGTTCTGATTATACCACCCATCAACTACACTATCTCCAGGTCCCAGTTCTGGTCCCTTACTCACCTGGCCTTTCTCTAAGAATGAAAGAGGAAGACAAGGCAATTTGTTCAGACATGTAGAGGCCACTTGCCAGCAGGTCAGTTCTAGCCCAGGGGCTTTGAGCTGAAGAGGCCTGTGCTACACTGCTCTCACAACCAATCATGCAAGTTATCTCAGCTTTGCCATTCACACATGAACTCTATTCTGCATCATCACATAGAATCATAGAATGGTTAGGATTGTAAAGGACCTTAAGATCATCTAGTTCCAACCCCCCTGCCATGGGTAGGGACACCTCACACTAAACCATCTCACCCAAGGCTTCGTTCAACCTGGTCTTGAACAGTGCCAGGGACGGAGCATTCACAACCTCCCTTGGCAGCCTTGCCTCACCACCCTAACAGGAAAGAATTTCCTCCTTATATCCAATCTAAACTTCCCCTGTTTAAACACTTTTCCACTGTGTAGAATCATAGAAAGGGTTGGAAAGGACCTTAAGATCGTCAAGTTCCAACACACCTGCCATGGGCAGGGACACCTCACACTAAACCATCTCACCCAAGGCTCTGTCCAACGTGGCCTTCAACACCACCAGGGATGGAGCAGTCACAACTTCCCTGGGAAACCCATTCCAGTGACTCACCACCCTTACAGTAAAGAGCTTCCTCCTTATATCCAATTTAAACTTCCCCTGTTTAAGTTTTAACCCATTACCCCTTGTCCTATCACTACAGTCCCTAGTGAAGAGTCCCTCCCCAGCATCCCTATAGGCCCCCTATTAGATACTGGAAGGCTGCTATGAGGTCTCCACACAGCTTTCTTCTTCTTCAGGCTGGCCAGGCCCAAATTTCTCAACCACTTGGCATGGTTAAACTTCATGAGGTTGGCATCAGACCACCTCACAAGTGTGTCGAGGTCCCTCTGGATGGCATTCCTTCCCTCCAGCGTATCAACCGAACCACACAGCTTGGTGTCATCAGCAAACTTGGTGAGGGCGCACTCAATCCCACTGTCCATGTCAGTGATGAAGATGTTGAACAAGACCGGCCCCAACACCGATCCCTGAGGGACGCCACTCGTTACTGGTCTCCAGTCGGACACTGAGCCATTGACCACAACTCTTTGCATGCAGCCATCCAGCCAGTTCTTTATCCACCGAGTGGTCCATCCATCAAATTGATGTATCTCCAATTTAGAGACAAGGATGTCGTGTGGGACGCTTTGCACAAGTCCAGGTAGATGACATCAGCTGCTCTAGCCCTGTCCATCAGTTCCATAGCCCCATTACAGAAGGCCACCAAATTGGTCAGGCAGGATTTCCCTTAGTGAAGCCATTCTGGCTGTCACCAACCACCTCACTGTTTTTCATGTGCCTTAGCACGCCTTCCAGGAGAATCTGCTCCAAGATTTTGCCAGGCACAGAGGTGAGACTGACTGGTCTGTAATTCCCCGAGTCATCCATTTTCCCCTTTTTGAAAATGAGGGTTATATTACCCTTTTCTAGTTGTTGGGAACTTCACCTGACTGCCATGATTTTTCAAGTATGATGGCCAGCAGCTTAGCAACTTCATTCGTCAGCTCCTTCATGACCCGGGGATGGATTTCATGAGGTCCCATGCACTTGTATACATTCAGGTTTTTAAGAAGGTCTCGAAGCAGATCCTCTCCTACAGTAGGTCTAGGGTCTTCATTCTCACAGTCGCTGTGTCTGACTTCCAAGTCAAAGAGGTCATTATGAACCTTAGCCTTCTCCAAATCCACGGTAGCCAGTGCTCCTGATAGCTGCCAGAGATGGCCCATGTTGTCCCTAGACTGTCTTTTATTTGCAATGTACCTGTAGAATCCCTTCCTGTTATCCTTAACATCCCCAGCCAAGTTGAATTCTAACTGGGCCTTAGCTTTCCTAACCTGGTCCCTAGCTTCCCAGACAGCATCCCTGTATTCTTCCCAGGGCACCTGTCCTTGCTTCCACCTTTTATAAGCCTCTTTTTTCCCCTCTAAGTTTCCTCAGCAGCTCCATATCCATTCAAGGAGGTCTCCTGGCCCTCCTGCTGCACTTCCTTCTAGTTGGGATGCAACATTCTTGAGCTTGTAGCAGGTGATCCTTCAATATCAACCAACAGTCATGGGCCCCCCTGCCCTCTAGGGCTATATCCCATGGAACCTTACTAAGCAGGTTCCTGAAGAGGTCAAGGTCTGCTCTCTAAATGTGCAATGCATAGATCTCTCACATGGACTGATAACAGCTTTGAACAGAGATTTTGGTTTGGATTTAGTTTTAGAGTATGCATTGACATTTTGGGACATCCTTCCTCCTGGTCTGTCTAAACCTCTCTAATGCAAACTACTGCCACTGAGCTCACTCAAATCCAGTGTGAGAGTGGCCTCTCAGAGAAAACAGCCTGCTACCTAATTCCCTTTACCCATCAGAAGTCACTGAGCATAAAATACTCTGCAACAAGTCTTCCCCTTAACCTTTTTGAGCACAAACAGCTGTGACCGTATCATTATCTAGTCTCAACAGTTAGAAAATGTTCATAGGAGTATTTCTATCTTATATGCTGGGCCAGACTGCCGGGTTGTTTCAGGGAAACTGAGCAGACTTTTAGTTTTACAGAAAAGCTGCAGCCCCCACAACACTGCCACAAACTGGAAGCAGTGCTTTAAAGTTTTGTCTAATTAACACAGCTTTCCTCCCAACCACTTCCTTCTGTAGCTCAGGTGCAAACACAACAGTTGAACTGGAAGAGTGATGAGACTGAGCTGTCCAAGATGTCCCAGTTTCCTCTGCCACAAGCCAACTTACACAGAGGTAAACTAATGGGTTAGTATGCCCTTTAAGTAACAGGAGAAAAGGTCAGCAATAAAAGTTTACAAAACGTAAATAAAATAAAAATAAAAAAAGTTTACAAAATGTAAGAGATAATGCAAGTGACAGCAGTAATTTAGGATCTTGTAGGTATTTATCATGGCAGTGTATTATATACAAAACCTAGCATAATTAAATAGCAATCTCTTTATCTCCATCTTGCTTCAGTTTGCTTAAAACCCATTCATATAGTTTAATGTATATGTACATAACATTACTCCTACTTTTCAACAGATTAAAAAAAAAAACACATTAAATATACTGCACTTACTCTAGTTCTAGAAATAGTATCTTGAAATTTAACCACACAAACCTGTTAGCATTCATAAAGTTTTATTAAGAACAAAGAAGGTATTAAGGTATTTCATACCTTTCAACACTTATATTTTTATTTTTTGTAAGACTTACCATGCTGGAGGGCTTTTAGTGGAAACCAGAACAGAATGAATGAGTGGAAGAGGCCATTTAAACAATGAAACCAGAAAACCTAAGGGAAAACAGAAAATCCATGAGAACCATTTGCAATAAACTAGCTCTGTGAACCCTGACCTTTCTTTTTATCTGTGTGTTGGAGTCACAAAATGTGTTTTTGTCAGGCCAACACTGTGAAGTAATATAACTGACAGGCACTTTCTGCCTCTTAGCTCTTCATGGGTCATTTGTTTATTTTTATGCTTTGAAAAAAAAAAAAAAGTGTGTATTATCTCCTTCTTTTAATTTCAAATCAGAAGGCAAATTAAAAAGTATACATATGGGAATATCATCAGAAAAATTAAACTAAACCAGACAACTGGAACGATTGCTGCATTCTAGGTAGAGACTTAAAAAGGAATCTAGCTTTTACAATTTACATTTTGTGTAACAAGAAATTTTGATGGCAGAACAATCAAAACCTGAGTTTTACATATACCCATCTACATACTTCCACATACAAACAAATTAAAAAAGGACAAATAAAAGTATCTTTTTGGATGCCTCCTTAGATGCTACATTCCTGAAGTACATAGCTTCATCAAAATAAACTTCCTTTAATGTATTTGCTAAATAATTCACATTTTAATTTTCATTTGTAAAACATGCTTTCTACGGAGAACAGTATTAAGGATAAACAAGCTACTGATGCTTTCCATAATATATTGTATAAAAACATAGAAAGACTTAAATAAAAAATATGTAACTGATTTCCTGTGGTATAGCAATCACGTTTTTTCATTAACAACTCTTCTGGCTATCACAGCCTTTATTGTAACTAACTGACTGATGCGCATTATGAGTGTTAAGGTGCTCAAACAATTGAAATGAAGTTGCCTGCCTCGCATTTTCCACAATGTCTCAAAGTCTTTTGTTTGATTATACAACTACACTAGGTTGTATGATCCAATTTACACTCCAATACTTTGCACATTTGAACTTGTGCTACTCATTAACCTTTGTCTCTCTTTCTTGCTCTGTCATTACCAGAAGTTTTTATTTGACAGAAAGCACAGGTGGGTGCAAGAAAAATTAGTTCTACTTTTCCATTTTCCTGACCAATTCTTATTTGTCACATGCTAATCCTTTAACCTCTGTCATGACCTTATAACCTTTGATCCCTTTTACCATAACAAACATCTGCATCAACATTCAAGGCAGTAATGTTTCCAAATCTTTAACACCAACTATTCAACTTATATAGGTGGGAATTTTGTAGCTGGGAAGTTTGTAGATGTTTACTCATAGAAGTGTTGTATGTGAATAGCCACAGAATTTCCAATGAAGTTAACAATACACCGGTACAATAATAAAAATAATAAGGCTTATTTAAAAGCAGGAGAAAAATCCAACAATTGTAACTCATGACTTAGATTATTTATTAAAGTCACAACACAAAAGTGGCTCTATTAATGGACTCTAAAAAGTCTGACATTTGTAAAGCATTCACTGTGACACATGAAACTATTTTCCCTAGTTTCCTTACAACTTTCAGGTTTGTTTTTTGTAGGTGAAGCAATGAAGTGCAGAAGTAGAAAAATCTCATGCGCTTCAGTGAACATAGATAGTTTAGACAAATAATTCTATATAGATAAGGGTATTCCAGTTTTACAGAACAAGTGGCACAGATATAAGAGCTAAGCATGCTGCGTTGGCTTTACACGTCTACTTACAGAGCAGGAATTGTTAATTCAATGACAGACTGAAAATATCCAAGTTCAACATACAATGATATTACTTGAAATGTCCGAATTATATTTAGAAAAATCAAATATAAACTCTTATGAATGCCACAGTATTCATGAAATGGAACTTATTCAGGGATAAGTTTAATTTAAATTTTTTAAGAGATTACTTATGGAATACGTCCATAGAAATTGCTTATATATTTAATATATAAAAGTGTCCTACATTCTTTTACTACTTCTTGTGCTAGTATCTCCAAAATGTTGTCCATTTCCCACTAAAAGTAGCCTTGGATACCTTTTGATCTACTCTGACACATTCTTAACTGACTCAAAGTATGTTTTCCTAAAACTCAAATTAAACCATAAAATCACAACTCCAAATTGACAAAGAATAGTACCAAGTCACTCCTTCTACAAATCTAATGACAGTTCTTATTGTCCTCTGCAACACTTCTCCACAGGCTTCAGTAATCCATTTCCATATAACAGTACAAACACATACAGCCCAGCAACAGAGAGGTCTAATCGCTTCTGCCTATAGAAGACAGCTTTATTACCAGCAGAGGAAATGAAATAAGGGCTGAGGAAAAAAAATGCTTACTGTCCACTTCCATGCTTGCTAAAAATGAATAAATATGATTTGTACCATGCACAGACTCATGGACAACTAGAAAGAGTAGTCATAAAAATGCCCTCCGTTTTAAAATATGAGCAGTCTAGTACAAAAAGAATAACAATACTGAATTCCTATTAATTTCTGCTTTAATTATATTTGAATTTTTTTTTTTTTTAAACATACCTTAGTATTGAAGTCCAGTGCATTTTGGGAAGTCTTGTATAACTCAGGATATTTCAGCATATTTTCTTTTCGGCAGGATCTCTCAAATATACCAAGAGTTAGTGGAGGCATTGCTGTAAACATCTAACAGTTGGATTGAAACAAACAAACAAAAACATACTGGAAAACTTTAGAGGACTTGCTTAAAGATTACTTACTCAAGAAAATTTCATGTTTATGGTTGAAAATAACTGAAACCACACAAATCATCTTACCACATTGTAAAGACCTATACACCATCTTTCAAAAAGAATTTGTCCAGAAAAACCATTTACAAATGCAAACCAGACCTGAAAAAGATGAGAGTCACATATTACTTAGATATCTTGCAAGGTATGATAAATACATTTTTCTTCAGCTTCACAAAAAAAAAAAAAAAAAGGTATCCCTAAAACATGTTTACAATGCAATTGAAAGTGTTCTGATTTAAATTTATGCAAGGAAAAAAAAACCAACAAAACCAACCAATTTGCGTTCAAGACCAGATAATGGACAATCTAGTCAAATATATGAGCAATTCCACCTAAATATAAAAACATTTAAAGGAAGTAGCTATTTTCAGAAGAAATGTCATATTCTGTAAGTATTTAAGAGTGATTTAAACTCATTGCATTTATACTGCACTTAATTCATGATGAAATGAAAATGGTCTGAGAAATATGGTGTGTGTGTGTGATCCAACACATAAGAAGCAGTCATTTTACCATTAGCAAATCTCCTAACTAACAGAATTCATACAGTAAAAGTTGCAGTTTGAAACTGAAAAATGTACCAATATTCCTTTCTCATACATGAAACTCATGAAAGGATAAGGCTTTACCACTAAATCAACTACAACTACTTCTTTAAAAAACACTAACTCAACTACAGAGTACATTAGAGAGGCAACTGGATATTTATCTCTTTCACTGCCTAAGTTTTATCACTTTTTGCTAAAAAGTTAAAAAAAAAAAATAGAAAGCCACAATAACACATTTTCTTAGGTCTTTTATAAAAGCATGTAGCATGGCTTTCTCCTATTTCTTCATTTGTCTCTTATTTCAATGACAAAGTGGAGAAGCAGCATATCTGATGAATCTTTATTAACAAGTTACACAGAAACTATATATTGCCTATGACAAAACATAAACTGAAAGCTGACAGAAGTGAGGATCATCTGAACAACGTTCTACTCAATTTAACACTCATGTTTTTCAAGTGAATTCTTAGTTGCTGCTTTGCAGAGACTTTCCTGCAGCTCATATTTCGTTTGACTTTACCATGGAAGCATGAATTGCTACAATCATAATGTATGTCTACCAGTATGTATGTACTCAGGCTGGCCTCCAGGTGACCAGACTCTATGGCGAAGCTCAAATTTTTTTAACATATGGTGGAATGTCTGAACATGTTTGTAACTACTTTGAGATGGCAAAAAATCCTGAAATTAATAACAATTTACATTAAAAATGAGAAGTAAAATCCAACTCAAAAACTGCTATTTGTTTAACCAATAAATGAAAACTAAATAGATTTTTTTTGGTGGCTAATTATTGCACACAAGGTCATGAATGTTAGAGGTTCCGATACAGAGATACAGAATTTACTGAATTTTCTGAAATCTTATAATGTTAATTTTATTTACTTTGGTTAACCAGTATTTTCTGACCTTTCACTCTATTCACACTGAAAAGACAGTAGAATTAATTTATGCCAGTAGAGTCAGGTTTTTATAAGCTCTTGTCTATTTTGATTTTTGACTTTTGCAACAGTAGTTATCATTTAACCATGATGAATTTAGCAGACATTCATTAGCAGCAGTTTCTCAGTTGCTGAGTATGAAGGAACGAGATGAGTGCATAATCAGTTGTTCACTGCTGAACACATAATCATGTACTCAACATCAGCACAGTTTTTTGGCTGCTTTAGAACTAAGCTAAGTATGTGAACCTAATCCAGGGTCACCTAATCCATCATCACTGCTTGTATACAAGTTGTGGTCCTCAACTGCCATCTCCCTTTTCAACCTTCTCACTATACATAGGTCCTACGTTACTTTATTCCCAACCTAGGAAGATTGTTAGGAAGACAGCTCTAGAGAGAGGAGTGAAAGAATAGATATTATTACGATTTACCTCCCTCTTCCTTTGTTGTTTTTTTTTTTTTTTATCAAATACTGAAGTAAATTTTCGAATTCTTACTTTGAAAGAGTTAGGGTGGTGGAAAAGGGTCTTTTCAGTAGAGATTACGTGATTCAGTACCTGGCCATAAATATATGTGCACCTCATTACTGGTAATTTTAGACAGTTTAACAGAAGTACTGCTTTCTAGGAAGAAAATAAGACACACCGCAAGTAGATGTATAATTGACCCTTCATAACCAAGGAGCATACAAACCAACATTAACTTTCTGTTGTGATTTAACTAGCAGTCAAAATGTTACAAAACTCTCATTTAAAAAGAAAGGACCAAATATATTTACTGGATTTATTCCACATGCTCACTGCTCTTAAAGATAAGTGATGTTAAGCAACACTTGAAAATATTTTGGAGTCACTTTTATAAATAAATGAAAGTATTTAAGAAAAAATTCATTTACAATGGAATGGCATATACAAAATCGCTCCCAAGCCTTTTATTCCTTAAAAAGCATGTTGCTTTCAGTTTTAGTTTGTACAGAACTTAAGAGTTAAAAATTTTCAAGCTATTTAAACTGAAACCAGTTTTACTGTAGAATTGTAAAGAAATGCTTTAAGGCATAACATTAACTTCCTTAAACACTAGCATTTACTTTCTTCTAAAGAAAGCATGAAAGGTACAAGCATTTTAGGTCAGTTTAGTGTAATAAGGGACTGGAACTTATGTCGGTCAGAGCTCTAGATCCAGGCCAAGAAGAAATGAAATTTGGTAGCACCCCTGGATTCTAAAGTTCTTGTTGAATCTATCAAAAACCGGTTGGGAAGAGGAACTTTTTAATGTGGCTAAAACACTGTGCCCTCTGTAGGAGAAACACTACTATTTAGTGGAATACCAGACATACTGCTTAAAGAGACAGAGCATCTTTTAGTATCTAAACAGAAACATGGATTTTCTGTTGTTTGCAATAGATAGTTTTTGAATGTTCACATTAAGAACACCAATGGCTCAAAAATAACTGGCAGATGTAGAGGGAAAAAAAAAAAGGCAGGAAGAATAAATACAGCCCTCATCTCAAACTGTAAGAGGGGAAGAAAATAAGCTACTTTTTTACAACTTTTTACTTACACGAAAAAGCTACTATGGAGTTTAATACATTATTAATAGCTATAGTGACAAACTCCTCACAGTGAGAAATTTATTCATGGAAAGTATATTTCATTCTGATTATGATGGACAATGAAGGCAGCTGTACCCGCAAAGTAAGTTTTTAGGACATGCTGTACCTGATACTAATTTAGCAGCAGACTCAGCCACTTCCCTCTTAGAGGACAGGTCCTGCTCTAACTCAAATTACTAATCCAGCATCCCTATACAGCAAGATAGGTGATAGGTGTCTTTAAGAAGTAATTTAGACTACATACATGAGGGGGAAGTAAAAATTCAGACCATTTTATAGTTTTAACAGCTACATAATTTCCATGGAAAACAAAAGAGTTAGGTTCACAGCCCTTCTAAGATGAGACGGGCCTCTGTGCAGAACCTTGTATTTCGAAGTTTTCAAACCTTATAATGCAAAAAAGGGGGCATGTGCACAATCACTTTCTCCTGTTGGTGCAGTTTGCATACATTAAGTAAAGCATGACATATTGAACAACAGCACCTAAACTCCACACCTCAGAACCAGGATGAGTATACACAGAAAGCCTGCTCACAATTGGGGTTATGCATAGTCTGGGTCTCAAAATGACCACAGGCACTCATCTGATGTGTGTCAGGCACAGGAAATCGGGAACAAAATGGTAAACTTCAGTTATGGACATGACCAGCACCAAGTGTGTAACTGCACTGGGTTTGGGGTGGGGGAAGGGAGAACTATCATCCAAAGTTTATGAAGCAACAACAACAAAAAAAGGGCATTGCAGCTCTAATTACTTAGTATAATTGAATTGTTTACATAGCATCACTTAAATTGTTACAAACAACCACGTTCAAGGATCTGTAAGTAAACTGTGAATGTGAACTCCATGCACGTGTTTTTTCTGTTTGTGTCCTCTTTTATTTGAATTTTTCCCCACATGAAACATGAACGGCCTATGAAGATCTTTAAATCCTTCTTTTTTTTTTAAATTGTAAGCCTTCTTTTTTAACATAAGCCAGTTTATTCAATGTTATTGCTAGTTATTGCTAGCTAGCAGAACAGAAAGTAGGAATAAGAAAATTTTGTCCTTTTGATGCTGAAGGGAGATTTGCTTAACTTCAAAAATGTATAGTTTAAAGACAGAGTATACACAGTAATGGTAATTATAAAACCCAACCCAATCCATGAAGGAGTTTTCAATCACTAGATCAATCTCAGTCCCAAACATCACTATAATGTAATGACAGCTCCCTCAAAATAAGGATGAGGCTCTGCATAGCTTATCATAGGCTGCATACAGGCACAGGCATAGTAATGCACATTAGCTGTCTACTGGAAATTCAAAGCTTTCACTTGCAATTTAGAATGATACTTCAAAACATAACCTCTAAAGCTACTGGGACTAGGCCTGGTCAAAAGAGAAAGCCCATGTTTTAATATCTACTGAATCAAGACACAGACTAGAAAAAGTTATTACAGAGAATTCTTATGAATAGCAGTTTAAATGTTGAGAAACACTAATTATTATAGACCTTTACCATTTTCTGAAACAAGAAACCAATGACACTTATTTTGCATCACTCCACTAATGCCTAAGAAAAAGGCTGTATTTTAGATTAAATCGAATCTATTACTTATTTGACTGGTATTGTGCAGAGATTTAAAAATGTAATATACATCTATTAAGTAAAGGCAGGTATTTTTTTTTTTTTTTTTAGTTATTGTCAGCTAATAATAAAGGGAAACGTGTTTAAAGCAACTTCCAGACATGCCTTTCATAGCATTATTTTCTAAACTCCAAGACAGAGGACGTGTGGCTACAAAAGCTTCACAGGCATTTTCCTGATACAGCATTTCTGCATATTAAGCAGCAGCTTACAAATACTCATTGAGCTCTGTGCTCCCACGCCTGATCCGTACAAAAACCTGAAAAGAGAGATTCAAGACTGGCAGTTGTCCTTTCTAGAGGCATTCAATGATGAATTTATGTCCATTCACTCACAGTATTGACATGAGCTATTAACATCTGTGAAAGTTTTCTGAGCTGACAAACGGGTATACAGGAATTCAAGTAGAAGTCATCTTGTCTTCCAGAGAAGGTGTATATGGTAAAATGCTTGTATGGATTACATATAAAGCGTCATAACTCATACAAAATGACCTCTTTGCCCTTCTGTCTGCTCAGGAGACAGAGACTACCTCTTCTAGTCTTTTGTACTTTTTAGGCTATGATCTCTGTACCTTGCATTTAATTTTCTTTCACAAAGAATACAAATGGTGGGATATTTACACCCAAGTTGTAAATTTACAATGTGTTTGTAGGTGACTGCCAGAAAATTGAGAAAAATAAGTTAGTATGCTCTAAAGCCCAACTTTGCATGTTTTCCATAAACACAAAGTATACATTAATTGTTTTTTCCAAACACTTCAAGAGCTACAGCTAATCAGTTCTGGAAGTCTGATCATTTAAGCAAATATTGAGTTTTTGAAATGCAGGATCTAAAGTCTCCCATCACTTCTAAAGTAAAAAGGATCTTTAAGGGACTTGCTTTTTCTACAGCTTCCTAGTTTATGTTTTTCTAAATGGGCTGCAAAATTGTTACTACTTAGATTGAAATCTGTTTGTTAATAACATAATAAAGAGGAAAACCAGGAAAACTTAGAACATGAAAAAAAAAAAAAGCGTCTTTTTGACTACAATACTTGTTTATACAAAGATGTTTGAATTACCTTCAAATATTGCAACATAGATATCAGAATCAGAAATATTAACCTAATGTTTACGACAGAAATGAGCCATGTTCTTTCAGTAAAACTGGATATATACTATGCAAGTTTAAGATATTAATTTGAAAATATATATAAAAACTATTAAAGTTTTTAAAATAACTCTAAACACCATGAATGTAAAGATACAGGAGACATACCAGTAAAAGTTATTTTATAATCAAGCTTTGCAGCAATCTTTTTTCCCACATTTTTAACACGAAGTATCATTGTGAATATAAAGTTTGACTCAATTCTAAACATAATTACTATACATATTTGGTTATAAGAAAGCGAGCAGCTGTTGAAAGAAAAAAGAGCAAATAAAGGTGGGGGGAATTTAAAAATAGATTCAAAAATTTAAGGATACCATCTAGTCATGAAGGTCATGAAAACTATAGCTATGCATGCTATTTTAACCATGTACCAATAAAGTACATTTATTTCAACACATGCCTCTCATACTACTGTATTTTTTACAAGACTCCAGTAAGAAAACTAGGTCAATTACTTTCAGATAAATATTCCTCTTCATGAGCTAGCGCCTAAGCAGGCATAGTTACCTCATCAACAAGTGAAAGGTATGCAACAGTGTAACTAACTAAACATGTATGTAAAAACCCAAAGTACTGTTCTGAACAGCAAGAGCCCTGCAGCTCAACAGTGACCTGAAAAAGAGCTTCAGATAGTGAACTGGACAGCTACTATAGCTCAAAAGCTGGTGTCACATTTATTTCTTGGTAAATCACCAGCACATGCATCTCCTGGTAAATTTAAGGGTATTTGTTACTCTATTCCTTAAATACTGTAATGATGTTACAGATATAGGATTTCAACAACCTAGCAGTATTATGCAACACAAACTTTGAGTGCTAATATTTGGTACATATTTTTAAGACAATTAGATCTTTGACAGTTAAGAAAAATCACTACTATTAATGAGCTTTTTAGAAAACAAGACTTAGTACAAGTGTGTATTGGCAGTTCAAATGCTACTTTGAAATCATACATAATAACTGAAAGCTCAAAATAATAATGTCTGTACTTTCAAGAAGTAACATTAACTGTACCATAAAATTACCTCGATAATATAAAGGACTATATTCTTGTAGAAACAATACAAGATGCATTTAGCTACTCTGTTATAATTCCAGGCTCCATGAACCAACAACAAGTTCTTCAAATACTTGAACTGCAAAAAATGAAAAATGAACATACAATGAAAATGTGAATACACCAATATTAATCTGATATCAAGCTATGTTACTATAATATACAGAGTAATGACTCACCTGAGCAATTGAGTAGTCTGAAGAATTTGCAGCTTGTAGACCTTCATTCCCACTAATACCAACACCAACGTGTGCTGTTTGTATCATACTAACATCATTTGCTCCATCACCAATTGCTAGAGTTACTACCTTAACTTGTTTTTTAACCATTTCTACAACTTCAGATTTTTGAAGCGGTGATACCCTAAGGGGTAACAAAAAGATAAAACAATACAGAACATTCAAATGAATGTACTTTTAAAACATACTACTTAACCTGTGAAAAGGTAACAAAAGCAAGCCAAATAACATCCTTGTCAGCAGCATGGTATTGCTATTGCCCTTTAGGCTGTATGTTAAAAGCACATTCTCAGCAAAATTCATAGTACATTTGGGTTTGCTGAAGCAAGATGTTAATAGGACTGGAGAGTCATAAGTCAAACAGCAATGGGCCCTTCAAACAGGGGTAATGGAAGGAACCCCAAACACTGCCACTACTAGTATTATAACTGCAGATTTTGGCATATTATATTGTTATGGTTTCTATTTTCCTCTCTGTTTAAACATGTATTTTATAAATAAACAAAAGTTATTTAAGACACAAATGTCAAATCAAACAGGAACAAACAAACAGAGTGGACAGCACTATGTTAACTTAGCCTACACCACTAAATTACAAAAAGCAACTTTGAACATTGACTTTTGATCCTCTACTTCATCTAACAGCTTGTAACTTCTCCCTCATTGTTTTCAGGACTATTTCAATTATCTTTCATTAAGAAAACATCCGTACACAGCTGAAGGGACAAATTATTCCAGGGATGACTCTCAAAAGCTCTATTGATGAAACTGTATCAATTTTGGCTCCATCTACCATTGTGTGTCACATATGTACCTTTCATTTCATGTTGTTAAAGTTCTATTCTGTATGCTGAATTTGAGTCCTTGTAGTATTTGAGATGTCACAACTGCAAATAATATATAGAAATCAAGTGCTAGGACTGGTGTTTTTCACAGGGTAACAAAGCAAAGGAGCAAGCCCTAAGCAGTGTGGCAATCCACTCTTGTGCTTCCTGGCACTGCAGGCAACGTTTAAACCCTGCCCCTCATTTCATGGTACAAACAGAAACAAGAAGAAATGTTAAGAGCTCTGTATGTCTCCCCCACCACTGCTGTTTACAGCTTTCTACAAAGGGAGCAATTCTAGTACCAAGGCATGACTCCTGCTTTGGAGCTGGTGATGTGCAGTTGGTGAACTGTCCTTTCCTCATCTACCTTTGAACTTTCCAGATCAACTCATTCCAGATGCCTCCATGCAAAAACTAGATGTGACAGGAAGCAGAACTTGCCACTGGACAGAACTGACACTAAGATCTGGGGAAAAACATGTATTTCTAATTAATTTCCTACTAGTCTATATGCACACTGATGGCAATGACCTGACTGGTACCGTAAGCTGCTGGAACTTCACAATTTGGGCTCTGAGAGATTCTCCCTGCAGTGACAAAATTTCAAGGTTAAGGCTTATGTAGGGATGTTCATAACCTGACCTAACTTTTCCAGGTCAAAAATTAAAATAACAGAAATATACAAGAAATTAAGAATACAGATTTTTTTGGGACAAATTTGCAAAGGAAAAGCACAAAAGAGCAATTACTTCTAAGTAACGTTCCTTCCTGAACATGCTCTGTATACTGCTACTCACTGGGATATTGGCAAGTAACACAGCCTATAAAGTTCATGGATACAGTTCTTGCCTGAACCATGACTGCTGTATGGCACTCAAGCTCCATAACAAAATGAAATACTACCAGCAGACACCAAAAATTCAGCTATATTATGGCATCTGTGCAGTCCTAAAATTCCTCACAAAAGATCCTGCAAGCTGAAGGTCTCAAAGGCACTATTCTTATAAGCATGTGAATACTGGAAGGTCTCATGATACTTGAGAAAATGGTACTATATTATTAATGAGATCCTGATAGGTGAGTCATAGAGTGGTTTGGGTTGGAATGGATCTAAGTTCCAACTTAGATCCGTTCATCTAGTTCTAACCTTCCTGCCATGGGCAGAGATACCTTCTGCTAGATCACGTTGCTCAAAGCCCTGGCCAGCCTTCCCTTGAACACTACGAGGGATGGGGCATACACAGCTTCCCTGGACAACCTGTTCCAGTGTTTCACCCCAGTCCAGGTAAAGAACTTCATCCTGATGTCTAGTCTAAATCTATCCTTTTTCAGTTAAAAGCTCTTTGTCGTATCCCTACATGTCTGTCGTGGTTTAAGCCCAGGCGGTAACTCAGAACCACACAGCTGCTCACTCACTCCCAGTTCCCCCATTCAACCACCCCATTCCTGGACGGATGGGGAGGAGAATCGAAAGAATGTAACTCCCATGGGTTGAGATAAGAGCAGTCCAGTAACTAAGGTACAACACAAACCACTACTGCTGCCACCAAAAATAGCAATGATAAGGGAAATAACAAGGGAAGAGAATACAACAGCTCACCACACACTGATCGATACCCAGCATGACCTGAGCAGTGATGTCACCTTTCTGGGTAACTGCCCCAGTTTATATACTGGGCATGACATGCTGTGGTATGGAATACTGTCCTGGGTTCAGCAGTAGCAGTCTATTTTTCTCCTGCTTGAAAGCTGGTGCAGTGCTGTGTTTTGACTTTCAGCCTGGGAACAGTGCTGATAATACCGATGTTTTCAGTTGTTGCTAAGGAATGTTTACCCTGACCAAGGACTTTGTGAGGCTTATGCTCTGGCAGGGAGGAGGGGAAGCCAGGAGGAAGCAGAGACAGGACACCTGACACAAGCTAGCCAAAGAGGTATTCCATACCACAGCATGTCATGCCCGGGAGAGGGCAATTGGGTGTCGTGGTTTAAACCCAGTCAGGCAACTTGTTCACTCACTCCCAGTGAGTGGTGCCGAGCTGACAACAATCGAGGGCCGTGCCACCCCCCCCCCCCCCCCCGGGGCTCTCCCCTTCCCCGCTCCCGGAGGAACGGGGAGGAGGATGGAAAGAGTGCAACTCCTACGGGTTGAGACAAGAACAGTCCAGCAACCAATGTACACAAATCACCACCGCTACTATCAACTACAACAATGATAAGGGAAAATAACAAGGGAAGAGAATACGATACCACTGGCCAAGAAACGAGTCCCACCCGGAAGCCTGTGTCCTTCCGGGTAACTCCCAGTTACCCCTCACCCCCGGCATGACGTGCTGTGGTATGGAATAACCTCCCTGGCTAGCCCGGGTCAGGCGCCCCATCGCTGCTTCCTCACGGCTTCCCCTCCTCCCTGGCAGAGCATGAGCCTCACAAAGTCCTTGGTCAGGGTAAACATCACTTAGCAACAACTGAAAACATCGGCTTCACCAACACTGTTCCCAGGCTGGAAGTCAAAACACAGCACTGCACCAGCTACCACAAAGGAAAAACATGACTGCTACTGCTGAACCCAGGACACTGGGCGTTCCCTGGAAGGACATGGGGTCTTCTGGGTTGGACTCGTTTCTCGGCGGGTGGTATTGTATTCTCTTCCCTTGTTATTTTCTCTTATCGTTGTTGTTGTTGGTAGCCGTGGTTGTGATTTGTGTTGTACATTGGTTGCTGGACTGTTCTTGTCTCAAGCCGTGGGAGTTGCACTCTTTCGATTCACCTCCCCATCCCTATGGGAGCGGGGAAGGGGAGAGCCCCATGGGGAGGGGGTGGGGGGGTGTGCTGGACGCAGGCCTCGATTGCTTCCAGCCTGGCACCACTCACTGGGAGTGAGTGAACAAGCTGTCTGGCTAGGTTTAAACTTAAACCACGTTTGGGTCAGGTGTCCTGTCTCTGCTTCCTCCCGGCTTCCCCTCCTCCCTGGCAGGGCATGAGCCTCACAAAGTCCTTGGTCAGGGTAAACATTACTTAGCAACAACTAAAAACATCAGTGTTATCAGTGTTGTTCCAAGGCTGAAAGTCAAAAACACAGCACTGCACCAGCTACTAAGGAGAAAAATGACTGCTACTGCTGAACCCAGGACAATATCCTCACGAGAAGCCTCTCCCTTTAGAGTCTGAAGAATTATAGGGCAAAAAAATCTACCAAATCTCGTAAGTGAATGTAGCAAAAAAACCCCTTTTTTTTATACTGATCTATTGTAAGATTACAAACCCAGTGCTAATGAGGGCAATAATAAAAGCAAATCACCTACAGAAGAAACAAAATCATTCCAATGATATACATTAGTAAAATTATTTTTCAGAACATAGTATAATAAAATGTAACAAAAGCCAAATGTATACTGGGCTGCATCAAAAGGAGCGTGACCAGCAGGTCAAAGGAGGTGATCCTGCCCCTCTAGTCTGCTCTTGTGAGACCTTACTTAGTGTATTATGTACAGTTCTGGTGTCCTCAAAGTAAGAAGGACATGGAACTGTTGGAACAAGTCCAGAGGAGGGCCACGAGGATGATCAGGGGACTGGAGCACCTCCCGTATGAAGACAGGCTGAGAAAGCTGGGGCTGTTCAGCCTGGAGAAGAGAAGGCTGCGTGGAGACCTCATAGCAGCCTTCCAGTATCTGAAGGGGGTCTATAGGGATGCTGGGCAGAGTTTCTTCATTAGGGACTAGAGTGACATGACAAGGGGTAACGAGTTAAACAGGGGAAGTTTAGATTGGATAAAAGAAGGAAGTTCTTTACTGTAAGGGTGGTGAGGCATTGGAATAGGTTGCACAAAGAAGTGACAAATGTTCCATCCCTGCCAGCGCTCAAGGCTGGGCTGGAGAGAGCCTTGGGTGACATGGTGTGATGTGTCCCTGGCCATGGCAGGGCGGTTGGAACTTGATGATCTTAAGGTTCTTTCCAACCCTAACTATATGATTCTATGGGTACTGTCTGCCCAGTGACCTTTGGCATTAAAGCCAAGCCTGAATGATTTGCCTGTCTTGACACTGGACAGATTGACACTATAGGTTAAAATGGATATTGCTTTCTATTTGGATCAAACTTTTGATCCATAACAGGATTTGAGAGGAAATGTTTCCTTTTCCAACTGGTGGTATAAATTCCCTCATCACACTTCTTCCTGAACTGCTTCCAAAAAAACAGAAACAGAACAACCCACCCATCTCTTTCAAAGCAATGAATTACACACTACATTATCCACATTTAACGGTAAGTTTTTACAGTTAAAGTACACTGAAACACCGATTATGTTCTTTTCATTAAGCACACAGATACTAATGGCAATACTTGGCCATTGCTTTTTCTAGCTATCTGTAAACCCAAACATACAACCAACAAGCAATTACACGATTGCTGTAGCTAATGGCATTGCCATCAGCCTTCTATTCTGCTTGAATAAGAATGCAATTAGAAGACAACTTTTAAAAACAACAACAAAAGAAAAAAATGCCCCCAAAACAAAACAGAGAGATAGCATAAAAAAAATTCCAATGTTCACATGACAGACAAATTATAGACTTAAGGAAACCAAACTTGTTCTTAGAATTGACAGCTGAGGCTGGTGACTGATTTCATGGTGTTAATTGAAAAAGTAAATGCAGCAGAGGGGTGAAAAAGTTCAGAAAAAATCCTAACTCTCTGACATCACACTGATGATATTATGCATTATCCATTTAATTTATTAACAAATCCAAACTAGAAAAAATTGAAACAGTCTTTCAGAAATTTTTATGAAAATGTCATTTAGAAATGCAAATTTCACCAAAGCTACATTAACTTCCTATTATAAAAAAGCCCTTTCCCACTAAAATAAAGGCTATTTAAGCTTTTAGCCAGCTAAAGTTTACGATGATTATTCTGAAACATACCTTAAAACTGTAGGAAAAAACAAAGGTTTTCTAGACATGCATTTTAAGTTCTGAAACATGCATTTATTCTTGTAACATCCTTGAAGAATTAAGTTTTGCCTAAACCAGTAAATTACAGTAACCATTACAGTTCTTACTAGTTAGAACATTTCTGAAACTCAAGACTACTTAAATACTGAGAGTATGCCAAACATTTCCTGGTGGAGGAAGTCAACTTACAAGCATATTAGAGAGCTGGTTTAAATCTAATTTTAAACAGAAATGATTAAGAAAAAAACAAATAAATTGAGTGATCATTATCTGCCTTCTTGTGTAATTTTATGCATTTTTACTTCTGAAATTAAAGCACACTATTTTTTTCCATAAAAACCCATTCGTTAATATCACATTTGAAGCATATTTGCTACATTATTATTTGTTTCAACCACAATCCCCCCTTGTTTCTTGTAGAACAAGATCTTATGGATGCATTATAATCACACAACTTCATTACACACCATATTTTCAATGGTATCAGTTTATGAATTCAGTCCTTATCACCAAGGTACTCTTTTCACTATGGAACAGACTGATACTCGATTCAATTTCAGTGTCACAGAAGAAATATGAAGGAATAGTATAAGTCTCATAGCTCATTGGGAAAAGAAAAAATATTTCCCATTTTTGTCTAGCAAATGTCACTATTTTTTCATTTTACCAACTCTATAAAGTTTCAATGAGTAGATTAAACCTCAACATTAGACAGATGACTGAGCTGCCAGCAAAGCAGGACACTAATGATGGTTGCCTCTCTTTCCTAGACCGTTGTGCTTAACATTGAGACAGTGCTGTGAAAGGAAACAAGGCACGTGGTATCTACGCTCATCTTTGCTCACATACAATACTCTAATTACCACTGGCTTCCAGGAACATCCTTGTAGCCCTTTCCATTCTCCTCTCCATTTGCCAGAGAACACCTTCTCATGGTTCACCTTTGGGTGATGCTCCACCAGTGGAATGAAATCTCCAATCCTACCCTGTGCCAATTAAGTTAAATTTCTTATGCTTTAAGTGCAATTAATCTGAGAAAATGGTTGCATAAAATTTAACTGCATGATTTTTCAAAAGCAAGAAATAAAGGAGTGAAAAATAATACAGCCTTTGGACTGAAGGTAGCTATTTAATTATTTTATTCAGCCTACAGAACATATGCTAGCTATCGGACTTTTGAAAAAGGTACCTGGGATGTGTACAGCCTTGTGATGAACCTGGGATGAAAGCTTCCGGGCAA
The DNA here is from genome assembly GCF_034315485.1 of Pezoporus occidentalis. Taxonomy (NCBI): domain Eukaryota; kingdom Metazoa; phylum Chordata; class Aves; order Psittaciformes; family Psittacidae; genus Pezoporus; species Pezoporus occidentalis. The sequence continues at coordinate 1,730,026 of NW_026916062.1, forward strand.
CAGTCCTTCAAAAAAAAATTCTGTGGTCCAAGTATATCAAAAAGTGTTCCTATGATCTTTTGTTACACGTTTTATTTGAACTGTGCTGATGAGTGTTGCATCAAGATTCACTATAGACGGCTTCTATAAAAGACTCCTGACCTGAGAACTTCTTTTTCATCTTTTTAACTTTCCAGGAATGGTGGCTTATTTTGCTTTCAGACAAGCTTACAGGGGCAGCAGGAAGGTGCATTTCCTCTCATTACCTGGTGCATCAATTTCATGGTGAAAATAATAAATAACTTTTGTTCATTTTGTTCACTCTTAGCTGTACATTTTTACAGAATACTGAATAATCCATTTAATGTTTTTCTCACACATACTGCTCTGAAGCCAATACAGAGTTGGAATTCAGTTTGTCAAAGTCTTTAAGCCAAACATCTGCTTGGAATTAACAACATAGAGATTTTTTTGAAGTGAAATATCTACTGAGTATTTGTCATCTTCATCTGTGTTATGGATAGTCTTAGGAAGAATCCACTGATAATAGAAACTTCAAAGAACGTGATATAATTTGTACTTTTAAAACCAAGGAGTGCTTAAAAGTTTACTGCCTTTATATGGGTGCAAAAAAGGACTAAATTTTCATTTAATCACGACAATATATATTTAAATTACTTACCTTAATTAAAAATTGACATTTTTAACTTTTTATTTTCACATTCACAAACAAGGAAATTAAATTTTTGCTACTAAAGACGGAACATTAACAGAAATTACTATTTTGACAGAATTTTTACTTTTGACAAGAATAATAGCTCACTAACCAATGAATGTTACAAACAAATATTTTAGTTTCAAACCTGCAGCCAATTTTCATACAACCACAAAATATGTCAGAGCATATACCTAGACACGTATTGAAACCAGCTGACCCAAGAATAGTACGGAAACGCAGAAATAACAGAGAGAATGCTACTAGAACAGAAAATTTAATTTTGCACTTTTTGTTGTTACATCATAAAAATGCTACCACTAACAGCTACATGTACAGAATAACCTTCAATGGTTCTATGGGTCAAAAGAAATGGCAATATTGTCTCTTCAAATGGCATAAAATGTATTTTCAAATCAAGGAAAAAGAAGTAGCATAGATGAATCTGCTTTATCTTAATTATTAAGAACATTATTAAACCCTTTACCTGAACACAAGAACCCTGAAATTATTTATCTTATTACTGAAAAGCAGATAATCTATTAAGGTGTATTTACAATAGTTTTCACATTTGTACAGACCATGTCTCTACCTTCAGGCAGATAACAGGATAGGCAATAATGAGGTAGTAGGAAGTAAGCTTATATCATTTATTGAAAGAAGATTTCAATAAGAAGTGATGCTTGCTTCTGCTTTTTGATAGACTGCTTGGCCTAAACCAAGTTTTTAAACATTGACAGAAGCAGTTCTTGTGTATCTAGTTATGAAGCACACAAATTCCTTTTTCATTCAATCATTCAAATGTAGAAAAGGTGCTCAGGAGATATTTGCCATTTTCGTGTTTAAAGACAAAAACACCAGAAGGTCCCAAAACACATAAACTAGCACTTATGCAGTCCTACGTATTTCTCCCTTAATGTAAATCTAGAAATATTAAAAGGCATGCCAAACTGCTTTCATATTGTGTATACTTAAAAAAAGCAGATATTTAATTTTCTTTTATCTGGACAAAGTTCCCATGTTACAGGGAGCTTAGAGCTTTAATAGCTGATGTTTACAGGAAAGGATGAAAGGTCTGATTGCGTAAAAGAACCCCTAAACAATCAGAATAATAATAACAACAACAAAAAAAGGTGTTTTAATCAGTTTCAGAAAATAAAAACCACCTGGAGTAGTACCTTTAACATTTTTGTTCACTTATGCAGTGTAATCCATAGCTTTCAGAAAAGTGGAGATATAAAATCCTGCCTGCAGAGGAAGCTCTACAAAAATCCCAGATGTGATAAAACCTGCAGTTAACTGTAGTATCAATTTAAAGGATAAGATTAGTGTCTCAATCTCACTGAGACTACCCTTGACAGATAACGAATTATTTTTCTGGGTATATGCAATCTGAATGACTCTGACAGGTACACTATGTTGCAGACTGCTTTACAAAAACATTTTGCTTGAATGACTATATCTCGTAACTTCAGCTACTGAAGTTTGTGGTTTTTTTAATATTTCATGGTTGTAAGACATAGATAATGTGTATTTTCTCTGAAACGGAAGTTTCTTAATTTTTATATGCCAATAAAACTACTGCAGAGAAAGAATAATGTAAGCCTTACCTGCAACAAATAACAGCTTTACAAGACAAAGCCAAATCCAGGAAATACTGTCTCACTCCAAATGTCAGAGCATACTTCAGAGATTTACCATCAATGATGAGAGCAAAATCATTTTCCTTCCTTAAAGTATCACCAAGAGTACTGCAGTGATGGCTAAGTGTCTCTCTTGTTCCCTGTTGCACAAAAAAAGTTGTGTCCATTATTTTTACTGCTCTTAAGTCCAACTTATAATTTTTTTTGTGTGATCAGAAACACTGGCATTTTCTGAGGAATTTCCTTTTTGATTAGGCTATCAAATAGACAGTATTAAATGAAAAAAGTCTTTGCAACAGCTGCACTATTAGAAACCACAGTAGAAACAGGGTGTAGGACTGCTCTCACACTGCCAAAAAATAATGTGTGTATAGATTATGGTGGAACTTCTCATGCTCTTTGAATGGCAACAATAGTTGCATAAATGTTTGCTAAAAATAATGTGTCCTATACACCTATTCAAAGGAAGATTCATATATTATACGTATCAGATGAAACAATTTGTGTTCACTTTTACATAAAAGGGTCTTAAATGTTTAGAAAAAAAGGAAGAGAAACCGAGATAATTCATAATGTAACTACAGGTATTATAATTGATAACTATATCACATTGAATTTATATTTTATGATAAGCCCATATCAACTAAATTTTATATAAGGGATCATATTTTTGATTTTTCAGTTGCTAAGGACAGTTTGAATCATAGCTACACATCACTAATCTGTGATGCAGAACTGAGAACTTTGGATTATATTCAGTAGATAATACATTCAACTGTAGGTCGAATTTGGAGAGATCGCTAATACCTACTTAATTACAGCTCTACCATAGAGTGCCATGAAGAAGGAAAAAAATGCTTGTTGCGTTTCCTTCTTTTTGAATGGTCTTCATAGATCTACAACATACTCTTCTGCTGTTTCCTGCTTCACTCAGCCCAGAAGAAAGAAACATTTTAGAGAAGAAAGGAAGATAGAAAAAAACTGCTTCTGCTTACAAAATACTGAACTTGGAAACCAGTAACATCTTATGACATCAATGTTCCTATTCTGCTGAGGGAACTGGGCTGTCCAGAAGCCCTCATAGGAGCACAGCACATTTATTTAAAAAAAAAAAAAATTGTTTAATATCTATTTATTCAACTTTTAATTATCACACCAGAAGTAGTTAATGTGCAACACTTGTTTAATGAGTTTTTATTGTACTTTTAGTAGTTAAATAAAACTACCTCACTTCACTTCATTACATATGAAGAAGTATACAAAATAATCAATCCTTGTCACTTCAGCTCTACTAAGTATTGCAGTAGTTCTGAAATCCAGAAGTCTCTGTAAATGACCTCAATATAGATCAGAAATAGTAGTAAAGAAATAATGTAGAAATTCTATAGAAAGCAGTAAGTATTTTAATTCTTGTTGTAGCCTACTCTTATGTGCTACCATGGAATCCTTCAGTTAAGGCACTCTTCCCATACTTTCTTTCCACTTTCTCTCCTTAAGTCCTATCTTGAGCAACCTGACCACAATATAGAGTAAAGGTAAACTTCATTTCAAGTTTTCCTCCTGAAGACTTCTGGTCAGTACGTTTTCCAATGGAGGAATTTCCTCCACTTTTAAGTTCATTTAAGGCTCCCTTAGAAAGGGTGGTAAAATGATTTCTTTTCCCTCATGGGATTTTTCACTTAATATTGCATTCCTACTTTACCTAAAGAATCTCTTCTCTACAAAGCAGTATATTTGAAAGTTTGTAGTTTTAACCCTTACTTGTATTTCAAAATCTGATTATAATTTCAGCTGTTTAACCACACAATTACAATTAACTTCTGTCAGATGGTAAGTATTCCATAAGGAACAGCATTAGCAAGGAACTTCAGTTAGCTTGTTTGGGTACTGCTAGGTACTACTAGAAGCATGTGAAGCTCCTGACTTTATGCCTGTATGGATGGAGTTATTTCATTATGTGGAATTGTTTGCTTATCATTCTGAAGTTCATTTGTGTAGTAGCCACACTGTAGTTCTGGAAGGTGTAGATAAGTTTCTATTAAGTAACATTTTGTCACAAAGACCATACAGTCTTTCAAGTATGCAATAATAAAATTAACTCAAATTTTCTCAAATCAAACAAAAAAAGCAACCTCCCAAACCAAAGAAACAGAAACACCCCGCCCAACTGTGGTTTTAGCAGAATTTTCAGCGTTTGTCCAGATGAAGTTATTTTTCAGGCTACCTCCACCATGATATCTGGATGTTTTAAGCGGTAACATTAAGTGGTTTCATTAACTGAAAACTGAGATTTTACTTACATCAAGAGAGCCTTCATTTATAACAATCAGCCCCATGTTCTTTCTCAGAAGTTTACAAGAGTGACCTGTCAAAAACATTTTTGTTTTCAAAAATTTGTTCCACAAAATCCATTATAACATAACAAAGCATTTTTTCCTGTAAGAGAACTACAGACAGAATTAAAAATAAGATTTCCACAATTGAAATCAGTGGTAAAAAATTACACTGCATACTATAAAAATTAGACACAGGTACTAAGTCAGAACAGCGTATCTTCCTTTCTGCAACTTGTGAGTTGTGCCTTACTCAGTGGTGCTCAGCAGAAGGACAAGAAACATCTTGACACAGAGTTACAGAAAAGAGCAAACAGATCTTCTTTAGCCTTGCAAAATTTTGGAATGCAACTTTCATTTCATACATAATTTGCATATATACACATTCCCATTCTTTTCTTATGTTCTTTGATGTTTTAAACATAATGTACACTGTATGCTAATGATGCAGGCTGCCTAGATAAATATGTATCACCATTCTTATCAAAATGAAAATACTGGTATTACATGTATTGCCTCAGACCTGGAGGTACTAATGAAAATAACCTTAGACCAAATGTATCATGTGCATACAAAAAGTTCTCTAATAGTAGTAATAAAAAGAAATAATACTTTATTTTAGGCACATTATGTAGGTTACTGCAGAAGGGCTGATATGCCCACATGCAAAGAATATTAAATCTTAAATGCAGCTTTCATGTATTACTATTTAAAAACACAGGTTTATTGCTGCTGAAATTAGTTAATGTGTGAGGGTTTTGTGGTTTTTTTTCCCCTCCTTTAAACAATAAAAGGAAACGTCTGATGGATGGTAAGAAGTTTATAGCACTTTAAAGTACAATCCATATTGTTTTGCTTCAGTTAAGATCATGGTCTCTACCAGCTTTCTTGGATAGACGAAAAAATACAGAATGGAAAATAAAAATACTTATATTTTCTTTTTATTATTCTTGCTGTCAAAACACAAACGACGTATTCAATTCATTGTAGATGCTACAAAAAAAAGTACAAATGTCTATTTTTTTCTCCTCTCTATGATAATATGACTTTTTCTTAGGAAGAACCCAACAGTCCCTTTTATCCACCTACCAGCGACTGAAAACCAAGTTAACATTTAAATTCTGGAATGCCATATTATTTTTACAAGATACATTTCTGTTCTGGAGCAATTTTATTCTAGCAACTTCTATAATTTGTAAATCTGTAACAAAGCCATCAAACAAATGCAAACATGATACCGATGTTAATGGCAGTCTCTTGTTTGTCCCCAGTAAGTATCCAAATTTTTATGTCTGCTTTCATGAGAGTCTCTATGGTTTCAGGCACTTTGTCTTGCAGTTTATCTTCAATTGCTGTTGCTCCAAGCAGCTGAAGATTCTGTGAACATACAATATTCAGTATACACAGGTTTTTTTTGATTTAAATTAAGTTTTAATATTCTTAAATTTCCTTTGTTTAACTTTACATATTTATGACTTGATTAATGCTCTCTAAATTCATTAATCAGATCTGGTATCAGCTAATAAAGATCCTCCAGTTTATTCCTATGAGCTTTAAGATAAATAACTATGTGGGCTTGCAAACTGCACAGTGAGACCATCCAAACTTCACCCATTATTCACAATCTCAGTGTTTGTTCAGCAACAGCTACCTTTTCCTGAGAGGTACCTCTCTGATTTGAAGACTTCAGGAGTTCTATTATGTCTTCTACCACTTGTAGTGATTTCCCCCGCAAGTGAAGGAAAACCCACCTGTGAATTCATCTTAATCTTAAAACTATAATCTTGATTATGTTGTTTTAAACTTCTCATGCAGCAGATCTATATGTTTTTTGTGAATATGTATGCTTGGCTACTCCAGCAGCGGCACTGCCAGAAACTCAAGGTAAAGTGATTATGGCTCTGCTCTTGTGAAGATGCATCTGGATATTATCTCCCTTTCTGGGCCTTCAGTACAGGAGTGGTTGACAAAGTGGAGTAAGTCCAGCAGAGGGACACAAAAATAGCTTGGGAACTGGAGCATTCTTGGGAGTGTCTGAAGAAGCAGGACGAGATTAAGATGGGGAAAATATAAAGCTAAGGGAAGAATTCCATGGCTGCCTTCTGCTAACTGAAGAGGGCTTGCAGAGAAGCCATCTTCCTCTAAGAGGTGCATGGTGAAAGGGCAAGAGGCAACAGTCCCATTCTGCAGTAACAGAAATTATAATTCAGAAAAAAAGAAGAGTTGAGCATGAAAATAACCAAATAATTGCTTACTGCAGCTGGGAAAACTCTCTCCTTGCAGAACCTCAAAACTTCATTGAAGTGCTGGTCAAACAAAATCAGCCCTGCTTTGAAGGATTTATGTCTACATGACCTCCCTAAGTCCTTCCAACCTTAACTACTCTATGTCTCTAAGCTAATCATAAAATAAAGCAGATGTTGCTTGCCTGTTGTTACACTTTTTTATACAATTGAGCAACTCTGAAAAAAGCTTTCCAGTAGTTCAACTCAAAATCATCACTTTCTGGGAAGAAAACTACTTGTTGCAAGCACTTTGTCAAATTAATCTTTCCTTCACTTTGACCATTTAATCTGCAGGGACTACATGACAGAGCTTCAGGATACTGCCAGATTTTTTTTCTGCTTAAGCATTAGTCCTCTGTAATGATTCACATTTCATGGTGTAGAAAGCAAGGACATTAATTAAAAAAAACCACTCTCCTCATGTGCCCCATCCTCTTCCCCCCCCCCTCTCAACCCAAGCCAACTAACATCCCCAGAAAGCTACACATACTTTTTCAATTAGTTCGTAGCTCTCCTCAAGTTTAAGTGCTCTGTTTTGTAAAGCTGTAGAAGCACGGTGATAGACATCTAACCACTCTTGATAATCACTTTCTGAAATCTCAGCCACAGCAAAACACAGAGTTCTTAAACCTAAAGAGAGAGCAGACAGTAAGTATGATTCAGTAGTTGTTAGTCCCTTCCCTGATATGCCTGCAATGAGTAACTACCAAAAGATGAATTTATTCTGTATTCTGTGTATGCTTATGCCTGATTTTCAACTTACTGCTGCATATTGAAGAACTTTCAAATATGTATACGGTAAACCAACATGACATAAATTTATCCAACAGAGTAACTGTTTTAAGGTAGCTGAATGCAATACAGGTGATGTACTTCAATGGAAAAAAAAAAAAATTCACACAAGTTTGATTTATCTTAAATTGTAAACAAAATATGAAGCAATCCCAAATGACACTTCCTGAATAAATATATATATATTAGATTTTTAGGAACATTAAAACTTTAAGATTAAATTATATTTCTGACAAAAAGAAATTATAAACTTAAATGTTGCTACACTGGAAAGCAGTATAACAGCATCATGTTACAACTACCCCTTTTCCAACCCTGTTCAATGTCCTCATGAAATTCTTGGCTGAAGTTTAAAATTCACTGTCTAGAAGCTGACCTTGAGTCTGCTCAGATTTAATTTTCCATCTCACAGATTCTTTCAGTTTCCCAAATTCTTAAAATAAAATCTTTTTGTACAGCAACATTTGTAGATTTTACCTAACAATCTTTGAGCTGCTTCTATTTCACAGGTTTTTTTCCTACAGCAGAAATCTGAATTAAGCACTACAGTGAGAATTTGAGGCTGCAAAATCATAAGAGATCTATTTTTTGACAACACACATTTACATTCAATTTAAGTATCCAGGTGTGAATGTTCTAACAGTTCATTTTCACCTATTACAGATTCTTATATTTCTAGAGCATGAAATTATTATAACTCTTTATATACAGAGAAGAGCAGTGCTCTAGCCAAATGATGTCTTATGAAGGCACAATTTTCAGGCATGTAGATTAAGGAGGGGGCTAAGCGGGACTTAGTGCCTTTGTTCATTTGCCCACTCTGCTCCAGGAGATGAACAAGCACCATAACCAAGGATGGCTAAATGCAATCTTTACTTGTTCATAGTTTTTTGTGTGTATAGTTCAACATCATCAGCAATTCTGAAGTGATCAAGAGGTGGGCATGAAATAATACATACGTGTCTCAGATTTAAGACAGTAATTTAGTATCTTCAGCATGAAAACCATGTGCAAACCTAATATCTTGACAGCTCAACAGTATTAGAAACACAGGTTCTCGCCATCCATACCTAGAGAGCAAACTTAAGACAGACAAACTGATTTTTTTTTTCCTCTGTGTAATAAGCATATACTAGCAGGGTCCAAAACAACGAATATGAGGTGAAGGGGTGGAAAGGAATTTATGCCTAATAGTAATACTATTTCCACAGTTCTTTCAAAATAGTCTATGCAGACGATAAAATGAAGAAATCAGTGTGTACCACCTCCCAGCAAACAAGCTTTTCAAGTAATTTTTCTTTTTAAAATCAGAGACTAATTTTTTTTTATTTTTTATTTTAAAAAAGATTCTTTTCATTGTGATTCAAAAGAATCTTCCAAATGAAAAGTGGAAAACAAAGTATCATTAAGTCTGCTTCTTAACAGACTGGAACAGCATAGGAAAATTACACACTTTTCCTATTTATCCAAGCAGACATTAACACTCGAGTTTAATAAATGCTTAAATGCTAATGCCAGCCATGCTAACCACTTCATTTTTGAACAACACACCAAGAGCATGCAGTAAATGCCAAGGACATACTGTACTGCCACATGAAAGGATACTCATGAGAAACTTTGCAACGTCATTGGCTGCAATTTAAATCTCATGCAAAAATAAATACTGATTTCCTTAATCGATTCCAGAGAGAAAGACATACTGATTTTTTTTTTTAAGACTGAATCTTATGCTTTTGAAAGGTTAGAAATTCACTCTCTGAACAGTAAATCTTTTCATCTGTTGAAAATAAGGATACATGAAGTACTTGAACAAACTTAACACTAATACTTATATACAGTGGTTTTAAAGATGGGTGGAATTTTTCATGTTTTATGTTGATTCACTTGGACCACCCTGACTGCTAAGGAAAAAAAATGATATCAGCTGTACCACTGATTTAATGAGAACAGTAATTAAGAATTGGATTGAAATTTTCGTATCAATTCACACAGGTAGCAGATACTGACCTATTTTTACCTTTTCTGTAACCCAGTACATAGTCTTATGGACCAAACTATCTTCACATTTAAGTACTTTTCCTTGACTGATCCTGATTTGACCTTTATAAAACCTCAAACTGGCCAATCAACTCATACAACTAGATTCAGGAGCTCAAAGGGTGTATCTGAAGTTTTATGTTGCATCATCAATCTTCTCTGGTTTTAGTTCCGCTTTAGACTTCATTGTATAATTTATTGTAACTTTGATACGCCAAGCTTATTTAAGGCTAACTGAACGTTCCCTGCAGAGATCTTGATATGGAAAACTAACAAAAGAAACAAAAGATGGCTTGCTCCTGCTGTCCTTACCACAATCAAGAGACTTAAAGTGCTGACCATGACACTAATAAAAATGCTGAATTCCATTATAAACCAAAAGAGAAAAATTAGAGAAGTTGTATGTATGACAGACAGGAAAAGGATCTTTCCTGATACAAGAAGATTTGGCCAAACATCAGTCATCAAAAGGCAAGGATTGTATTTTAGAAAGAAAAGATTTTAATAAAGTTTGATTTCCAGTGTAAGCTTATTTAAAAAAAAAAAAAGGTAAAATATTGCAGTTCAGAGTCCCACAGCTGTTATAATTCTGATTCCAACTGCCCTCTCCAAACTCATGAACAAATTAAACACGATGATACTTCACAAAGCAACTCTATAATCCTTTACTAAGACATCAGAAAGGGGCATGGCATTGAAGATCTAGGAACTGTGCTAGAAATACCTGGATGAAAACAGAAACATTTTCTACAGTCTGCTTTTGTAATCATCCAGTATGATTAAATAACTCGCTGCTTACATCAATCATCTTCATTTTGCAGTCTTTTAAATTTTTGTTACTATTTCTATTTCTTGAACCCTCATGAAGAAGTTCCCCACCATCAGCAGCTGCTTTGTAAGAGTGATTGTTAAAACAGCAGAGACACCAAAACAAACTGTATGGAACATTAGTGCTGGCAATTTCCTTTATTGTCATTGGTGACAGAAGTAATATAGCATAAAGCTACCTTAAAAGCACCATGCTAGTAATTTTTTTACGCATCTTCACTTTGGCTGCTTTTTCCTGTGTGCCTTCTGTACAGCATTCATTTGGTGTGGGACGTGAAAGTGATTGTAGGAAATGAGATTTTCACAGAAACAAACAATATGCAATGTGTTTGCTCTCTGGAAAAATATATTTTGTTTAAAAGACTCCATTGTAGTATGTGGGTGATTTTTTTGTTTTTTTTTAAAGCATGACCTTATTACTGAAATTTCTCAGTAAGATTTTTTTAGAAGGCATCACTAAAACATAATTTTCAAACTTAATGTGAATAAAACATTACAGCAACATAAAAGTGACAAAACTGAAAAGTTGAGGGGTAACTGAATTTCATGTTTAGTTTCATATTGAATAATATTACCCACCTTCCGTAGCAAACTGCTCTAGATGTTTTAAGGTGATTTCTTTGTATTTTGAACTTTCAGCAAGACGGTCATAAATTACAGTATCCTACAGAACACATAAAATGAACTCAGAACAGTTGAATAGGAAAAAAAGATAGCTTTTGGCGTAGGCAATACAAATCACATAGCAAAAAGAAATAAAAATATGCAAAACTGTGTTAATTTATTTCAGCATCAAAACTGAACAGAAGCAATTTTATCTCAGAGGATGGAAAAAAGGACATTCCAAATCCTTAGGATGATCTCAATTTACAAATTCTGCTATGATACAGTTTTTCTATCCTACATTTTTTGCTGTTATTTCCCTTCATTTTGAAAAGCACTGCTTCTTCCTTTGGCTTGCCATGTGAATTCTTTTGATCTCCTAAAATTCTGGTCTTCCTCCTTTTTAATACTAAGCCTACAAGGTAAAATTAGTGATTCAAAACTGCCATTCTCAGTTTTTTGTAGCTAGCTTGATATACAGAATATTAACAGTAGCTTCTTTCCATTTGAGAAGATACAGAATAGACATTTATATTCCATCAATTTATTTTTTTAAAGCCATTTAGCAATTGGATTTTCATTCCCCTCCTCCAAAACTGACTTAAGATACAGAACAAGAACTAATGAGCAATTTTGCCATTCCCAAATACATTATGATTAAGATATCTTCCCATAAATCCCATTTTTAGGAAAATTTACCTCTGGCATAATATCAATGGTAGGTTAAAATTTCATTTAGTACCTTATGCTAGATTACCATTTCTATCTAGTGATTCATGCTCAGCTACTCCAGCAAGTAACTAATAGATTAAACCATACAGTCATCCATTTCCTTGGAGTACAGAAGGAAAGAGTTAATAGGAAGCATGAAGTTATTAGTCCGGAACAAAGAATATGATGAACAAAGGTCTGTCATACTTTTATAGGCAGTTAGTAAAAAAGACATTAACTAGTCCATCACATTAAACAGCTACATAGTAAAATGATGTAAACTGAAAAAGACATCAACCTTCCTTCTGCCATGTTTTCAATATTTAAACTGCAGTTAAAACAACTTTTTGCTTTCATATTGTATTTGTTGCACATGTTGACACAGGGAAAACAGAATGAAACTCACAGCTCCTTTGCAGTAAAGTCTTAACTTTCCCGATGGTGTGCGAACAATCACTGACATTCTCTTCCTTGTGCTGAAAGAGAAATAAATGCCCTACATAAGGTGGCTTATAAATATAAATATTTACCAACATTTAACCTAAGAATATCAATCTTATATATGACAAAGAAAAAGAAGTAAGGGCTATCTGTTATGAATTATGTTGTCAGGTGACTGGGCTGAAAAAACAGTTTTATTGTCTAATAATTAGAGCGAAAGATGTTTTTCTGTGTATAATTCTGTAGGCCCATAAGTATGGGGAACAGCAAAGGTTCTGAACAATTCCTTGAGCTTATGGTACCACAGCAGTGGTGGCATCTGAGCAGAGTATATGCTGGAGGCAGTCTAAACTCAGCGCAAGTTATCAAAACACTATTTGGTCCACAGAGATTAGTACTATATTTAGGAATATTTTTCAGCTGGTTAAGGATTATCAGTTGCTTTCAGTATGCTGACCTGCCAGTTAGAGTGAGAGCTACTTCCTTGCTATGAAAAAAGTGTAATTAGCATATTGTATGTCTACTACTTCTCTTTCCACAGCCACAGCTATAATCACTGTAAAAGAGAATACCATAAAGGACGACTGTACCAAGAATTCCTAGAAGTTTTACTTCTGTAACGTACTTCTCTGAAAACTATCCTATCAAATGTTGACAATGCTGTACTCTGCTTGCAGAAGAGTCTTATGTGGCTTGTATTGGTAGGTGGCAAGGAATCAGTTTGCATTTTTTTCTGGGAAAAACTCGGAACACCTGGAAACACTTAATTCAATAGTTTAATCGCTACAGATTACTTCTCTGAAAGTACACGCTCCTACCCATAGACATAGTGCTATATTTTGAAACCGAAACTTCTCTTGCTGTGGAACAAGGGTGACCTCTAGTGCCTCTAACAAGTCAGTTCCAAGCAAAGTTAAGTAGAGTAAGAACAAAACCAGCTATAAAACTGAAAGCTTAATAAAGTTGGGTAATTGGTATCCACCAAAAAACTTAATCCTCCAAAGGTTAGGATTTAAAAGCAATTCTTCTTTCTTCATAAAGCACCACTGCTTAAATGACAATTTTAGACTGACACAGAAATTTAAAGAGATCTATGAAATCAAGACAAAGCTCAAAACCAGAAACAAAGGAATCCTTCACTACTACTCCATGAATGCAGTATGTCAAACATACTTTCACGTATGTCAAACTAACAATAAATGCACTTTGTGCTACATATTTGCTAACTTTCCAGAATAGAAAGTGAAAGTAGTTCCTACAGAAAAATGAAACCCTGGTATAAATCTGAAAAATTTCAAGTATTTCCTCTACAATATACAAAACTAACATTAATTACAAGCAGTCATGAAAAGACATGAAAAACTATAAAAATTGCTTTCTGTTGCTTCTCCCCCCAGCGCCAACTGTGGTGATCTTGATGCCTCACATTATTATCGTTATTATTGTAACTATAGGCAAATACTTCTTTCACCCAACCTCTACATGTTCAGTCTCTCTCCAGTATTGCCTTTGATTTTTATTTCTTGATATTTTTTTGCTTCTTTAGCTAAGCTCAAGTGAAACACAGTAGGTCAGAAAGGGAAACAATGAACACTTTCCACAGGCACAAGTAATCATTCTGAGAAAAAAAAAAAAAAAGTGCTTCCTCTACGTACAAATCCCTTCCCCATCCTGTGCCAAAGTAAGCAATGGGCCTACACAAACACTTAGAACACAGCCAGCATACATGGATACACTTTAAACAGATTTATATAACAAGTGAAACTACATCCAGATTTCTTATGGGTACCTTCACAATTCCAGGAGGTCTGACATTAAATTTTTACTGAAAGCAAAGCATGTGACTGACAAACTCAATTTCCAAGAAAACTATCTGGCCAGTGCTCTAGTGCTCAAAAAAGAATAGCTTTCAGTCTAGAGTATTTAAGTCTAGAGTATTTAAACAAGTCATAATTATGCAAGTGTATTTAAGGTCAAATGGAAAATTTCATTCTATCAGTCAAAGCAAACACAAGTTATGTTTTAAAATTACTTGAATCTTCTGCCCCCAAATATCCATTTTTAACAAATGACAGGGGGCCATGGTTTTCAGAAATACCTTTTCAAGTACTTTCTATCCTCTTTTTTCACATAATTTTTTAAAGTTTGAAATCAAAGGTCTTTGCACAAAAGCAAAAATGAAAAACATTAGCCAAGAAGGAGACAACAAGGAAAAATACATGCCTCTGAAAATATTTTACAATAAAACCAGAAGTATGATCTTAATCATATACACTGCTGTGCCTATAGTATGATATTATTATGTAATAATTACATATTATAGGCTTAAGAGATACACAACCTGCACACTTTGCCTGTATAAATTAAAAATGCAAACATTTTTATCGGTAAGAAAAATTCATATTTTCACAAAAAGACACTAAGTGCACAACATACTGCCTACCTTGTAAATTCTAGGACATTTAGCAGTTCATATCTCTCTTCCTGTCCCAACTGAAGAGCAATAAAAAAAAAAAGAGAATTAATGAAAAAAAACTCAAGAAATCAACCCAACCAACATCTCAATACATATGTACCATGTCGAAGTTATTTGAAATTATTTAACATAGCAGGAATAAATACAGCAAAATATGAAGTTACTCCAATGTACTTACAGACTCTATGATTACTGAGTCAGGTGTCCTTCCAGTGAATACAAAACTAAGATGCCTGGCTGCTCTGACCAACGCCCCTTCATCTGCAACAAGTCCAGTAGTTATTTTACAGATGTGCCAGAAACTGTTAGTTTACCCCATGTTTTAATGGACACAGTCCAAGCTTTTCTCTGTTTGACTTCCTTTTTCCTTTATAGATTTTAAGATCAGATGTGGTGCTGGAAAGAACTTTTTGTTTCTCCTGATGAAACTGATTAAATGAGTTTACGGTTCAGAGGAAATAAGTCCTCAAAGGAACATGCCTCTCAGATCAGTAATGACAGCACCCCCTTCAGAACACCTAGGTAAGCACTTTTCTCAGTAGGGCACTTGACAAGGTCCATTTCTTTCTGTGTAAATTCTGTTTTAGAAGTATGATCAGTCATGCCTACAAATAATAGGTAACTTCAATGCCTACTTTTAGGAAACACTTCAAGCAGCAACCCAGCCCCCCATAAGCATCAGCTGTTTTCAAAAAGCTTGGGATGTCGGAACAGAATTTGCTTGCAATGCTCAATAAAACATTGCCTTGGCCTAGTTAGTTTTATCTGTGGCCTTACCTCTGCCCTTGTCTTCCAATTGTTGAAGGACAGAATTTAGAGAAATAACCACCTAGGAACTGGGGCAGACAAAGAATATGAGGGCTGGAGACTCTGCACTTCATACCATTTCTCCCATTGTAACTTGTTATAATATATCAGTGCAGCAAAGCTGAGCATATTTTAATCATTTCGCCTTGCTTCATCACTTCCTGAATTAAAAAATTGCCTATGAACCACAGTAAGCCTGAACCACACCTTTTGCACTATAATCTTTTGTTACTCTCTAGTAGAGCTTTATCACAGCTTTTAGCCTATTAAAAACATTTTTCATTTTTGATTACAAACATGGTCTCTGATCTAAATCATGGTTACCAAGTAAAGAATAGATTCACAAGCAAGGACATCAATCTGTCTCCTGTTTTGATTTCTATTTGCATTTCAGCAGTTCCTTCAGAGCTCCACCACCTTAGGAGTTCTGTATGGTTAACCACATAATCCACAGGACATTTATATGTATTTTCTAAAGCAAATTAGAGAAGTCTAAATCCTTTTTTTGATAAAACTTATTTTAACTGACACCCATTCCTTTTTTTTTTTTTAAATGGATATATCCTTTGTTAATTTTGGAAGATACTTAAAAAAAACAACACAAACCAACAAATGTTGCATAAAATTTGCTTGTTGAGTTAATGGAATACTTTATGTTAACTCAGTTATCTGAGTCTCACCTGGAGATGCTGCCTGATATATAATTTTATCACCTTCTCTTTCTGGAACTGCTGTATGACACACTGCCATCATTGTCAAAAACTCACATATTATAGGTGCAGTTGGCTAAAAAAGATACAATGTCAGAGTGTGATTAAGCAATAACTAACTGAAATGTAATAACAGGTATGGACAAACAATAGTCATGTAAAATCTAATGAAAGATATTTTTACCCTCTTCTTTAAAAACTACCAACAACTAAACAAAACAGACATTATCTGTACAATAATTTCAGCATGCAGAATGACTTCAATACTGTCTATATAGATACCATTTAGTGTCATTTGCTATCATAACAATCAAAAGCAGATAATCACAAACCTATTACAATTAAGATTTCAATAAGCATTTTATAGGGAAGGTAAGTCTGAATGCTGTATTGAAAGACTTTTTACTCACTGTTGTCTCTTTGGAAGTTGGCTTTTTACTAGAAATACTCCCTTTTACATTACTTTTGTCTACTACTGTATTTGATAACACTTTTTAAGAACCTTTACAAAGATGTAGCAACCAAACCTGTAAACCATGCAGAAAACGATGCAAAATCAAGCAGTCATCTTTTAAAGAAAGACATTTAAATGAATGTCTCAGGCACTTTAGAGTCTACAAAGCTGAAACAATTTCAACTGATTTAGCCAAAAGAGGGGAAAAGAGTGTGTACAAGAAAACTAGTTGATTGTTATTGACAAATACAGCTAAAAACATTATTATAGCTGAAATTTGCAAAATGAATGGACTCCTGAATAGATATTCAAAAGAAATGCCAGCATTCCCCCTAAATGAGCTTAAAGCAGCTACCCACGTCAATCAATGATTTTTTTTGTAGCATATTTATTATATTGTGAGGCTGCCCCTTGAACACTGTGTTCAGTTTTGGGTCCCTCAGTACAAGAAAGACACTGAGGTGCTGGAGCGTGTCCAAAGAAGAGCAATAAAGCTGGTGAATGGCCTGGAGCACAGGTCTTATGAGAAGCAGCTGAGGGAACTGGGGTTGTTTAGTCTGGAGAAGGCTCAGGGGAAACATTGTCACTCCCTACAACTACTTGAAAGCAAGGTGGACATCAGTCTCTTCTCTCGCGTAACAAGTAATAGGACAAGAGGAAAGGGCCCCAAGTTGTACCAGGGGAGGTTTAGACTGGATATTAGGAAAAATTGCTTCACCAAAAGAAACACTGGCACAAATTGCCCAGGGAAGATGTTGAGTCATCATCCCTGGGCGTATGTAAAAGACATGTAGACATGGTGCTTAGGGACATGGTTTAGTGGTGGATTTAGCAGTGCTAGGTTAATGGTTGGACTGAATGATTTTAAGGGTCTTTTTCAATCTAAATGATTTTATGATTTGATAGCATCACAATTACTCTATAAAATACAATAATCTTTGAAAACCTAACTTAATTTGATAGTGCAGAAACATTAACGGAAGCAGGCTCCTATACTCTTCCACTGAGGGCCTCCAGATCCTCTAAGATTTATTCAGAAGCCTGAATTACACATTCTTTTCCAAAGCACCTCAGAACACATTTAACATACAGTGGTGAAATGTCTTTGAATGTGTGCCCAAATTTTTAACTTTAAGATGTATACAGATGCATTTTTATAGCTTGTATGCTCACATTATATATCCTTAATACTACATATCTAGCAGAAAACTTTTAAGATTCAGCCACTTGCGCACCAAGTGTGCTCACTCTAGA
Organism: Pezoporus occidentalis; assembly: GCF_034315485.1. Taxonomy (NCBI): domain Eukaryota; kingdom Metazoa; phylum Chordata; class Aves; order Psittaciformes; family Psittacidae; genus Pezoporus; species Pezoporus occidentalis. The sequence goes on from NW_026916062.1 coordinate 1,748,094, forward strand.
CAACAGCAGTAACAGGATGATGCCTCTTCTGAGCAGTCTGTTCCTATCACTGAAGATAAAAATAGCCTGTGCAGTAAGTGTAAGAGCCCCCTCTGCCTTAGTAAAAAAATACTTCAGTCTGATAGTTACCCTGAAATTATCTTCCCGAGAAGAAAAAAAATTAAAGAAAAAAGTAATTTATTTACCCTCTTCCAAAACAGAACAGCTACACTATTAAAGGTAGGTGCTCTTGGTTATGACTAGGCAAAAACATCCCTTGTACAAATGACAGAAAATGGAAGGACAGTACTGTTGCTTTGTCAAATCATAAACTAAGCTATTGACTTTCTGTGAAATGTATTGACTTTTTTAGGGTAAATACCAGCCTCTACAATGTCTATTTCATTTCATCTCATCATCTGAACTGATGATCTAACCTCATGGAAGCATGTACGCAAAAACAACGTATATGGTTGACTCCTGTCAGAAATACTAGGTCATGTCAGGACAGAAGTTAAATTGACTGATCCTGAAAGCTTTCATGGATGTCATGACATCATACGGACAGCAAGAATAATGTTAAAACACCCACAGAATGAAGATTGTAAGACTATTGTATTTCAGATTCATAGCATCTGAATCATGCTATTTCCAAAAAAAGAAAAGGGGGGGGGGGGGGGGGGGAAGAAGGGCCATATCTAATATGTATTGACAACAAACAATTATAAAAATATTCATGAAGTCAAGTATTCATTTCTATTTTACGTAAATATATAATTTATTTATTTTCCTTCAAAGGACATAATCTTGACTTACAGAAAGCAGTGGTTTGATTTCACAAAACAATGGTAATTGTTTCTATATAACTTACATGATTGCTCTGAAGATTCTCCAGTAATGACGAGTCACTAAATGGTTTTTCTTCTCCATTTTGTAAGCCCTGCCTAAAAATAATTCAGTAGAAAAAAGAACATCATTAGCACATCCTTGACAATTCATATACAAATCATCCACATTACCATGCTAAGGTCTAGCACAAATTCTATTTTTTATCTGTTACAATAAAGGCTGCAATCACACACTGTGAGAAATGAAAAGGTACTTGTTTCACATCTCCAAAGCTCATCTAATTTTAAGAAACCTTAATTTATAGAAATACACTTAAACCCAGGGAAGTTTCCCTGGTGACTTCAACTAATGCAGGATGAAGTAAAAATATATCAACAATGTTAAGACTGTGGCTTCTTGCTTTTTGATCTCTAGCATGCAATTACAGTAGGGAGTCAGAAAAAGATATGTCTGAAGAGATAACATTTCATTGAGAAATCAGCAGTTTTGGAATAGGTTTGCAAATGCTTCAGAAAAGTCTGGTATCTGAACAAAGTAAGCAAATTGAATTCAGACATCAGGGAAGTCTGGATGAAGATGGTTTGTTCTCTATTACTCACAACCAAAAGGAACTCAGTAAACAGCCAAAGAACACAGCAACAGTGGTGAAGTAGGGACTGAAGAGATGCAAGATGGAGATGGTTCTGGAGAAACAAAGTCATACACTAACATCTCTCAAATTGCATAAATCTTCTGGCTGAAGCTGAGAGTTCAAAACTAGATACTTCTAGGAAGACCTGTTACTGCAGCTGACTTGAGTACATTGAGACAAGCTAATGGAGTTTGAAACTCAGGGAACTAAAACAGTGCTGAAAAGTAAACGCATTTGGAGGAAAGTATTCTTTTTCCATTTACTTTGGATCTTGCCTTGGATCACATAATCTTGCAAGACAGTGAACACATTCTGTGATTTAAGTTGAAGGATAAGCCATATACATCAAAGGCAGTCTAAAGGTTCTCCACAAAACCCAAAACTGAGCTGTTTTAGTCCTGCACTACCATGGAGGAGTATGGCTTCTATAACAGCCACTCAAGAACTACTTTTTCTAAAAAATGTATAATTAAAGTGAGAAATTCAAAGCATCCTTATTCACTGAAACTTTTTTTTTTAAAAAATGCAAAGCAAATAGATCTTGAAGTGTCAAATACTAACAACTTCAGATATGTTAAATATGGTTAGCGTCTAAGGTTTATACTTTGTTTGCTTTAAGCCTTCTCACAGAGAGACTTCAAAATACGTTCCAGATTCTCAGTGCTAAAAAAAGGAAGAACTTTTGCAGGTATATGTTATGTCCAACAGGAACACAATTCTTTCTAATTAAAAAAAAATATTTAAAAGATTTGGAATTAATGACTTTAGTCATTTTAGGACTAGAAATGCTACTATCAAACAGAGACCATTAATTGCAATAGATTTACACACAAAAAAATTCCTAAGTCTCTCATTTCGTAAGTATTTACAAGGCACTAATTGCTTATAGAAGGGAAGTATTGCCTTTTTTACTACTGTTCAGGCCTCAGTTCACACATTTCAGATATGCTTATGAAGATTTTGATGTCGATTAAGCCAAAACCAGCCTTATTTTATAAATATTTTATAAGCAAGTATGCTTAATTTCATTTAAGTATTGTATTATTTTAATGAAATCAACACTTTTGCAGTCAAACACACTTGTTCATCTTTCAAAGAAATACCTTGCTGCTACATCAAATGAGGATATTCAGGTCAGCTAAGACTTTGGGTTGTGCATATATGCCACTTTTCATGTGCACGTGGGGGGTATTTTTCAGTTTTTTTTTTTTTTTAATAATCTAAAGAAAGAGTTATTAATTCTACTTTAGCAATGCAATTTTTTTGATCTCAAACTTTTTAAACATAAGACAACACCACAGTTTTGTGTGACACATCTTGCTGTAACTTTCAAAAAATACAACAGTGATATTTTAAGTAAATGACATTTTTATCCTGATCTAATTTGAATGGCATTGAAAATACTTAGTTTAACAAAGTATGATGAAGTAGTACAAGGCATCATGCAAATGGTAGCAGCAAGGAAGCCAGGACTTAAGTCTTTCCTGAGTTCCCCATTAAGAGATTAACGTTGACCCCAGGAGTATATGTTTGATACACAGTTGAGAACTACGTAGTGCTAATATTCTGAAACTATCTATAGGAAGTAAAATATTAACAATAACTTATCAAATTTTCACTTTCAAATACGGACTTTGCATTCCAACATGTCAGAGGTTATTACTAACCTACTGCTAAGTTAACTGTAAAAAAGCGTGATAAAAGTTAATACCAGGTACTTATTGCTAAGTAACAGTAGAAAAGTGTGATAAAAGTTAATACCAGCTACCTTAATAAATTTTAAAACTTTCTCTCCAACAAGCAATTCTGAATTATACAAGATTGTCAGGAAAATAACTGTACTGTATCTCAGTGATCCTATTAGCAATTCTGTTCCAGAGTACACAACCTAATGCCACAGAATATGCCATAGCTGGCATAAATTTGTGTAAGATTGTCAATCTGCAACAATTTGAAGCTAAAATAACATTTCAGTAAAATACGTCACATATAGCCCTGGTTCTAAAAATCTTGCTCAGTGTTTTTAAGCTTGAATCTTCAGCAAACACCACATACTAAATCATTTTTAGAGCTTACCAATCATCTGAAGAAACACTATAATCCTCAGGCTCAGGGCAGTGGCTGCACAAGGAGTAAGGGAGGAACAGAAATAGGGAGAGGAAAAAGAATCACAAAGGCTAAAAAAATTGGTTATATATAGAAAGAAGTTAGTTAATGAAATCAAATTACTAAAAAAAGAAGTTTTAAAGGTATTTCAACAAAGTATTCTGCTAGTGCCTAGATAACAATAAAATACTGCAAATATATGATTTTTCTCTTGAGGCTTTATATACTATATTTTTTTTTCAATTGAAAGCTTGTCTACTTAATAACTTATACCAGTAGATATAAAGACAGTCGCTCTATTTACAAATATTGCTTTATATTTACAGCCAGCCATAGCACATGAAGGACTCTGCCCTGCGACGACACAGGTTTAAACATACCACAATTTATAGCACACTTAGAAAGAAGCAGCACAGGAGATGGAACAGTCACTTTTACCCTTCCCTGTGTTCCCAACTTCTTATTTGCATCAATACAGAAAAACAGAGTGACTCTGTTCTCTGAGTAGCTGTAAGAGATGCTGTAAGGCTATTCGCTGTAAAGAGAAACTGCTTTCTAAACAGCAGTGCTAACCAGAAAACTGGTAAGGAAAATTTGGTGGTTTTTTTTTTTTCCTAAAAACTACATTCACACCCAGGTTTCATAACGGAGAACTTTTAGAATTTGTGCTATACCAACTTGAGACGAAGAAATTTTGAACCAGATTATCAAATACTGATTTTAAGTGCCATGACCATTAAGGTACTTTTTATCTTAAAAAACTGCTATACAAAGAGCTCGAAAACAGTTCACAGCAGTTTCTCTGAAGTCACAGAGTTAGGTCAAGTGGTTGAAATTGAGCCATATATATGTATGTGTATGTGTTTGTGTGTGTATATGTGTATGTAAAACCACACACACTTATCTGTATTTTAATGCAACTAAAAAACCCATCAGAATAGTTAATGCATTAAAGATATAAGATTTTTTAAAAAACAAAAGTCTAGATCAGACTCACAAAAATTAGGATTTTTAAACGGATCCAAATCATAAAGCCACAAAAGCCAAGCCATCACACCTTTAGCACAAGCCCAACGCTTTATGACCGCAGCCTCCTCTCTACCTAGTACTAGAGGTGTCTAATGAACAGCTACTGAATGCACTGAGATTGGCCCAGGTCCAGCATCTCACATGCTGGTAAACCACACTGGCATTTAAAATATAGGTACTTCTGCCTTATTTACTGCTCTACTATATATTTTTTTTTTCCCAAGTAAACAGTCCTCAAAGTTTGAGGCTTTTATGAATTCTGTTGAAAAGAGCTGGCTGCACCTGCTGACAAAGAAACACTAAAATGCTTTGTTTAGCTTTATTTGGAGAGATTTAATAGGAATTGATATTTGGAGTTATGCCACTAGAACAGGATTCATAAAAGCCATCTGGATGGTGGCTACAGTACTGTAGTTCACGCTTCCATGCCGATGGAAGTTGTGTTACAGCAGCAAGCCTTCGATTTCTAAAATTTAGTTTTATTCCTCTTTGCAAAAAGAGATGTCATAACTGAAGTGATTATACCTCTTGTAAGTAACATTTCACAGCCACACACCGAATTATAGTTTTAGATAGTGCAAAGCTTAAGTCTATTTTAACTGTAGTTTATTTTAACTGTATTAAACAGACGGGTGCATATGGAGAGGAAAAGAAAGGTACACAGGTAATGGAAAGTATATAAAAATACGTACCCATAAGCAACTCCTGCTACAGTACACTTCTTGAACTGCATGACATTGCATGTCAGAGTACCCGTTTTGTCAGAAAATATGTATTTGACCTAAATGACAAAAGTCATTACACATCAACATTCAGCAGCTATTTACATATTTAATGCAATTCATGACTATCAACACACTAAGTATTTTTACCAGTTCTGTGGTCTTCATAGCTTATAGAAAAAAAACCAACAACCAGTAACCAACCAATATATAAATGTGGCAGATGCACATTCTGTGCCTGTGACAGATACCCATTTCCAAGCATATTAATCAACTGAGATGTCAGGAAGCTTAAGCTTGCTTCAGCACATGGTGGTATACTTAGCTCTCCATCACTTATTGAAATGCAAGAAACCAGTGAAGAACAATGTCTATACTAATAAAATATTCTATTTCTGACAGAAAGCAATACAGTAAAAGGGAAGTGTCTACATGCGTATTTAACCCCTCTTGACACTGAAATATCTTCTTAAAGCCTAAACATCAGTAAAAAAACAACAGTTCAGAAATGCCAAGTTCCAGGAATAGATGAAATATCTTTCTTTCTACATACTCTCCTATTTCCCTAACATCATAAACACTTCCTCTCTGGAAACTACTAGTTAGAGTATTTTAAAACTGAAGCTGAAATAAATTTATCTGTGATATATTTAAATATTGTTAAAACTTAATCTTAAGAAGAAAGTTAATCTATAAAGAAATTAAATGGTCTGTGATAAAGCAAAGGTTCTACTAGTCAAAGGTAAACCTCAACTTTAATTAAATTTAAATTAAAATTTATTTCTCATTAAAAAAACCTCACAGTATTCTTAATTAGGCATTAACTGCATTATATAAGAAGCTAATAAGGCTATGTGTTCGTAAAATTTATTCTGCTTTTCCTACTTAAAGATTCTGTTTTTGAGGGATTATGACTTAGCCAAATCAGCAGTTACAAGAAATCCTGCATGCCAGTTTTATGCCTCATCTGTATTTTTTGTTTTGTTTTGTTTTGTTCTTGTTGTGTGGGCACAACGGGAAAGCAGGAATGGAAGCTAAGAAAACTCAACTTTGGTTTTCCCAAAACCAAAGCAACAAAGTTTTGCCTTTCTTAAATCCTGAGGATCTCTTGGGGGAAATCTTTCCTTCATTATGTGCAGCCCTTATGTACTTTAGAAAAGAGATTTTCTCTTTTTGTTAACTCCCCACATATTGCAAAGTGTTTTTAAAAATATCTGACAAAAGGAAGAGAACAGAAATAAACAAAGACTATGGCAATAACGTAAGTTTTCTGGAATAAATCTTCACAAAATTTGCCGACATTGTTTAGTGCAAGGTGTCCCTACCCATGACAGGCAGGTTGGAACGAGATGATCTTAAGGCCCTTTCCAATCCTAGCTATTCTATGATTCTATGAGTAATTTCAACACACAGAGTCAGAACCAGTAATTTTTTTTCTACCTGTCCAAGTTCTTCATTGAGATTGGAAGTACGAGCCATTGCAGCAGTGTCTGTAGGTTCATAGTGCATATCTATGTCCTGCAGATTAAAAAAAAAAAATAAAAAAAATTAAATAATAGTCTTCCATAACTTATTACAAAAAAGTTCAGCATATAAATAGAAAACGTAAAAGAGCAGATCAAAAATGATACAAGTTATCTACTTATGATTATTTCAACAAGGGAAACCACAGATACAATCGGATCAGTGCCAAGAGTCCCCTGAAGAAATTTCCTCTTGAAAACAAAAAATCTGTACGATTCTTTGACATTTTACTGATTATTTCCAGTGATCCTTATTATTGAAAAACTGTTGTACCCATGTATCTAAAACTGTTTTAGCAACAAGCAGAGATACTACATTGTTACACATAGAAGTAGGTCTTATCTATTTATATTGTATACACAACCAGTCATTTCTAAGTAGCAAGATAAACATGCCTTGAGATAAAACCATAAAGATAAATTTAAGAGTACACAATAAATGTAGGGTACATTATAACTGGCGTGTTTGATTTAGTGTGGTTTTTTTTTTCTTTTTGGGTTGTTTTTTTTTTCCTTTTTTGTTAAAGAATGAATAAAATAAATCAGAGTGTATTTTTCAATACAGCAAAAGATTAAAACATTATGAAGTATGGCAATGTGGTGCGACAGACTGGAGATGACCAACTTCCCTATATCAACATGCACACACACAAAGAAAATGTTTCAGATAATGTCCTGAGTCCCAGATTAAGATAAATTAAAGACAACTAATCCCACCATGGAGTTACATGGCGGGGGGGAACAGAAGATAAAACCATCTTTTGGATTTGTATAAACAGTTGCCAATTTACACATTCAAAATGGGTGAGCCTTTGTTGAATATTTATTTTAAAATAAAGAACATTAAGGAAGACTTTAATTACATTCTCTTATTTGTCAACAATTTGTTCTACAGCACAAAAAAACCCGAAGAAATTAGAACTAGCTGGTGGCTCACAAAAAGACTGAACTATTAAAATCAAGCATACACTTCAACTGCTACTCCACATACATTTTTATCTGTATCTGCATGACATATCTTATATACAGAAATCCATTTCATACAGTTGATGAAGGAATCAGATTAAGGAGTTCAGAATTATATGAATAATTTACATTTGGGAAAAAAATGGAAAAATTGAAGGCATGCTATTAAGCACAATTACACAGCTTTAAGGAGAATACCTCACCCCCACCCCAAAGAGAGAAAGAGAGTAAACCCTTCTTTACCTGCCACTAATTCATTAAGGAAATAATAATAAAAAAATAAATAAAAAAAAAAGCCAAAGTGATTTTTATATATTTTTCAAGAGATAATACTAAAGACCCTGGCTTTGTACTAAAACCAGTGGGTTGTATAAAAACCAGTGGGAACAAAAAACACAGCAAAATACTGAAAAAAAAACAACAAAACATGAGCTACACTTAGAAAGAAGAAATAAAATTGGACAAAACTTCACTGGACGGCGAAACACTTTCTTTTAATCATTCTGGATGAAACATATACCTGAATATCAGTAATAAGAAAACACAAAACACAAAAAACAGGTTCCAAAAACGACTGCTGCAAGTATAAAATTACTCAATCAACCCATTTATTACTTTCTCAGATTCCAGTATTAATAAACAAAATATTTCAATATTTACATTGAGAAAAAGTCTGAAAAAAATGTATACTCTAAGAAGCAATCATTTCATTTACTTGTAAACCATTTGATTTTAGAAGTTAATGCATATTGTAAAAATAATATTTACCCAATTTATGAAATATGCCTGGATAAATTTAACAACTTCAAGTGTAACCAACAAACTGATTGGAATAAGATTATTGAAGAGAATGATAAAAGTCAAGAAATTCAACCCAAAGTTGCTTGCTCCACCATCTGCCAAAAGACAAAGCAAATAAAAAAGCATTTAAACGTTAGATTTAAAGGTATATATATATACAGTGCATTCAGAGTATTGCACTAATTCCTGATTTTTAAAGTACCTGTGTATAAGAAGAAACTTGAGAATTAAATATAGTATCACTTGCCTAGAAATGTGAACTTCGTTAGATTTAGTGATCTCTATTATAAAGTGGAGTTCAAATTTAGAGATCTTTGCCATCTTCTCCAATTTCTAAAAACCATTTTTACCAGCCACTCCCACTTTTGCGACATTTTACGATCATAATCTGGGAATATCTATATACAGCAACCAAATTCTACATTTTAGAGTTTCATATTTTTAAAGGGGGCAAATGTGTAGCGGAATGAGTTGTTTTTTTCCACTCACCCTCACACCTTCGTACTCCCCTCCTCAACCCAACAAAATATGATGAAAAAGGTAAATTCACACCATACAAGAAGGAGATGAAATTATAGTTTAACCAAATTTCAACAGAACTGGAAATGTGAATATTAATATGCAGTTTTAAAATACTTTTTCCTTTTAAAGCTTTAGATAACTCTAGTAGTAGCACTTCAGAGAAGATGTGAATGAGAAAGAGCAGTCTGCTCTCCAGTACTGCAAAAGGGTGAAAGATGTAGCATGCCTGTCTGTATTCAAAGATCAGACAAAGAAAAGCAGCCCCAGACAGGTTTCTGCTCTCTACGGAATGTGGGTCTGGTTGTTACTCTTAAGATCCAAGACAGCAGGTTTGGGATACTTTCATCAATATCAATTCCAGCATCAAAGGAAGTACAAGTCAAAGACCAGAGAGCTAACATACACCCTGACATTGATAATCTGGGTGACTACAAAAATCAGATGAAGTTTGAGCTATTGCTACCTGTAAATAAATCAATATTCAGATATTTATTGTTAATGTTACTACTTTTTTTTATCATCCATGGGCAACAGATTGTTCTAACTAAATGCTAAAAGCATTCAGAAAGATGTGGCAGTGTTGGGAACCTGTTTCATTACCACATAAAAATTAAATAACTGCAGGGAAAGGGGAATAAATTGTTTCTTACATATTAAAATTACCTGGTACATGAACAACTATGAGCTGAACGTAGCCCACAAAATCCAACACAATTCATTTAATCATGGGGCATATATCAGGCAATAGACTGTCAAGGATAATCACTTGAAGAACACAGAAAATATCAATGGCCACTATTTCATGTTTCCTTTTTTTTCCAAAATAAAACCAAAAGCTTCTGAACCACTTCACTACTGCGCTAACCACCATATTCTGAAAACTTCCACATTTCCCAGAAAAGAAAAAAAAATACAATGAAAAAAAAGAACCAGCTGAAAAAATAACAAATGAAGCACATGTAATGCAATTCTCTTATATTACTGGAAATTGTCAATATTCACTTTTTTCGATCTCACAATGCAAATATGAAAGTTAAGTTTCTTTCTTTAAATAGATCTCTTCCTCAGCATCAAAAAGAAGAGAAGCAAGGTTCTCAGTAAGGAAAAGTTAATCATAAATGCAGACAACTTTTGTTTAACAAAAACTTTAGCAGAGTGCCTTCAAACAGTAAGATTTTTCTTTAAAAACTGATCAAATTACTCCACAATCCCTACTTTGATGACCACATTCAGCAGTTTTGCATTCAAGACTGTTATTTAAAGATCAGAAAGCCTAATTCTGCTTCTACTGCCAAAGTAAAGAAGGCTCTAGGCCTATCATAAGAAATTCTGAAAACATGAATAACTGACCATAAAGTATATTTATGAAAACTTCCTTTAAATCTCTTTTCCTCGTGGAGGGTCAAATTACATCAATATGTTGCATCCTGGCAGGAAGACCCAAGTAACATCATATATGCCTTGCATCTACCATGAGTACAGCTGCACAGTATGTTAGATATTTGTGGTTTACCTTCTTTAGGAGCAGTCTGCTAAACTTGAGGTTTGCAGCCAGTAATTAGTTAGATCCCTGTACAGTAAAAATTCTAAAGCCACAGCACAGTTTCCTGGAATGAGGGAGTTTGAAAATTCAGAAAAGACACTACAGCTTTAAATGTAATCTATTGGTAATAGCTGAAAATAGCTTTAGTGTGATGTCTAGGAAGCTGACTGTTTACGCCAGTGGAGTGTTGATACAGACCTTGCAAAGCTGCAGTGATGTAGAGACTGAAAGATGTGTTGGTTTGAATTTAGCAAGAGCTCATACAGCACAGTAAGGTAATTTTATACTCCCTGTGATATACCCTGCCTGATTACTTTAGTCAACAACCAATACAGACAGACTGATAGAAAACACACTGTGGTTTTTGACACAAAGACAAGTGAAACACTAAAATATTAATATATTATTTTACATCTTACAATTTAGATCAAGATACCAGTCTCTTCCAGTATGCCTTCGATTCCATATAGCCGAACCAATAGAGCAGATCAAAGACATAGCAATGAGGATGCAGAACAGAATCAAAATCTGAATATTCGTAATTCGTTCCACATTAGACATTTTAAGAGGTGGACTTGTTGAATTCTGTAAAAGATATAAACCAACAGTGGCTATTAAATACTAGAAGAGGTATACACTTTTTGCTTTTCAAAACGCATGTTACTGCATTCTTTTCTAAGCATTCTTCCAAACACATCACTATAATAAATACTGTAACTTTTCCCCTCAAAAAAAAGAGGCTTATAAATCTATACATTAGAGCTTTAGTTTGTATTACAGTTTAAACAATCACACAGAACCTCATAACAGCAACAGCTAACAATATTAAAATGAATATGCATACACCTTACCAGCGCTATAGAAGACAATTGCTAATACAAACTTTTTCAAGTAACTGTTTTACAAATCAGGAAACCAATAAATAAGAGACATGCATGGCCAACTTGAAAGCATTATTTTTTGTCAACAAATGCATTTGAATTTCGATATTTCAAACAGCACTAGGAAAAGTAATTACATAGTCTGAGAATGGTTCTCTTCCCACCTAATTTTGCAAATAAAGTTTCACTTTGTTTTCTGACAAGACTGCTTACCTTTGTACTTGAAAGAAAGCTATACAAGAGAACAGTTTTAGGAGCAGTCAAAAATAAAAAAAGATGAACAGGCAAACATAATGATCCAGCTTGCTAATCTAACAGTTTTCAAAACATAAATTACAAAAACAGAATCAACAAATATGCTTACTAATGGAAAAACTACTCTGTAGCTAAACAACTAATAATCACAAGAAAGTACTTTCTTTTTATTGGTTTTATTTCATAAGAAAGATGCTCTATTACTGACATTTCAATTACTACATTAAGTCTAGCCATGTTCTCTGACACCATTTCCTATGCTGTGTAATGACATGATAATGTAACAAAACAGGTAATTTAGAAAAAATCTAAGTGACAAACCTGCATAAGTTTTGTGTCATGTCCTGTATAGACAACTATCCCATGAACCCACTGAGTATTTCTCAACTGAGCTCCTCGTAGAAGAATCTGATCAGCTCCCAGTGGAATAGTACTAGAAGGAAGGAGTTTTATATTTAGCATTAAAACAATGTCAATGAATAACATTACCATCAGTTGTTAAAACTAATTTTCAAAATTTAGACAATAAATATGCTAGGAGCCTAACTTTCATAGTTAACTTCTGGGGAGTGTTGACAGAGAGAAAACCTGTCAGTTAAAAGCAAGCCTAAGGGAATTAAGCATGAAAAATATTACTTACCAGTTCATTTTGTCTATGGACAACTAATTTTGATATGGTACTACTAGCATACTGAAACTATAAAAGGATATTTTTCCTGTGATTTATAATTATGCAGCTTTTTTCCCCAAGTCTATTCTTACAAAAATCTGCCAAAGCAATTTTCAAATTAAATAATTTTCTGAACTCTTAACTTTATCCGCTCTTCCAGTGAAATAAATATCCTTTATGAACATAATTATTTAAAATTCACAACATATTTTCTTCACCTTCTTTAAACTGCAAAACCAGCTACATTTACTTGTGCTACTCTTTTAGAACTGCACTGAGTAAATAAGCTATGAAACCTCAAAAGACATTGTAAACACTTAACTATTAAATTCAGACAGCTGACTTAATTCATATACTGTAGCTCAGGTTTTTCTTAAAATAGAAAAAAAAAATAGATTATCATTACTCTTTTCTTGGGACAAACAATACCCTATTTTGGCACTTTCCTTTCTATAAATACCAGCCAGCAGTTCAGACTTGTCGATAGTGTTCTACTGTTTGGCATTTTTATCTAAAACTATGATCTCTACAGTTGTTTGAAACCAACACATTGTGAAGATCACAAACTGCTTACTGACAGCAACTATATCTGAAATATAAGCTATAAAAAGTCTGAGGAAGTAATGATATTTGGTAACATTTTTGGTAGCACAAAGATCATGAAGTCAGTCTCAGCAAATAAATTTCAAGTAGTAATTTCCTCTGGATCATCATGCCCCTTTCCCTCCTCTCACACACAAGCTTTTAAGATTCAAAGAGCGCAAAGTAAAGAGGAAACAGCACATTCTTCCTCCCCTAAAATTAGCAGTGGCAATACAAGTTTTTTGGATCAGCTCTTGCAGAAACTAGAGAAAAAAAAAAAGTGTTCTTCCATAAAAACCAGAACAACCAACAAATGCCACCCCACTACAGCTTATTTCACTTTTGAGGAAACTAGCATGGAGCAAACTGGCTGTTTAAGGAATCATCCTCCCCACCAACTATGTATGCTTCAGCAACTGAAACTGAATGATATTGTTACAGAATATATTTCCAGCTGCAGGCATTTCATCAAAAGAAGGCATCAGGAAATAAAACAGAAATAGAAAACATACTGAGATTTACTTGCTTTCTGAATCTGACCCGTGCTGCTCCTGCACTTCAGATTTGTTCATATCATGGCAAAATTAAGAGAACAAATGTCTTTTCAAGTATGAAAGGAACTGCGGGGGTTTAAATTACCCAAGAATCATTAAGAGAGACTCCTGTTGCCATCAAAGACTGCTTCTGAACTTACATTTATCCATTCGCATTCTTGGAGAAGGATTCAAAGTCTTTTGGACCATCAGACAACAGGCAAACATTTCAGATAAGGGATGTATTACCTTCATTCCAAGAATAATTAGATATTATTAGCCTATTAACACTAACATGAATGCCACAGAAGGAGAAAGAAAAATAACTTTATTTCGTTATATGCAAGTCTCCCACGGACGGATTGGAAACCTTTTCGACTATCGACCTTCTCTGGAAGACCAAACGACTTTCTGGTCCTTCTAGTAATTCAAGAGGGTCTAGGCAGGCAGAAGGCAAAACCTTCCACCACTCTTAATTTTTGTATTCTTTAAAGAGTCACGGGAGTTCTTTGACTCTTCCTGTATCTTCCTCTTTGTTTTCTTAAGAAATACAAACAATATGCAATAAAGTCTTTTCTACTGCAGGATCCATTGATTCTTTTCTTCCACTGGGACACTATCTCTCAAATTCTCCAACTGTCCCAATTCTGCACCTTGGGACAGAAATTTATCCTTAAGGGTCTGTTACTGGGAAGACAATCAGAAGTTAATTGGGACTGCAGAACAAGTCCAATGGGACCTGTCTCCAGCAGACCTGGTGCACAGACCAAGGAAAGGAAAACACAGCAAAACAACCAGGGGCATAGAATGTCCAGATCTACCTGGTGTCATGCTAACAATCCTCAGTAACTCTCTAATAACGAGATGGTGTGATGATTTGATGGAGCTATTAAGTCACTATTTCCCAGTCTCAGCCTTGTCAAAACTGCTCCAACTCATCTGATTCTTCTTGTATGCTACATAACTAAGAACTCATCAGCAACATATTTGGGCTGCATTCAGTAAGGGATGTTCTCAATAGGAAATATTACCCTTTCAGCATATTTTCCTGCCAGAGCTGTCAAGGGTATATTAAGAACTCATAATTCCTAAGACACATTTGAAGGCTTACATACCAGAATGTCTTCATACTTCATTTTTACCTAAACTTTGTTTAAGAATGCCTTCAGGAAAACATTTACTTTAGGTGTGTATAAAAAATATCTGCCCTTGCTTTTAACTTGCTCACTCTTCCTCTCTGAGCCATTGTCTAATTATAATTTCACATTTATCCAAGCTAAGGAACTTTTCTTCTTTTTATAGATAACTGTCTTCATTGACTGAAACCAAGCTGAGGTTCTTCTGGATATTCATGAGCACAACAAAGAGCTGTATACTTTGGAGGATACAAAGAAAACCTTTTTGGCTTCTGTCCACAGATTAGCCATAAGGCAAAAGAACTGTAGTGAGGTTCTACCTCCTTGAATATTAAGAATTAAAAAAAAAGAAAAAAAAGAAAAGAGGACCTTTGTTTTTTTTGAGCTGCTCTCCCATGAAGGTAAAAAGAAAAGACTGAAAAAATCATCCAAATACAACATTTCTGGCACTGCAATGAGTTATCTAAAGGAAAAGAAGAAAGAAGAGGGAGATGCATTTTAAGTATTCTCTATGACTTTTGCAAAAGTTTTAAGATGGCAGTGGATAAACTGGAAATTGCAACAGCTGCAGCTACACAATCTGGTAGGAAGGTCTTAAAGATCTGAATGTCTACTGGTTAGATGAATTTTTGCTACCTCCAATATGGACAAAAAGAGAACTTATCTCTGATTTTTCAGGGCTGGCAATAAGAATCCAAAAAGAGTTACTTACCTGCAATTCTTTTTCACTGAAGGTAAATATTATATTAGAGCCACACTTTCGGAACTATTCTACTGCACAGGAACTATATTCAAAATATTCCAAAACTGAATTTCACAAATGAAAAACTGCTTGATCAGCAGATGGCGTGCTCCTACACATTCTTCAGGCATAATGGCCATCAGCACATTCCAGGTTTCTTTTTAGAGAAATTTAATTCTTAAAATTAAATAATTAGACTGAAAAGTATGTTTTTCCCTCTAGCCAGGGAGGAAAGATGAATGTGTGGATCTATTATAACTATTACCTTCAGAGAAGAATTACAGGTAAATGTTTTTCGCTTCTTAACAACAAGTACAGTGGAATTATAATAGATCCACACTCTTGCGACTGAAAACTCCCGGAATGCATCTGTAAGAAATCAGTAAATAAAAAAAGGAATATTAAGGGGAAGGAGTTAAAAAAAAAAAGTATTTAATAATTAGTTAGCACCATACATATCACTCTAAAACCACAAACACAAGTAACACTGTATATGGCAAAATACACGCCTACCAAAGAAAGAAGAAATCCTGTAAATCTTTGGGAATGAACGACTCAACAATCCTGTATCTATCAATGAACTTTATACTCCTAACGTACCACATTCAGTTCAAACCCACAGAGGACTCTAAATATCAATATTTACTTAGCACTTAAGTATTTTAAGAATTTTTGAAGCAGTTTTACAAGTATGTATGTTGTAATTGCACTGAGGCAATCTATTGTTATGGAAACATACTTTCAGTGAGCTAAGGTATTATATGTCTTTCAGGTAGCAAATTAGAAGAATTTGAGGTATACAGTGATGGACTCAATTTCACTCCATATTTAGACAAACAAAAGAAAACAGAAATAAAAAAAAAACAATGAAAAACTACTTCTACTCAGCTTCCATAATAGAAACTTAACAGAGGAGGTATCAGATACTTAAGCGAGTTACTAGAAACACATTCTATGACTATTACAATTTTAATAGCACTCTCATCTACTGTTAATAGCTATTGCTTTCTGAAGGTCAACCAGTACAAAAATTCAAGTTCTAGACACTAGAAGTAAGTTTTTATCCCTCAATATTTTTTTTTTAAGAATAAAGAATATATCAGAAAAGATGTTTTCTTTTCTCGTCTTAGCAGAACAGACTTTACTTTTCATATTTTAACTTAAATAGTTTAGTAACATATATTAATCTACTGATAGATTGAATCTTCCAAAAGGTCATCTTCCTTGGATCTACATACCCATGCCCATCCAGTCTGATGTTTCCAACAAAATCATAGAGGTGTCGGTTTGGGCTCTCACATTCAATTCTGCCAGAAAGACTCATCAAGCTTTCTATGTCCTTTATGTCTGATGTTAGTGGCAAACCCTGTAAACAAAATTTGTTTGTCATTACAGTAAGAATCACTTTCCAATATAAAAATGTATGTATTGGGTATTTGATGGTGCAAGACTAGAAAACCAGAACCCCTATGGCAGCAAAATGGAAATGCAACACTTTGCTGTCACACTGCTGGATGCTAAAGACAGTGAAAAAGTCACCTTAGTATCTTACAGCATCATGATGAAGACTGGGTTGTAACCAGTCATATAGCTCAGCAAGAATGTCCCTGAATACAGACAATGCACTCAGTCAAAAAATTATATTCCCTCCTTGCCTCTGACAGGTAATACTGGCACTACCAGCTTCTTTCTGCATGGTTTCTCTATCACCTATCCTCTAAAAACAAAACCAATACCCAAACTACTAATATTTCTACCTATTTTTCCAAAGAAAAAGCCCCCAAACAAAGCACAAAGAATGACTTAGGAGTACATCGATTCCTTCCACAATTAATTCGCAAAAACTTTTATGATGCCAATAACCTGCAGCCTTTTATTCAAACCACTGTAATTTCAACCTTCTAAACCAGCCATTAATGCTGTAAAAGAAGTTTTTATAAACAACAGATGAAAATAATATTAGCAGTATTCTCAAAAATTAAATTCATACCTGTCGAATTTTTAAGTTTGTCTCACCATCTAAGTTAGATGTTTCGATGTAGCACATAGCCTGTGGTTCACTATTAAGAAAACAAAATCCTTAATTTTAAATTATACTATCAAAATTCACAAACTTTCTGTAGTCTCTTAATGCCTATTCATGCAATCATTTTTTTTTTTTATCAAATCTTCAAAACAAATTTACAGGCAAATCTGTAAAAAATGGCAGTACTTTACACTTTCAGAAAAGTTTGCCTTAAAAAAAAAAAATTTTTCCTAAAAACTTAATGCTAAAAATGCTTTATACAGCAAAAGCTTTCTGTGTTTTTATATGAGATTAAGATACAGACACAAGCGTAGTGCATTTGCAGTGCCTACTGGTGTAGGCAGCAGTAGTTTAGACATGGAAGACTTTGTGTAAAAGGTTCTTTTATAAAAGAAAGTATTATTTATGGATAACACATTACAGTTTTTGAAATATGCCCTTTAAGACATTTAAAAGGCTGTTTTATAAATTGTTTTAAGTTTATGCAGAACATTATTACTTGAATGGTTAATCTATTTAACACTGATAAATGGCTTATCCTTTGCAATAAACTTTTTCAATACAATTTTCTGATATGAAACACAGCAGCAATTTTATCTTTTGTAAAATAGTTTTAGACTTTAAATCATATTACAACCATTACAGATCTCTTGACTAGGAAACCAGAGATTCAGCAGAACATGACTTTTCTTCAAGGAGACAGTAAGCAAGTATATGTCTAACAGGCCAGGATTTCTGAAGTACTCATCAGCTCCCATTTTCTGGGCGTGAAGACAGAGCACCTACTCCTTACATCTACAACAGATAGATGTTTTGATCCTATAAAGGATGAAATGAGTCATAAAACCCCCTTACAGCTTAAAAGAATAAATGTTTACTCTCTACACCACTCTAAAGCTTCTAATATTTTCCTTCTTTGCAGCATGAAATTCAAGCACCAAGCGTTTTGCAAAATTTCCTTTCTTAATGCAACAGTGCCTTCTGATTGCAGGATAAAATTAAGTAGGTTATTCTAACACATTTTTTTTGTAAAGCAAATGTATTAAAAAGTGATATACTGCTTTCAGGCTAGTGTTTCCTGGCAAACTTTTCTAAAATGTAAATAACCTCTATTTAGATTGTTTGTATGGAATCACTTGTATAAAACATTATTATAATTCTAGCATTTTTACTGGTTAATATAAAAACAAACAGTATTTTTGTGAAGCACTTTTAAAACAGACTGAGGCAGCAAAGCCATTTCAAGTCAGACACATGCTTAATTGTAATTACTGTAGCAGATAGCAGTGACCTCCAAAGTAAGTTACAATTAGATCAAGGCAGGCCCATTGATTTATTAGGGAAAAACAAAGTGTGGTAACAAGGCAGACAATAGCATAAAGCTGACACATCTAAGAAACATGCATTTTGTTACAATACACAAGAACAGTGCTGCTTTTGCCATTGCATGCAGCAGAAATTGTGCAACATCCAGTTTGTGCAGAGGGTCCTCTACCAGTCCTACCAACATTAAACTATATTCTTTGCTGAAAATAGTGGGTTGGTATAAACATGTATATTCTTAATTTGCTCTAAGGAATTAAAAATATATTTATACTGGTGTCTTCCCGTGTGTTTATTCAATGACAACTTGTTTGACAAAATTTCATGGCAGTAGTGCAAAAACAAAGAGGACTGAAATTTTGATTTCTTGGAGTGTTATCATGTATTTACACTTTAATGATCGGCATTTTTATCAACTCAACCCCTTCTAATTTTATAAATGTGTGGGTTTTGTTGAAGAAAGCTGAACAGCAAAGCAACTGTTATCAATATGGCAGTGTTCTTCATATTTGGTATATGAGGACCCACTTACACATCTCCTGTGAAACTAATTAATTCTAACCTTGATGACAGACTGATGAGATCAGCTGGGAGATGTTCCCCATTGGTCACTTTCACTACTTCCCCTACTGCCACCTACACATCCCAGTTTGAAAATGGTTAGAACAGAAAAATAAGTGACATGGAAAAAAACAAAACAAAAATGGACAAAGACAAAAAGACAGAGTTTGAAATTATTATTCAAACAATACATGTTAATTAAAATGTCTGATAATAATTTTTTCAAAATCTATTCTAATCAGGTCAGAAAGAAAAGAGCTAGAATACTTTTACTCAATTATATGGTTTTACTCTAAGGCACTGATTTTAAGCTGCAGAACACATTGACACTGTACAGTAAAAATAAAAAGCTGTTATGCTTATTTCTCAACTGACAAAGTTTTTAGATACTCCATATATTATCTATAAAAATAAAAGCCACAACAAAAGATTTTCCACCAACTTTTCAGAAAGTCTGATGATAAGAACCTTTTCTATATAGACATGCTGAATATTATTGTGTTTTGCTTCAGCTTTGTAAATTTCCAAGCACAATTAATTAGCAAGAACCAAACAGAATCAAACCTCAGAGGTCTGTATCCTTCTGGTGTAAGAAATTATAATTTCCTAAAATAATTAAGAGCCTCTTATTCTCCAGAAACTGCTATTGCTAGTAAAAGGAACCAAATACCATGAGTTTGAATTAAAACCAAGCCCACAAGCTTGCATTGCTATTGAAACCTAAAGTGTAATTGGGGACCAATAAACACCTGGAATGCAAAAAATTGATAAGATTGTCTTCCTGGAGAATGCACAGCCACATGGAGATGAGAAAGAGAGCACATTAGAGGTAACATTAAGTAGCACAGGCTTCTCTCCTGGAAGGAGGGCTGCAACAGGACCCTAGCAATACAACTAAGAAGGAAGCTGTAGCTCGAAGAAATGCCTGAACTGGGCTCAGAAAAGCAATCATGATTCAAGGAGTCTCCTTTGAAAACTGGATTCTAGAAGGAAACCTAACAGGAAAACTCAAGGTGAGTAACTGTCATAGCTGGGACAGTGTGTTCTGACAAGGGCAGTAAAGAGAGGTTAAACAAAGAGGTAATGATCTTAGCCAACTCCAGTAGCAGCTCTTACTTCAATATATCAGTTGGTCAATGAGAAACTTTACATAAGCTGGCAGTGTGTGCTTGCAGCCCAGAAAGCCAACCGCATCCTGGACTGCATCAAAAGGAGCGTGACCAGCACTGGAATGGGTTGCTCAGGGAAACTGTGAATGCTCCATCCCTGGTCGTGTTCAAGGCCACGTTGGACAGAGCCTTGGGTGACATGGTTTAGCGCGAGGTGTCCCTGCCCATGGCAGGGAGGTTGGAACCAGATGATCTTAAGGTCCTTTCCAACCCTAAGCACTCTATGATTCTATGACATAGGATTCCTCTAGAAGGGGGACAAGGCTCAGAGTAATGGTTTTGCAGGCAGCTGATAATTTTCTGTGTGTGAACTACAACTGGAGAACACTGTAATAATGCAAGTGGCCTCCAAATCCAAAAGGGCACACAAGAGAAGACATCAAGGCAAAGACTCAAATTTAGTTTACTCAGATTTCAAAGAAGCTGGTCTGAGAGGATGTAACCTTTTCTGCCTGTAAGACACTTGGGTTAGCATGACATAAGCTCTTATCAGGCCAACAGAACAAGTGTTCTTGCTGCATGGTATATTGCCAAAGAAGATCTTGGTGGAGAAGCACCAATAAAATTTATAAATGCTTCTCAAATTGCAGAAGTAAAGGTTTATTGAGGATACTCCATACAAAACCAGCTAAGTTATGACAAACAACCAGCTAAGTTATGACAAACATTAGCACTGAAGACAGACTGTGGAGAAAATTTACTGTATTATATGGCAACTACTTTACACTTGATAATAATAAAAGTGCTTTAGAAACTGCAACACTTAATTCTGAGATGCGATGGAAGATGGAATAAATAAGGTACTAATCTACGCTACAGTCTAGTCACAGAAACAGATAAGATCCTAACCTTCTTAATTGCATGTATGACTGGATTCATTAACTTCAGTGGAATCATAGAGGCTTTATACCTAATTCAGAATCATACACTTCACAATAATGCTTCTGCTTGTGCCAGAAAAAACATGGAAATTTCATTATAAACTTAGAGTAATAAATCAGAACGTTATTGATCATATTTAAATAATCTTCATTAAAACACTTCTTAAAATGTTTTCTACTGACCTGATCAAATAGATGTTGAAAAATGTTTATCTTCCACATAAGATGTGGATTTCTTAAATAAAACTGTCCAAGGAAATGATGATAAACAACCTCTGATTGTTCATGTAAGAAGAACTTATTATCAAAACATTTCATGCTATAAAACAAGTCTTGCTTTCAGTGCTGAAATTATTCATATTACGTATGTATATGAGAATTAAGTGAATATTCAGTTCATAAAGACAGCACTAATTTGATCATTCACATCTCACAATCACTTTTTTCCTGATTCAACTATCAAAATGGCGACTATATCCATTAAAAACCATGTCAGTTCCCTGTAATATATCAATTTTAATTTATTTATAGCACAAAATTTGTTAGGCACACACCAAAAAGCCAGCCAGTTTAAATATGGCAGTTGAAGTTCAATTTTTAGAAGAAGAATCACCCTTTTCTGTATTGTATTCAACAAGAAAACTATATATTCTTTTTCTTCTGGGTAAATTGAATGGCAGTGTAAACTTAAAACTGTAACTGTCACAGTTTAAAGAAACACTGCCTTAAATAAGTGCCAGAATGAACAAAAGGCTACACTTCAGAACAGAAGCATTTTTGTTTATTCTTTATTTCCTTGGAACAATCACAAATAAATAAATGCAGGGTAGAGAAACCAGCCTCTACATTGTAAGCATCAGTGGGCATCTCTACCTTGATGAGAGCAGTACAGTGTCAGCAGGTATATACTCTTTGCCTTTTATTATAACTATATCTCCAACATCTACCTGAAAGAAAACTGGGAATTGGTTAATGGTCTCAAACAAAGTATGTTATCCCTTTGTTTTAAGCACAGTAAATATTTACCTGCTGAATTTGCTAGAAAGATTGTTAGAAACACGCACTTAGAAAAGCCTAAAGGTATTAGGTACTCCAGTGACTCAGAGGTCATTGAAACTCTTTGGAGATCTGTCAGGTTTTTTAAACAGTCTTAATCCTGACCTTCTCTATGCAGTTCTTTACTTCTGCTACTTACTGCAAAATTCTTTATGGGAAGACTGAAGCTGAGTTAAAGAAGAAATTAATCTCCCCTAAGATCACAGCTCAGTTGCATCACACTACATACCATATCCTTGCTTCTCCAAGGATACAAACCAATTTCAGCTGAACCTGGTCTCCAAATTCCTGCGGGTCAAATTTTTATTCAAGTTTTCAGGTATGGAAACCAGTACAACTAGGGGACTAGGCAGGAATGGTAACATTTAGTCCTTTAAAGTTACCTTTAACAGTCCCTTCTTAGCCACTATGTAACAGTCTTTAAAGTTCTCGGGATTTAAGCCAAAGAAGTTCATTGAATACACAAAGTAATTGGTTACTGAAAAGAAGTTCCTGCTTTGGCACACCAACTACTACTATGGGACTGCATAATTTTGCCAAGTTAATCATATTATTTAAGCTATTTTTCAGTGAACTTAAAGTCCACCACTGAACAGCAGTTTTGCCTTACTCATATCATCAGAATTGATTTGACTTAAAAGTACATTTTAAGAGGGAAGTATTAACAAACAAAAAATAAATTACAAAAGACTACACCTTTCCCATCATACCAGTTCTTACGGATGACAATCATTTAGAGAAATAAAGCAAATATTAAATATGCATTATGCTCTAACAGTCACCAATACAGACACATACCTTTTCCCAGTGGACAATCTCCCATGCACCATTTCGTAGTACTGAAAAAAACAGGAAATAAAAAAGAAAGATTGTATAACTGGAAAATTCTCTAACTGCAGTATACAGGTATGTGTTAAACTCCATATGATAACCAAACACAGCTCATTTACACAACATCTTACAGCATGCCTTGTTTCTATGAATTCAGGTCAAACATTCCCATTTTACAGAGCATGTTCTGTATATTAGTTTTTGTACCATAGAATCTTACTAAATGTCAATGATGACATCTTACAGGGTTTAAGAATCAATTAAATCTGATACAGATTGTATGATAATGTAGTGTTCTAAAAAATAGATTAGTAATTGGGATAAAAAATGGCAAAGTG
Source organism: Pezoporus occidentalis (assembly GCF_034315485.1). Taxonomy (NCBI): domain Eukaryota; kingdom Metazoa; phylum Chordata; class Aves; order Psittaciformes; family Psittacidae; genus Pezoporus; species Pezoporus occidentalis. Next base: position 1,771,749 of record NW_026916062.1, read on the forward strand.
AAAAAGCTATGAAGTTATTGTGGGGGAGAAATCAACTAAATTTTTTTTTTCACAGTTCAAATATTGATGATGTTCATACAAAAAAGATCCATAAAAAGTCACCAGCAGGCTTCTTAGCATTCAGCTGTTTATACTGTTGCTGGCATGTCAGAGAAATTCAGAAACACTACAGCCATCTCCTCCATAAACATATTGGAAATCCCCCAAATCAACTCATGCCATTGAAGATTTAGTATAGCTTTTACCTGGCACTAGCAAGTTTTATTGCAAGCATGCTCCACTACTCTAGTTTTAAGTATTACTACCATGATATAAAACCCATGCCTTGTTTGTCAGTTAATTGCCAAGACTGTCTTTTCAGAGAATAATAAAGGTAACTTTTTATGATTAGCCCTAGTTACAAAGCTATTTAAGATTCATAGGCGAAAAGAAACTGAAAAGAAAACGTACTACCATGAATCGATACCCAGATAGATCCAAGAGGTTGTTCTCCTTCACTGTGCCCCCCAGCTTACGAACTGTCAGGATGCTTAAGTACCTGATCAGGATCCAGTTCTTATGCAAGCACTTGCTGATTTCAAAAAAGTGGATCAAAATGTGGGAATACACACAGAGTTTATATCTACTTCTTCCCTGAGGTTCTGTCCAGACTGAACCCCTCTTCCTGTATCTCAACAGTTCACTGAGTCATTACCTAACCTGCTTAATAATTCTTTGGGATAAGATAGATTTTCTTACCCTTCCTTCCCCTGTATTTATTAGTGCTGATATGCTCAGGGGAATGGTAAATAGAGCAGTCTCCCTTTCAGACAGTAAGCAAGATCTTTTAATGACTGTCACCAAACAGCTGATCATTATAAAAAATCTGTTTTGACAAACAATTCACCTCCACTGGGAAAACAACAGATCCAGAACAAGGATTGGTTGTAATAGTGTCCTTAAGGAACCCAAGAGGTCTGATAACTGTGCCACCACCTACTTCTATTCATTTTGTGCCAGCAATATTCTTTGTGGGGCCATGGTACCAACCAGATGAAAGAACTGATGAGGATCAAAAATATACCTTACTGCAATCCAGATGACTAAATCTCACAAATAGCTGTAGTAGAATCACTGCCAGTGGAGTTCTGCAGGTCTTATTTATAAGCTGCCAGAGGTGGCCAAGGGCTTCTTATGAAGTGCTGGCTGCAGAAGCACTTGCACTGCTGAAATATACCCTAAGGCTGTTTCATATGCTGCCAAGCTGCCCTAACATAGCATTGCCACTGCAAAGGGAAGGTCCTGTTCTGCCCTCCCCCCATGCAAAGGTGTGTGCCCCATTGCTTAATGCATGCTGCCTCTGGTGTTGGACACTTTGATGAGTCAGTTTAACCTACTAAACAGAAGGAAACTGTCAGCTTTTCATTCTGGATTTGTTTCCTGCTGGTTTAGCTGGTTCAAATCAGCTCACAGACAGATGAGTCAGACTTGAAAATATGAGACACCTGAAATCTCAAGAGTGCTCTAACCCTAGCTTGATCGAGTGACTTCTAAGCAAAATTAACATATACTGACATTCAATTAAATCCATTTTTTGTAAGACCCAAAAAAGAAGTGGTGTTGCTATACTCCTTTTATATAACAGTTAGAGAACTTGTGCCATAAAGTCTTCTGCTGCCTGGCTTTCACATTTGTAATTCCCATTTTTAGCTGTCTCTAACTTTCAAAAGCATGCTCCATCTGCCCTACACAAGACAACTTCACCACACTGCAGAAATATACGTTTCATTACATCAGTGTCTGCCAGTGTCCTGCTGTGTATGTATGCAGCCTGAGGTAACAAAAATCATCCCTAATGCAGCCTAATAAATCAAAATCCTCTGCAAAAGGTTTTTATAGTAACTGAAATTTAGAAAGTTAAGTACTTAAGGTTAATGGAGATACAGATGGTCTTTAAGGAATAGACAGATGAAGGGAAACTCATATACAGAATCTATACATGCAACTGTCATTTCATTAACAATTTCATACGTTTAAAAGACAATGGAAGGTGGAGCTGTATATATAATGTACTAAGCACATTTTATGTAATGTTACTTTTCAGGGTTACAGGACTGCTGAATACATGGTGAAAGAAAAAAAGGAGTACCATACTGATTAACTTTTTAATTATTGCTTTGACAATGGACTCTATTTGAAAATACATTGAAATATTGCTTTGACAGTATGGTAAGACTGATGCCGTAGTTAAGTGAATCCCACATTAGTTTAAGAAACTTGTTTCTCAGTACTAGCAATATTTATGCATCCTCATTACATTTCAACTTCCAAGATGCTGTTTTGCATGCATGAACATTCAGGAATTTTACGAACAGTCACCAAAGAGCCTAATGAGAGGCAACCAAGGAGAAGAGGCAGGAAAGACATTAAAATAAGACTTTTATTGATTTTAAACTCTGTACACTCTGAACAAAATATAGAATAAAACAAAAGGCACTCCGAGATTCACTGCTACCTAAAACTGCTGGTTGCAATCTCAAAAGCTATTAACATTTGATGAAAGAATTTTAGATGTCTACATAAAAAACAAAGGAAACCTTAATTTATAGATAAGAGGTTATCAATTTCTCCAAGCCTGTTCTCTTGAGATTTCTATTCCCAGTGGTTTCAGTCGATTGTCTCATTGTCTTTTTCAGTTACATGCTCAGTAGTTTCATAACTTATCTTCCTCCTCCATCCTCCATAAATTTTACAGTAAACTTCAAAACTTATGCACAATTTAGTTGGGCTTTAGAATTTATGTTCTTAAATCAGAGACATTTCCAGTAGTTGGCAGTGTTAAACATTTCTGATTTAGTCAATGACTGCATCCCTCCCTAAAAAACTAGAGGTTACATTTCTTTCTTATTTATGTAAGATCTCATGTAAGATTCTCCTCTTTGTGGTATTTTTCATACCTGCTGCAATCAAATTCACATGACGGTTATTTCTCCTCCTGTTTATAAAACCAGGACCAGCTCTATTAAGAGATGGTTGCCTCAGAACAAGTAACATGAAAATTTGAAAAGCAGCAAAGGAAGAACTTAAACTCAGACTTCCACACAAGAAACATGTTTAGGACATATTTCTCTCACTTTCTGAGCTAAAATAATGTTCTAAATTAATAGTTGTTCTCTATTTGAAAAAAGTAAATAAACACATTTCAAAGTTTTGGGTTAGGTACACTGCCATCTCATAATCTCTAATAAAACCATTATATTGATTTCATATTAAAAACCAAAACAACAAAAAACCCAAACCCCCTCTACTCATCTTTATCCACAGTTTCAAAGCAACATAGAAAGATAGTTCCATTTTATAACTTTCCCTTCCAATTGCAGAGTTTTGCAAAATCAAACTGTTCAAGATTTGATGGTCAAAAAAACCCAGTATGATTTGTGTACTCAGCAATGCATAGATTTTTCATCATAATCTAGGGCTACTAAATACAGTGGTGATTATGACCTTTTAATAGCTACAGCATCACCTATGTTAAATGAGTAAATGTTAAAGTTTCTTAGGAACCTCATAAAAATTTGGAACATATTCCATTTGGTGGGGCTAATGTGACTGCAAATTGTTATTGCAACTGTTCAGATTTAAACTTTTGAAGTAATGTGCATAAGCAATTTCCCACTCAATCACCTGTCAGCAGTTCAAATTACACTACCATCATTTGCAAAAAATTCAAAAAACAACACCTCCCCAACCCACAACTATTAACTGGCTTAAAAAAATTTCCTACCTTGAGTTTGTTTCTTGTTCACTGCATTATCAGCTTTATGCCTTTTCTAAATTAAAAATTCACAGTGGTTAAAGACTTCTATTGACATCATAAAGCTTTCACACTTAAGATAAAAATCACATGCAATACCCCTCCCACTCATCAATTCAATAAACTGACTTAAACATTTTAAAGATTTAAAGTCATGATTACTTGCATAATTATGATCATTAGGAAAGTCACACACAATTCCAGGCTAATTGCATTTTATTTGAATGTCCTCCCATGTGGGCAACTGCTACCTAAGCAAGCTCCTTATATAAGAAACAGTGTACTTGTGTACCATAACTTTGCCCTTTCCTGGGAGGTGATTCTACCAGAGCAAAGATTGTGAAACCATTCTTCGTACTAGTGTCTCTAAGTAACAAAAAGCTTAGGAGACTACTAGTTTAAACACAGTATTTAACGGTAATGAACTCAGTTCTTTCTGAACAAGAACATAATTTGAAAAATTAATTTAAATAAAATTAACTGTTTCAGGTAAGCTTTTTGAATAGAGCTGCATAAATTCAATGCCTTTGAAATACAAAGAAAAATCAGAAGCAACCTTGTAAACTGAAGGAAAATAAGTCAAGCTACTCAACAGATTTATTTCAAATAAAATGCCAGTACGACTGAGCTAGCAGCTCTTAAAAGGCCAACTTCTCACTTTTCAAAGACTAAGTTAAGGTATTATTTTTTACAAGATTTTCATAGATAATCAGCAGATTCGCCTTTCAAAAAGATGGCTGATTCTACAGATAAATAACCTTTGATCAATGGAAAGGCACATAACTTTATCAAAGCAGGTGTTTCTTGGCCCATGAAGAGAGTCTCCTCCAGGTTAAAACAGGTAAATGTTTAATGTCAGTTTCTTTCTGAGCTATGATGGGTGAAAATCATTGGAAACAGCTGATAATCTAGCACTGCATGTCACAAATTTTGCTAGCACTTCTGAAGCATATATGAAAAACACATTCTGTTCATGAATAACGTCTTCTGCATCTTGGGATTTCATTCCAGAAAAAGAAGCATTTGGTTCTTAAGCCAAAAGTGTTATTTCAGTAAGTATATTTATTGATATCAACATGTAAAGTTCCTATCCAAAAGCCAATTAATCTTGCTTTAGTAAAGAAGATAATCTTGGGTATCTCTCTGTGTAAAGAAACTAAGACATAACAAAAATTAAAGGTTGAGGGAAAACACACTCAATATTTTAGTATGTAGCAAGTGTTCAGCTTTCACAGGAAAAAAAGTGCAGGTGTCAGTCAAACATTCCTTCATGATATAACCAGCAGGCAACATTAAATTTCATACCTGTTTGACTACAGAACCAAAGCAAATAATTTTTATTTGGACTACAGTCCAAAAAACTCAGCTGTGTGATAAATTCATGAAGTTACATCACACACATACACACACACACACACGTGTGCACACAGAGCCCTTAAACTAGCACCTAAATTCTCCCAATCAGCTCCTTCATCTCTTTCCTTTCAATTAAGTGCGGCAGGAATCAACTACATACTGAAATAATGTAAACTTAACAGAAAAAAAAACAGTATTTAAAATGCTTTTAGGTATCCCAGTAGTATTTAGTAATGAGAATTTTACTGGTTTAGCTGACACATGCAAAAAACACTAAACCTCTTCCCTGTCTTCCGCCCCACGCCAAACTCCACACTTCCAAGTTGCAAAGAGCAAATGGTAGAAACAAATGGCAGAAAAGCAAAGTGGATGAAGAAATTTTTAAAAAAGGACACTTTGTGCAGTTAGCAGCAGCCTCAGTTTTATATTTGCCTAGACACTGACAGATGGTGCAAGTCTAAAGCATTAACAGCAGAATGGTTAAAAATATCTGAAAGAACATGAACTGATTTTATGGCTTTTTTAAAAGTGATTTTGTTTACATAAAGAGAAAGCAACAAAGACATTTAAGGAGAAGGTGACTATTGGGCACCAAATACTACAAATGCAACACAGAATAAAAACATTTATTTGAAACACTGTTGCCTCTTGCAGGACCACTCAACTCTGTGGCCCAGGAGTTCACACAACCCTCAGGACAAGGTATCTTGCCTGCCATACATTCACAGAGGTAACTGAGAAGACTGAGATCACTGTATCAAGTGTAACAAGCTGCCCTCCACTTCAGAGCTTATTTGTGGCTCACCACTCTTCCTCTTAATCATGTTTCTGCACCTACATTGTAACTCTGCTCAAACACAATAAAAATGATGTTCCCAGGAGCAGAGAAAGACTCTACTACTTGCAACCCTTTACAATAATCAAGGGAACAGTGAAGGGAGAAAAAAAAAGCACCAAACAAAAAATTAAAAAAAAAAAAGAAAAGTATTTAAAGGTTATTTGGTTTTAAATAAGATTCCACCCAAGATGAATTCAGTAGCTTTCAATCTTCTTTTAGCAGAGCCATTGTTTGAGAAAACTAGCAATGTTCTGGTCTTGACTGGGTTCTGTGGAGTCTTTCCAGTTCACACTTTGAAAATATGCTTCATTATCAAGAACTGTTGACTAGAAACAATCTATATAATAAACACAACAGTCTCTGTTTTGCCATGTTACTGTCACATGTATATATAGTTAACACACTTTCAAATTGTAACACCATGTTCTAAAGATTTCATCTCAAGTAGCTTCAGAAGCTTTCAAAAGCATCTGTAAGGCAAGAATGGCCCAACATCAAATTATTCAACAAAATTTTTGTAATATAATCTATGAAAAATTTGAAAGCTGTTTTCAAAATATTGGTATTAAATACTTACAATATCCTCTATTATCTCCTTCACTGCAGCTACAGCTAAAATAAATAAGAGAGGGACCAATGTTGTGTAACGGCCTGTTGGTGACACATCTGGTATTTGCTATTAAAAAAAAAAAAAAAAAAGAGAAAATTTGTTTGCGTTGCTGGTTGAAAATATATTTTTAACACAAGAATCAGTACTTTATGTGCAAATACAGACAAGGCAAGGCAACTGGATTCACTTTTTACACATGTTGCTGATTATTTCCAAGTGAGGATTATTGTCTTCAATTTAAAAGCAGCTGATACAATAGAACAACATTTGCATTTTAAATAGCATGCTATTCAGCAGTTGCTTTCAGAGGTTTTGGTGGCTGCAGAATATTCATCTTCCTCTTCTGTATTTCAAATTAAATTAAAATATATATTTATAAAACAATTTTTTCAGTTTAGATTTTTGTTAGAATGGACACAAGTATAAGGTAGTTTTACTTTAAGCCTTACAGTTTTAAAATATTTTGTATCATACTAGTTATTAATTGACAAAGAGCTGCTTTCTGCCAGACTGTTGTAAGAAACCCATTTTTGCTAAGCAGGTATTGGCAAATGATGCAAGTGAATGTGTATGTAAATGCTGAGAAAATGCAGCTACTCATGTGACACACATGGATGCTTATCCATAATTATACTGACTAGAGCTCTTAAATGGCGACATTGCCAGGTGAGAGGATTGCTGCCTTAACAGATTCATAATAGGAAATGCATCCAATTTGACTACAATGAGACCTTTGGAAGCAGAGTATGCTAATAAGTGGTGCCTCAATGTGGTTAGAAGACATCCTCATAAAACGTTCTGAAAAACATCCACTGTTACTTATGATTTATATAATTTCTTTTTGCTACCACCACACTATGCTTCTGAAAGAGAAAAGGATGTTATGCACACATATACATCCTGTGTTTCTTGGAGTAAGACCAATATAAATCTCTATTTTCCAGGTTACTCCAGACTGCATTTTTCAAGCGATTAAATGGAAACCAGGCAGAAAGCTATTGTTGTGCAAATGTCTATGTGTTGGCTACAAGGGAAAGGGATGTATCACTTCTTCAGCTATTCCTACCCTTTTATTCCTCCACATGTATGCCTGAATTCCCCCATTCCAATTACACATTATTTTCCAGGCAAAGTATGAAAGCAAAAGGGGCATCCGCCTTGTACCCTCATTTCATTACCTCATGTTCCTTACTCCCGTTCAGTCTTACTGATAGCCTGACAGATGGTGGGCTTGTAAATCCTAACATTCCACTTCCTCCACCTCAAATACCTACCTGCCAGCCTTTCACCCAATCATGCCAAGCCTTAAACAGCTTCTGAAAGCTCACATTCCAAATCATGAGTTTGATGTGCCCGGTGGCACCACAAGAAACACTGCTGAACCACTGGATTAGCCTGAGATGTCCCATGTGGTCAAAACAATGTTTAAAAGCCACAGATTTGCAGGCAGACAACATAGTGAAACTACGAACTTCAGATTTTTTTTCCCCTGTGGAAAACAGTGCAAGTTACCTGTGCAGATGTATCCTAAGCAACTGCTCCGAGCACTTACAGTAGGAACTAAGAAACATAAGTACAGAGGAATCAACTTTTATGTACTAAAACATCTGAAGCGAGGGAAGAAAAAGCACACAGGGCAGTACATATGCCATGATACTAGTAATTTTTGTTTGGTATGTCAATTCCTAACACGATGATCTCCACAAGAGAAAAATCAGCACATTCTAAAAAATGCACTATAAACTGCACAGAAAATGTGTTTTAATCAAATATGACTGTAATACAGAACTAGCCAATGGTAATTATCACTGCATCTGCCCACAGTTCAATCAATTACTGCATTCACAGAATAGCACAACCCACCCCAATCTGCTTTATCAACCTGAACTACTGCAAAATGAAAAACTCTGATAGATCTGCAAAAGTTATGTACTACTTCAAAAAACTTTCAGTAAGCTGGATCAGGGATAGCCCATTTTTACAAACACACTAGCTACAATGAAGGTACAGAAAAAGACTGCGTGCTTTCTTCCTAATGAGCACATCTAACCAGCTGGCATATGGGAAGTAGCTGCTATAGTACTGGACTCCACTGCTGTTTTCTTCATCTAGGCTCAACTTCAATCCTTATCAGCTTCACTCTAAGAACAAATATTCACTTCTCCTCAGCTGCAACTCCTGCCTCTCAAAACAGACTACAGGATTAAAGTTCATTAAATTCAGTTTTTTAGGGGGTACTTTCTATTACGAGAGTTGCCAACCAGAGGTAACATTTTTTCTGTGTATGCAAGGTATTATTAAATGGGATTTTCCTGTCACAACAGTCTTTTTCACCTAAAAGTATTTCAGCTATACTTAACCTGTTTTACAGAAAAATCTTTGTGTGTATTTTGTTATCTCCAAGAAGCAAAAAAGCCCCACAAACCCAAACATTCATTAAAGATATTTCTGCACAATACAGCAGACAATACAGAATACTGAGAGGCTAACAAGCTCAGAAAAAACGCTACACAACCTCAGTATCTCTGCAAAAACGTTGTCTATGGTGTAAATACTCCCTTAAAAAGTTTCAAACGTTAGTATCTAATTGTTTATCTTACCTGTAGTAATGCAATAAAAAGAAAAAATGCATTAGCAGCTCTTCTGAACTGGGAATAAAGGAACCTTGGCAAGAATGTGATTATGTTGTACTTTGCAGTGCTGAAAGAAAGAGAAAAAACCCACTCTGTTATTACACTACAAAAAATTCTCCAAGTTTATGCTTTTCCTCGCAGTTAGGCAAACTTTCAAATAAAACTATCTATCTCTTGTGATTTCTGTGCTACCAAGCAGATTTGTTTTGGCCAAAACAGAAACTGAAAGACTTCTACAGAGATGGTCCTGCAGGCATCCATGACATGTCTAACACAGAGAACTGCCTGTCACCCACAGCTTCCACGTTGAGGTAAGAAGTTCCCTCATCACCTCTGCCTGCTCTGTGGAAAGCAGTTGAGCTCTGCTGCCATGCAGTTATAGGCAATGAGGAGAGGAAAAAAACAAAGAGAAGGTAGTGGGCAAGCAGTTACACCAACACCAAGGAGCAGGTAGGGCAGGTTCTCCAGCCCAGACAAGTACCCTGTCCTGGAAGCCATGGCATACACTGGACAGGTAAAACTCATGACGAAAAAGGTATAACAAGCATAATGAGGAGGGTGCTAAATCAGGTCTGAGCAGCTGTGGAGTTTCCGCGCTGGGTATGATTTTACTCAACGCAAAAAAAACCTAACAGGATCAACTGAATTGAAACAGTGTGTTTAAGAAATAATTAAAATTATGAAAATCTGTTAAAAGATAAAAACCTTCACTGAATGAAAAGTTCATTTTTTTTTATTTTAAACTGCAAAATATTTGATAGTAAGTATAGTTTTGCTAGTTTGGAAGAACATAATACATCTTATCCCAGCATAATAATCTCTGCTAAACCATCATCACAAAATGTTTGAGCTCCCAGTTCTTTGTCAGCCCTATATTTGTTTAAGAACAGACCACTACCACCTAGGGTCCTAAAAACAATAATACTGAAAATAATCATGTCAGAAACTTACAAGCAAAAGACTTGTAAGAATATTTTAACCCCTTTTAAAGTTAGTAATATTTTCCTTGACTTTGCATAGGACAGTCAATTTAAAAGGGAGTGTGAATGTATCCTGCAGAAAAGCTCAGCACTGTCAAGAAACAAAGCAAAAAAGTGAAAAAGTTTTGCACACAAACAAAAAGCATTATAAAGTTTCTCAAGTCCATGGAAAAGCCTCATTATTTTTAATGTGTATAAATTTCTGCATACTATCAAAGGTACCTCCAGAAAACACATGTACTTAGGACAGAGGTATCTTTGCCACTTATTTACTTTGAATTTCAACAACAGAACTGAGGGCATTACCAGATTTAAACATGTTACTTATGAGTATTCAGTACATGACTTGAAATTCAACGAAAGAAAAAAACAAAACAACACCTCAACATAAATTATCAGCAGAGTCCTAAAGCCTGAACTTGAAACTCAAACCCAGTTTTACTGTAACTAGCTGACTGAAAAAGACAAGAGTTTCCAGAACACAAACCATGCCATGCTCAAGTGAAGTACATCTGCATTGGCATCCAGTTACCAGAAATACATTCAAAGATGAACTCAGCTGAAAGCTGAAGAAGAAATCCATGCTCTACGGACAAGCTGATGGTGCAGCTGTAAAGCATCCGTACATTCCTCACCCTGTTCTTAAAAATTTAGAAGGTCAGGTTTGCAATTGCAACAGTTCCGCTGCTCTCATTTCACTATATTCCCCCTTCCAGAGTCTGAGACTTCATTTTTGTTACACAACATGCAACGTTATGAAATTAAATATGTACTAAAAAACCACCAGTTAATACCTGACATGATTATTGCAGAATTTGGTTAGCTGGGGCTGGTTGATGAATATAGTTCTCAGTTCCTCTTGATCAGCTAGAGAAGTTTTCTCTGAAACATCATCTGTCTTCTCATAGCCTGAAAAACACAACATGATTTTTCATATAAATAGATTTGTATATGCACATACACAAGACTCAAGGCACTTCATGACAAAAAAGGACATCCATTGTGAATGTGAACTCAATGCATTACCATTTATCACAACTAACGACCCATTAAAAAAAATTATATAGTCAAGGTGCTTTGTAAAGCTATAATACTGAATAATAATTGTAAAATTCACTGATCACATCAGATCACATGGACTTCTGTATTCCCAGGTTAATTGTTCCCTATCCTGATCTTCCTCCACCAAGGTACATCCTTCTTACTTCATCATTTCAAACTGGTATAAGGAACCTGTGGTTTCTGAAGACTGATCTTATCAGCAGACACTAAAGTGGAGAAGGCACTATGTACCACATCCTTTCCTGCGTCCTTTGCTCCAGGTTGCCTGCCCTATTCAGCAGGTAGGGCCACATGTCTTCTTCCTACTGTTACATCTGAAGGAGAATAAGAAGAGCTTCTACAGGCACCTCACCAAATTAAATGCCAGGAAGGCTTTGGCTTTGTCAGACAAGTCCATTCCTCTATACTCTTCTCTAGCCACCCATCCCTGCTTTTTCCTCTCTTATGTTCCCTTTTTACACTTGAGTTTCGTCAGGGACTCCTTGCTAACTGGCACAGTCTCACTGCCACCTTGGCTTGATTTCCTGCTCATTGTGATGGGCCAGTCTTGAATTGGAAGGACATGATCCTTGGAAACTAAGACCACTAATCATCCGTTGGTTAATGGGATACCTTCCCTTCATCTGCTACAAATTTTCTGCAGGACACTAGCCATATTATTCCTAGAGAAGCAACATCAGTATATTCTTCATTTTGTGTGTACTCAACTTGAAATGGTATTATTAGACTTACTGATATTCTCAGTACCTGCCTTCACCAGCCAGTGAAACCTGTGCTTTGTGTATATTCTTCTATAAACGATAAGGAACCTTGTACTAATCTGCATCACGACTTCCATCAGTAAAAGGGGATACCAATGTATTCTTTTCTCTCAAGACTTTTCACTAAGTCAACCACTCAGCCACTACACTGATGACCAACAGGTATAAGCAGTCCATTCAGCCTGGAGCTTGTAAACACAGGCATAGAAAATCAATCACCAAGAAGTTGTAAAATGATAGCAATAAATCTCTGTGTGTATAGCTGCTTGTTAAATAAGCACTCTTCATTCTGCATGCCAAATGAGAAACATACATAGAAGAAAATTATGTTGCAATCATAGAATAGAATCACAGAATAGTCAGGGTTGAAAAGGGCCTTAGGATCATCAAGTTCCAACTCCCCCTGCCGTGGGCAGGGACACCATGTACTAAACCATGTCACCCAAGGCTCTCTCCAACCTGGCCTTGAACACCGCCAGGGATGGAGCCTTCACAACTTCCTTGGGCAACACATTCCAGTGCCTCACCACCCTCACAGTAAAGAACTTCTTCCTTATATCTAATCTAAACTTACCCTGTTTTAAGTCTGAACCCATTAACCCTTGTCCTGTCACTACAGTCCTTAATGAAGGGTCCCTTCCCAGCACCCTTACAGGCCCCAGATGCAACTGAATACATGAGAATGTATATGCATGTCAAGGATAATTAAAACTGTAGATGAAAACTTAAAGCTTATTTCTAGCATTTTTTATAAATCCTTACAAACAGGTTATGCAAAATCCAAGTCATCCTCCAGACCACTGGCTTTCTACATAGCCTCTTACCCATTATATCCAAAACACACATTTCACATGCAACCTTGCAAGATCAAGTCTCCACGCATTGTGAAAGACTCAGCAGAAATTTGTGATTTCATGCTATTTGCCATTCAGAATTCACAGATTCTATTATGACACATGACATCCCTCTATTACATTCATCCACTGTGATGTCTCTATTTCTTTCCTTCCAAATCCCCCAATGTAAGGCACACATTCAACACCCTTCTATTCAAATTTCGGTATGTATTTCAAGGAGTTTGGAAGTTTCAGAGGAAGGGCAGCCAGTTTAACAGACTGGGCCCACCTCAACCATCATACAACCATCATGACAACCATCATACAACTGGCTATGTATGACCTCCAGCACACAATTTCATGAACATATATCCCTATAACAGAACTGTATATAGGTACATCTTTAAGATTAGGTTTCAGTCAAGCTGCAGGTGGACAATCAGTCACACGTTTATACCTGATGCGCCCAAATCCATCACATGGCAAGTGCATCTTCATTCCAGCTATAGGACATTTACTGTCCAGTTGCTCAATGAAGAAGTAAAACCAAAACATGGCTCCTATGAGAGCACACGGTTAGAAAAGTTGGAAACTATTGTGTCAAAACACCAACCTAGCCTGACTAAGTTCAGGAAATACAGAAATATTTTACACATCTGCGGAATGTACTAGTTTAAAGCATTCATTTAAATTAAAACTTACAGCAGAATAACACTTGAATACTGTGATAGAGTTAAAGCAAATGTTATCAGGCATTAAACACTACATATTACCTGTTTGTTAGACTGATAAACTACAGGTATTTATTTTGATGTATCAGCATTCCAGCATTCATTTGTTCTCCTCTAATCAAAAAGACAGCAAAAAATTGCTGAGGAGATTTATAAACGTTCACTGTCTCGCTTCTTACTACCTTGAATTCACTTAATTTCCACACACAAAAAAACCTAAAACAAAAAAACAATCCCCCCCGACCCCCCAAAAAAAACCACACCACAAAAACAAACAAAAAAAAACAAACCCAATATTGATCTTAGGAGTTAAGTTCCGTAGCCTTCTACACTCCACAGCTTCAGTAAAACCATCTCTCCTGCCCTAGAAGCATTATACTACTACTCTGAAAGCTTTAAAGGTTACACATCACTTCCCTGTGTAAACTTTAGAATACATTCACTAGAGTATGCAGACTTGACTGATACATAAAGTTCAGTATCGAGATACAATTTTTCTTTCCTGTTTGTGTGTTTGTCTACATGTGTATACACATACACAAAAATATCTAAACCTTACGCATTTTGTCTCAAACCTGACCTTAAAGAGCTACCTTTCTATGAAATGTTAAAAAAACCAAACTATAAGATAGAGCTTAACTGCTGACTAACATAAGAAAAGGTCTCACATATCAGTGCAGGAAATCTACATAAAAATTCACTACTTTGCAAAAAAAGAAGCTACCAACTGCTTTATTTCTTCCTCTGGAAGTGAGGACCCACTAGCATCAAGCCAATTTGTATGAACTCAGCCTTCTAATCAAATAAGCAGAAGCTGGCCTGTTGTAAGAATCTTGTCCACAAGTAACCACAGTAACAAATAAAAGCATACCCATGCTTAAGAATGGAAGGGAAATCATCTCTTGATCTAGTAGCTACATTTTTGATAAAGATGTGTTTGAAAAGGATGCATTTAACACATAACAAGAAATAAAAAGTGTTGTTTGCTTCTGTAATCTATTAGAAGGTTCCAAGACAACAGAAGAGTGTTGACTCAAACATTCAGAAAGTTGTCAAAGAAAAAAAAAATATACCTGAAGTACAGAATCTAGACAGGAAGAATAAAAATCCCTCAACGCATGCACAAACAATAGCAAAGAATCAGCTGTTACAAAATGCTTGTTAGGAGAAAGTCAGTGTGAAGAATAAAAGAAAATAAGATGGAGCCATCATTCTATTTTTTTTTTCCACGTGTACTTACTGCTGTGTAACAGGTATTAAACTAATGTCCACCTAAGCTGCTTCTTGTTTGTTCACTGCACTTAACATTTTTCCAGGGCTTAAAATTAAGAGCAGCATCACTCTTCTTGGCCTAAAGGCCAAAATTTAAGGTTACAAAAAATTATTAAGCACCTATTAATAATAATTTTGAAGTCTCACATCTAGCAAACAGCAGTTATCACATTTCAGACAGGAACTGTGATGCTGTAAGACCTCCCATTCAGAATGAAGAACAAGTATATTGTGTGATCTTGCGAGACCTCACTTGGCAGTACTGTGTGTAGTTCTGGTGTCCTCAACACAAAAAGGACATGGAACTGTTGGAACAAGTCCAGAGGAGGGCTACGAGGATGATCAGGGGACTGGAGCACCTCCCGTATGAAGACAGACTGAGAAAGGTGGGGCAGTTCAGCCTGGAGAAGAGAAGGCTGTGTGGAGACCTCATAGCAGCCTTCCAGTATCTGAACAGGGGCTACAGGGATGCTGGGAATGGACTACTCATTAGGGAATGTAGTGATAGGACAAGTGGTAACGGGTTCAAACTTAAACAGGGGAAGTTTAGATTGGATATAAGGAGGAAATTCTTTACTGTAAGGGTGGTGAGGCACTGGAATGTGTTGCCCAAGGAAACTGTGAATGCCCCATCCCTGGCGGTGTTCAAGGCCAGGCTGGACAGAGCCTTGGGTGACAGTTTAGTGGGAGGTGTCCCTGCCCATGGCAGGGTGGTTGGAACTTGATGGTCCTAAGGCCCTTTTCAACCCTAACTGTTCTATGATTCTATTATATGATATTCCAAGACTTCTCTTCCTCTGCTGTGGAGTGCAACATTGCCTATATTTAATTATAGCTGAGTTGATATTTAACCACAGCTGAATTATCAAGCAGATTCTATGACATACATTCATACATGCCCCCACTGATGGAAAAGCATCTGACTTGAAAATAGTTGTAAGTCAGCACTTTAAACAGAATTATAAGAAATGTTAACACATCACATTGAAAGTTTATTATGCAGAAATGACAAGTTTCAGAACTGATTTCCTCTTAACATTCAGAATCCCACTTTCTAATAATATAGTTTGATTATTTTATAATTTTGTCGCTACAGGGCCAAACCCAACTAAAAATATGCTTTGATATCAGAGGAATGCAACTATTACTCTCATCAGAAAGTTCACTTGCAAAGCTGTTCCATAAACTAGAATCACTGTACATAATTTTTTGTTCTGCACTCTGAAAGTTATTTCCTAGTGGAACACAGAATCTTATTGTCCTTATCCATAAGATACAAGATAAGAACAAAACACCACGAATTTCATTCAAAGTCACTCAATAACTCAGGTTTTGGTTCAGGATTTCTTTTAATCTGTTCAAAATTAAAGAATGGAAGCAAATTTTATGCAAGAGTGGGAAAAGTCAAGAAAACATTGAAAACAGAATTGCTGTCAATTCTGAGAATATGGAGACTGGGTAGTTACTTCCCAGGGTACAAGCTGTACCTGAAAAAATGTGTTTTGCACAGAATACATATTTTCAGTTTTGCCAGTAAAAATAACTTTCAACAATAACAAAGCCCAAATAAATAAGCAGCCAATGAAACAAAGCCCCCAAGTAATTAATTTGAGCTTTCTTCAACAAGAGAACCCACCAAAGACTGTATTTTCCTTCTAGTAAATTTCCAAGAAGCAGCTTTGTTCCAACACATAATATTTGCAGAAACTGTTCCTAAACCAGTTCTGATTAACAAGCAACAACAATAAATTCTAAAGAGTAAACATTATCCAAATATTTTCCACATATCCAACTTTTCCTTTAGGTAACGTAGTTTAACAGCTCCAAAGAAAAAGAAGAGACTGCTTTCATTCCTTAAAGCAGTCTCACTTTCATTGTAAGAAATGGATAAAGATACATACTGATAAACTGCAATACAGAAAGAAAGGGAATGAAACAAAACACTCAACTCAGAATTATTTTGATTCACTTCCCTTAATAATCATTTTTTTTTTTTTTTTAATTCTTAAAGCACAGCATTCAAAAGCTTTAAAAGCTGGTGCTGTAGCCAACAACCTCTTACATGAGTAAGTGTTGTGGTTTAACCTGACGGGCAGCTAGCCACCACACAGCCATTTGCTCACTTCCCATCTCTGCTCCCAGGTGCGATGGGGGAGAGAACTGGAGAAGAGGTGGAACTTGTGGGTTGAGATAAAGACAGTTTAGCAGGGCAGAAAAAGAAGGAAAAATAATAATAACAAAATAAAAGACTATACAAAATAAATGATGCACAATTGCTCACCACCCACTGACCAATGCCCAGCCACCCACCAGTCAACTCCCCCCCAGTTTTGTTGTTCAGCTTCTTGTGCACCCCTAACCTACTTGCTGGCATAGCAGTATGAGAAGTGGAAAAGTCCTTGACTCCATTCCAGCAGTGCTCAGCAACAACTAAAGCATCAGTGTGTTATCAACATTATTCTCATCCTAAATCCAAAACACTGACTTGTACCAGCTACTAGGAAGAAAATTAACTCTATCCCAGCCAAAACCAGAACTGTAAGTCTGCTAGCTCATATTCCTGAAGAATGCAGCACAGTTTGAAGAGGGAATCAGTATGAAAAGAAGGTACCTTTATTCGTTGTAATGCGGTTAATGACCTTCAATGACAGAACACGCACTGGGAACCTGACCAATCAGTCTGTTCTGAGGAGTCAGAGCACAAAAGGGAACTGGAATGACCTGCTTGAACTTGCTGGTACTGCTGAGATGGCCAAGCTTGCACTAGAACTAGACCATGTGTTTTTCCCATTGCGAACCACTGTGAGTCTGCAAAACAGACTTGGCAGAAATAAAAACAGTCACAAGTGACTGTGAGCATTACATCTGGTAAAATGCTACATAATTCTACAGTCCATGAGTAGAAACACCAAAGGACATATTAGGCATTAAAAAAACAGATGATCTGCCAAAGACTATCTGATGACTGCTACAGAATTTTAAAACTCTTTCCCTCTTCCTGTGAAAGTCATCTCATCTTGCACAAGTTCAGCTTCACCTAGTTTTCATACAGGCATTTACCTCCACTAATATGAAGAACAAGTTATTGTCTACTTTTGCTGGTAGTCAGCACCACAGCACCCTGAAATCTCTTATCCTTTCTTGATGACCTAATAGAATTAACTGAACTCCATCAACACGTGGAAGAAAACCATTAATGCTTCAATCTTCAGACAACACCGTAAGAACTACCACAATTCCACTCTCCTAAACCCTCTCAAAAGAAATTAAATGCTTTGAATGATTCTATTTCATATTATTTAATAGATGCATATATCAACTGTGCAGCTACATATAGCTAAAATAACCATAGTTAATTACTGTGTTTAATGAAGCTAGATGTCAGCTACACAACTCAAAGATTCCCCATCTGTTTTGCAACTGCAGAATACATGACACCAATGTGAGTACCACAGCACCAAGTTTCTGAAGCCCAGGTATAGTTTTAAATTAAAGTTACTGGTGGTGAAAAAGCATGTAGTAATAGCCTAATTTTTTTTTAGGAGGGCCACATCTTTCACACCTTGAGCCAGACTTTATTGATACAGATACCACTTCAGAACTGTGGCATTTCCTAAGCTTATGATGAACTGCAGGGTGTTCTTTGCAACAGGGGTGGTAGGCACAAGAAGATCTATTTAAAAAAGGCTGTAAGTGTTTCTGGTTATCCTTCATTTGCCATGAAGAGCACAAGAACCTGAATATGTTGTCTTACAGATGTTAAAACACATACAATTTTTATTTTGTAATAATTTACTACCTTTAGCATCAATTCTGTGCAACTGTCAACCAATTCTTGGGAACACATATGTGCATCATTTTGACAGTTCTGACTTGCTTTATTTCATCTGAGCACAACAGCCGATCTTCTCTAATAACAGTATTACTATCTCTTCACAGAGAGCTTAGTTCAGAGATGATGTCAAGACAGTCCAGCCTGATAAGGTACCTCATGATCCATGGAAAAGATCTCTGAAGCAGAAAATAGATACTGCAGTTGACAAGAGAGAAAAAAAAAAAAAAAAAAGAGGTTTTAATTCCAAAGACACATTACAAAAACTCTAGATTAAGGGAAGTAATATTAAGTTTGTCTATCAGATCCCCACAAGTCTTAAAGTACTCAAAGGAATGGGTCCATGCTGTAACAGCATTCATGGAAGCTGCTGTATGTGATTACAGAATTACCAGTAACTTCCAAAGAACATAGAGGGACCATGCCAGTAACAACTCTGCACTGCAGGTCCAACTTCAGTGGAGGTCTCTGAAGGCAGCCTTATCATCATGTTGCACAGTGCTTATTACATGCTTATCAAAGAGACTTGTGTGATGGGCAGAGCTAGGGTTTAAAAGTCCCTTTATGTCACTGTTAAATGCTAGGGATGAGACCCACACTGCAGAACTCTGGAGTTCTCTTTTTTTAGAAAGTAGCAACACTTACTTATAAAGAACTGTTTAGAAACACCAGCTATATATAGTGTAGACTATCTAGACTTGGAAGCCATTTATCTCAAAAAGAAAAAAAAGGAATTAAAAGACTCATCAACAATGGCTTCACTGTGAATGAACTGAGCATAAATAGATTTAACTGAATATGAATAAAACCAACTAGTGTAGCATTAAGAAAATGGTAAAAGTTTCTAAACGATTTTTCTTAGAGTAGTATAGTGTGAGTCAATAACTCCACTGCTATGATGAAAAATAATCATGTCATTTTCCAAAAGTTAAGTTTCTTAAAATGTTTCACATCTACTTTCAGTCTTAAAGTATTTTTGAGAAGCCTCTTAAACCCTGTATTCAGCTGTTTTACCGTCATCCAGCCTATTCAAATAAGACAGACTAAATAAGACAGACTTCTCCCCAACCCCCCAGCTTTTACTGCATCTCCACATCTCAGATAGATGTTTACCTTTAGGAAACACCACATTTGTTCATTTAATAATCATCAAGATTCTTTTAATTAGATCACTTTAAAGAGAGCATCAATGGCGCCAATTTATTTGTGCTAAACTTGCAATGAAACCCAACTGTCTGGAAAAAGACTAACTGGAAAAGAACTGAAATTAAGCTCTGAAAATTTGGACATTTAACTAGCCCCATTATAAGCATCTACTAATCACTGTGGGTGGAGCAGCACAGCTGCTTTGGTTGTAACAGCATTTCAAAAGTGCTCCTAGATGGAGGTAGCTTCTTTTCTAATAAAGATGCATTCTTCTATTTCTTGGCCAGCTAATATTACCTAGGTAGAGCCAGACCTCCTACAAACCTTGGAAGGCTTGTAACAGAAAAGAACCTCAAGATAACAGCCTACTTCCAATCTATGTTTCTTCACGCTCTTCCTAGCACAAATACATAAATAAACGTCCTTTGTTTGGAAGAAGGAAGAAAGGTACAAGGAGAAAGTTTCTATCTCCCTATATAGCTAAACAAAGCCAGAAAAGAACCAACCTGACGTAATGGTTTCAAGTGCAAAAACTTTCAGACAAAGGGATAAAACCTGCCTACCTGCCTCCAGAAGTATGCGTCACCACAGTGACACTGCCATCGTTGCCTACAGCCACTGAAAATTATAACCTGCCCCAACAGACTACTGCTCTGCTTTCACGGTCTTCAGCTTTTACTTTCACATGCAATACATTTTATTTTAGTACCATTTCACTGAAGTGATTCTTTTCACAAGGCAGCCCTTGACACACTGTTATCTGAAAGCTTAAGCAATCCTAACCCCTTAGGTTAGGTATAAAAAAGCAGCAAGGTCTAGAGCTTTCAGGCACGCTCCCTGTACCAGAAACGCTTATTTCTGATGATCAGCGTGCACTTACACATTACATATAAAAGAGATGTGTCAGCTTATTCCTAGGACGAATATCCCTGGACAGATATACCCGGTCACGAGCCACTGCCGCCTCCCGCCTCGCCTCTTGGGGCCGGCAGACCGTGTAGCCAGACACACCGGTAGGAAGAAAACAACGGCTCGCCCCTTAATGTTGCCACCGCCGACGCGCAAACCGTTGCCCAGGGACTCGCCACCCCAGCAGACAACGGGCAGCCATGCACACACGACCGCCTAAGAAGCACCAGCACCGCTCCCTCCCCACCGGTGGGGTCGATACCCGGTCGCGGTAAGCGCCCGCCGCCGTAGCATGAGGGGTCATAGCACGACCGGAGGCCGCGGTGTGAGGCGGGCGGAGTTGCAGCACCGGCTCCCGCCGCCTCGCCTTCCCACCATCCGCTCCCGGCCAGACGGCGCACACCTCGCCTCGGAGGGTCGCGGAGCGCCGGGCAGGCTCCTCCGTGCCTCCCTGTGGGCGGGGAGCGGCGGGCACCAAGCAGCACTTACCCTCTGCGCGGGAGCGGATCTCGGACACCGTTTTCTGCACCGCCGGCATCGCCGCCGGGCGGGGGGTTGTGGGGCGGCCGCCCGCACCTCCTGCACCTGCCGCACGCCGGAGAGCGCCCCGCGCTGCGGAGGGGCCCGGGACGAGGGCGGCGGGTACCGGCAGCGGCGGGTCCCGGCAGCGGCGGATCCGCGCCCCAGCTGCGCCTCCCTCCGCCGGCGGCGCCGCTCCTCAGTGACAGCTGCGTCGCCAGCCCTCAGCGCCCGCCTGCCCCCTCCGGAACCTACCAACTCCGCCCCCCACACGCCTCCTCGTCCCTTCACCATCTCCCGTGCGCACTGGCTCGGCCTTGTGGGGCCGTTGCGCCGAACCGGGCACCGGCACTGCGAGCGGTTTATGTCCCTTTCCAGAGCGAGTAAGGGGTATCCAATGTGCCCCTCACCCCGTGTCGCGGGGGAAATGGAACGTGCCGAGCACAGAGCCACTGCCCGGCGCTAGGAGAGGGCGGGGGCCGCTTCGAGAAGGCACGGCTGCCGACTCCGGCAGAGCTCGGCCTCGGCGGGGCGGGAAGCGGTGGGGCGCCGGGCGGGGCGAGGTGGGCTGGTAGGGGCGGCGATGCTTGTCAGGGCGGCTGGGGCAGAGAGCGGCCGGGTTGCGGAGGTCGGAGAAGGGAGGGGAGCGGCGAGCAGCAGGCTGGGCCGGGGAGTGTGCAGAGCTGCCCAGCCTTGTAATCTGCGGGGCGGACTCCTCCGTTCTTTGATCTCTTCCATAGTTTAGCGAGGTGTAGATGAAACGGAGGGGAGCGGTGGGGCAACTTGAAACATTGGTCTAAGTCCCTCATTCAGGGGGAGAGGGTCGGAGCCGCTCTCCGTCTGACAGGCAGCTTTCAAACTGTTGCCCAGCTTTTTATTTTTAACCTCTCCTTAGTCGGAGTGCCGCAGTTTGACAGCCTGAGTCAGAGTGAAGCCCAGCTCTCCTCCTGTGTGGGCTGGTAGAGAGGAGGTCCCAGTTGCAGGCGCGTCGGGCTGAAGCAGGGGCGGCAGTTCTGTTTCCAGGCTGTTATGCGTGACACTCGGGCGACTGCAACAGGCTGAGCAATCTTGTCCTTATGTCTCGATCAAAACAGCCACCGTACAAACGGGATGGAGAGGAAAATAGGAAAGGTGATAGGATTTAGAGGTAGGTTGTCTTGGCGTAATTGTGTTTTGCATCCATTTCAGTCAGGCGTAAAGCATACTGACTGCCGAGAGGACGAAAGAGGGTGTGGAATAGAATAAAGCTACTATTGTCTTACGAATGTTGAGAGGATTTGAGGCATACGTTCGCTAAAGGCCACTGTTGTCCCCCACAGAAAATACGGAGATTACGGGTGTGAGATTGCTGCTGGTTTCTTTACAGACCATACATATGAATGTAGTATTAACAGGAGCAGAGTCTGCCTTTTTGTTTGATAAAATTGCATAAATTTAATTTGTGTATATTGATCAAGCAGCACTTTATTCGTGGAGAAAAAAGTGACCCAAGAATATATTTTTCTTAAATGCCAAGCTCAGATACCAGGGAAGAGGAAAACTTCGCTTCACAGAAGACTGCATTGGGAAATAAATGCAGGGTTTTTTAAAAAGCCATGGGTCAGAAAACCTGCTGGATACTCCTTTTCAAAAGGGAATGCTCTTCTGCATCATCCTGTGCAGCAATCTGTGTGGGTTGTTTGTGTTCTTTGTGTTGGGTTTTTGTGTTTGTGGTTTTTTTTTCTGAACCAGAAACAAAGATTGTCGAAACAACTATCTTTAATGCTTTTTTACTGGAAAACCAAAATGCATGGAAAGAACATGCACTGCTCATCTAGTTTTAATAAACACTCGGTGTAGGTCACAAGGCCATGGACAGATGCTTGGCCAATGCAAGTTATGTTCTGTGAGAAACAGCTTTTAGTTTTCTGTTGAGATTCCATTGAAGCCTGACTGAAGCAGTCATTTTGGAGACTCAGCATATATATAACCCTCCCAGCATAAATAGGGCCCTTTTGTGAAAAGGGATCTTGTGTGGGTCTGGTTTTTTTTTTATGCAATTCATAGCAGCTACACTACTGTTAAAAGGCTGCAGCCAGACTGTGAAACCCTACAAATTTATATACATGCCAGTCAACATGCATTTTCCCCTGAATCACTGCAATGCTGGTGACAAATAGGATTGTCATTTAAATACACTTTTAAATCACATTTTATGTCTAAAGCGTGGTTTTTTGGCTCTAAGATCCCTGGCAAATAGTGGTTATTGATGATATCTTTAGGCAACTGGAAATTTACCCACTTAAGTACAGAAGATACTAAACCAGTGTTGCCAAGTGCTATTTAAAATTGTGAATAGTTGCTTTAGAAACTGTTTGCATCACAAAGTAGCACAGCAGCAAAACTGGTAGCTTTATTTGTGGTAAACTTTTGTGTACTCTGAGTTATCGTGAATGCTTAATACCCAATTATTTTCTTTTTTAAATAAGAGCCTTTATTAATTTATAGTCTGAATACTGATTGAAAAGAAATAAGGAATAAGGTTCTATTAAATCTTACCATCACTTAAGAACGTCTCCAGTTTCCCGGTTTTCATTCTACAAAGCCTCAATGGTAAGCTAAAAAGTTTAACCATTAGTTGCACAACAAAGAGTTAATCCAGTTGTCATCCAAATGTTGGAAACTCCACTACATCTCGTAACAATGCCCTCCACCTTCAGTGTTATGCCAGAAGCCCAGTAGCTTCTATCTTCTCCTCCTTCCCCCTACGAGATCTGCCAGCAGAACCGACTGGCCCTTGTATTTATTTCTTTTCTTTGGTAACCAAGTGTACGAGCTCCATCCCTTCACTTCTGTGCTAAATACAGATTGTGTCACTGAAGCAGTTTCCATTTCTGCACACCACCAGTCTTGTTTTGCTATAAACAGGTCAGAAAAGGCTTCTGCAGTTTTTCTTAGCTGAGAGTATGCACAGTTTATACACTTGGGAGTATGGTCTGTATTTAGGGAATCCAATATTTGTTTCTGGATCATCACTTGTTGAAATGGTGAGCTAGTAAAAGAAAATTATTAAAGGCCTTGGTTACAAGCCTGTTTATATGTCAAAGATATCCCATATACTATTACATTGTTTTATAGGTTAGAGCAAGGCAGTCTATGATGAGGCCGTATTATCTCCCTAGTTAATCTCTAATGGCTTTCAGTGGTATAGAGTACGTAACCCAACTAAAATCTGTTCTTGCAAATCATATAAACGCTTATTTGATTGGAACTTTAAAGAGAGAAGTTTCCATTATTTCTGATATACCAACTGTCTACTGTAGCAGCCTTCCAGAGAAGGAAATACTCTCTTTAACATGAATGCTTGTATAAACAGGGAAAACGAGCTCTGCAGGCTTGAATTTTTCACAAACTTGACATATATAAATATTTGCTCTATATTTTTCCTGTAATGCTATTAATGTATATGAAGTGGTGGGATCTTTCTTTGTGATATATGGCAAAAAACAGGTTGCCTGGTTACATGCAATAGTGGAAGGGAAAATTAATACTAACTGTTGCTTCTTTTCGAGAGTTGTCTGGAAAGGATTTCTGGCTTATGCCTTTTTCTGCTTCGTAAGATACTGCAGCAACTGGAGGCTGTGCAGTTAAACTCTCATTCTGATACCTTTGTATTTGAATATATTAAATATTCCCATAGCATGGGAAGTTCTTAATGAAATTGTATAAATAGCTACATCTAAAATTTAAAAAGGTACAGGGAAGGAACCATTTTAGCTCACATGGGTCTAATTTTCCTATCAGCTAGAAGTCTATGTATGGTATTGCTGGAGACTAAAACAGCAATGTGCTCAAAAGAGCAAAAGCACATTCTTGATTTCTTGACCTTCTTTGACCCTCTGAAAGAATAATGCAGGCTTTGTGTACTGATTTTAAAATCCATTATGTGTATATCTAAGCATAAGCTTCTTCTGTCTACGCTATGAGCAGAACAGATAAAGTGCTTTGAAATTCTACTGGAAGCCATTAAAATGGTGAAAAGAAATTTTATTTAAGAAATTATATGTTCAGTCATTGATATTTTCTGAACTTCAAAATCTCTCAGGTTTGTTTAATCTTCTCAGATAAATATATCTCTAAAGTAAGTTTATTTAAATTATTTGGCATTTCTCAGCTGATATTTCAAATACTCCCAGTGAATTTCTGTGTGATTTAACAGGAACGAAAGAATCTTTTGTTTTCTCAAGTGTGACATCAAATACATCAACTAGCCTATACTCTATAAGGAAGCAAAGTCTATCCAATGTTCACATAAACTTACCAGTATCTCACTGCAAGATATGAAGAATTAATTTGTCTTCTGCTTGCTATTGTTTATGTAATGGTACTTTGCTCTTAACTGTTCTGTACCCCATCCCTTGGGCTTAAAAATATATCACCTCTGGAAACAGGCTGTGAAGTTTTCATTATAGAATGTGTTTGATCTTTACAAACCAGTGTAAATTTATATTGTGTGTATCCTTTGTGATTATGAAAGACAAAATTTCTCCTTCCCTGAGGCAAGACAAATTAATAAAAGAAACCTCAAACCCCGTAAGTGGATGTTTAGACATATAGAACATACCACAAAACACATCAGATAATTTAACCTTTAGGCTGATTTATAGAAACTCTAGCATGTGTTCCTGTTATTCTCTCACTCAGTTGTTGTAGCAGTGTCTGAGTGCATAAGAAAAGCATAGGAAAGCAAAAAAACCCAGAGAAACAAAGCAGATCCAGGGTGTAACAAACAGATGATACATCCATATATCCTTTCTTTGTAGACCCAGATCTACACCTGAGCCTAGATGTCCTTTACTCAAATTTCCTTTATACACTGTTAGATTCACATTCGGGGCACTGGAGGAAAAAGACTTAGGGATACATAGTTCCTTAGCACAGACCTAAACTCGCAGTTGTTTGGCAGTGGAAATCTGCAAGGGCAAGTTCTCTAATGTGCATCCTGTAACACCATGTGTTACAAGACCTAGGTGTTCTGTTACAACAGCCCACATCAGGTAGGCTAGTTCCTAAAAATATACAATCTCACATGCTAAAAGGAACTGTGGTAGTTGGAAGCAGCTAACCTACAGATATGTTCACAATGGTGCAATGTAGTTACAGTCAGTTCTTGTTCTGTTTTGTGATTTGGCCTTGAAAATACTGTACAGATAGTATTAAATGTGCAATCAGGAACATTCATTCTGGTCAACAAAAGTGGATGTATCAATATTTCTTCAAATCCACCTCACTATCCTTTTCTGAGAAATATCTTGGGTTTTTTTTTACATGTGGAGAGAAGGGAAGTTATTCTTTTATCTTTTCCTGAAATAGGCTTTCCCATAATTCAATTTGCACATAAGAATAGCAGAATGGATATAGACACAGAGAGAGGCTATGTGAAAGGAGATACTTGAGGATCTCTGGTGTCTTGATTGTGCCATACACTTTTTTAGGAGTTGACACGCATGACTTCCAAATTCTCAACTTTGGAAGATTTCTTTTATCTTTCAAATGTATTTTAGGGTAACTTCATGACATAGCAAAGGTTATATGTTTGGGGATTGCGTATTTGTTTGTACCTTTACAGGAATGTGAAAAAGTGAGATACCTATATTATTTTTCTGAGTGTGCCTTGGGCCCTGTTGTGTGACCTTACATAAACACTTACTGGCTGCTTTAATTCCATTTATTTATGATTTGAGCTGTTTTCAGGAAAGTTCCTTTCTTGATACTCATTTGACTAGCGCTAGCTCCACTGCAGTGGGGTCCTGGCCTCAGTAACAGTGCAAACAGCAGTGCTTAGCCTTTCACCAGCAGTGTCCAATGTCATGCAAGGCTGGGCTGAAATGACTACCATCTTGGGCTTCCATGGTCTCAAGTACTGGATATAGGTCCACAGTAGAGATGGTTACAGGATTGCCAATACCTATCTGCTGTACCCACAGGACTTTATATGCTACAACAGGGTAAACAGGACAAGCAGTCATACAAAAGCAGACAGCTAAAGGCGAATGTGAATCTCTAGGTCTGTATGTGACTCTCTTGATAATCACTCACAGCTGTAGAAAATATGAGAAGGAAGAACACTATGCCTGGCATAAAAACTCTGCTAGAAAACGAGGCAAAGATTTGCACTCTTGGCAGATTACTTGGCATTCATAGCAGGTTCAAGGCTATTGTAGCATTCTGCAGGTATCCCTTGATGTTTGTGAAGCTGTGACAAAACACACAAGCACATTGCTCAGCCGACAGAAACTGAAAGAGTTGTGCTGGTACTTTCAGTATAGTATTGTGGTGAGCAGATTTATCACACAAGGAACATGGCACAGGAGCAAGTATTGTTGGCATGTGAAGAAAATGGATCAGGAAGAGTGTGGCCAACCAGATGGCCACTTTTGTGGCTGATCACACACTTACGCAAATACTAGTTTAAAACCACAGAAGAGAAACAAAATGCAGATGTTCATATGAGATTGGTTTCTTATGTGAGGGCAGACCATCTAAGAAAATGCTAAAAGGGCAATGACAAGTCCTGTACACAGGTCTTAATTATACAGCATGACCATTTCATCCCTCTGTTCAGTGATTACTTTAAGAAATTGATGCAAATTTAAATTATACGGCTTTGTATTGATAGCAACAGTAAAATTTGCTGCTGCTTTCTTCCATTTTATGCTGGCTTTAACCCTTTTTAAAGATGTTGTGACACTGTAAACATGGAATAACTGGATGGTGAGCAAGGCCCCTGGAGTTTAAATTTATAACAGTTGCAGATACTTTTCAGATAAAATACTCGTATCAAATCAGATACATGTTTCAGGGAGAATAAGGAAAGAGAATAGGGGAACCTCTTTCAAAATAAATGCTTTCAGTTTTCCAGGCAGTTACACAAAGGACTTAGAAGAGGTTTAAATATCTACCCGTATAGATACCACCGGGAGCTGCAGTAATAGGAATATTCAAATGTTAGTAAGGAGAAGGAAACCATAAACCAAAAATGCATCATCAATCTGAAATCTACCCAAAGCGGAATAGATTCTGTTAAACAAAGAAATGTAGTGCATGAGTCAGCTCTGTGTTTTGGAGAGAGTGAGCAAGTGTCACTCTATCTGGTAGCAGTGCAATGGGCACTATCAGTTGCCCTGCAGTATAGCAGATGTGAGCTTGAAGACAGATCTCCATACCTTCTGGTCTCTCCCTGATATGACTGCACCCAAATATGAGCAGATAGCCTTATAAGAGAGAGAAAATAATATGTGGTGGGGGACTCCTGTGTTAACTGATCGTTTAGCTGAGGAACTGCAGAGCCTTTGCAGAGATGCAGGGGATCTGCCTCATCATCAGGGGAATGCTTTATGACATTGCTCAGAAAAAAGTGAAAATAAAGTCAACTGAAACTGGGCGAGTCATGACTCTGAACATCTGAGCTTTCACATTCTCAGCACAGTCAGCATTTGACAGCCAAATCTCTGAAGGTTACACAGTTTTCCAGGACAATGGGGACAGAACAGGATTCTCTCCTGTAATGGCTCTTCCCAGTGTCTTCCCCAGTACCAGGAAGGCCATTACTAGACTAACATTAAACCAAGACAAAAAATCAAATTTCTGTGCTTTTCAGTGTCACTTCTGGATTCAACCATGTGCCAAGGAGAATGAAGTGTGATTAGGGCATTGAGAACTGAAGTCAAGAAATAGTTGTGGGTAGGGAAGATAAGAGTAAGAGAACATTGCGTAAATCAGAGGAAGAGAGGTCTGGCCTGGGAGTTAAAACAATGGATAAAGTTTCTTTAGCTACCAAAGTACAGTGCTTTTAGGACATCAAGAAGCTCATGCTATCTACAGACTCATAAACAAACGTCTGGTGTTCAGCACTGAGGTGGGTGCTTGTTCTAGTCCTTGGTTAGGAGTGTCTAACTCTTGGGCTGTTTGGGTAATAATCAAATGTGTAATAACTCTGGCAACAGGTAAGGTTTGACTTGTTACTGTCAGGGTACTCCTGAAGTTTACTGCTCATTTCAGCAAGTGATGAGTCCATCTGTAAAAGAATAATTTTGACAGTAAAGGCATCAGACAGTTTAGATTTAAATCTGATAGTTTTAATGGAAAGTGAAAATAACCTGCATGATGGAATTTTTATCTTTGTCTCTAGAATGTCTTTAAAAATGTAGAAAATAAAGGTTACAAAGCCAGTTTGTCACAAGTTAGAAGTCACAGCATGCTGGCTATGACAGGCTTTAGCACACACTCGAAACACTGCCCAGTTTAGACTTTGATCAGAAATCATTTTTCTAAAGTTCCTAAAGAAGTTTCATTTTCATACTTCCGTCTTTTGACATATTCTACATCTGTCAATAAAAGGAAGAGCTCAGAAAGAAATCCTGGACACGCTGAACATGACAGTCCCTTTTGCTATTGACCCTAGGAGTGCAAGGATACTGCCCAGATCTTTTTCAGTAGTTTTGAACCCATCATGTTACTGTCTAGTCAGTAAAACAAACAAAAAACCTGCTTCTGACTAAAAAAAAAGCCCAACAGTGACATGTTGTGCTGTAAATCATTATTATAATAATAAGTATTATTCCACAATGACCTTACTGTTGCATTGTCCAGTTTCTTTCTGTCCTCTCTAGAGCAAGGTAATGTGGGACAATTAAAAAAAGATGAAGGACAGAAGGGCAATTTTATATAAACTTTGAAAGAATGTTACTACTAATGAAGAATGTAATCATGTTGGATGTACATGACATGGAATTTTACTTTCTAATACAGCAGAGTCCATCTTCAGCATTCATTTAGCTCTGCAGTGTCACAATGAAAAAGCTATGACTACCTAGACAGCAAGGCAGCCATACTACGTTTGATAAAGAAGATTCATCTATATTTTGTTTCAGGAGCTTTTGAACAGCCAATGTAACAAACTAAAACACCTCACTTGCAGTTTAACTACACATTTGTTTGCACACACTTTATCTAGTGTATACCTAGTCACACAGAGGTAATATTTACCATTATAGAACAACAGTATTTTGATTTTTGTCTTTGATAGATTTATCTGTTGTGTCGATATTTTTGTAGGCATTTACAATGTGTATTCTTTCATGTAGGTGATAAATACAGATGGATCTGGAGAATGAGGTCATTGCTCCTGTGCTCAAAACCTTGCAACATTGGGCCCTTATGAAATATTCTAATCATGTGCATTTATGAAATAGTTTACTTACAGAGTGTTCTGAGCTGATGCTTTGCGTGACCTTTAACAAAATAATGTCCTTGTTCTGGGTTCATTGCAAAATGAAAACATGCAGCATGATAGTCTCTGAAAAGCTCATAGAGGTCCTAATATAGATGGAGTGAATGTAACATGACAGATGCCCATTCTTCAGTGTTAAGGAGGTGAGAATTCATGTTTTATTTTTGAGATGTTTGACATACCAAAAAATATCAGTCTGGTAATCAGCAGTCTAACAAATGATTTAGCTCATTCTCCTTCCCTCCCTTTTTATTTATGTATCTTCACACTGTAACAATTATGTACTGTTCTATTTCTGTTTTCAGAAACATAACTTGTTACGTTATTATTCTGTTAAATCTGTGTATGCATGTTGTCTATTACTTTGTTTATATCTTAATAGGTCAAATTCATTTCAGATATACTGAGATAAAGGCAGTGGAATGAAATCAAATTAAATAAGCATTGACTGGCAAGTGGAATGTTAGAAAGGTATACAAGGAGCCAGATATACAATTATCTTCCATTAATCCAAAGTTATGCCTAATAACTGACTGGATGACTTGACCGAAACAAGATGATCACAGGTCCTACTTGCTGAGCACTTAGAACAAGTGGCTGTACTTTATGTACCTATCCCCAGGTGTAGCAGGTTATCTATCTGCTCTAAATTTGAATGTAGCTGAGTATGTCAGTTTAACACGAGACCTCAGAGGTAAAGATGGGCTTAATGTTTCTGTACAGATGGCATCACTCAAGGGTGGAAGCTTAGCAGAGTTCTTGCTATTGAAGCTGAAAATGCCAAGTCTTATCTGTGTCTGTGCTGATGATAGTTCTTCCTCAGAACTCAGAAATTGTAGCTTTTATGATAGCATTGGGAATGTGTGAGATGCTTTCCAATCCTCTGCAGAGATCTAGCTAAACTTCCAACCAAATTTCTGGTATCACATGGGGTCTGTTTTCTTCTGTATTATGAATGTATAGATTTTCAGCAGGACCTCTGAAAGTTCTCATGGACATTAGTGGTCCTTAGCGAATCTGCAGATTTTTATTACCATGAGCAAGGAAGTGGTGTTTGTTTTAATCATCAGCAAGGAAGTGTTTCTTTTTTGTTTTGTTTTGTTTTTTTACTATGAGCAAGGAAGTGGTGTTTTTGGTTTTTTTTTTGTTTTTGTTTTTTTTCTTATTGTGAGCTAGGAAGTGAATCTTTTTTTTTGACCAGCAGCAGTCACAAATTTCTGCATACAGAATTTCCTCATCTTCTGCAGTGCAGAACTTCCATATAAGTTCTGAAAAGGTCACAAAACCTGTGAAGTGCATATTGCATGCATTATGCCTTCAGGATATGCTCTGCATCAAGATGTCATTGATACTTCCCATCATCTACATTGAATGGCTTCTGTATTGTAGAGATCATTAAGACTATAGCCACGGTACACCAGTGCAATATCTCTCTCTCTGAGTCAGAGCCTAGTGGCAATACAAGGCCTGCAACAGCTGCTACAGAAATCTGTGACTCATCTGAAATCCTACTATGAATAAAGCACTAATACAGCATCATAGCCTATTCTGCTGGCCTCAGAAATATGGTAAATATAAGTAAATCTGTAACAGCATACAAATATTGTGGAAGGTTGGTAAGATTTCAGAGAAGTAAAAAAGCTCTATTTTCCCAAAAAAGAAAAATTGAAGAGGAAATGAGAAAACTGTTTTCTCTAAGTGTTCCATTTTTCATTTCTCTTTTAGTTCTCTACAGATACCAACATCTATTTAGACATCATGAAACTAATCTAATGTTTATCTGAGAGAGAAGAATCATAAAATATAGATTACCAAGTGAAATCACTATTGCATCAGATGTTTGGAAATTAAAGCTAATGATTATTCAGCTTCTGAAATGTAGGACGGTGTTCACTGTGAGTGAAGTTTAACTCGTTCATCTATTGTCGGCAGCAGCAAAACTCTGTCAGCTTCAGCAATGCAAGTATCTCTTACCAAGCTGATTTAGTGCATGCTAGGATATAAGGATTAGCTTCCTCTAAGCCAAAAAAAAAAAAAAAAAAAACCAAAACGAAAATTGCTTTATACATTCTTTTAATTCTTAAATGTTAGCCTGCTGAAAAGAAGGCTATTCCTACTCAAAGAAATACTTGCTGTAAACTTGGGTCCGGAAAAATTACTTTGTCACTTTTCTCTGCAGTGCTCTGCAATAAACTGAATGTAACTGAATGTAAAGATCAGGATTAATAGAACTGAATGCCCTTTGTGCAATGTCTCAGTTTTAATAAGCTTAGTTGTGGCTTTAAAACCCACTGAGATGGTAATCCATTTATATCTCAGCAACACCAGGCACAGCTGCATTGTGCTTAGGACCCAGAGAACTGAGTGGTCTTGAGCCAAATGGGACTCTATGCAGAGCTGATTTAAGGGGAAAGTATAGTTTACCAGAGACAAATATGAGGAAAAACAGGAAAGAAAATTATTTTTTGCTAAACTGGGTGCTTTTCTGGTTAGGTTCTTCACCCTCTGTCATTGAGGAGCGGCATGCATTCGTACTACTGACAGCGTCCTCTTTTTATTTACTTGTTTTCTTTGCTAAGCTAGAAAGCAGACATGAATTTAGCTCCAGATAATGCCTCTAATTTCCTGCAGTGATTTCCACAATTGCCTCATTACTGGTAAAATGTAGCTGTTAATAGCTTTGGGTAACGTTTATAAAATTCTTAGTTTAGAACAAATGAATAGTGTTGCTCACTTTTCATTCTTCTCTAGTAAAGGGGCAAATATAGAAAAACAACTAAAACAAGTTTTAAAAATAAAAATCTATAAAATTGTGTATTATTTTAGTCATACTAAGCATTTCCTGTATATTTATGGAGACCATTTTAGCTGTGGAGATGAGTTGACTCTAATGATTGGCAATGTTGAATCATTACTCAACATGCAGTGATCAAACACAAACTGCAACAGACTCGTAAATCAAAGCAATGACTCAGCATTCAGCACATGATCTTGGCCTTGCTTTTCTTTCCCAAAGAAAATGTGGGAATGAAAAGAAACTGATTCCTTTCTACCATAGAGAAGGAGCAGAGAGGAACGCAAACCTGCTCAGGTTCCCGTGGGCTCCCTCCCCTGCTCTTGGTTCTCTCTGTGAGTGTAGCCAGTAGCTTCACTCCCAGTGCTTTCACTCTTACAGCCTTCCTCTTTCTAATAGGAACTGTCTGTTGCTGCCTGGAAAGAAAACTGTAGCCTCTGCTACAACTGCCTTGTTAAGGTGGAAACTATATTTGGTATTTGGGCACCCATGTAGAGCAAAGGCAGATGCAGGCCCAGTCTAAAGGGGAAGCTGAAGAGTTGTGCTAATGTACTGCATGGTATGAGTGTGTTGGTCAGTGCAAAACTCCACTGTTTCAAGAATGTTTGCTTGCACAAGGCTGAGACAGAAGCCGTGAAAGCTGCATCCCTTTTTTAATGCCAGAAGAGTCAAGATAAACCCAAGTAGACACATACACTAATTAGATTCTCATTGATTCCACAAAAACATTATCTTTACTTGGCTTTGTGATTAAATCATTCTAGGGATGGGGCTTTAGCAGTGAAAAAGCACCTGTTACAAACTGCATTTGACAGCTAATAAAGAAGCAGTTGTGAGCATCTCCGTACAATCTCTGACCCAAACAACAACTTTAGAATGTTTTTTTTTTGTATTTTTTTTTCCTGTAAAATGAGTTTGATCTGAGTCCTGTGCATGAAAGTCCTATTTCTATGGAAGACAAATGTCTGGTTTAATGCTGCACGATTTTTGAAAATAATATAAACTGCAAGAGAAAAAGAAAAAAAATCTTAGCTGGCAACAATCATGTATGTTCTATGCATAATGATGGCACAGAAGGAAAAAAGCAGTGAGTGGTCAGTTACGAAACAGATACGTAAAGGGGAGTACTGGGAACCCCATGAGATGCTGGTAATCACTTTTATAAGAATTAGTACAGGAAACTCATTCATTCCCCATTTCACAGCACCTATGAATTATTCAGTTAATCCTGTCTGGGGAGATAAATGTTTCATGCTATAGGAGCACATGTCATATTATTTATGGTACTTATTAATTTAGTTAGATGTTTGACAGGCTTCAAATCTGCTTTTCTAGAACACCAAATATTATTGTTTTAGTTTCTGTATTTTGCTTCTTATCACTAAGTTTACAAGAACCACCCCCATCTGTGTTTCTACTTAACAAGTTTTCTGAAATGAATCAATTAA
Source organism: Pezoporus occidentalis (assembly GCF_034315485.1). NCBI lineage: Eukaryota > Metazoa > Chordata > Aves > Psittaciformes > Psittacidae > Pezoporus > Pezoporus occidentalis. The sequence goes on from NW_026916062.1 coordinate 1,806,540, forward strand.
AAATGTTTGATGTTTTAAAAATGTACTGTAGACATTTTGTCTCAGGTACTAACAATTTCTGTCAGCCACCAAATAAACACAGCTTATCTGGACTCTTTTCATGCCTTCTAACAATTCATTAGGTTTTAAATTTTATTTTTAATCTAGGTCTTATGTTGACAGTGATGTAAAGATTGAACTGAAATGTGTTTGTGACCTGATAAAAACCAATCTATTTGATGAACACTCTGGCAAAGTTCTGAACAAATCTCATTTGGATGAATAAAGTTTGGCTGATTTTGAAGTGCTGGCTGGAGTATCATAAAGTGCCTTATGGCACATTAGTCCTACCTTGTACTCTGTCTCAGGGCTGCTGTCCTCAAAAGCTCAATGTATTTGGAATTCCTTTTAAACCAGTCCATGTATTTCATAGATTCCCCCCCCCCCCCCCCCCCCCCCTTTTGGTTCTTATTTCACAATGAAATACCTAGTATATTGATTCAAAGCCACTATTTATATGGTTAAAGTGGACATGTGGTGCTCTGGTGAGTGCCTTTCTTACTAAAATTATGCCTTGATTACAGTGGGAGCAAAAGGGATGCAGTGAAAAGTTTGTATTACACAGTGAAATGGGATATGCCCACTGCCTGATGCAATTTTTCATTTTGCAGTCCTTTACTCTCTCCCTGCAGCAGGCAGCTGAGTGGCCAAAGGGCAACTTGACTGTGTTTGGTCTGCTTCACTGCAGCACTGCAATCGCACTGCCCCTGTGCACCCTTAGTGTTCTAAGCAAACACATCTGTCAGCTGCATGCTAGTAGTTAGTATGCTGACAAAAAGCCAGTAGTTTTCCCAAGTCCTTTCCTTCTAGGAGAAAAGCTGGCCTTTTGTCCGGCCTAGAAACATCTCTACTCTCAGTGTGTGCTTAATCTGTCATTGTCCTCTTGTAAAAAGATGTAAGGATGGTTCGATCTGACACAAAGCCTGTCTCTGGGACAGCCAGGTGAGGTGGCTGGAAGAGTCTCTGTCAAAAATATTTTTCTGATGGCATCACGATGTAAATGGACTAGATTATTCTGAAAATATATGGGAGAGCACATGTAAGTGGACAGTGCTTGATAATTCTGCCACAGATTTAACCATGGAAGACTATTCACTACTGAACTGACAATCCACCTTCAGGATATAAAATAAATGAAAACAAAGGCTGTGTGGATGAATCTATTTTAGTGATCAGCCTATTGTATTAATAGAAGATGAGCACAGTCCTTGTGCTCAAGGCACCTGCACAGAGAGTTTAGCTGCCATCCCCAGTGAGGGCTGTGCACATACCAGACCAGTCCCTGCCTTGCCTGGGCTCCCCACCCCTATTTCCAGATTCACACGTTCCTGAGAGCTTTTTCTGTCTCCGTGTCAGAAGAAGGGTAAAGTCTTAATCCTCAAAATAGGGTAGAAAATGGCTTTTGTGTGTATGCATATGTGCATGTGTGGGACACACGGGCCAGTATTTCTTTATGAAAACAAAGAAGGAAATCGTTTCAGGTGATTTCAGGTGCCCAGGTCCCAGATGTGTTAATCATTAGAAGCAAAAGACAAAAAGAAATGAAGCTTCAAATAAAATAGTTAGCAGAGATATATTTGTAAGTATTACAAAGTAACCATTCTCTGAGCTGTATATACAGCTGTGATGCTATAATTATATGTTATTCTCTGGAAATTCTTATTTCTGCGGAGAAGAGGAAGGGAGTGATGGATGCTTTAATACAGCGATAGTTTTTCCCCTTGTGTTTATGAGTAGGCCTTTAGTTCTCCTCCTGGGTTTTACATCATTGTAATTCCACTTGATCTGAATCTTCCTTACATATTTTGATTTTATGACAACATTAAGTTTATTTGGCAGTGGAGTTATTTTCATCCTAATTACTTTTCTTCTCTGTGTTTATTATTTTCACAAAGTGAGACAGACTAGGGTAAAAAAAAGTAACCATAAAAGTCCTAATATTTTCTTACTATTCTATTTTGTTTAGCCTAGTAACTCCCCACTTCTCCACTGTGAAACATGCTGGTGATCAGTGCTGGACCTGGCTGGAAAAAATCTGAGTTACCAGTTAGGTGACACATTATTAGAACTCCTTTAGAGAATGCAAGGCCACACAGGTTCCAGCTTCACCAACCTTATAATTTAGGAAATTTAGGTCAAACTTTATTTTCTTGAGAAGGACTGACATATTCTTAGTTTTTTTCCTACTTGATTATTTTTACTCCACCAGAACACCAGCATCTTGCTAAGTGTGTGCTTTTTGCAGAAATTCATTGCCTCAGTTACATTTCTTTGTCTTTTTCTCCCACCCACCCCCAAGTGATATTGGATGCATCCCTTGTATTTAGCATCTTTAACGTGATGTTAATCATGCATTTGCTAACTTTGCCGTATTTTTATTTATCTGAGTTTTCTCTTTTTATCTGCTGTTGTTTGGTGTTGAAGTTTAATTAACTCACCTTATGGAATACTTCTCAGATTGTAGATGAATTATCTAGCAGGGATAATAATTCATCCAGATAAGCGTTTTTTTTTTGAAAACTAGAAGATAGTAAAGACATTTCTTTTTCACTTAATAGTGAAATATACATTGATTTCTTCCTTTTTCACTCTAGGCCATGTGTTCCAACATGATGACCAAACCAACGAGAACTCCTATCTTATGGTTCTTATTAAAAAAATTTTTTTTTTTTTTTCCCTTTTTTTTTCTTACCCCTCCTCCTGGTACACAAGAGAAAAGCTGCTCAACCACTTCAATTGTTTTGCTTGGACTGCTGATTCTGCTTCCATTTTGGGGACACATTTAAGGTTTATATACTGTTGTATCATTTTTTTTTTCTCATTTTCTGGACCTATTTTATATGGGAACTTTTCTTTGCTCTGAAAAAGTTTTTTAATTTTCATTTTCTTTTTTCTTGTAATACAGTTACACACTATACCAAATGAGAAAGAAAAAAAAAGAAATCATTAAGAGACAATAGTAAGTGAAAAATGAAAGCCTCAGTCTAGAAATTCAGGATCCACCATTTCAAGAGTGGTGATTTTGTCTTATCTCCTGGCTTTGCCAACATTGCTCTCTTATGACCTGAGATGCTGAGACAGTAGGATAACATGCATCTGTCTCTCAAATGTAACTGTAGTAGTAGTCGTAACACTGGAATTCAGTTTTACTTTAAGCCTTTTCTTTTAAACCAGCTACTAAATCACCCTAGAAAAAATTGTCCAGAAGGGCCTGGGAATCTGATTGCGCCAAGATTAACTATCCAAACTCTTCACTCGGCAGTGCCAGTTTGAAACGTTTGCTGCTTCCTGTCACCTCTCCTGCTCACCCCCTCCCTGTCCCTGGTTTCCCCTCTTGCTTTTCTTTTCACATTTCAAAACCTTTGAGCATCTTAACATGAACAATTATGGATAAAGATGATACAAATAAATCAATTATTTTCTCCTCCCCTTCTTAAAAAAAAAATTCTTTTGCAGTTGTGTTCTTTAAAGTGTCTACAGATGATCATTTCACTGTCTTGAATTTTGAAAGGGAATAGGATATAATTTAAAATCCATTTTACATTATTCTATCAAGAGATACTCCAATTTATATTTTAATTGGGAGATATGCTGTGTAAAATAAGAAAAAACACTAGATATGTTTTAAAAATCTGATTAAAGTGGTTTTGTAATGGCTTATATGTCATGAAAGGACAATAATATTAGACTTACTCTTCTATTTTTGGGTGCCTAGTTTCTAAAAATACAGCAAAGTCTTCTGACAATATGACAAAGAATTGCAGTTACATTTTTATGCCAACCTTGAAAATATGTGGGGTTATTTTTATTTTTATTTTTTGTTCATTAGGAAAGGTCTTGCTACAAAGCACAACTTTCACAGATACATGGTCAGCTTGTATGATACAGAGGGTGTTTTGTTGGTATTGCTGATGCCCAGTAGCACAGGAAGAAAGCAGGAGCAGACATCGTGCGTTGCACAGACTCCTCCAGGATTAGAAAAGAAATATTTCACTCAACTGCCAACAGTTTCACAACAGCAGCTTACTTGTGCTTGACTACAGAAGTACTGAGCCTTCTTCATTCTTTAAGGCTTATTTTGGTTTCTGTGAGATTGGTGAAATTTGGCTTCAAATACCAGGCTCTATGCAGCACTGGATGTGTCTCTGCTATGGAGATAACTTGAATGAGTTTATTTTTTTGGGTTAAACCAGCATAGGTGGGACTGTCCACACAGGAAATTATATTTGGGCTTTTGTAATCGTCTTCCTGATGGAGTGACTACCACTGATGTTACAAGCTCTGGGGACCAACCCAAGCCTCTCCTTGCTGCAGTCTGTTTCTCTGATAGGCCCTGCCTAGTGAACAGGGGGAAAATCAGTTGAAACCATTTTGTCTGTACTCTCATTTTCTCACTTCATTTAAGTCTTTTCTGTGCAGTATCTCACACTCAGCAGCATGGTTAGGGATTTGTTGTTTTTTCCTTTTCCTATTCAGAACAATTTTAGTAGTTCTGTTAAGTTGTTCTTTACATCTGGAAGTTGGCAAATCTTCTTCAATTAGTTCTTGAGGGGATAACAAATCTCTGTAACAATGATAACTAGAAAAACTGGAAGAATTTTTGGGTTTGTGCCCCTCATTTTTATTTTTTTGAAGAGCCTTTTATCTTCATGTTTGCCTTGCTTTTGCTATAGACTCTAATGAGAACAGAGATTGTACTGTGCTGGGAGCTCTGTCACTAAGAAATGGAGTTGGTTTGGGTTCATAGTGATTTTACCCTATCTTTTGAGCCAGCAATAAGGTCTATCGTATTGAATTCCACAGTTAAGTTTCAAGATAGCAATTTGTGTAGTTTTTCCACTTTAGTCAATAAGCACAGTTACTAGAAGTTCAGTCTTCTATGTTACTTTAACTTTCTAGACTAGCTGTTTTGTTCTAACCACCTAGTCATTCATTGCTGGCATCACACTCACACTTCCTTTGTCTCCACTTCCCTGAAGAGACTTACTTTTAAATATTAAATCAATGTTAAGTGCTGAATAACTTGAAATGTCTAGGAAATCAAATTTTAAGCACTGATCTGAGTTATTCTCTCTATGTCAGATATTATCCATATTACTTGAAGCAGTTCTGTGCCATCGGATGTCATGCACCACCACAGATTACTGGATTGAAAGCATGGTCATTAAAAACAGGATGATGGGAGAGAGAACGATGGCTGTTAGTGGTTTTTTTTTCATCTTTCAGCTCCCTGGCCAACATGACACAAGGACTGCACTCCACTCTGCAGAAAGACACAGACTAATACAGTCAAACTTGTGTTACTGTCTATGGTATTCCAGCTACCTCTTTTCTCATTATCCACAATCAGCATGCAACTTTAGGCCTAATATTGTTTGTTTTAATGTACTTACTTTACTTATGCATAATATGAAATCCACAACTGTAGACATCCCCAGGATGGTGCAAAACTCCAAAGGGAGGGTTTTGCTCCTCTGTTTGGGACCTTTTTGATTTCCCTTGCTTTGTTTCAACGGAAAAATGAAAAATCCCAGAGCAGCCAGTGACCTCTTCCTTTGTGCCAGTCCTCAAACCTACCAGGCAGCAATGGAGCTGGAGGAGCTTCCTCAAAATCCTGGGGGAGGGCCCTAGCCACTGCAACACAAAGTGGATGAGTAGGGGCTGAGGGCACCCCATTCTCTGCCCATGGAAAGGGTTGGAGGTAGATGAAAAAATCCCTCCCAACTCAAACCATTCTGTGATTCTGTGAGAAAAATATGAAACAAATCTTCCTACAACAGTGGAAGTGGTTCTGGAGGCTGACAGGAAGGGCAGAAACTAGCAAGACTTGAATCGCTGCAGGGGCTGAAAAGCCTTTTATTATAGCACTGTCATCACCATGACACTATATTTCATTGCTTAGATATGATTTTTTTCCTTCTTAGAGTATTCCTGCACCATTTCATATAAATATGGTTATTTTTTCCAAGAGCAGTCACTGTTAAAACCTCACCTTGTTTTACCCTCTTTGTGTATCAGCAAGGTGACAATAAATAAAACTTTAGGGTACCCTTATGTCTCTCGTTATTTTCTTGGGAGAATAATTGCTGATTGTGGTGCTATGGCTGTGAGTGTATTGTAGGGAGAGGCTTCCATCCAGCCAAAGGGCAGGGAAAATCACTACCATTAACCTGGTGCAGATGTAAAGTGCAGCCCTTCATGCGACTTGGCAGGAACACCTGAGCAATGCTTTCCTTAATTTAGACTATTTATCTATTTTAGCTTTATGATAGCTGTTTTTCATTTGTGTTTGGCAGCAAAAAGCTACAGCTAGGTTTTACCAGAGGAAAACAGGGAGTCCTGAGCAGCAAGTGCAATGAAAATTTTCCAGTCAGTAAGTGTCAATGCGAAGGAACATGCCACCTTGCAAAGGTAACGTGCAATAATATCCACCACTCTAGTTTGATAAGATATGTATTTCCAGGTTAAGTCTCTGGTTTCAGACTAAAGGTCATCCCAGGCTGTTAAACAATTGCTCTACTGTTTAGTTTTATAAGTTAGAATTTCACTTTTGCATCATTTTATTTCCATACCTCACACTGAGGCTACCTGTGCTTACAGGGGTCCACAGAAAGACCAGAGTCTGGGAAATTTTATAGCTGCAAAGTGTAAATTCCTTTAGAAATAGAAACATAATAATCAGCAACAGAAGGCTGACTGCTTTAAATCATCATGCTTTTTCTTTTTTTCCTACATTTACTAGGTCAGCAGAAGGAATCAAAAACTTCTCTGAGATGTAAACATTTCCAAGACTTTCCAAAGAATAAGCACATGTCTACTTTTGCTGTGTACTCTGGAAAGTTGATCATGGTCAAATATTCTGTTAGTCTACAGCAGATTAAACAGCTGCATTACTGTAAACTGAGTTTGATTCTCCATGATTCAGCTTTTGCAATTCCTAGCTATAACTGTTTAAAATAGAGACTGTCCAGGGTGTTCCCTTTTGCTCTGCTGGTGATAAGAAACATATACTGAGACAGCTTAGAGAAAGATTTACCTCTTCTCTTTCAGTTACATCTTTTAAGAGGCTAGTCATAAACTTTGGTTTTGTTCTCTCTTTTTTTTTTTTTCTGAGACATACTTTCAAACAAACTCTACATGTGATTGGGAGCAGTTTACTTTCAAAGTGTCGTGATGAGCCTAACTTCTCTAATTGTGTCCTAAAGAAGCAGGCTTCAGCCTCAGGCACAAGCATCCTGGCACAGCTCAGAAGGAAAAGGGCACACTGGGAACTGTGCAAAACGAGCACCCCTAAGCACTGAGGGCTTTAAACTTCCTAATGGATAAAAAATAGAAGGGTACTGTGGTATATTTGGTAAAAGCTTTATGCCAAACAGTGGCAAGGATGAGGGCATTCAGTTGTAAAGTTACTCAAGTGTAAGCAAATTGGCAAACAGAGTCTTCATGTTGGTGTGCCCTACTTCGGAGACGGAGTAAATGTAAAAGGAGGTTTTATTTCCTCTAAACTTTTAAAATATGTATATACCAAAAAAGGAGGGGGAGAGGAAAACAAAATGCTGTGATTCATTATGTTACTAATTTTCAGTAGTTGCATAGAAAAATTCTGATCTCTGACTGTCATGGTTTAAGCCCAGTCGGCAACTCAGCCGCACAGCCCACTCTCTCACTCCCCTCCCTTTCCTCCCCCCCCCAACTCCCGGGGGGATGGGGAGGAGAATCGTAAGAATGTAACTGCCACGGGTTGAAATAAGAACAGCCCAGTAACTAAGGTATAACACAAATCACTGCTGCTACCACCAATAATAATAACGATAAGGGAAATAACAAGGGAAGAGAATACAACACCTCACCACCCACCGACTGATACCCAGCCCGACCCAGCAGTGATCTAGCCCTTCTGGGTAACTGCCCCCAGTTTTACATCCTCGGCATGAAGTGCTGTGGTATGGAATACCTCTTTGGTCAGTTTGGGTCAGGTGTCCTGTCTCTGCTTCCTCCCAGCTTCCCCTCCTCCCTGGCAGAGCATGAGGCTCAGTCCTTGGTCAGAGTAAACATTACTGAGCAGCAACTAAAAACATTGGTGTTATCAGCGCTGTTCCCAGGCTGAAAGTCAAAAACACAGCACTGCACCAGCTACTAAGAAGGAGGAAAAAACTGCTACTGATGAACCCAGGACACCGACTTTTAAAGAAAATATTATGTAGGCCCCATATTAATATGGACATAGGTAACTCAGTATTGGCGAAGATTATTCAGTGCACTATATGGAAAGAAGTTTTGCATTTTCAGAGCATGCACTGCATTAAAACTGCACAACCTGTTCTATTTCCAGTCTCAAGTGAATGGTTTTCATCCTATTCCCAATTGAGAATAGCTCCTTGATAACCACAAGCTATAATTAGGTGTAATAACATTAGAAAAGAATGTATGTGATTTTTCATTTTTTTGCTTTTTTTTTAAAAAAAGATTACTCTGTGTACTTATGCACAGACGCACTTATTTAATTTCCTTCTCTCCTTTCCTCTGCTTTATCCCCTTATTCTTACAGCTAGAAGAAAAAGGAAGAAATACTGTACTAACCAGCTCCCTGCAGCTTGGAAATATCTGTGGTAAGGAACTTCACTAAGAAAATAATCTTTTGACTTTGCTTGTGAATCAGCACATCCTAAGACTGTGCTTAGGAAAAATGTAATGACTGTTTTTGAAAGATAAATGTTAAGTAGGTTCATTGTCAATTTAAGTCACTAATTCTGCAAACTTAAATTTCAGTGGGTTCATTTGGGCTGCTAGCCATATTTGTCACTTACATGGATGATTCAAATGGGAGCTTTATGTGTTGCATTACATGATAAACCACTTCTCTGTTTCTACTAAGCATGCAGTAACACACTTCAGAGCAGCACTTTGCACTTGCTGTGTATTGCTTCAGGGAGGATTGTCTTTCCCCATGGGTTTTTAGTGTTGTGAAAACACTCATTCACATAACCGAGAGAAACATTTCACTTTTCTACACAAAATACCTTTCTCAGTTCTCTTCCCTGTTTCTTTCTGAGATATTTTTTGTGTTAGATATTGGTATTTAAAAGCAAAATCTCTTTCACCCATGGCTCAAGCAAATGAGCTGTTTGCAGGGAATCTGCTGGAACTTGCAGTGAAGGAAGAAATCTTCCTATAAAACTACCAAACAACTGCAGTCCCAGAATAGCAATGAGCTCCAGGAAGCTCTTTCTTAGTTACCAGAATTGCTTGCCATCACTAGTTTACGGCAAGAATGTGTATGCCATGTGCTATCTTGCACCCAGGAGATGCTATCTGTGAACTCTAAGAAGAGCCCTCCCTTGATGAGGGACAAGGATGCTAAACTTCACCTCATATAATAAAGTAAGGCCGAGGTCTTTAAAATAGCTATATTCCATTCATTAACTGTCTGGCATAAGGAATGATCTGCAGAATCCTAACAGCAGCTTATCATGGCTCTGTGGTTTCTGATGGGAAAACAAATATATCATGTAAGGGAATAAAGTGCATTTCTCTGGTTATCATTCCTCTCCAGGCTTTTGTGTCGCAGATTGTCTGGCAGACTCTCACAATTGTTTCCTCCTGCAGCTTCTGGAAATGATATGCTCTTTTCTTCACTAAAGGAAAATATGCCCACAGCAGAGATAGGTTTTCTTTTGTATTCTTTTGTATTTTTCCATTTTGCCATTAACTGATCTTTAGCTTTCAATCTCATTCAAGTGCATGAACATAATTTGTGTCAGGACTTGTACACTGCTTCAGGTAACTGTTGAAATTTGTGTTCTCTTAATGTATTCATATTTTTGTTAAATCTTTGATAAGCACACTAGACCTGAGTCACCACACAGATTGCATTGAGCAAATGACAGTGCACTTCGGTAGTGCAAATCTGGCTGCACATGAGGAGCTGAAGGAGTGCACAGAGCAGATCCCAGAGAGGTGGGTCCCATGCAAAGGTGCAAAGATGAAAGTAATACTTTTTAAATGGACTTTCCTCTTTGATTTGCTGAAATTTATCTCTTCAGGCTATCATGAAATCTACTATGTGTGGTGGGCTATGGAAGAAAAATATCCAAGACAACTGCTTTTCACTTTGAATCTGATTATCTAGCTAATGAAAGGGAACAGCAGGCTTTTGTATATGAGCTATCTGGCTGGTTCCTGCTCAGAAAGTGCTTTCCCCCTCCCCTTGTCCTCCTCCTTGGTAGCTAAAGCAGACCCTTCTCCTGAGGCTGCTCCCTGAGTGCTGGGCTGTGGGGTGCCAGCTGGCTCCTTCCTCTTGCCTGGCTACTGTGCCACCTTGGAGACACACCAAGTCCCCACCTGTGCAAGGGTTGGATACTGGCCTGTGAATTGCCAGAAATTTGACTATGATTCAAATGGATACCACTGAAAAAAAGTCTTTTCTTTTTCTTTCTCCTTTTTTCTTATTTTTTCCCCTGGTCAATGTGACTGCAAAGCACATTTCCTTGAGAGCTGGGGAAGAGCATATTTAGCCTGACACCTGATGAAGTGGTTAGTCTCTGCCTGGCATCCCTTATTTGATGGAAGATGTCACATGTGAAAGGTAGCATTGCTATCTGTTTTCCTCACAATGCCTCAAATGCCTCAGAATGAAAGGGTTCAAAAATGAGCAATTTCCTGCCTCTCAATCCCTTCCAACCCCTCCACAGAACATGTTTATTTTTTCAGTTACTTTCTTCAGTGATTTAAGTTACTTCCTGTGTATGCAGCAGTATGCCTGTGCTTGTGATTCATTACATTGCTTATGGGTGTTTAGAGTTTGGTAGCCTCCTGTAAAACATGATTTGTAAATACATCCTCCATGTGAGACGAGGAGGAAGAGATGACTAGTACTTTGCTACCTTCTGCACTGATCAAGTAGGAAATAAGCAGTCCAAAGAAATTTGTTCTCTATTGAAAGAACTTAAAATGGAGGTTTAAAATTAAGAGGAAAGTTAAATTACATATACACGTACATTTAACAGGAAGATAACCAACTGCTTGGTTTTAAATCATAAATGCAAAACCAATTCCCTCTTAGTTTTGAGAGACAGTGAGAGCTGGAGGGACTGAGAGTTGCCCAGGCTCTTCCTCTCAGCCCTTCTGCCTGTTCATAGAACCATAGAATCATAGAATCGTTAGGGTTGGAAAGGACCTTAAGATCATCTAGTTCCAGCCCACCTGCCACGGGCAGGGACACCTCACACTAAACCATGTCACCCAAGGCTCTGTCCAACATGGCCTTGAACACTGCCAGGGATGGAGCATTCACAAATTCCCTGGGCAACCCATTCCAGTGCCTCACCACCCCCACAGTAGAGAACTTCCTCCTCATATCCAGTTTAAACTTCCCCTACTTAAGTTTTAACCCATTACCCCTTGTCCTATCACTACAGTCCCTAATGAAGAGCTCCTCCCCAGCATCCCTACAGGCCCCCTTCAGATACTGGAAGGCTGCTATGAGGTCTCCATGCAGCCTTCTCTTTTCTAGGCTGAACAGCCCCAACTTTCTCAGCCTATCTTCATACAGGAGGTGCTCCAGTTCCCTGATCATCCTCGTGGCCCTCCTCTGGACTTGTTCCAACAGTTCCATGTCCTTTCTATGTTGAGGACACCAGAACTGCACACAATACTCCAGGTGAGGTGTCACGAGAGTGGAGTAGAGGGGCAGGATCACCTCCCTCAACCTGCTGGTCACGCTCCTTTTGGTGCAAGCCCAGGATACGGTTGGTTTTCTGGGCTGCAAGTGCACACTGAAGCTGGCTCATGTTCATTTTCTCATCGACCCCAAGTCCTTCTCATCAGGGCTGCTCTGAATCTCTTTTCTGCCCAACCTGTAGCTGTGCCTGGGATTGCTCCAACCCAGGTGTAGGACCTTGCACTTGTCATGGCTAAACTTCATGAGGTTGGCATCAGCCCACCTCACAAGCGTGTCGAGGTCCCTCTGGATGGCATTCCTTCCCTCCAGTGTATCAACCAAAAAACACACCTTGGTGTCATCGGCAAACTTGGTGAGGGCGCACTCAATCCCACTGTCCATGTCAGCGACGAAGATGTTGAACAAGACCGGTCCCAACACTGATCCCTGAGGGACACCACTCGTTACTGGTCTCCAGCCGGACATCGAGCCATTGACCACAACTCTTTGCATGCAGCCATCCAGCCAGTTCTTTATCCACCGAGTGGTCCATCCATCAAATTGATGTCGCTCCAATTTAGAGACAAGGATGTCGCGTGGGACAGTGTCAAACGCTTTGCACAAGTCCAGGTAGATGACATCAACTGCTCTGCCCCTGTCCATCAGTTCCGTAGCCCCATAGAATGGGTTCCATAGTTCTATGGTTCCATAGAAGGCCACCAAATTGATCAGGCAGGATTTCCCCTTAGTGAAGCCATGCTGGCTGTCACCAACCACCTCATTGTTTTTCATGCATCTTAGCATGCTCCAGGAGAATCTGCTCCAAGGTTTTGCCAGGCACAGAAGTGAGACTGACTGGTCTGTAATTCCCCAGGTCATCCATTTTCTCCTTCTTGAAAATGGGGGTTATATTTCCCTTTTTCCAGTCATCAGCAACTTCACCTGACTGCCATAATTTTTCAAATATGATGGCCAGTGGCTTAGTAACTTCATTTGCCAGCTCCTTCAGGACCCGTGGATGGATTTCATCAGGTCCCATGCACTTGTATACATTCAGGATTTTAAGACAGTCTCAAAGCAGATCCTCTCCTACAGTGGGCGCAAGGTCTTCATTCTCACAGTCCCTGCATCTGCCTTCCAAGACTTGGGTGGTGCAGTCAGAGCCTTTGCAGTGAAGACCAAGTCAAAGAGGTCATTATGAACCTTAGCCTTCTCCAAATCCAGGGTAGCCAGTGCTCCTGATAGCTGCCAGAGATGGCCCACGTTGTCCCTAGACTGTCTTTTATTTGCAATGTACCTATAGAATCCCTTCCTGTTATCCTTAACATCCCCAGCCAAGTTTAATTCTAACTGGGCCTTAGCTTTCCTAACCTGGTCCCTAGCTTCCCGGACAACATCCCTGTACTCTTCCCAGGCAGCCTGTCCTTGCTTCCACCATTTGTAAGCCTCTTTTTTTCCCTCTAAGTTTCCTCAGGAGCTCCTTATCCATCCAAGGAGGTCTCCTGTCCCTCCTGCTGCACTTCCTTCTAGGTGGGATGCAACACTCCTGAGCTTGTAGCAGGTGATCCTTGAATATCAACCAAGAGTCTTAGGCCCCCTGCCCTCTAGGGCTGTATCCCATGGAACCTTCCGAAGCAGGTTCTTGAGAGGCCAAAGTCTGCTCTTTTGAAGTCCAGGGCAGTGAGCTTGCTGCACGCTCTTCTCACTGTCCTGAGGATCTCAAATTTGACCATCTCATGATCGCTGCATCCAAGGCTGCCCTGGAGAGTCACATTTCCAACGAGCCCTTCCCTGTTGGTGAGCACGAGGTCAAGCATGGCACCTCTCCTTGTCGGCTCCTCTATTACTTGCAGAAGGAAGTTGTCTTCTACACAATCGAGGAACCTCCTGGATTGCTTGTGCCAGGCCGTACCGTCCTTCCAACAGATGTCAGGGTGGTTGAAGTCACCCACGAGAACAAGGGCCTGTGAGCGTGAGGCTTTTCCCATCTGTCTATGGAGTGCTTCATCCGCAGGTTCTCCTTGATCAGGCAGTCTGTAACAGATCCCCACAGTAATGTCTCCCATAGCTGTTCTCCCTTTAACCCTGACCCACAAACTCTCTGTTAACTGCTCACCTGTCCCCAGACAGAGTTCCATACTTTCCAGCCTATCCCTAACACAAAGGGCAACTCCCCTTCCCTGCCTGCCGGGCCTGTGTTTTCTAAAGAGCCTGTAGCCTTCTATTCCAATACTCCAGTCATAGGAGCCTCCCACCATGTTTCTGTTCTAAACTATCAGTTAGTGCTCCTTTTTGCTCCAAGCCTGTAAACAGAACTGCAGCTAAATGCTGTAAGAAATTAAAGGGAGCAATCGCACATGAGATTTAGTGGGAAATAGAGTCAATCTTTAATCTATTTTTCAGTAACTTTGATGTCACTGACTTTGCAACTTATCTCTATGTTTTTTCCTGTGTATTTCCTAGATTTCAGGACTTCAAGAACTAAGGAAACCAATGCTGCCATGGAAATATCTATAATAACATGGCAGGGTCAATCAACAGCATTGAACATTTTAAATCCAATACACAAATCTCTTCACTTTATCACTAGGTCAAATAACTTGTCAGTCTGTTCTCAGAGCAGCCATATGATGAGGACAAAATGAGCTTCTGCTGGCAGTGGAAGGGTGGGGATTCTGGTGATCTCATGGGGTTTGAAGCAGATAGTGCTTTCTGGTGCAAGCCCAAGGCTGTACTCCTCTCCCTTTGCCCTCTCCCTCCCTTACGTGGAGATTCTGTCTGTCTGACCCCAACACTCTCTCCTTCTCTTCTTTGAGACACCAGTTTCTCACAAAATGGTTAGAATCAGCCTCTATCTAGCTGGTAATAATCTCCCTGAAACCAAAAAGGAGATCTAACCTTGCTTTACTCAAGCACCTCTACTCTACTGCAGCTTTCAGCAGCCAGGTGCTTTTTTCCATAGCCACACAAATCCAGCCACTTGATCAGTTGCAGCACCTCACAAGGACTGTGAAAAACAATGGCAAGCAGATTCCTGTTTGTTTAATTGAACTGTTTCAGCAGTGTGGAAAAAGCAGTGCATTCCCCTCCTCCATCAGCTCTGCTCTCTGACTCTGCAGAGTATTCTTTTCCTTGCAATGCTTCCAATAAAGCTCAGCCTGAGGCAGAGAATCTGGCATAGAAAATTTTAGTCCATATAGTTAGGCAGAGATATAAACAACCAAAATAGTATCTTTCAATGGCAATTGTCAGCCGACTAACAATAGGTGCTATTACTAGCTCTGTATACTGCTGCATGTATCCAGCCTTCCTGTGCGCACTGTGCTCACTGGGGCAAGCTTGGAGGAAAGGAAGACTTGAACAAGGGGGCTGGGCGTTTCTCCGTGAGTTGCCTCCAGCTGTTCAGATGTTTTCCATTTCATCAACATCTGTGGCAGGATGTAGCATAATGAATGCATGAGCATTAGTAAAAAATTGGCCAGGTGACATTTTTGGATTTTATATTACCCTCTAGTAAAGGTGTAACACTCACACATTAGTGAGTAAGTATTCTGCTGGGTCTCAGACCATATGTGCCATTTTAAGGACAGCCAAAGGAGCAATGTAAAATGCTTGAATGAAAAAAGGGAAAAAGCAGAGAAAAACAGACAATTCTCTACAAGATGAGAAAGAGCTCAGGATATGCACTAGCTTGTACTTACAAGATACTGATGCAGCATGATGCACTTAAAAATTCAGCTGCATCAGTACCTGATAGTGATGTGGACTATTGTACAGGGGGGTTGTACAAGGGGGTATTGCTTAGGTTACATAGCTTGCTTAACAGATATATCGCTCAGCAAATACCTATCGTGCTTTACCAGGCAGTACCAGAACATAACCTCCTGATAAGGAAAACACTTACTTAAGTTTCAGCAAAAACCGTTTGGACAGAGACCAGACTCATCCAGGCTCCTAAAGAGCATGCGTGAGGACCAAGGATGAAAAGTTCAGGTCCGAGGAAGACTTGTTTACTTCATCTGTAAGACCCCTGCCCACGATCACCAGGAGGCACTGCGTATGAGCAGAAGATCTTTGAGCTCATTATAATACGAAGCAGGGATAGGACATAAATATGTATAGGCGTAACCTAATGCATATGTAGAACTTTAGAGGAGAAATGTAGAGGAAAATGACACTGAGGCACGCATGCCTTTGGAGGAGTAATCCCCCATGTGTCTTCAGCTGAATAAACGCATACCTACTTTACAACTTTAACTAGTTCTGGAGTCTATTCCGATATCAGTAGGAAAAAAATTAGTAAAATGATACCTCTGCTGATGTGAGACTGAAGCAGAACTGCTGTCCCGCCCCCCGCAAGATATTTGAATCCTTGCCAGGTTAGACTAAGTAGACTAAGAGTACTGCACTTGTAGTAATAGTAGATGACTAAGCAGTGCATTGATCCAAGAGTGAGTGCTTTTCCCCTTCCCTGTTTGATAGCAGTGGAGAGAGATGGAAGTCAGTTCCATCACAGAATCCACATGCAATTAAAAGCATTAACAATAACAACCACTGCAACAATAAGAAATGCAGCTAGGCTTGTTTTCTACCACCTCCTCCACAGACTTATCTCTGTTCCTCCAGTGGGTTGCATGTTCACAAGAGCATCCTGCAAAATGATTGGGACTTTCTAGAGATGATCTGGGAGTCCAGCATCTTCTGCCAGTGTTGTAAGGCTGGCTGTCCTCCTCCTCCTGAGAGAGGCCAGATAGCAACAGAAGCCTCAGATACTTACCAGTTGCATGCAACAGCTAGGCTGATGGTGGAGTCCTAATGGAAGAAGAAAAGCAAGGCTTTCCTGACTGGTGGGGCCTGGGATATGCTCTTTTGCAACTGTATGGGATGCCCCGCCTCTTTCCAATATGTAGCTGGAAATAAATGTTATTGTTTCAGAACTGCTGCTTGGAGGAAGGTTGGCATTTGCCTTCCTGTTTCTGCTATATGTCATACCTATGAACTGCTTAAAGTAATTTTCTAAGCCACACCAACCCAGACTCCTTGAAACTAACCCTTGATGGATGATGTAATTTAAAGGATGGATTTCTGTATCTCCTTCCAGATGCACCTTAGCTGTTCCTCCTTCAGATGTTTTACAACCAGCAGTAACAATAAAAAGAAAACCTTGAAACCTATTCTTATTTTTCCTATTGTTATGGAAACTATTTTTTTATTCCCCCTCCCCCCCCCCCCATCAGTGCATGCTATTATGCTTTATTATGAAACTCTGGTAAGGTTTATCTTCTTATAATGAAGAGCTTTTGTGTAACTTATGTAACCTCCCTTGAATTATTGCAGAAGTGGTAAGTCTAGACTATGAAATAATGCTTTACAGTACTATTTTAACTTGAGATACCAGCCTCTGTGATCAAAATGATGAGGGCTTCCCTGCCTGCCTGAGAGAAATTTAGGTGGGTTATTTGAAGATACAAGAAAAACAGAGCTACAAGTGATGTCTCCAGGCAGACACTGAAGGTACAAGAGATCTGAAACACATCTTTCTATATCCAGTGAAGACAATATTTCAGGTATGCCCTTAGATGCAGACATCCCTCTGGAGATCTCATTACATGCTGTTATAATCTCACTTCTGTGATCTACTATGTGGACTTCTTTCATGCTGTGCTGTGGGATCTCTTAATTTGTTTCCTCATTCTGGGTGCCTCTGCTATTCTCAATATTCATACCTAGACCAGCTGTGGAAGCAAAACACCTTTTTCCTTAGAGTGTTAAATAGGCATTATGTCCTGTCACATACTCTACAAACAGTCAGATATTTCAGAAAAGCTGAAAATTATTTAATAGTCCATGCCCTTTTCATGTTGCAAATGCTGGGTTTTTTGAAGTCTTATGGAAAACATAATTTTGACAGATACTTGCCTTGACGTGAAGCAGCTCCAACTGTCTAATGCCATCCCATAAACTGGTCAAGCTTGTGTTTATTGGGTGTTGGTGGAAAGGTGTTGGTAGTGGGTGAGCTGCAAGGTGGCCTCTGAGTTGATACTGAGGGCTGTCCCATTCTGGACACAGGTGGTTCCAGCCAGCAGCCTTGCTGCAGAACACAGTTGAGCCAACCAGCAAAGATGATGGTGCCTTGATGAAAACATTTTTAGGAATATTTTTTTTTCTGTCAGGGCAGAAAAATAAAAACCAAATGATGGGGCATCCTTTTCCCCTGTACGATAATCAGAAGAAGAGACACATGAGCAAACCTCTGTTAACCCCAGTTCCTTGCAGAAGACCGTAGGAATATGCCTTAAGGCCTTTGGTTCCCAAGCTCAGGTATTGGCTGGATGCTCAGCTGGATTGTGCTCACTCACCTGCCCAGGAGGAGTTTCTAATCTCATGCTCAGCACCTTCTAGGAGTCCGAGAGCTGTGTGACCAACCAGAGAGGTCATTCCAGCCCCACCTCCCCTTGAGTCCACTAGGGTCTCCCAGGTATCCTGTCATTTAGCTTTCACTATAAGTGACAAAGAGTAAGGGAAGGTTCAGGATCAGACTGAATGGTCCTGACAAATAGCTCTTGCAGCTGCTGTCAATCCAGCTCTCTCTTGGGGCTCATAAACTAAAAGCTACTATTACAGTCTGCCTGCTGAGAAAAAAATATTTCCTATATTTGGCTATGTACTCTCTCTGCTACTAGTGCCAGTCCTTCTGAGTCTGCTTCCTTCTCTGCTGGACCAGCATCTGTATCTCTGACTTCACACCACCTGTGTTATCAGTTTATCAATTTTCTAGCACCTTTGAGCACATAGTGGAAGGTAGGGCTAAAACCAGAGACAGCACTTTTGTACTGCATATCTGGAGGTCTTTTGCAAAGCTGTATAGATGAGAAAAAAAAACCTACTCAGCACACCACTGCTTCCTGGACTTCATGCAGACACTGCCACAGAACCTATCTATCCACTGTCAACTGGTTCAGGTGCAAGATAACGGCTGGGGCTTTTTGCTTAAACAGTGAATATGCTTGCTGGAGTGGTGTTTATGATCATATCAGCTATTGCTGAAGTCTTTTTTCACAGACAGTGTGGCCTCTTGGGTTCCTACAGGAGCATGCAGCAAGGAGGTTGCATTCTTTTTTTCTGCCATGGAAAATTTGAGGTTTCCAGAAGGTAATCTTCCAAAAGGCTCAACCTGCTCACAGAAGAGATGCTTCACTGACCTGTATCTATCACCCCCACTTCCGGTGATCATGGTAGTAAACCATCTTGGAAATTATCTACCTGCAGTCCTATTTGGGACTGGACTATGTATGGGATTTTAGATGCTAGAAAGAAGCCATGACTTATATGTGTCTCTCATCTGGGGTAATATGGGTGCTGAAACCATAATTCTGGGGTGGTGGCATCATAGGAGGAGAGAAATGATAAATTAGATCTGCCTATATCCAGACAATCATAGGAATAAGCACCTAAGATAGTTAATATTAGGGGTGGAATTGCCAAATAGTGGCCAGTTATGAGGTAGGGTGGGAAAAAGGGGGATATAATGCTATGGAGGTGTACGCATGGCCAGGTGAACACTGGGCAGGGCTTAATCCAGGCCAGTATTCATCACCAGCAGGCTGAAACTTTAGAGGGGAAGTTTAATGGAAATGAATCATACAGTAGGGGTTTTAAAGATTTGCTTATTTGATGTAAATTCATGATTAAATGTCTCTCTTTGTTTAATGGGGACAAGACCAGGCCATTAAAACCACTGAATAATTTCTAATAATACTTGGTGGCTGATTTTTACATATTAAAAATCTGTGGTGGTATTGAAGTAGAAAACTTTGAACATGGTTAACCATTTTGCTTTGTCAAAATACTGTAATTTCACTGTCTTTGATTTAAATGTAGTTCCCTAAATCTCGCACAAGAAGTGAATCATGAATTTAAATAGCACAGATTAAAGTCTAACAAAAAATATTCATCATTTTCACAGGAGATACTGATTTTCTCTGTCCTTCATATTGTAGTTTTATGTAAACCAACTTGGCTGCTGCTGTCATTGGAGTATGTTCACACGAGAAGGAAGAGTTTCCAGTAAAAATATTGTTTCTTGTTGAATGCCAGTGTATCTGCAGAGCATAAATTCTTTTAAAAATATCTGTGATAGCAGCTTTCATGTTTTCTGTTCTCATTTCTAGAAGGGACACACTTTGCATTCTTTGCCCAGAGCATATAGCCTGGCCATTTCTGAAAGACGCATTGAAGTGAAACATGATGCATTAAAGTAAAACATTATAGGTATGTGTTAGGTGGGAGCACTGAAGCAAATAAAGGTTGGGTTTTTTGTTTATGTGTTTTGTTTTTTTTTTTTTGTTGGGTTTAGCATTTTTTTTTCTAAGTGGGAAAATGTTAGAATTTCAAGCTCTGACTTTAAACCTAAATACTTGAAATGACAAACTTCTCTGGATAAACATAGCTCCTACAAATGTTCCTCTTACACCTCTGAACTGTAAGGAACTGTTTGTGCAGACCTTCCATTGACTTTAGATTTATCAAGATCTCTGCTACCTGGATAGCTATGTTCTCCATGGTTTGTTCAGTAATGGCAATAGTTTACAATATATGTAAATAGATGTATGTTCCTTTGTATATATGTAAATGCATACATAAATACATACGGAGTTATATATATATATATGTTCCAGAATCCTGCCTTGTGAAGATTTCAAGAATACTCTGCCAGCATACTGGCTACGGGGAAGAGGGATTGGAGAGTGTTGTAGGGACATTTCCCAGCAGTCTCATCATTGCATCTTCTCTTACATGATGCAGCATGTCTCCTTCTGAGAGCTAGTCTCCAGGCTCTGTACGTGCCCTGGGGATGCTGAGGTGCAATAGGTAAGGTTTCAGTTACACCAGGTTATTAAATAGACTTTACAACACAGAAAGAAGTGATATTCATACTTATATTTCCTTTTTTTTTTTTTAAAATGCTGTAATGTTGTAGAAATGCATATGTATAATTCATTCTCTATCTTCTTTCCTCAGGTCTGCTTTTGCATTTGTTGGCATAGTGCTTGTAGATATAAGATTTGATGTCAAGTTCTGGCCCATTGCTTCTACATTTCATATGGTGAATCGTAAGCTTTGTTCCTGTAAATGAAGAGGGATTATCTCGCTTGATTTTCTGGGACTTATTGTCACCCTGTGGGCAAATTATCACCATGTTTTTTCCATTGACCTGCTGCCATCTTAAGATCTTTGTACTGTAAAATATTTTCCTCACACAGCTTCCACGTGTATGTGTGAGAGCTTTTGGGGATTCAGTTATCTCTCTTAATCTAACTTCAGTGTTGGTTTTTCTGTTTTTCTCTTTATTTTTCCTTTTTCTTCATCTGGATCTTTTTCTCTTTAATTTGCCCCATTTCCACTCTTATTTTGTGTAGGCTTATTTGATCTTCTCTTTCCTGGACCCATTTCACCCTTGACCAGTCTTTTCTATTGGACAGTTCATCTCCTATTGGCCTGAGATGCTATCTGCTAACATTGGGGTCTAAAAAAGTAAAGAATAATTATCATATAATGGCATAGTTAAAGCTGGATAGAAAAAGCTAGGGGTCAGGAAAGAGGTGATAAGGATCTGAGTATGTGTCAAGACAGAGAAGATTTACTGCCTCTGAAACAACCAAAACAGTGTGTAACAGGAGATGAAATCATCTGGAAAATTGCTATAATTCTCACTCTAAAGCAATCTTCTACTAGGTGAAGATATCAAGATGAGCAACTGAAAACCATATGAGAGAAACCTGTTGCATTTTTCACTTAAAGACTCAGAATCAGAACACATTCTTGTAGAATATCCAAATGTTTGGAATTTCTGTTTCCTGATGCTCTTTGACATCTTGTATATCCCATGCAATAGATACGTTTGTACATTTTTCTCTTACCACTTTTGTAGAGAGTAAAGAAGGGTAAGTGATAATATGAAAATCAATCTTGAGATCCAATAGAAGGCGAAATTAGATGACCCTATGCTAAGCTGCAAGGAGCCAGCCAGGAAGCCACTGAAGCAAGGTAGTTAGCAAAGTGCTTTAGGAAGAAGGTAACAGTGAAAGTAGGGCTAGAGAGATGCATAACGCTAATTTGGCCTGAAGCAAGGCTGATGTTTTATGGTGGTGAAATTTTATTTTTTTAATAAAAGGAGGGGGAGAGAAGTAGCTTTCAGTGAGATGGGTAATTCGGTGAGGAAAAAGTAGCTGACTTGTAATACTGAGAGATACCCTGTGGAATGAATGTGAGGTGAAAACTGGAACTGGAAAGATCTAGTGGAGTGGTTCATTTAATTAGAACGTCAGCTTAACATTTGTTTAACTAAGAACAGAAGAACTGATGAAGTGGTGAAAGGAAAAGACAACAAGAACAGATATGAGTTTAAGTCTGTATTTAACAGATGTTTGTCCTGTTGTACATTTAGTAAGTTATTATCTTATTCTTCAGACAACATTAAGGTCCAAATCACTCCAAAATAGGAAAGAAGCAGTCATTTTCAAAATATCTACCCTGGTACATAAAATGATCTACTGTGGCTTTTAAACTTGAAAGAGGAATGAACTTACTCAATTAGGGCTGATGGACCTTCAGTCCTTGCATAGTTTTTAGAAGAATGACACCAAATTGCTGCAATATTCAGGTTTTTTATTGAGAAATAAGTGATAAAGCTGTTGTGTTGGTAAAGGAAACAAAGCCAGCCTAGGTGTGCTTAATGGACTGTCTGATATAAAAAAAAGCTATTTATATATTAGCTGCAAGAGGATATTGTAATTACAGTGTTGTAAAGTGTTCCACTCTATACTTAAGAACTTACATTAACCCTTAGAAAACGAGTTTCTGTAGGTCAGTGCCTGAGGAAGAGCAGCAGCAAAGACTAAGTCAGATGACTAAGAGATTGTTTACTTGGAGGAAAACCTTGTAGATCCCTTTTCATAGCACTCACCGGGAGAAGCAGTGGTTAGAGAACTGATGGGTTATGTTGTGAGAAGTCATTTTTAACTAAATTTGGGACTTTGGATCATCCTTGCCGTCTTTGATTATTATTATAAAAGACTGTCATTAATTTGGTGGCAGGCAGAAGCTTTGTATATCCACCTTTACATAAAGAGCTTGAAAGAAAGTTCATTGTAACCATTATTTTTGAACTCTGTATTCATCTCCAGAACATTCCCCAGACAGTAACAGCAGAACAAGATAAAATAATTTTGCTTTTGATCATATAAGTAATCCAGATGGAGAACTGTCTTTTGCTTTGAGCTTTTATGTGGAGCGTCCATTTTCTCTGTCAACAGCTGCTTTCAAATTTCTTGTAGTTGAACAGGCACACATCGCTTACCTCTTTACCTGATTTATAATACTGTTTTCACCTAATCAGGGGAGACATATGCAGTGATTTCAGACTCCCAGGTCTCACTGTAAGAATGAAAGCAATGAGACACTCCAGGGACTACAGCTTTGAAATTAAATGTTCAGATTCTGTTCAAGGTTGCTGTGCAAGTATTTTTTGCAATTGAGTTTCTGTTTACATATTTTGCAAAAGTAGAATTATATACCAAGAAATGTTTACATGTGGATGTGAGCAAATGACCTTGGTACAAAACTTTACTTTGTTCAAACCACTGTTATTGTGCTTTCATTTTTATTGTGATAATTCAACAACCTTAGGAAAAACACTGAGCTGGAAGAAGTACATAATGTCTTAATATTATCATTGCCAGGTTCTCCAGGCTGCTATTCTTTCTTACAGCCTCATTTTAATTTTTTTTTCAGGAGCAGCCAAATTTATTTGTTTTCAAGAATTTTTTTGAAGGATTTTACTTAGAACTCTAATTTGAGAAAAAAAAACAACTCAACAAAACAACAAAATTACTTTTGTCAGTTTTCTAGAAAGAGACTGATTGGCTGCTGCCCTGTTAGGCAACTTAGGATATTGACTTTTTGTCAAGTGTCAGTTTTGTAATGAAATTCTAGCTGGAGGTATGCAAGAAATGGATTTAAGTTAGACGTATACAGAAATCCTATAACATATATGAGAAACATGCATCTGCATTGTGTTAAAAGTGTCATAAATAGACATCTGCAATTTCTGTGAACTGTTTTAATGGTGATTGTCACAGGGCACTTTTTATCGTCAGTCACAAGTATTCTGTATACACCCCATATATTTGGTCTTTTATGTTTTTGTTTCGTTTTGTAATGTTTGTGTGTTTTTTCATAATTGAGAAACAAGGGAATGTAGTAAGAGAATGCAGATTTCTTTACACTAACTATAATCCATACTACTTTAGCTCTTTGATAACATAATTAATGGGGAGAATTTAGCATATTTTGTTCATATCATATAAAACTTCCATGTTTTATAATATTTTAACTCTTCAGAAAGGAGATCTGATATCTGCACTAAAAATATGTAGACATGACCATATTTGTACCAGAGTTTCAGGTTTCATGTGCAATTTCACACCTGGGTGTAATTTCATGCTCAGTTAAGGTGATTGATTATCTGCCTGTCTAGACACCTGTACTCACAATTATACTAACTTGCACAAAATCTCAGTAAAGGAATGGATGATTTCTACAAGCTGTTGTATAACTGTAATTTAAAACTAGATGTAGTTGGTCATAACAGTAAAGAAATACAGTGAAATACATTCTTAATTAATACATATATATTTTTTTCTATTTCTTTTGAGTTTTTCTGGGAATTGCAAAAGCAAAGAACATCCCTAGGCCTCCATTAATGTTTATTGCTTGATCCTGAATATCAAGTTAGAAAGACTTTTTGTCCTCTGGCTTAATATAGCCCTTTATATATTTTTTTAAAAAGCAGTTTAAAAAAAAAACTGGGATTTTTCTCCTTTATAGAATATTAAATCAATTTCACTTTGCAAGGATGTTGCCATTCTTTCAATATAGAAATACTTCGGAGGTACAGTAGTGCTCTAAGAAAAGGAAGAATGTAGAATACCTGGATTCATTTTATACAGTGTCTTTTGCTCTTATCAATAAAGATAATAAAGCCTGTATTTTCAGTGCATCTGAAATACATTAATTTTAAAACTCCTGTGTTTAAGACCTACTGTATTATTACCCTGTAAATTCAGTTACAAAAGGAACAAAACAAATTTTCTTGTGTGTTACTACTGGCTTTCTTTCTAATGATTGAAAAAATCCTGGAACATTCTTCTAATCTCTGGAGATTAAAGTAAAAAGATTAAAGTAAAGCAATCATGCATCGTGTGCTTGAAAACTTGGTTAAGCAAAAGTAATATTATTTTTTTTTCCAGTGTTAGTGTATTAGCTGTAGTAGGATTTACAACAAATAGACTATTTCTGCAGTTTTAATTAAATCTGACTGGTTGAAAATGTGAAAGTGGTAAACAGGAATTACAAATTGCTATTTACCTGAGGATGAGGTTTAGCATTTGAAATTTAGAAGCACATTTTTAACTTGAAAATGACATTTAGATGAGTGTTTCAATATACAGAATATGAATCAAACCCAGAAAAGAGTCATTTGTGGACTCAAAGGACTGAATAAATATTGAAGAAAACATTATAATCCTATGGTATATAAAGGTATTGCTAATAGAAACAGAGGTGGCCACTGTGCATCAGTTTCCATTCTGCAGTCTGCCAGCCCTGCCAGAGGAACATCAGCTATCATATTAACATAGTCAAACAGCAAGGTTTATATTAGAAATTATTACGTGATTCACAGTCACCTTGGTTGTGGAGTTTACTTGAAAGAAGCAGGGGTCCTCCTTATGGCTAAAACGAGAGGGAGGCTTTGTGCCATGGCTGGCCTGCTGCTCAGCATTATGGCAGATCCCATCTTCTTTAGTTCATTTGTGAAACACATTTTTGTAGCTGCAGATATGTGGAAGTTTTAATTCATTTTTCTGCTAGACCTTCCTCTGTGTCTCCTTCAGCAATAAGGTTTGTACTCTTATGGGTCTACTCAGCATATCCTCTGGAAGCCCTGGTGTACTTTGGAACATGCAAGGGATTTTTGTGTTCCTTTTACACCATTTATAAAACACCTGCTGATGGGAGAAAGGCTCTTGGCAGACAGTTGAGTAAATTGAAGCTCACCTGGCTCTCATCAGTAGGGGACTCTTCCCTCCATGGCCAGGTGACAAGAGTAGGATTTGACTGAAAAGCTCTAGGGCGCATGCAGCCTCTGCAGTACTGTCATATTGACATTACTCTGCATTATCTTAATGAAGACGTTTAAAAAATACTATGGTGGAATCTCTCAAGGGAAAAATGATACATTTTAGCCAGTAAACTGGTGTCAAGAGAACTAAACTAGGATTAATTGGACTTGTATTGAAGATGATGGAATTCAGTATTAATTGAATATTGAATGTAGTATTCGTTGAATTAGTGAGATGCTTTCCATTGACTGCTGTGGATTTGACTCAGGGCTTTGTTATCCCTTTTTGCTGGATCATTCCACTTGGCCTCAAAGCAGTCAAAACTGTTTTCATCAAGTAAATCAGAGGAAAGACTTAAAACACTGCTTTGTCTGCTTTCCCTGGACTTAATTTCTTCTTCTTGGGAAATAGGTTGTTTTTCAGTTAAGAAAATGTTATTGAGAAATGCATGGAACTGATATTTTTATTCATACAACTGAAAGCATGCCACTAATTCTATTTTTTTTTTTTTCTTTGTCAAGATGAAGGAAAATAAGAGAATTCCACCTTGAGCTATGCCCAGGTATTGCATACAACTGACAGGCTCCTTAATGCTGTGTGAGCACACTTGAAAATGACAAAACTATGTCTGAGTTTGTGTTGGTGTATAACTGTAGATTGCAAAGTATATGCTCAGTGAAAGTGAAGAATAGAAGGGTACAGTGTTTGTTGCAATTTCATGCCACAGAAGTGTGCTGTATGATTTATCATCTCTTTCAGCTGCCATATAAATCTTTTTCTTCTACATCAATGGCAACTTCCAGCCTTGATTCTTCAAACACAGATGCAAATATCATTTGCTTTCTTGCAGTCAGTGGCACTCCCCATAATGACCAACATTATGCTTGTGCTTACAGGTCTGAACAAGTAGGCACTTGCATATTATTGAAGGTTTTATTTTCTGCTCCAGAAAAAAAGATATGTTTTTGACAATACATTTATTTTGCAGTACTGAAAAAACCCATATCTATGGGGGTATTAAGCGTCTCCTATGGCAGTGGCTACTGCAGTGCTGTGAAAGTAAAAATGGGCAAATTTTCTGTTGGAGTAATAATGTCAGAAAATCTGCAACTTTTGTTAACAGGTTTGCTTTCTTTTCATTTTACTTGTGTTCCTGTTTTTTAAGTTCTGGTTTCTTGTTACTCATCTATTCAAATTCCTATAGTTTTAATTATCACTATCATAAAAAACTGAGACTCATAGAAATGGGAAAATTGTTGAGGAAATACTTCTATAGTTGCATTATCACTTTCCTATACTTTTTCTCTTTATGGCCATTTATTTTACTTTTTTTTTTCTTCACAGAATTTGCAATTTAAATTCTTTTGAACCATCCTTAATGTTCTTGAAGTGTTCTTTTAAAATTACTTCTTACATTTGCTGCTACTGCCTTTTGTAATAATGATTTTTCTCTTAAAAGTATATTTATATGGTCTGACACACTTTCTTCATTTTATTCACACTGGATATAACAGTGAAAGCTTGCATTTATTATCTCATTTCCCAAGCACATTAAGACCTGGATCGTTAATTGAATTCTAAACATCTAATCTACAACAAAAGTTGCTGTCTTTCATGGCTTTATATGGAGTCTCAAGATGCTTGGAGAATCTCAATAAATCTTTCCTTCCTGGAGTTATATTATTATTCTCTTTCTGGAAAAAAAAGTAAAACTGGAGCTATGAAAGCACCATAATTCAGAAGTCAAAGACAAGAACTTCAACAGCATTTTAACTCGTAAGTTTTAAGCCAACCTGTCTAAAGGTTTAGCATTTACCAGATACAGTGGCCCAGCCATTGCCTCTCCATGTGTTATCTCGTTACCTGTAACCTAGCCAGAATTCTTTGTGTGCTCTGTCTCTCTTATGCAGGGTGTGAGTACTTGAGTGCAAGGAGAACTTTGTTCATTTGACATAGTGGAGATAGATATATATCCAGGCTTTGAGTTAATATGAATCCTATATTAATATTTACAGTTTCTTGTAATCTTATTCTATATGTAATCACAACCAGATTTTTGCACTAATTTTGCCATTAGTTTTCAAATATACATACGTTTTTTCAGAATTTACTAATAGAACCTGAACAATTTGGGGGTGTCTGATCCCAGAATTAAGCATAATGTGCCACACCTGTGCAGCGGGTGTGATGACAGCCCACAGAATGTAAAGCTCTCCACAATAAGTTTTC
This sequence comes from Pezoporus occidentalis, assembly GCF_034315485.1. Classification (NCBI taxonomy): domain Eukaryota; kingdom Metazoa; phylum Chordata; class Aves; order Psittaciformes; family Psittacidae; genus Pezoporus; species Pezoporus occidentalis. The sequence goes on from NW_026916062.1 coordinate 1,834,650, forward strand.
TGTGTCTATTATCTTTGGCTCAGCACTTTCTGGAAAAGTTTTCCTCATCCCTTTTCTTAATAGAGAAAGCCAATGACAGTATATTTATAGCCCATCTTTCTTCTTTCTTTATCCTTCCTACTATTGTACCTACTTCTTTACTCCTACTTTGCAAGTAATTCTGCAGTAAGAATGAGTCATTGCCCAAGGACAACTACTGCCTAAATATTGCAAAAGCAAGTAAGGGAAACAAAAACAGAGAAGAAATATTCCAATTTGTTTCCTAGCAGTGACACAAATCTTTTAATAATGTTTTCATTTATTACACTCTCTTGCTCAGCATTTACACTAACAGAAAAATTATTATAGTCTGTAATGTGCAAGACAAGCACTGATGAATGATTTACTGTGTCTATCAGCTACTTAATTAGAATTAATTATTCATAGACTTCCCTGACTAAAGACCTCATTGTTACAATAATCTTATAATGTCGGTTGTCAGTGTGTTCTGAAATACCTTGCCTAATGGGGTCAGCGAAATTGCTTGTGATTTCAGTCTAGCAAAAACAAAGATTAGAAGGAAACCCTGACATGTGGTCTGACAGAGTTTTGTCATTCCTCTACATGAAAGCAATCCAGCAGACTGCACAGCCCAGTGCCTGGCCCAGACCAGCCTCTCCATAGGAGCATGGGGTAAGGAGGTGGCATTGTTCAAGTAGACATTGAGAGGTGCAGGGTGTTCCTAGGTGGGCTGTGGCAGGACCACAGCAAACATGATGGAGGACGGAAGTCTGGGGAGGAAGAGAGCAGGTGAGTGGCAGTTTGGTCTGCAGGCAGACCTCTGCAGACTACAGAGGCACTGGGCTGAAACCTGTCAAGAAGTGAAAATGCTTCTCTAGAGAAGTCAGCTGTTGGTGTTAACTAATGCTAGCAGATCACAGATGTTAACTTGTGAAAGGCAGGTGGAGGAGAGCAGGGGTGGCAGGATCTCTGGAGCAGCTGGAGAGCAAGGCTCTGTGGACTCAGCACTCAGCATGGGAGCATTAAAATTCCCAGCGCTGCATGCTTTCCTTGCAGATCCAGATGAGATGTTGTCTTAATCATCCCTGAACATTTTCCCTTTTTGAGGTGTTCTCCCTTAGAGTTTACTTATTTTAGGGTTGAGTTCCTTCAATTTCAGATGAGAAGAAATAACAGATACATGGTAGAACAAAGTTAAGCTCACTGGAAAGGAGTACTTTCTCTGCCATGTGCTGCCTTTGTCTTCATCAAATACGTTGTAGCACGGCAGCAGCCCCTGAAAAGAGGTCAGTGATTAGCAAACAAAATGTATGGCACAGAGAAAACCAAGTGTAAACTGAAGTTCCCTATATTTACTTTGTGACCAACAAAAAGCTTTCAGAATTCCTCCTTTGCATTTTTTTTAGATAGCATTTCCCAATGGTGCTAGCTATGCTATCTGATGTGTCAAAGGAGAAAGAAACAAACAGGAGTAGTTTGATAGCCAGTGTTTTATCTAGACCAGAAAAAGAAAGAGAGAATGAAAGCAATATGGAAATGTGTCATCTTCTTACAAAAGTGAATTTCTGCCATGAAACATAAGGTCTAGCTCCTTATTTTGTCTTGATGTTCTTTGTGCAGCCGTGTCTTTGGTGTGAGATTTCCAATCTGAACTTTTAGATATGAACTTAGATATTCTGTATCTATTTTTAAGGTGCTTGGGAAGATATCTGAGCCAGGGCAACTAGCATCTATCCATCTATTCTTGGAAATAAGGTTAAGTTTGTCTAACTGATGCCATGGATTAACCAGAATCATGGAGGAAGATCTCAACCTGTCTAAGCAGCAAACGATCTGAACTGCCTTCTGTATTGTGATTGATGGTGGCAGTCAAGCCAAGCTGCTGAAGTATCTCACTTAGGCTTATCAGTAGTGGTGAGATTGATTGAATGATTCAGGCTGAGTTTCATCTCTGACAAACTTTCAGTGTTCAGCACATACCTATAAATACCTAGTAAGAACAAAGCCCAAGACAACTGCTCTGGTAATTGCTAGATTGCTGGCTATTACCTTTGAGCTGTTGAGGTTGTGAAGATAAGAAACATGAAAATGCAAGTCACAGAAATGTGGGGAAAGAGGAAGAAAAGGAGAGGGTTGGGAAGGAAGGGGAAAGGAAATGGAGCAATCCCCTTCCCTCCTTTTGCAAAGAATGTGAGATACTTTGTGTGGTTAATATTGCTCATCTGACAAAAAACATTTAAACAATTTTTAAGTTTTCAGTGAAGTTATTGTAAAATAGCAGTGCTTAGAATAGCACACCATTATTAATTCTGAAATTGTTTCCAAGTCCTCCTTTTCCTCCTACTCCACACATTACATAGACACTGTTACTGTTATTTTTATGCTTAACTCCCTGGATAGCTGGCAATGAACAAGGAAGTATGCTCATATAATAGAATCAGGAAAAAATACATTATTGAATTCTGCTTCAGTTACATAGGTCTATAGCATGTATAGGGAAGCCTGTTCCTCTGCTCTGGACTGAAACTGATTTAGCTGAAGGTAATAGTAGCCCCTTAGATTTTTCAGCATTTGAATCAGTTTAACAAATTTCTATTTGTTGACCTTTTTCAATTGCCTGGGCACTTCCATTGTCTACTCGACAGTCAAAGTTGACCTGACTGGAAATATCAAGACTTGCCTGCATAAAGCTATTGCACTATCATCTTGTTTTCACAGGAGTAGGTGTAAAGTTATAGATTTTTATCCAAGCCTGTCAAATAATTGTGGTCATGTAGGAATCATAACATTACAGAACGATTTGGGTTGGAATGGACCTTAACGACTGTCTAGTTCCAACCCCCCTGCCACAGGCAGGGACAACTTCCTCTAGAACAGGTTGCTCAAAGCCCTGTCCAACCTGGCCTTGAACACTTCCAGGGATGGGGCATCCACAACTTATCTGGGCAACCTGATCTGTGCCTCACCACCCTCCCAGTAAAGATATTTTTCCTAATGTTTAATTTAAATCTCTCCTTTTTCAGGATAAAGTGGTTCCCCCTTGTCCTGTCATTACATTCCCTTGTGAAAAGTCCCTCTCCCTCTTTTTTGTAAGCCCCTTCTGAGTGCTGGAATGCTGCTGTAAGGTCTTCATGGAGCCTTTTATTCTCAAGGCTGAACAAGCCCAACTGTCTCAGCCTGTCTTCATAGGAGAGGTGCTCTAGCTTCTGATCATCTTTGTGGCCCTGCTCTGGACTTGCTTGAGCAAGTCCATGTCCCTCTTGTTTTGGAGGCCCCAGAGCTGAATGCAGTGCTCCAGGTGGGGTCTCACAAGAGCAGAGTAGAGGGGCTGAATCAACTCCCTTAACCTGCTGGTCATGCTCATTTTGATGCAGCCCAGCATATGGTTGGTTTCTGGGCTGTAGCTGCACATGCTGAGTCATGTTCAGCTTCTCATCAACAAACACCCCCAGGTCCTTCTCCTCAGGGCTGCTTTGAATCCAGTCTCTGCCCAGCCTGTATTTGTGCTTGGGATTGCCCTGACCTAGGTGCGGGACCTTGCACTTGGCCTTGCTGAACTTCATGACGTTTGTACTGGCCCACCAGCCTGTCAAGGTCCCTTTGGATGAAATCCCTTCCTTCCAGCATGTTGGCTGCACCACAGAGCTTAGTGTCATCTTGTAAATGACAAGTTGGTTTTACCTGAAGTTTTTGCCATGATGTTATCGTGTCTCCTATTGGCACAGGGCTGGTGGGAGTGTGATATTGCTGCCCTCAGAAAATGCATCAAGCTTGTAGTGCCACCCAGTTCGTACTGGTCAGGAGAAGGTGTAAATGATGAAGTACACTTCGGTGTCTTTATTTACTGGGATGCATACCCTCGTGTGGCAGCCTGCATGTATTGCATCGACATGGAAAAGGGGAGGCTTGGAAAGGTTCAAAATACCTTTGCCATTACTGTGGGAAAATTCAGCACAAATAGATGTCATGACGTATATCTAAAGGAAGGGTCAACTGCCAGAGAGAAGGAAGAAGCTGCTCATCATTTTGCTTTTTCTTTCTGTGAGCTTGAATGGGTTGAGCTCAGAATCAGGCCTCATGGATTTTTGTTTTTCCCCAGATATTTGGGAATGGTCATCTGGGATGGTACTAAGAACAAGCCAAAACAACTCTTATCTTCCTAAAAGAAAAAGTATTCTCACTTATGCCTGCGACTCAAATTAATTTCACTTACCATATGAATCAAATATGAATCATGATGGATAGAAGCATAATTCTTGATTGTCTTGTAATCATTTGATCTTTCTGAAAGCCCTGTGTATGTATATGCTAGGTGATTTTTTTTATTTTTATTTTTTTACTATATCAGTACATTTTAACCTGTCATTACATTTTTTCTGAACCAAAAATATTTTTCTGTAGTGTATTCAACATCTTCATTCTACAACTGTTCATAATTCACCATTTATACTGCCATAAAAGGCTACATCTGTTGAGAGGGATTGAGGCAATGTTTACACCTAAGCTAGCGTAGGACTAGGCATTATAATAACAAGATTATAAAATATTTCAGTCACCACTTTGAATACAAGTGTATTTACTCACTGGATTTCTTAATGTGCATTCCTTCATAGGGAGCTGGAAAAACAATGCAGTCTTATCTGTGATAGGAAAAAAGTTGTGTCAAAATTAACATGACTGACAGGCTTGGAGAGAGCATAAGAGTAGTATAAGCACCGTGGTTTGTTCTGATGTTTTACAAAACACACATGGCTGTCACTAAGGTGTGGCTTCTATCTGTTCCTGGACTGAGCTGAGTCCCTTGAGTGTTCCTTATAGGTATCCAACTTGATTTTATGACGTTAATTTGCATTTGGCTTCAGTCTCTCACATTCCATGGTGTTTGAATGGAGCTGGACACAAACTTAGAACTGAGTATTGTCATGGCTAAATAACATGATGCTGTGTCTGGTTAAAGAACCTTTGGCTAATTTTGAGCAAACTGGCATGTGTTCACAATGTAGGGCAATTTTATGCCGAAGCCTAGCACAAATTCTGGAAGCAATTGAGGAGGGGATGGCACAGGGAGCAAACAACCCTTGCCTCTCTGCTCAGTTTGTCTGCATTGTGCTGCTGCGGCTGTACCACTTTCACTGCTAGCTTGACAAACAGGCTAATATCTTGGCCAGTGCTGCAGCATGTTCACATTTCTCTGCTCTAGAGTACTTTTTCCAGTCTTGAATCACTTCTTTCACTCTTGCTTGCACTGCTTGCAAGCATGCACTTGACCTTTATTACCATACTCTAACACCAGGCTTATCAGTACCGGATCCACTAACTTGCATTCTTTTTTCCAGCAGTTGAGATGACTTTCTGGATCTAATCTTACTCAGAGGTATTTTTCAGATTCATTACTCTTCTGATTCATTTCTTTTGGCTGCATAGTTTTTATTCATTGTTTGTAGATGTAAAAACCTTGCATTTTGCTGAATTGAACTGTGACTTTGAATTTTGGCTCTTCTCTCCCCCCCCCCCCCCCATTTCTTAGCTGTTTCTTAACATTTTTAACATTCACTTTATCAATACTGTGTAATAGTGATCTGTAGTCATATTTTGTCTTGTTGCAGTTGTCCTGGGTTCAGCAGTAGCAGTCATTTTTCTCCTTCTTGGTAGCTGGTGCAGTGCAGTGTTTTGACTTTCAGCTCGGGAACAGAGCTGATAACAATGATGTTTTGGTTTGGCCAAGGAATTTGTGAGCCTCATGCTCTGCCAGGGAGGAGGGGAAGCCGGGAGGAAGCAGAGACAGGACAGCTGACCCAAACTGACCAAAGAGGTATTCCATACCACAGCACGTCATGCCCAGGAGGTAAACTGAGAGTTGCCCAGAAGGGCTGGGAGACTGCAGGGTTGGAGGAGGTATCGGTCAGAGCTTGGTCGGGCTGGGGGGGCGAGTTATCGGTCGGCTGGTGGTGAGGTGTTGTATTCTCTTCCCTTGTTATTTCCTTTATCATTATTATCATTGGTGGTAGCAGTAGTGATTTGTGTTATACCTTAGTAACTAAACTGTTCTTATCTCAACCCGTGGGAGTTGCATTCTTTTCGATTCTCTTCTCTGTCCCTCCAGGAGTAGGGGGAGCACAAGAAGGGGGGGAGGTGAGTGAACAAGCTGTACAAGTAAGCTATAAGAGGCATGTGAAGCACTGTCTACACTCAAGATTTTCCTTTAGCCTAAAATCTCACCACTTTGTGGATCATAGAATCATATAATTGCTTAGGTTGGAAAATATGGGGACATCCTGCATTTGGACTTCAGATCTGACCTATAAGATGCTCCACATAGCAGTGTACATGCAAACATTGGGATTTAACAAAATTGCAAAGCTTACAGACAGTGAAGTTTGAAGCCACTCGGTCTTAGAGACAAGGCTTTCTTGTAGATCTATGACTGATCTCATGGCCATTTTCTCTTTCTTCTCTTTCAGTGGTCAAAGTTTCAAGTTGCAAAATCTTCTGTTATACAGCCTGAGAGGCAAATAAATAGATGAACTCAAGGACTGCACATGTAGTAAGTATGAAACTATAACTTTACCATCAGGGGATACAACAACATATGAGTCCACAAAGAATAGTCTTTGGGATAGTGCATCATAGAGATCCATGCCAGAGTCCAAAAATTCTAGTGGCCTACTTCTGCTACCAGTATCATAGGATTGCCAACACGCTGTCCTAAGAAACAGCTTTTAATTTAGTACATGCTCCATTCAGAGTTTAAATCCAGACTTATAGTGTGGCTGGTGTAGGAAAACAGCTCTGAAAAAAAAAACAACAGAACAGCAAATGTTTCCCCTTCAAATTCAGAGCTCGCTTATACAGAGCTTGCTTAGGCTTTTCCAGGTCTTTAGGGTTTACATAATTTATATCTCACTTCTACACAACTTCATAAGTTGTCTCTAAGCTGGTCCAAGCTGGTGGGGCTGCAAGGTTTTTTTTCTCCTCTGTGGGGTTTCAGTAATTCCTGTTATGGAATGAGCATTATTTTCATCAGTACAGCTGTCCTGGTTTCAGTTGGAATAGAGTTAACTTCCTAGTAGCTGGTACAGTGTTTTAGCTTTAGTCTGAGAACAATGCTGATAACACACCAATGTTTTAGTTGTTGCTAAGTAGTGCTTACTCTGATCAAATATTTTTCAGTCTCTCATGAGACTGTGCCCAGTGAAGAGGGCACAAGAAGCCAGGTGGGAGCAGCCATTCAATAGTAGTTATGTGTGTTTCATAATACTTAAATGATAATAACATATCTGTAATTGTATGCGATAATTATGCAAAACGGTATAACTAAGTCAGCAGTAGTGATATGCTGGTTAATTATTTTTTTAGGCAATTACTCTCTTAGTAATGTATTGCTTAATCATTGGAGTCTCTTACATCAGTAACATGCCAAGGCTGCAGGTTACAGTGTATGAGTTAGAGCCATAAAGCAGCAATATCCAAAGTAGAACATACTTAAACCAGCAAGGATATAAATATCAAATCTTATTTTGTAGTGTTGAACTGTAGATATGAAAAAGGCTATCTGCCTTGTCAAATTGTTTAGATATTTAAACAAGCAATTAGTTTAATCAATGAGAATTGCAGTTACTGCCTCAGTTCAAGCTCCATTTGAAAAGACATTTTCATTTCTTATTCTTGCATAAATTTGGGTTCTTTCACAATTCCAATAAAGGAAATAAAAATTGAAATCCCCAGATCAACGGAAATACTACGTTTCTTCCTTGAAAATATTGTTTTTTTAGAAACACTGCAGACAGATTGCTTTCTCAGATCAAAAAGTTGAAAAAAAAGCACTGTTAAAGTGCACTTCAGGAATATGTTTGTTTCCTGAGACAATGCATTCAACTGTAAAGTTAGTTTGAGGATAATACATATAATTCTGGTATAATAAAATTATTTCATTGCAGGAACCAGAGAGGTATGAAATCACCTCTTGCATTACACCATCTATTGATCATGAAACAGCAGATTGCATAGTTTGATAATCTGTTGGAAAATTACTTTGCTGTAATCTGTCTTGTTCCAGTCAGAGGAACTATGTATTTCTTGTATACAACTAATAAAGCAGGACTTTACTGAACACAAATATTGCTGGAAGTTTACAAGCTAGAAATTCTAAATAATTTATTTTTTTAATTTTTTTTTACTTTAAAAAGTAGTGTGGAGATTCAACTCCTCCAAGGAAGGATCCAAGGAGATCAAATACAGAAGGCAGGTGAAGCAGCAAGGCTGAGAGGTGGGGGAAGCAGACCAAGCAGGGGATCAAAGCAAAGGAAATCAAAACCAGGACCATGGAAGCTTTGCTTGATAGGCAAACATTTCTTCTCTGACTGCTCTATTTGCCAGGAACTTTGAATCTGATTAAAACACTTTCACAAAATTGGTTGTAACAAAATATTTGCTCCTAATGAAGTCATTACTTTTGAAGCTGAAGGAAACTTACACAAATTAATACCTTTCTCAATTACTGTACAAATTAATAGATCTCTAGAGGTTATTTTCTAGTTAATGGTGCCTGAAAGTTAGAGGAAAATGTTTCAAGTTGGGAGAAGTTTGGACAGAAGTAGGGAGATGCAAGTACAGCAAATACGATACTGAAGCAAAAACGCTAACATACATACAAATAGTTTGACAAATTGAACAGCATATGCCAAAGAAATTGATGTACATGTGAAATGCACCAATACATGTGCTGTTTGTTGGGGTTTTTTCTTTTTTTTGGGGGGGGGGGGTGTTTGTGGTTTTTGAGCTTATTTTAAATCACCAGTATTTTTTATTTTCTCTGAGGTGAAGTGAAACTCATGACTTCAGCTGGTGGCACTAAGGAAACCTACCAGCCCTGGAAATGGGTCATCTTATGTATGCAGTCTGATGAAATAAGGGCTACAACTATGTACCAGCAGGGAGGGAACAATTTTCTTCCAAAATGGAAAACAAGACAGTTTCAGACACTTAATTCTGGTGAATGTGCATGTGTGTACATCTACTCCATCTGTAGTCATGGACAACCAAAACTTGGACTTAAACTTTATGTTTGTTCTAATCAAGTATTTATCATGATAAAGCAGTAATTTTACCGTACATCTGTATTTTCAGTAATATGATTATGGTATTCTTGTAAGCTATATCATCACACTAAATGCCTACTTTTGTACTAAAAAATGAACATTTTTTAATACCTATAAGCCATGTTATGTAGTAATTTCCTAAGTAACATAAATATGTTATAAAAGGTGTATAAATTTCCAATTTTTCACCAATGTTTGCTTAAAGTATTCTCTGTATAACTGTGGGTATCATTTACACAGAAACTGGCATTCTTAGGTCTCAGAAAAGTAATCTGTATTACATGAACAAATAATGGTAATACAGAACTCAAAACCAAGGCATTCTGCACTAATTCATCTTTTTTTTCTCAAAATGTGGCAAATTAATGTTTGGATTTTTTTTTTAAAGCAATATTTTAATGTTAACTCTAAGCAAATACTGTGTTAAAGCTGAGTTTCCAAAGCCAGACCCCCATGTTTTTAGTGTGCCTGACATGAATTTTATCCTATTTGCTCATGTAGATGATAACTCAGTCGTGCTGCTGCACGCTGTGGTGTCAACTCTCAAGCTGCCTGAGGGAGACAGCAGGAAAAGTCCTCACTTTACCACTTGACCCTCTCTTGTCTCGGTGTATGTTTAACCTTGTGGCTTACTGCTTGCTTCAGATATTTGTAAAGGAAAGGAGGGCTGAAACAAAAAAGATAAAATTTGGCAGGTGGTGCAGAGTTCATTTTTATCAAGAAGTCTGGGACAGCCATTTGAGTGCTAACAGTGGGCCAGTTCAGGTCAATGCTGTACATATTACTGCACTTGCTGTGCAGTCTGTCTTTGAACTGCTAAAAAACTCCAGTTCCTATTAAGAAACTTTAGGTCTGTTCAGTAGGAGTGAACTGCCTGAAGGGTCTGTGTAATGGCATAACATATATAGTTACTTCAGAGTGGCTGTGCTGTTAGCTGCTGGTGTCCATATTGTGTTTATACCAAACTTCACAAGTCTCATCTACCCTTGTAGCAAGCAACATGGGCATTCCTCTGAGAAAGGTCTATATTGACTTGCTCTATAATGAAATATCAAAATGCTATCACAAAAATGCCAGGTAAGACAGTTAAGGCAATGTGAACTACAGATGGTGCTGTATCCAGACTCTGTAAAGAAGTTCACCCCTGAGGTCACACCAAATCACAAGTCATTCCACAGAAAGGGATAATGACTTGCTTCCCAGCTGTTCCCGGGTTAAACTATGTGGGCAGCTGATGAATGCTTCTGCACCTCATTGTGAACATGTTCTACAAACAGATTAGGTGCTTACACACTGCAGTAACAGGAACCCAGTCAGAACTGCAAGTAGAAATCCACGTAAGTAGGTGCCTGATGGATTAGCAGGTGCCAGGTTTTGAGGTCTCTTCTCACTGTAACGCTGTGTGTTAATGACTAAATCTTTTGCTAGCCTATACCTTACATGATAAACTGTACTGGGGATGTTTGAGAGAAATGCAAGGTGCTCTATGCACCCTGTGGTGCCTCATCCTAAGAGACTAGATTCAGCAATTCTTACAATTCTGTTGTATCACAGTAACTGGTGATCTTCAGCAAAAAAGTGAAAAATGTAGAGATACTGAAAATATGATTGGACATGGTCCTGGGCAAATGCATAACTACTAATATAAAAAGGATTGCAGGAAGTTCTCAGCTTCTGTGAAAAATGTGGTTACTGTCTATGTTGTTACAGGGGAAGGTTTGAAAATATCAAAGGAGTGCAATAAAAGGATCAAGATAAAAGAGAAAAGAAATATGTATGTTTTAAAATTGTACAGTATTTACCCGGTCTGAATATCTTAGGGGACCTGGCTCATGATTTTGGAGCATTTAGGACATATCATTGATGGCTAAGGTTCATTCAGGTCACTTGTTGGGACATCCTTAAATAATCTGGTATCTGTTATAGAGCTAAACTACCAAAAGGCTTCCTTATTTGAACAGAATCTTCACCTGCCCAGCTGATTTAGCTTTTATCTGGGTTTTTGTTGCTGAAAATAAATGAAGCCTCTTGCAGAAAACTGAGAATCAGCCCCACAAAATGTAATTTGCAGGAAAATTGGTGAGGGAAACCTCACAAATTACTTGGCCTGGAACTGACGTGCCATTGGAAGGGAGATTTTAAGTCCAATAAATGAAAGTCTCTGGAGACCACAATAAAATGTGATTTTAGTGACAGTGCATGTGTATGAAAATTCACTGCAGTAGCAGACATCCCAGGTGCCTATTTTATCAGGAATTGTTATGCTGCTCAGTGTTCCAGGAACAGTTCTGGACAATGAAATAGCTTTTGCGTTCAAGGAGGTGACATTTAGTCACCAGGTATTTTGCTGCCAGGCATAAAGTCCCCTGCTTGTAAAAGGGATTTGTTTTAAAGAAGAGAGTGCATGTATGTTATTAACTGGAGACAAAGGGTAAACTCTTAAATTAAATGTGCTGCAGCTCATCAATATGTTGAGCTCAGCATCACTGATGGCAGGTGATGGGGAGGTCTGAGTTCCTGCTGAGCTTACTTAGAGAAATGACTACCACTGAACCTCACCAAAGATTTAGTTTGAAATCTTGCCTTCGTGAATACATATATCAAATATAAGAATCTAATAAAGTGAGAGTGTCTATCTGAATTTGCCTCTGATGAATACAAACCACAGAGCAAGTAGTCATTTATATACCAGTGCTCAGTGGAAGGCTGCATCCTGTGGGAACCGATGTAATTCAGCAGTCTTCTCAGCTCCGGGAGCAAATAAATAAGAAATAGTAAGCAAACAGTTACAGTAAAGCTAATTAAACCAAAGCAAATTGATACAGACCAAAAAGCCCCTCCAAAATGTATTCTGACCAGAAAACCATTTTATAAATTAAGGAATCTTGCATTCATGGGAAGAATCTTGTAAGTAAAAGGTGGAACAATAATGTGATTCGTAATAACATTATGGGGTTGGGTGCTCTGAAGAGGTCTGACAGGCAGGCTCATGACACAGCCCTCAGACATGCCTGCTGTGAACAGTGTTGAATACTGTCACTGTTCCTCAGCTGTGACAAATAGAAGTAGAGCTAGAAAGAAAGAGATACAGAGAGAGAAAGAAATATTTCTTTAATTTTTAAAAAGTTTTAATATGAATCATAAGAAAAATGTGGTTTAGCACAAAAGCCTGTTGGGAAGTTAGTCATTATTTGTAAAGATTTGACCAGGAAGCCTATAGAGATTAAAATGCAATTTAATATTTACTGGGGAAAAAGCATTACAATTTTCGGTTTCTTTTCCACTTTCTTCACCTGTTGGATTCTATTTTGGATTGCAGGTATAAGAAAGCAGACTCATGCTGCAGCAGGAGCTCCTGCAGTTTTAAAACCCAGGGACTGTTCTAACATTGAGGATTCCTGTGGAGACACACTGACTTTCGCTTTCATTTGCACTGGTTAATGAGCCTGTAAATTGAATTAGCTCAGTCTAAGTGCTCAAAATCCTTAGCTGAAATGAAAACAAGATTAGTATAGTGTATGGAGGCTATGCTTATTTTGGTGTCTTTGGTTTCCTGAGGAATGCAGTAAGGCTGAAATAATAATAGTAATAGCAAACAAATAAGTGACTGAAGGTATATAATTCATTATAATGTACAAGCCGACGTATTAAACACTGTTCAAATATCAGAGTGCTGGGTACTCAGCTGATGAATTGGTGTTTTCTGGTTCTAAAGAGATTAAGGGCACTGTATTTGTGGTTCCTCTCCCCCAGTTCTATGGTATGTGCCTATCCTTTTGGACGATGTTTGGCAATGTTTAGCTTTTTGTTTTTTTTTAATAGCAAGTGAGTGGCCCAGGGAAATGACTGCAAATTAGAGTTGTAAATAACTGGATTTATGGTAGCAACAGTGCACTGAAGCAGAAGGAAAAATCTGGACAGCACTGCACCATTTTTTTTCCCAGTGATTTTGAAGGAATCAGTGCCAAAAGAAGAAAACATAATCTGTCCTCCTAAGCTTTTCCTTCTTCTATCGATCAAAAAGTACTCATTTTTCTGTTAGTAAACAGAAAAGGAAAGGTTCTCTCCTCTGTTGGTGGTGCCTCTCTAGCCCCCTCTGCACCTGCCTGGGGCTGCTGTGTGCCAATCTCACCCAGTGACTGGCTCCAACAGCACTTGACATCCCTGAGCCCACATGAATCACCAGCCCAGGCTCCTTCATTTGCACTAAGCTCTGAATTTCTGTTGTTATAAGGCAGCAATCATTGGCATGTTTTCGTCAGTCCAGACAAGCATTTGCTGACATTATTTCCCTGAACATGGTAAGGGTTTCTGAATCACAGAATCAAATTAAGGCAATTCCCAATTCAGTGGCTGAGATCCACAGTCTAATTGACTTAAAGATTAATCCCTCTTGCAATTATCTCAGGCATTAAACAGACCAATATCCTAATCACCTGCCCTCTGCCTACTTGTCCCGGTTCAAGCCCAGCCGTGCACCAGCTCTCTCACTCTCCCCCCTTCCTCCCCCCAGCTCCCAGAGGGATGGGGAGGAGAATCGAAGGAATGTAACTCCCATGGGTTGAGGTAAGAACAGTCCAGTAACTAAGGTATGACACAAACCACTGCTGCTACTACCAATAACAATAACAATAAAGGAAATAACAAGGAAAGAGAATACAACTGCTCACCACCCACTGACCGATACCCAGCCTGACCTGAGCAGTGATCTAACCCTTCCGGGTAACTGTCCCCAGTTTACATACTGGGCATGAAGTGCTGTGGTATGGAATACCTCTTTGGCTAGTTTGGGTCAGGTGTCCTGTCTCTGCTTCCTCCCGGCTTCCCCTCCTCCCTGGCAGAGCATGAGGCTCACAAAATCCTTGGTCAGGGTAAACATCACTGAGCAGCAACTAAAACCATCGGTGTTATCAGCGTGGTTCCCAGGCTGAAAGTCAAAACCATAGCACTGCACCAGCTACCAAGAAGGAGAAAAATGACTGCAACTGCTGAACCCTGGACACTAGTCTTTTTCTGTTTACCCTAGACTTAGTTATTTGTTACTGTCAAGTGGAAAAGTTAAAGCAGTCTCACCTCTTCTGTGTCCATGGATGGCTCTTACCTTTGAGAAGGCAGGGCTATTAAACTCTCCTCACAGGCACACAAGACATAGCTGATATGTTTCTGATATCATGAAGGCTGAATGAAGTGTTAGCCTTTCCTTTCCAACTAGCATTTAATACATTTGCATATACGTAAATAACTCCTTGCCAAAAATTGTATCTTAAATTAAAAATTTAATTGTGGGATTGGACATATTTTCTTATCAGTTACTGGCCATATGGGAAAACAGTGTATGCAGATTGTCTTCCTCAAACAGGGGTCAGTCTGATGTTTACATACATGAACAGCAGTTAAAAAAACCCAAATTCACAAGATTTTGGACTCTTTCTTTTCTTGGAAATGATCTGAAGACATGGAGAACAAACAATATATAAGAATTTATCAAGTTTTGAATAAAAGAAATTCACAGAAAGAATACTAGTGGTAATATTTACTAGTAGCAATAGAACTAAATGAAAGTCCTTTGTCTTTTTTTCATCACTCTTATTCCTACGTGCGAAATAAGAGCTAAGCTGCATTATTGTAGGTTACTACCTTTAGAGTATCTACTGTCTACAGTCACAATAATGATGTCGTTTTCTAAAGAGGATAAAATGATAGGAAGAAAACTTTGAATGTGATTTTCTTCTGTGAAAGCAAGAAATCAAAGAAATTTTAAATCACCAGTAGTCATATTTTTGACTCAAAAATCTATGCAAAAAATACTACATAGTGGAATGTTTGAGAAAGGCATGCAAGATCGGTGCTTCAAATCATATTTAGGGTTTTGATTGACATTTGCATGCTCAGCAGCAGATTTTCCATACAGTGTGCAAGCAGTAGCTTGTGTGTACTCCCACAGAAGAATAAATATGACCAAAAGACGGCTGCTTACATGTTAGCATTGATTCACTCTGAATTAAAGTCCCAAAATAAATATTGCCTATCTAAAAACCCAGGTGGATATAAACTGACCTGAAAAACATTTTTGTAATCTAAGAATAAAATTTAAAGACCACAAGCCTACTCACAGTATTTATAAATACTTTTTGTTTCTTTATAAGAATCTCAGAGTTCTTCCAGTAAAAGTACATAATTAAATCTTTCTTGTCTCCAAGGAACATTTAAGAGATGTGTTTAAATAAGGTCACTCACTAATGAAGTATTGACAGCTCAGCAGTAGGACTCAGCAGCTGTTTAACGGAACATAACAACATGAGGGGAAGACCACCACATATAAAATTTAACAATGCAGCATTCAATGATTTATTTAGAATTTATTCAAAATATTGGAAGCAACATGTAGGCCTAAGATACCTTCCTTACAAAAAGGTCTATAAGGATTTTGTGCCTGGAATGCATATGTGTTTATGAGTCGAGAGATGAAGTTTGATAGAATTTGTTTTAAATTTTATTAAGTTGATATTACCCAGAGATGCTATCCATGAACATGGGTAGCCTGGAATGCTATCATGGATAGCTATTAACAAACATAATTAATCGTATGAGAAAGAGCAGTATTAAACTGAATTTCACCAGAGTTAGTTCTTTCCACCCATTTTATTTCAATGTAACTGAATGTCAGATGCCTTTAATCCCTATACTTGTGTTGTTTTCATTTTTCAGTTATAGGCCTAACGCAGAAAGATGGCCTGTGTCTCTAGGGGGAGCTAAGAGAAATAGATGCATGAGGAATCTTATGACAGGGTTCAGGTATCTTTGCTTCCGTTTCATGTGGAGTTCTGAGAATGGAAATGACTCTCAGAAGCTTTCATATTGATTTTTTCATTTTTGTTCACAACAAACAGGGACTGTTAGCAATCCCTGAAAATTAGCCTTGAAAAATACCATGAGTCTGTGCATCATTTTTCTTTCCAAGCAAAGAATTATTATCTTTTTAAAGTTCCTGTTGTTCCTTTGTCATTGAAGCAATGAAAAATTAAGAATGGGCACAGAAGAGGATGTTCTTCCTAATGAATCAGTGCTTCCTGTAGCAGGTTCTTCTTCCAAATCTTTGGTAGTATTTGGATTGTGACATTTGATGGGCAGTCAGATTTTAGGCCAGATTTCAAACAAACGTGTTATAAACCACACCAAAAAAGAGGGGAGCACATTTTCACATTTAATAAGTTTAAGCAGAACTTACAAGAAATGTTTACAAATATTTTGCTCTTCTAATCTCCATTTTTTTTCTTTTGCCACACAACCTCACCTATAGTTTCCCATATTAATGACAGTAAACCTGATCTGAGATGGGATCAAGCAGAGCCATTGTGGAAACATCAGACAGAAAACAATATTTTTGTCGTATATTTTCATGGTTGCTACACAGCAATCCTTTAGTTGACAGTGACCCTCAGATACATCCTGCGCTAGATTCTGGCATCTAGACCTTCCTCAGGGCTCACTTGTCGTGCTCAGTTGGGAGGTAGATTGTGGGAGAGGTGTACGTTCTGTTCTTCATCTTACAATGAGTAGGACTGGACTGAATGTCTGTACTGAATATGTGGCCCCACGGACCGGTAAGTTCACAATTCACTGCGGTGTTACTTGCGTAGACAGAACTTAATGTCTTGCTTAATAACTAGCCAGTACATTATATAAGGGAACAGTCTGGGTGAGCAATTACCTCTTATGACATGCTTTTTTGTTCTCTGCTGAATTTTTTTTTTTTTTCCTGATTCATTTTATCTATAAAACAATCTTTTTTCATAGAACATTTCTTTCCTCTACAAATTGCTGCTAGAATGGAAATATTTTTCTGTCACTATTTTTCCTGTTCAACTAGAACACAGGAGGAAAATATATCAAAGGTCTTAATGGAGATCAGCATAAAAATTCAATCTTATTCTGGACTCTAAAATTTCTGACCACCAAAGATTTTGATGGCCAGCTACTGATTAAAGCTTATGGAGAGAGAGCTAACGCCTAAACACAGCCTTTGGTGATGACTTATGTGACTAGAAAAAGTGGAGCTACAAACAGTGAATTTTAAGACTGGTTGTGTTAGAGAAGAAATAAACAATTATCCTTGTTATGAACCACAGGACATGGATCAAGGTTCCCAGCCACTATTCCTACTATTCTTACTACTGTAGTCAGTAGGCTAGAAGTATGACATACTGTCCTGAAGGAGAACTGGTCTGTACCTCATATAACTCAGATATTTAACACATTTAAGAGCTGATCTTTTAATTTATTTAGAGTAAATAAACAAAACACTTCTTCAGCAGAAGCTGAACTACTGCATAAAGACAGAAGGACTTCATGAGCTGCTGCTTCTGCATTTGGCTCTGCAGCTTGGCTCCTGTGTAAACCTACTGTGGAAAAAAGAAAAAATAAAAGAATATGCTTGAATGGCTGTGAATTTCTAGTTAAAGATAGTCTTTGACTACCTTTCCAGGTACAATGCAGAGCACTTCTACCTAAAGAGTTTGGAAATGGAGGCTTTCTGCTACCCCTGCAAGAAGGGTAGCAGAAAGATCCCATATGTCTTCTTACCTCCATTTGCACTTGTGTACATGGCCTAGATACATGTGTTGATTTCCTCTTTCAACTCCTTCATTATATAAATTGAAAAAACAATGCAACCAACTCACTGATGTAAAGAGTAATAGAGACACAGAAACCCTGCCATTCTGTCTAACAATGGTTTATCAGAAGTTAAATGAAATCTACAAATAAAATGAAATGGCAGTGTAAAGCACTTGTCATATGAATAATTAGACGTTATAATAGCAACAGTATGGTCTGTCTGTTTTCATCTGTAGTATTTCAGTTTAGCAGCTGCTATGCCTAGCAAAGAGCTGCCAGATGCAGAAGTTCCCTGATGGGTACCTGAACATGCTCTTTGTCCTCTTGACCTTCACTACAGTTAAAATGTTATTCTGGACCAGCAGAAAAGTAGACAGATGTTTTGCCAGCTTGGCAAATATAAATATTCCTTCTCTGAAAAAGTGGGAAGTGCACTATATTTGTCTCAGCTAGAAACAATATTTGTGTTCACTCTTCAAACCATCTGCTTTTGTAATATCTAAAGCATAGATCATGTTGTTCAAAAAATTTACATATTTGTAACTGAACAAACTCAACTTTCCACACACGCTTTTACAAACCAAAATACCTGCTTCCCAACAATAGATGGGAAATGTAGGGCTCTTAAATATCTGGGTTCTGATGACTGCTCTGCTAATTGTGCTTTAATAATTAGAGATTACAGATTAGGCTTCTGATTACTACCCATGTAATATAGTCAGAGGCAGTTGCAAACAGACTTTGTAGAGTGAAGAAACATTAGTATCACAAGACATGTCACTGTGAATCCATGCCATCTGTGTAATGACGAATGACACCAGCTTGGATGGTATCAAGTCAGCCTACAGATTTTCTATATATATTTAATAATCTGCAAATACATAAGGCAAAATGGCCCTACTTACACATTACATCAAAACAGAGAGTGTAACCCTTTGTCATAGCGTAAACTGGTCTATTAAAATTATCACATCATCATAAATGAAGAAGGCACTTGTTTATTTCAACCTATTTTATTTCTTTCTTCTTTGGGCATGTTTCTGTCTCATATTCACTATTCACCTTTCATTTTACTGCTATTTTAATACTACCAGTTCTATCAGTTCTTTATAACTTTTATTGTCTAATCAATGAGAATGTCATGAGATCCATTTTTACAGTAGTTTCAAATAACATATTTACGTTTCTTCAGAAAAATGCAAACAATCTTTGCTGCTTAAAACACATGGCTAAATACTCTCTCAAGAATTTTGCTACAGTTTAATGTTATCAATCTGTGGTCCTTTCCTGAGGTGAAGCTGGTAATAATGGAGAGTCTAGGACAGAATCTTTACCTGTATAAGCTGCTGAAATTGAAGTATATATGTGTATATATATATGATGAACTCTGACAGCTAGATCTCACCTATATATTAAAGAAATAATGTCAGGGTTATAAATGAGACTAGAATCATGGGACACCTTCTGCTAGACCAGGTTGCTCAAAGCCCTATTCAGCCTGGCCTTGAACAATGCCAGGGATGGGCAGCCACAGCTTCTTGGCTCAACCTGTTCCACTGCTTCACCCTCACAATAAAGAATTTCTTCCTTATATCTAACCTACTTTTCATCAAATGAAATAATGCTTTGAATGAAAAAAAAATTCTTTAAAGAAGCTAGAAAAAGATACATACAAATATAACGACTGGCAGGATGCAGTGTCAAAATGGGTAAGTGGAGTTAGTGTCAGCATTAGCTACAGATTTTATTCTATAGGAGGGACAGAGATGCTTAGTCAGTTCATCCTTTCTGTCTTTGTTCAGAACATGCACGCAGCAGATGGTACAAATATATTCATTTAAGGTCTTTGAACTCTCAAGTGTCATATCATGAATACAATCATGAGTACACACGAGTCTGTAATCTATTTTGTGCTGGCTCTGTGCACTTACCCCCAAAGTCACATGTTTCTTCAGATAAGGTCCACAGCTGGAACATCAAGATGAAATCCCAATGAAAGTGTGTGTACATGCCTCTATCAGGGGTACACTCCACAGTCAGTTAACTTATTTTGCTGCAGAGAAAACTGTGCATTCAGTTTCCCATTTGTCATAACCAAACATAAAAATAATGGAATTGCCGTGAAACTAAATGATGAACTAATTTCCTACTAACAGAGAATAAGATGCTAACAGTATTTGGAGTGTTTTTAAAATGTGATGCTGATTAAGTCTTCATTTATTCACTGCTACATTAACTCTTTAAATCACTCAGCATCATGTCCTTTGTACTACAGACTTTCCCAGTGGTTGCAACAAGAATAAAGTGGTTTCTATGTTAAAGAGTATATAGCATCAATTAGAGGGCATAAAAATATTATAAAAGTATTGTACAACATATTTCTGTTATCAAAGCTCAGAATTCTGTATCTGTGGCAATTCATTGCAAAGGACTTGAGTTTTATTATTTAATTAAAATTAATATAAAAAAATTACTGCAGGTTTCTAAGAGGAGATCTCTCAGATAATCATGGAAACACTATGATATAGTTAACTTTGGGTTTGGCACCAAGCAAAGTGGTTTCTTTAGGTATCTTGCAACCCTGCTTGGATAACTCCATAAAAGATATTTCAAAATATTAATTTTGCTACCAAGAATGTTCTTAGTTCTCAGTTTTTAGTAATAATAATCTGTACTTGTTAAAGCACCTGTGGGCAAGCAGCTATATCACAATCAGTGATTCAAACCACCCCTCCCAAATGAATTTCACAAGGTGTCTTATAACTGTATTCGTTATTAGTACAGACATTGATTCAAGCTATTTTTCTTCTCTGAAAGATGAGTATCAATACATTTTAACTCTCATAACATTATTTTTACCTTTTTTTCCTGTGTAAATCAATAATTGATAACACAGTGAATTATCTCTTTTAGAAAGAAATGTGACAACCACAAGAGCTATGAGATGCCACTAGTAATTTGTTTTTCCATTTTGTAGATGGAAAATAAGTAATTTTAGAGTTTAGTCACAAGAACTGTGATTTTGCTTAAGCTGAAGAGCAGTATTTTCATGCCTCTTGTTCAAAAGAAAGTTCCAATAACCACCACCTTAATTGAAGAAAGATTTGAGCCTGCATTTCCAAAGTCTTGGCCAGAAAGCCTCTTCAGGTGCTTGAAGCCCTGCAGCTGCTCGTGACTGCAGGCTGGTTTGGCTGAGTATCTAGGGACTCATTTCATACCTATACCTGTCAGGGAGTCACAGGTTTGAGGAAGCAATTCAGTATTCATGAGTCTAAAAAAAAAAATGAAGCTGGAGTGTGTAGGGAATGCTTGCCAGGAAAGTGAGAAGGAGGTGGAGTTCTTGATGCTGCTGTAATGAATGCTTTGCATTTTGCTTTAAATGAAGAAAATGCAGGAGTAGCACTGTAAGTAGGGATCATCATGCAAACTCAGGACCAGCCTGGGGGTCTAAGGTGCTACTACATGATAGTGAGTTGACATAAGCTAGAAGCCTCAAGCATGGCTTTGTTATATTTACATCTAGTGCTGGGTGCTTAACACCACACCAACCTCTACTTGTGATTTGCTGGGATAGGGTAATTTGCTTCCCCTGTGGTTGATTCCACCTTTTCTTTGGTTTATGCCTGTTGCCCCAATTAATTAGCTTTTTCCACTTCCTTGTTGAGATTCCTTGGCCCAGTCCCTTGAATAATTGACAAATTAGACAGAGGCTGTGGTTAATGTGTAGTACTAGCTGTGGCTCAGTTTTATTTAATAATGCTGTGTTACTCTGTGCAGTGAATTGTGACTAATTGCTTCTCCACTACTCTGCCAGTCTGTGAAAAGGCCAGCATTGCAAAAGACCGAATCAGAACTCCCCACCAAATCTCTGTAAGCATATTTAAAAGGTAAACTTTGGTGAATGAGGTCTGATTGGTAGAGGAATGAAGTGTTTTCATGAAAGAAATGTGCTCATCTCTGACCTCTTCAAGTTTGCAATTTTCCCCTCAGGTGTAATGATAGAATCAACTGGTTGGAAAAGACCTTTAAGATCATCAAGTCCAACCTTTACATTAGCACTGTCAAGTCTACCACTAAACCATGTACAAAACAGGTTTAACCTGCAGATCTTGTGAAAAGCTCTTCCTCTTTGTCTTTCTCAGCAAACAAAAACTGTGTTATATAAACCTGTGTAGTTTCTGTTATTTGGTTTATCACGTGTGGTTTTGATTTTTTATTTTAATCAATAAATATAATTTCTCCCTCTCTTGCTTGCTTTCTTAGTGGCAAAAAGTACACAATGGCTTTTTAATATTTAATTAATGGGATCATTTTACAGGTTTTAGTTTAAAGGTAACCATAGCACAAATACATTCATTATTAACTGCAGAACGGCAGGGTAGCTTCTTGGGAACCCTCTTTAGTATAATATGAGAACCCCTGTCAACAGAAAACAGCGCTGATATTGTTGTTAAGTGTGACAAACTGGCAAATACAATGGGCACCACACTGGAACAATGCAAACTGCTCATATCAATGGAAGAGGCGATGTTTAAAAGTGAGGTGAAGGGAGACAACGAGAGGCTCTCGAGGAAGGTTCGATTCCGTGTTGCATCCTCGCACAGTGGGAGAGTGCTGAAAGAGGTGTATGCCGACGGGGAGGCTGCTGACTCGCTGGACTCTGAGTATGCTAGTAGCTCGGAGACCGACCAAACCAGCCGGCTGAGTGAAGTGGATGGCCAGCAGAATGGACACGTAGGGTCTGAGTGTGACGAAAATGAGAATGAGCAGGACGACTTGCTCATTTTAGTCAGAGCCACTAAAGAGAGAGGTTTTGGTACAAAGCGAGTCAACATCCTCAGCAAAAATGGCACAGTCAGGGGAGTCAAGCATAAAGTCAGTGCTGGTCAAGCCCTCTTTGACAATTTGGCAAAAGTATTTCAGGTAGGTGATGCGGTTCTGCTGGCTTTAAGCCCTGTGTCTGTCCCTTTTAACTCCCCGTGTTATTCTTCCCTTTGTCCGAACCTCTCTCATTTTTGATTTCTCAATATTATACCTCATTCCCATTGCTATCCAATTGCTGCTGTTGCACAGAAGGGGCTCATTGCTCTATCTGGTACACGACAGCTCCACACTCCAAACTGACTGAATCTTTTCTTTCAAAATTGACCTAAGGTTTGCTGAGTTGAAATGTGTAAGCTGTGCTTCCCATCTATGGACCAGGAAAGAAACATAACATAAGAATTAACTGGGGCTTTATTGGAGATCTCTATAGATCCACTGTACACAGACAGATCCTGTTTCCACTCCTATTATATTAGTCCTAATGAGTTTACGATGTTATCTGCTGTCACCCACCTGTAAATATGTATACTTGCAAATTCCATTGTGTTTAAACTGCAAAGTAGATCAAATTAGATGCAGGATGGCAGCAATGATGGTTTTCCCACATGAAAACTTCAGAGGAATTAAACTGTAGTCAGTGGTCTCTTACTAACATCTTTTTTCCATTTATTTTGTAGAAGGAGCAGAATATCTGTATTTGAAAGAGTATATGCCATATTGATGCTTTACACAGAGAAACTGAGGCCTCAGAAAAGTCAAGATGAAAGTTCTAAAAAATTTAGCTCATGTATCTAATTTATCTATATACACCATTCAAGCCTTTATATCATTAATATACCACTGAAAGAGCAACAAATACGAAACTAAACACTTTCTAAAGGTTTTTATAATACAAAATTATGAAGGTCAGTTAAATTAACCTATAATTGGTTTCAAGGCATTGTTTTAAAAAACATTTATGCAGTTTTAAAGCACGAGAAATTTGATATTAGTAATGACTTTTTGTCAATTGAAATGAAATCTTCAGTTGTTTTGTACTTTGAGGCTAAGTAATTTCATAATTCATTTAGGAATGGCTATAGAATAACAGTTTCTTGCTTCTGAGTATAAATTTATTCTCTGTGTTGTACATAACTTATAAGTCTTTCTGTCAATACCGATGTTTATGTGAAAGTTGGATGTTTCAAAGATGAATTAGCTGCTCATTTCTGTTCTTTACATCACATAGCACTCAAGTAGCTTGCTCTCTTTCAAGCCACTCACTGAAGAGTTTGTCCTTGAGTTCTCTACTCTGATAAAATGTGTAAAAAACTCACTTTCTCTAAATAGGTATGAGTTAGGAAGTGTTAACTGGAGCATGTCTGGGTTCTCCAAACTCGATTCCTAACACTTTTCTGTGTTGTTTCACTACATGGAGTACATCATTCCATCTCAGTAGCCTCATTCCCTCCTAAAAGCTTTTTTCTGTTGCATCAGTGACACCTAGATAAGAAATCTGAATCAGCTAAAAAAATGGGCCCATCTGAAGACATACGTACCTTATTAGTGTCCCGGTCACCATACTGTTTCTACTTCTGTTTTTGGGTTGGAAGTTCTTCAGACGAGGTTCATGAAATCAATGTACTTTGATTGCAGTGTTCTTTCTTTTATTCCTAGAAGAGCTACAGCTAGAACCAGCGCTATTGCCATGAGGTGTTTTGCTGGAAGAAAGTAATGCTTGAGAGGAGGCATGGCCATTTGATAACTTCATGAATTTCTATGTAGCTAAGTTTACCACAGACTATAATTAAAACCTGCAAAACACTGAATGGTTTACAAGATGATGAGGATTTTGTATTGACAATATTTTACAGCAGAAGAAAGTGGAAGAATTAAATTGTCAGGTGAAAACAAACAAAACAGTTTTTCATTGAGTATGTAATTAAATTTAAGAATTCTCTGCTACAGGCCAAAAGAATAGAATCATAGAATCACAGAATCAAGTAGGTTGTAAAGACCTTTAAGATCATCAAGCCAAACCATTATCCCAGAACTGCCAAGACCACCACTAAACCATGTCACCGAGGGCCTCATCTACACAGTTTTTGAACACTTCCAGGGACGGTGATTCCACCACTTCTCTGGGCAGCCTGTTCCAATACCTGACCACCCTCTCTGTAAAGAAATTTTTCCTAATATCCAATCTAAACCTTCCCTGGCACAGCTTGAAGCCATTACCTCTTGTCCTAGGCAGGTTTTGAAAGCAGATGTGGGAAAAAAATGGGAAACTGAGCAGCTTCTGCTTAGGCAAGTCTGGATAGCTGATTTCCAGAAGTAGCTGTATATTCTTACCTAAAGCATCTACTGGGTCAAAGACATAGTAATACAGAGAACATAATGATTTGAAGTTTCTACACAAACAAGTTCCCATTTCCCCAGAGATAAGAGTATAGTGAAGCAGAATGACAATTTGCATATCTTTTATGTCATACTGTGAGCCAGTTTTCTGTGCCACATAGTGAACACAGAGGAGAGAAAAGCACAAGGGTTGGCTTTGGGACTGATTTGGAACTGTCTGATCCCAATGTGAAATATGATAAAAATCCATCCAATTACAAGTGAAGTAATGACCTTCAGGGTGAGATTAGAGGATGATTTCTAGTTTTCTGTAAGTATATTCCAGATAAGTAATTGCACAGTAATGCCACTTAGAGAGCACTAGAGTTCTTTATTCAAATATATGACAAAATAGAAATATGTCTTTATTAAAAGATACAACTCAAAATCTCTTGATCTGGGCATTTTTGTAAATTCTCTCCTTGATTATGGGAGGTCATCTGCAGTTACAGGTTTCATTTCTCTTAGGTAAGAACCAGCAGGTATATAACAATAGTTAACATGTACAAAGTCCCTCACCCCTGAGGAGAGCCCATCTATGCCCCTTTGATGATTCAGCAGTAGATGAGCTCATTACACATTTCTAAGAGTCAGTGTCAAAGCAGGTATTTATAATCTGAGCATGCACATGAACTCTTGACACTCCTAAATCCAGAGCACTGATAAATTCTTGAATGCAGACACTTCTTATTCTTATTTAATGGATCACTTATTAACTAAAATGTGCATACAAGAAGCCAAATACTGAGTATGTGTGTATCCTGTGAGAAAAAAACTAAATTTTTGGTGATTTTCTGCAGTGTCAGCATTCTGATTCTTCAGCTTTTATCTGCAAGCTCCTCTACTGTGCTATTACTGTAAATCTACAGATGCTTCCTGTGATAGAGGAGAGGTCCTTTAATACAAATAATTCTGCTCAGATAGTCAGGGATTCATTAAATGGGCTTTGTTAGGTCATGCTGTCAAGATCTTTGGTGTTTTCTGTTAAAATATCTGTGCTAAAAGCACTCATGTATTTTTATGTTCCATACAATATTTTTTTCCATGTTTTCTAACTACAGTCTTTCTACAGAATTGGTTCAGGCAGTTTCTTTCCACACCAGACTCATCTGAAAAAGTCACACCTTCTGTAGTTTTGGGGAATTTTAAGAGAGTGATGTAATACAGGAAGTATTTCTAGATGAAAAGGTGGTTTTAGTTGTTGTTGTTATATGATACAAGCCTGGCCTGAGAATATATATCTCCTGCCAAGCAGGCATGCATCCCCTACTACATCCTCTGTACACTGAGCACTGCTTCTGTATTATGCTTTTATACACTGAGCACTTCTATCAGCAGCAGAACCAGCGATTTCCTATTTTTACTGTTCTCTGAGAAGAGAAGCTTGCAATGACTGTCTGTGTCCCTGGATGTGAGCTGCTCCAGTTCTGTGATAGCCAAAGGCCTGCCCTGCACCACTGCTGAAGCTGCTGTGAGCCCATTGGGAGCAGCTGTGTGTGGCTAGGACCAGCATGGCCATGGGGACAGGGTTGGATAGAACAGGACATGTCCAGGGATTTTCTGAGCTTCATGGCAGGACATTCTGTGGGCAGAAAGGTGAGGGAAAGACCAGCCTTATTGATGCTTACAGGGATCATGGTTTCTATGGCAATCTCTCCAGCCTTTCCCTCCCAGGGGTGGATGCCATAAGGAGAACATTGACATGGCAACCACATCCTGGGGTGGATCCTGCTTGGTGGAGAAGGCAGAAGGCCAGTGGTCATCACTGGAGGGCAGGGATGGTCACATATGTCCACCTGTCATGTGCACCTATCCTGGGACTGGAGGGGTGGCCTCCTACAGGGCTGGCAATACAGCAATCAAACAGTTGAGAATATTTTATTTGTGAAAAATGTGCACTACTGAAAAACCTGAATAACAGAAAGGATCTGGAGCTCCCAGTTTCCCTATTCATGCACCTCCTTAGTATAAGTGAGATTATCTCCGGCTGAAACACTAAAACTGATGGCATCAGCAGCTCTGGATCTGGCCTGGGATGTGACCTGCTAATTGCATAAGAAGCATAAGTCCCTTCTCTGCATATCCAAAGCAATTGTGGTCTTATTTCAGAACATTACTAAAATTTTATTTTCTAATGCTTGGAATACTGTTAAAATGCAGATGGGTATGAGTATTTCTTAAATTTTCCCATAGAAAGTAGTAGAGAAATGGTTCTTGTTTCCTTGAAATAAATATAATTCTCTTCATTTCCAATTTTTATGACTAGGCCAACCCTATGATGTCTTCTAGGTGACACAAAGCAATAATCCTTGGGTTTCCTGCACTAAGTAGTGCAGCAATCATTTCATGCCAGACTGCATTTCCTTCAATGTAATGGAGCTCAGCCAAAGGTTTTACACAGGTGTCTCCTCATTTGCACTGTTTCAGCATGTGTCTGTTCCTCCATTTCTGTACTTACACACTCCACTGGCCTTCCAGCCTCCTCTGAAAGGTCACCTTCTGCTAAATTAGCTACAGATCTCACTCTCAGGCAGCACCTGCTGACATCTATTATGAAAGGGCAGGCCTGGTTAACAAATGTGATTAATGCCTTTGTGAGCATTGCATCAGAGGGCATATGGGTCAAAAGTCAGACATAATGTACCTTGCCTTTACCATATTTTCCAGCTCAGTGTCTCAGCTAGAGCTAACATCTAAGGTTGCCAAGTGCAAGTCAGTGTTCAGCCTGATAAAGAATTAGCTTATCAATGCTTAGATAGAGAGGTAAGAAAGAGTTAAGAATTCGATGGAAGCTTGTTAAGAGGAGAGCTTCTGGGATATTTAGGTTCACCTTTGCATTTCTTTACTTGTAGGTGACCTGGAAAAGTGAGTACACAGCAGGACATGCAGAGTTTACAGATCAGCAGGGCTAGGTGATACCATAGAGAAAATAAAATTAAAGTCAGCAGCAAAACCAACTGTCTCCCAAAGAAGGCAGATACAGAAAAGTGCCATTAAGGAAAGTTTCTGGTTCAATAGTACAAGCAAAGGTTCTAGGGTGAGTGGTGCATTGGATACCACTCCAGTCCCTGGAGCATCTATCACTACAATCCCCCAATCTCTGGGGAAAGGAGAGAGAGAGAGAAAGGTCTGCACTTCCACTGGAGAAATCATGAGGTTGTTCTCCTCACTTCTTCGGTAGATGATCAGAGCTGTCACTCCAGCATCAATGGACTGTGAACTCACAGACTTCTGATAGGACTGGACTAAGATTGTAAAAGGTCTCCTGAATTTTCCCTTCATATTTTTATCCATACACACTGATCTGTGACTCCCAAGTAACCATAGCTTGTAAAATGAAAATACATGCTTGTACCTACTTATAGCAATGTTAGGGAAACCTGACAACAACCTAAAGCCTTAGCATTTGCTGTGGTAATACCGCTTACATGGGTGGAGATGAATCTCAGTGAGCTATAGGTATGTAGGTACTTACTCTGAGATATAATGTTCCAGTCTATGCTTCTAGTGCTAGCAAGTCTAGGAAACTAATTATTGAACAGTGCCACACTGAAATCCACTGAAGAACGGGAAAAATTGTAATGATGCAGGGCATCAAGTGATTATGAAAAGTAAGTTTCTGTTGTTACAGAAAAACTGTTGTTAGGACAAGTGGATCACCACTGGACAAGGCATCATGTACTTTCACCACTTCCTTTGTGCTTTCCTAAGTGCTTTGATCTGTGATCACAGTGCATGGGACAGTGTTTCAGCTAATCCAGCTGATTAAGTCACAGTTAAACCAGGCAGTTTCTGGAGCTGGTGGGTGAGCAGCCACACTGTTCCTTAAAAAGGAAGATGTTTGGGTCTGTGAGATTTTAAAAGGAGTCTGGGGTTAGTGAGTAGTT
Organism: Pezoporus occidentalis; assembly: GCF_034315485.1. Classification (NCBI taxonomy): domain Eukaryota; kingdom Metazoa; phylum Chordata; class Aves; order Psittaciformes; family Psittacidae; genus Pezoporus; species Pezoporus occidentalis. The sequence goes on from NW_026916062.1 coordinate 1,863,451, forward strand.
AGGATATTGTATTGGCATTTATTGTTCTCATAGAATCCTATAAATCAGCTGTAAAGCACTGAGCTCAGACAAGTGTATTATTAGACTGTTCATGATATTTTAGGGTTTGCTGTTATTGGACTTGAAATACATATTTGACATGGACTTGAAATGATCATTAAATAGACTTTAAACCTCTGAAAGTGATATACAAACTTTGAGTTAAAAATGTAAGTAATAGATAAGGGATATCTTGACTTTTCAGCACGCTCAACACTAGGAAGCTTAGTAACAAAACCATGGTTAAATTTGCCACTTCTTCAAGACTGAATCAATAAGTGAAGAAAAAAAAAATTGTTAAACTTCTATGCTGGTGGTGTGATGGGCCTGCACTGGACACATTTCGAGAGCACCACATGGCCTCCAAGTTATCTTTGCTGTGATGCATCTTGATCCTTAAATGAAGATATATAAATGAGGACACGTTCTTGAGACACTCAGGTGCACTGTATGAGACAAAGCAGAGGGAAGCCCTGACACAATAAATATTTCTGCTCTGTGTTCACACATATTTCTGCTTCAGAAGATATAAAAAGCAGGTACTTCGTTTGTTTCTTGAATTACACCTACATTTACAAGTGAGTGAAAATTGTTATGACACTGAATTAATATTTCTCCACTCCCTCCATAAACATATTTTTGTGTTTAGCATAGGCAATGACTACATAAATTGCAAGACAACTGAGAATTAACTTTCACGAATTTTGCAGTAGACATCAAGCATTAGTGGCATGAGCCGTACAATTCTGAATCTGTGCACACCAGCCTTCCCTGAGATAGAGACTGAACTGGCACACTTCCTAGTAAGGGTCTGTGCAACACACTGGAGTCTCACAGAATCACAGGATCAGCTAGGTTGGAAAAGACTTTTAAGATCATCAAGTCCAACCATTACCGCAGGACTACCAAGACTAAACAATTATCACTGAGGGCCTCATCCACATGTGTTTTGAACATTTCCAGGGATGAAAGCAGCAGTAAGGAAAAGATAATTTTGCACTTCATTAGCACATTCTCTCTTCTGTTGTTGTTAGAAAACAGCTAATAACAACTGACTGGTACTGAGTAGTATTGTCTCAGGCTTGCCCCAGCCAGGGTCTCGGTACCTGTGGTCTAAGCAGGCTGTGCAGCCTGTAGGAAAATACAGAGCTGCTGCCCTGGGCTGTGAAAGAGAACAAAATTAAATTGTTCCCTCTTGTAAAGTCTACGCCATGTGTCTACTTTTCCAAACAGAGTCACTTATTAATAAGCCTCATTCCCTTTGCATGACAAAAGGCACAGTACCAAAGAAGGTATGGTGATACTGCAGAAAATATCACTATACAGAATATGTAGTACTAGAGTGAACTAAGACTTCAGGTCTTCAGATTCAAAAAACCCATAGACTTCTGTCTTAGACATCAAGATCCAAAACTGTGATACTCCAAACCTCTCTTTGGTGCCATCTTGTCTCAAATGCAGCAAAAGCCTTTTAGTGATGAAAATTTGACTAGTGATCTGCCTTGGCCTTGTGTCTCAATATCTCAAATATTGACAGGACATGACAGTTACCTCTCACTCATGTCCCATGGAACCACAAAAACAGGCGTTTCTTTGCCTGTTTCACCTGCAGAGGACTTGATGCATTCCTAGTGGATCAAATCCTACACAAACTCTACATAAGCAGACGCTGCTTTGTACAGATTGTGTCTGCAGGAGGCAGTGGTAGGAGTTATACTTTTAATTAGACAGTCACAAGACAGCATGAATAAGTTACTGGAGCAGGAGTGGGACATAGGCTTGCTGATTCCCAACTTGCCATAACAAATACTACTAATATACAGCATCATGCTTGACTTCCATTTCTTCCTTTTCTGCCATTAAGCATTATAGTGATGGCATCGCGTTAGCATGGAGATATTCTATGAAAAAGCTAGAAAAGCTGTGACTTGCTTGCTAGGGACAAGAGGTAGAGAGGAGATTGTATCCAAGTAGCCCAGACATGAGAGGCTGTGAATATACATGTTTTCCCACCTTGTTTCATCCTCTCTCTTTAAATCTAAAAATAAATTTGCTTTCTTTTTGAAAGAAAGAACCAGTGTACTTGCTCTCAGGCAATGTATGTGAATGCCAAATGGAAAAAGACTCCTCCTAGTTGTACTGAGATTCCTGAAACATATTGGCCTCAGGAAATTCTCTGAGCTGAAAATAGTAAAAAAAATGAGAGAATATTAAAAGGAAATACCATATATGTTTGTCATCCTCTTACTTTTAATTATCTGTCTGATAGAAAACCTGGAATACCAGATGAACACTAAGTCCATGCCTACGTAGTGCTCTGGGACTCTTGTATAATGTGCCTTTGTGGAACTGCTCAATAAGGTGCTCAATCTTTGAATTAACATGTAAAATCCTTCATCTTACTTCAAATGGACTTGAAAAAGAGTAATGCTATATAAACAGCCTATGAAAAAAATCTTAGGATGCCAGTACAGAATTTCTTCTATTTATTCTAACAGGATTTTTTTTTTCTGAATTCCCTCTTATAACAGAGATGAAAAAAGTGAACTGATTACTCTTAATCATTATTAGTAGCAATAACCCTTCACTTTTTCAAGCTGTGAAGCTCAACTCAGTAGCTCAGCAGGACAATTAAGAGAAAATATTTTTTGAAGTATTCTTAAAACTAGGAATGTCAAGAAAATTTGGGGCTATTCCCAACCTGCTAGCTCATCTGCTCCTGAATATCTTCATACATTTGGCACAGCACATACAAATTTTGTGGAACATATAAAGCTGAAATAAATTTCCTACAAATATGAGCTGTTCTATATGCTTAATTGCTAGCATAATTTTTGGCCTTTATTTTATGACTCTGCAAGCAAATATTTAAGGGTCCTCATTGCATCTTGAGTGTCTTAGGTGAGGTGTGTTTTAGTTAAATTTACAAATACGGAAGCAAACATTTGGCTACACTGGACCAATGTGTCACAAGATCGCACAGCTTTGCAGTTGTGCAATTACAGAAATAGGGTAATAAGGAAGATGAAACACAGCTCCATTATCAAAAAAAAAAAAAAAAAATTCAACAAAGTGAGGAAGTTTTACCTTAGTGGTATGATTCTCCAGGCATGAGCTAATGCATTGGTTTCATGCCATTATAAGGCATTAGCAAAGTTCTTCTAATAAGTTAATTATATTACAATCCCATCTAATTTACAGATTTCAGAACTTTTTGAGTTCTGAACTAGGATTTGCAATTAATTTTACTAGAAATCTGACACAAACTACACAAATATATATGTACATATGCCCTAGTTACTGTGTTACAATGACCCAGGAAAAGTGTATTTTAGCAGTTGACCAAAACCACATTTCAGGAGTCACCTGCTGCCAATTTAATTGGCATATAGGTGTCATTGAAGACTATTTCCTTCCCTAAGAGAGAAGAAATGATGCCATGCTTTATTTGCAGATAACACTTGCAAGACTTCTCTGGTCTGTCAGCAGCCTGCTCTGACATTTGTCTCCCAGTATTGACAGTTTATTACTCGCTACACCAACACAAGGTACACGATTAACAGCTTGAAATAAATAGTCAAGAAATACCACTTTTTTTTTTTTTTAATTTTTCTGGAGCTATAACCTGTGTTTGGAAGTGTCGTGGTTTAAACCCAGTCAGGTAATTCGTTCGCTCACTTCCCCCCCTTTCTTGCCCTCCCCCTGCTCTCGGAGGGACGGAGAGGAGAATCGAAAAGAATGCAACTCCCACGGGTTGAGATAAGAACAGTTTAGTAACTAAGGTATAACACAAATCACTACTGCTACCACCAATAATAACAATGATAAAGGAAATAACAAGGGAAGAGAATACAACACCTCACCACCAGCCGACCGATAACTTGCCCCCCCTCAGCCCGACCAAGCACCGACCCATACCTCCTCCAGCCCTGCAGTCTCCCAGCCCTTCCGGCTAACTCCCAATTACATCCTGGGCATGACGTGCTGTGGTATGGAATACCTCTTTGGTCAGTTTGGGTCAGGTGTCCTGTCTCTGCTTCCTCCTGGCTTCCCCTCCTCCCTGGCAGAGCATGAGGCTCACAAAGTCCTTGGCCAAACCAAAACATCCTTGTTATCAGCTCTGTTCCCGAGCTGAAAGTCAAAACACTGCACTGCACCAGCTACCAAGAAGGGGAAAAATGACTGCTACTGCTGAACCCACGACAGGAAGCATCGTAAATTTATAGCTTAAGTTCAGTAAAATGTGCTTCAGAATGGAATTTGCAGCTAGAGAGAAAAGGGTACAGCTTTAATCCATCATTGCTGCAACATTCAGTACTAGGTAGTACAAAGCATGAAACTCGGATATCACTGATTTTTTCTAAAACTTGATGACAAATAATAATAAAGCATCCCCATTCTGTTGATTTTGAAAAGGAGCTGGAAAAATACATCTCCTCATCCAAACAAGGTAATATTGTGGTTTTGGTCAACAGAGCAGTTATGTTGTGGAGAGGCTGCCACAGCGCAACTCTTTACAGCCTCCATCATACAAAGCAACAGAAATGGTCACAGATGAGCAGCTGGAGTCAGTGAAGTAGAGACTCATTTCACACATGGCAGAAAGAAGACAGGAAAGCCATCATTCATTGCTAGTGCACATTGTGGAAAGCATTTTAACAACCATAGTACAATTTTGCTTTGGAACTATATCTGGAGACACCATCCATCAGTAATATCAGAGGAGAATGTCTTCTGTACTGCAGAAGTACCACACACAGGCTTATTCTTTCTCTTCTTACAAAGAAATATAGAAAATCTTACTGGCCAATACTTTCACATGGTATATTCTGCATTGACAAATCAGTCAATGCTGGTGCAAAGGCATAGAATTTTTTCTTTGGGATTGACTCCTGCTAGCTGTGCTTGGAATACTACTGATTGATAGTCATCTAACAAGCTTTAAAAATATTAAGAATTGACAGCAGTCATACACTATTACTTAAGTCTATTTCTGCACATAACTTCTGTAAGACGGAAAGCAGTCAGTTTCTAAATCTGCAACTGAAGTTACAGTGTTTTAAAGAAAATGGGATCTTTTCTTGCCCAGTTTCTCATGTCCTGCTCTTGGTTTACTAAAACTAAATGCAAAGGACTCTGCTTCCTAGCCCCACAGGCAACTGCGAAGCATTCTGTTGCTGCTCAAGTGGAGAATGCCATAAGAGACATAATGATCGACACAGCAAAATATGAGACTTTAAACATTATTGCTGGAGTTTTTGCCATGTATCACAGGTCTTAATCTACCTCTTGAGAACTTCCCTTTCTAGGTGTGGGCTGATGCTTTCAATCATATTCTCAAACATGCAGCGGATAAGTCCAGTTGCTCTTCCAAATCCCACCATGATCCAAAAATATAGCCACCTAATATAGTCCCTCCAAGCCCAAACTTAAGCTGTCATAAAGATTTAAAAGAGACAGACGTTTCTAAATGACTTGTTCGGTAAATAGATTCTGTTCATTTAAATCTGTCTGCAAAATTTTGCTGGGGCACCTGGTGTTTTTGTATCTGCTGGGTGGTCAGGCAAACAGACAAACCTGTGTGCTTGGTACATGATGCTCTCATGGATCCTCATGTGAGATACTGTGGGGTAGAAGGGTACTTCTACAGGCCAGTATTTGCAGCTGGATACAGGTGACTGACACTATTTTTTTTTTTTTTAATCTGCTGCCACTGATCAGAAGCAGCCTTGAACCATGTAATTCCTTCAGCCAGGTTGTTTTATCCTCAGCTGCTCCAGCAGTTCTCTTTTGAAGTCACAATAGATAAGGGCAAGAGTTGTCAAAAGAGGAGAGATGTCTTGTGAATTTTCTGACCTGTCTTTCATGCTGTCTCAATTCTCATTTTGGCACAAGGTTACACAACTGGCAGAAGTGTAATCAGTTTGGAGTTTCAGCATTGTTTGAAGACATGATATAATATTAGACTAAAGCTTATTATTGATTTGTCTTGCTGCAGGGGATTAAATGATACCTATGCAAAGGAGACGCTGAAATATTTTTCCAAAAGAAAAACAGATAGCCAATTTAATCACCTCAGTATCTGCAGATGTAGTCGTATTCCTTGACAAGAATGCATTTAACTCTGTGACATGATATAGATTTTAACCCTATTATATGAACATTATGAGATGAAAAGCATGATTATACGAATATCAATTTTTGGTTTATTTTAAAAATAGACATCTTTGGGCCAAATTCTGAATCAGACTACAGCATAGAGCTGTTCACACTGACCTTTCTGAAAAATTACCCCAATCACAGATATGATATATATGGAATAACAAACTTGGCAGTTATTTTGACTAACAGGTTTAGGAGCCAATATAAAGCATACAACATGGTACAGTCTTATTTTACCTGTTTGGTTAAAAAGTAATAAAAAAAAAAGCTTACACCTTAGGGTTTTTTTCAGCAACAATATTTGTAATTCTGCTCCATGGAGATGTGTTCTATTTTGCTCACACAGAAATGGTGGATGAAATGTCTGTCCCCTTTTGTACACCAAAAGGGTAGCAGCTGCAGTATAGGATATTCTAGGGCAGAGCTGGTTTATGTATGCTGTCTAGGAGTTGTATCCTCTATTTCTGTACCAAAATATCAAGCCCTTTATCTTTCCTTTTGGAATCTATTGTATGAGAAAATGAATGAAGCACTGTATGTGTGCAATGAAGATGAATTTTTAATTTAAAGAAATGAAGATTGAGTGTATAACTAGTAATTAACTACTCCAGCTTTAAAAATGGAGGTACCAAAGTGCTTGGTATTATTAAGTAATGAGATAGCTGAGAGTGTAGTTCCAATTAGATTAAGTAATATAGGAGGGAAACAAGGTCCTTCATCACTCAGTGCTAATACAGAACAAAGTAGTGCTATAACAACAGATTCCATTTCATCACTCCTATATATTGAGTGATATAAGGCTCTCTCTCATTGAGGAGTAAAGACTGAATCAGCACTTTATCAGCACTTTGTTGCACTAAGCTTGATCTAACTTTGCCTCATTCAAAGACCTGTGCAAAATTCGTGACAGGGTGCAGAGTGCTTTGTGACTCTATGTGAGTGAATGCTCTGTGTCCACCTGCACAATGGTCATCCTTTTCCTTAACTGTGCAGTACCAATGGCAACTTCACCTTTTACAGAATAGCCTGTTTTTATCTCAGCCCAGATGAGTAACATTTTTAGGTAAAATTTTAATTGTATGAAGTGTCAGGAGGAAAAAAAGTACGTTTGCCAGATGTCTGGAAATGAAAACGAACCATACTGGGAAGGGCAGGGTTTCCCAGTTGTGTTCAACACTCCTTGGGAATTTCAGGATCTCAATGCATCTCACTTTAGCTTCCATTCACAGGAATGCAGTAAAATAATAACTTTTGACAGAAACCTTTTTATCTGCCAAACTTAAAAAAAACCCCAGGTATCTGTATCAAAACCAGACTTCATTTAACTATTTCCTCTGATTTTATTTCTTAGGAAGATCAATTGTGAAGAATGGATTGTAATTTTGAACTTTCTCTGCAATTGCAGTTGAGAATTCTGCAATTTCATATATAATATATAGCATATGTTTCATATATGCTATTACATTCTTGAATTGTATTCCAAATGAGCAGAAGTAGTTCTGTTGTATAAGCCAGACTGACTCTAAGGTGTAATTAATCCATGACGAAAGGCTGAAATATCTGCCAATGGAAATGCAGTAGATTTTCAACTGAGTTAAGTCTAACTGAGATGGGCTTTCCTGAACACCAGTTTTTATATGCTGATTATCTTTAACGCTAAGAAAATCAGCAGTTGCAGTACAGGTGCAAATAAGTCAGAAGTCATTCTTTCTTGGACTCTTGTGCTCTTTCCTATGATATTCTGGTATACAGAAGGTAAGTCTCAGGAAAACAGATCCATTAACCATGCAAAGCATAGCCTGGCAAAGAAGGAAGAGCCATGTAAAATCATAAGCAGGAACTCACCAGCTAAATGTTTTATTCACCAGTCAGAAATATGATGAATCACATTTGTAATAAGCTCAACAGACTAGAATTCGTTTTCATAGACCACTAATGCCTTTTAATTAACCAAACTGTAATTGACATTTGAGAACTATAAAGGGGATCACTGCATGAGTAAACTGCACCTGGCTATGTTTAAATGTAAAACAACTGAGTCAGAGATTCATGTGTTTTTTCATTATTATTATTAGCATCTGCCAGTGTCTCCAGCAGTATAAGGATACATAGGGAGTATTTTAGAAAGCATAAATGCGCGTCTCATCAAAGAGAAAAGAAAAAGAGGGAAGGGATAACAGTCTTTGTTTTTTTAAAACAACCTTTATCTGCCTGCCATAGAACACTAAACAGGGTGGGTTTTCCAAAGCTGCTGCCAAGTTAAAGAGAAATGGACTAGGGCAGGCATAGTAATTTTCATGACAGCCATTTGCTGCTGATCGACACAAGTCTGTTTCTCTGCAGTATGAAATATTCTGTTGAGTGAAGCAGCAGTCTTTACAGACAGATGGGCCAGCGTGCACATGATCTATCAAACACCTCCTTCTTTAACTGCCCCCCTCAGCAAGTCCTCCTCTAGTTTACTTCTGGCTAAAGCCATCCTTACTTACAAGGATGTTAAGTGCCTTACCTCAAAGAGGACATGAGCTCCTCAGTGATCCTCCCCAGAGAGGCGACTAAAGATTTAAACATCTGAACAGTGTGATAAATAAGCAAAATAAAAAGCTGCTTACAGCAAGAGAAAATAGGATTTGGCCCCCATAGCTAAGGGTGCTGTTTAGGACAAATGTAGTGTGAGGTTTTGTTGTTTTCTAATAATTCTGGATGACATCCTGAGAAACGGTACATAAGTAAATAGTAAAACTACCACCAACGTCTGTATAAGTAACAGGACATTTCCTCTCAAGACAATTAAGCATATTTAAAAAATACTATTTGTATTACTGAAAAGCAAGCCCTAATGTAACTTAAAATTTGAACTGATAGTAAGAAAAATAACTTCACAAGAAAAATAACTACTCACTTATTCAAGTATTTCATAGAAATATAGCAAGTCTAGATATATTTAGCAGTTCTTTTTGGGTAAGTGACCAGTGATAGTCATAACTCATTCAAGTTGACCTACATGCTCTCTTCTTTTATTTCTAGACCTCCTTTTGTTTTGAGTCGAACCAGAAAACAGGAAGGCCCAGAAAAAAATGAATGCAAAAAAAAATGAACATTTTTAAACTTTAAAGCTCCATTTTATTGAAGTTTGATTCTCATTTTACTGTGTCTATTTCACTCTGTTTCTAAAGAGATAGAAGTAAAATAAACACTGATCAAATGTTGAAGAATAATTATTGTTCATACTCCTACATTTAATTGTTATCACTTGGTTGTAATTCACTACTGTTAAGCAATAGGAAATAAAATGGAGGATAAATCTTCTTCTAAGAATAGAGACTTATTTTCAGCTTTCCAGGGCTTGCACATTGTTTGGAATTGTATAATTAATACTAGCATTCTTTTCATGACCCATCTGCTATCCGTTGTTTCAGTTCTCTGGTCTTCTACACTATTTACAGACATGACTTTAGGCAGGCAGATGCTATGCAGCTCAAGCCATACATTTTTAATTTACTGACAGCAGCATTTCTTTAGGTGACATACAGTCGGTTTGTTTTTTGTTTTTTCTTTTTTTTCTTTCCTTACATTAATTAGTTTCTGTTTGCAAAGTATGTTGGAGAAGTAACAATGACCTCCCGATTTGCCTGTTCTCTGACTAACTTCATGTTGTCTTATAGCAGGCACAGAAAATGGGTAGGGATGATAAATTGTGAATCTACTATTTTTATGTTCAAATTTTGTTTGAATTCCTGGCTTTCTGGACATTTAAAGATGCCTGCTCCTTTCTCATGTCAAAGCTACCTTGCATAAACTGTTATGCATAAACTGTTCTGTGATCAGAGTCTTCAGAAAACTGTCTCAAGGTAAACAGCAGCAGCCAGTGAAAGTAGAAATTTAGCTTTTTTTCTTTCCTTGTTTTTCTTGTTGATGTAACACAATCATAAACCCTCACTGGGTTAATTAAAAAGCTATATCCCCTTAGTTTTGCATACATCAGATATGCTACCGGAGCCAAAATTAGTCTAATATGCAATGAAAGTTCAGGTCAAAATTTAGACCTAATCCAAAACACCTCCAAGTGGTCACATGGTTTATGCAAAAATATTCATATGATCTTCATATGAAAGAATAAGATGTGTGACACTTTCAGCGATTAAGACATCTCCAGAAACCTGGAAACTGTGTTCACTGCAAATGCCTCTAGGTTTCCATCTGATTAGTGTTGTGGGTCCTCTGGTGGGCTTCTGTCCCGTTTCGGCTAATTCATTATATGCTCAGCTCTACTGAAATACAGGGCGGAGGCACTGGCTACTTTTGTGCTGGCACCATGGACATCTCTGTCTCCCAGTTATTCTTGTATCCCTTGGGCAGCTTCTAACTCTAACCTTGCGTAAATCTTAAGAAAAGATAAGGGCTGCACTTAAATCAGTTCCTCAATAGCTGCCAAAAACGTCAAGTGTGGCAGTGAAGAGCTCTGTCCTGAGAGAATAAAGTAGAAAGCAAGAGACAGAAGAAAGGCTTCTGAATGCTGGCAGTGTTGGAATAAGCACAGATCTCTCCTGGAGGCCTGGGGAAAACTGCTTGTTAAAGTCCTGAGAGATTACTTTGACCTGGAAGAGAGGTGAAGAGTAATCAGCTTTGCTGGAGGGGTAGGAAATATTACTCTGCAGTCCCATCAGTTCTCTGAAGTAAAGAGAAAGAAAAATAGACTAGGGAAACATGAGGTTTGAATGAAACATGAATTCAACATGAAATGAAACATTTGAATTGAAACATGAGCTTGAAGTCAGAAGGTTTGACAAAGCGTGGTGAATGGGACGACATAGCCTGTTTTTTACACTGCACCGCAACAGCACCTGTTGGTGAGCAAAATTAAGAATAATCCTTTTGTTCATTCTTTTGATTACAATTTAAAAAATACCTGTATGTTAACCACATCTATGGAGAGTTTCCTCCCTAACTTTGTTTTAGCCAGAAGAACAATCTGTAGCATAATTTTCCACCAGAACTTCAGTCTTGACCACAAGGGAATTCGAAGTTTTGCAACATTTTTGCAGTTTTTACCATTTAATCTTCCTGAAATAAACTGCTCATCTGGCACAGCCTATTTCTTAATGGGTGATACAAAAATTTAATAAGCATTTCTAATTAATATTTATTTTATGCATTCAAGGACCGAAGCAGCAAATCAGAGAGATTATATATCCTGTAATTTTTCAGAAGTGTAGTGTTCAATTTCCTAGTCCAGCAATTACATCAAACAAAGGGAAGTTTTTTATGTTGTCACTCACATTGTTCAACTAAGAGGCGTTTATCAAACATAGCAGATAATCAAATATCAGCAAAATTAGAATCATAGAATAGTTAGGGTTGGAAAGGGCCTTAAGATCATCAAGTTCCACCCCCCCGCCATGGGCAGGGACACCTCACACTAAACCATCTCACCCAAGGCTTCGTTGAACCTGGTCTTGAGCACTGCCAGGGATGGAGCATTCACAACCTCCCTGGGCAACCCATTCCAGTGCCTCACCACTCTAACAGGAAAGAACTTCCTCTTTATATCCAATCTAAACTTCCCCTGTTTTAACCCATTACCCCTGTCCTGTCACTACAGTCCCTAATGAAGAGTCCCTCCCCAGCATCCCTACAGGCCCCTTTCAGATACTGGAAGGCTGCTATGAGGTCTCCATGCAGCCTTCTCTTCTCCAGGCTGAACAGCCCCAACTTTCTCAGCCTATCTTCATACGGGAGGTGCTGCAGTCCCCTGATCATCCTCGTGGCCCTCCTCTGGACTTGTTCCAACAGTTCCATGTCCTTTTTATGTTGAGGACACCAGAACTGCACACAATACTCCAAGTGAGGTCTCACAGGAGCAGAGTAGAGGGATAGGATCACCTCCTTCGACCTGCTGGTCACGCTCCTTTTGAGGCAGCCCAGGATACAGTTGGCTTTCTGGGCTGCAAGCGCACACTGAAGCCGGCTCATGATCATTTTCTCACCAACCAACACCCCCAAGTCTTTCTCCACAGGGCTGTTCTGAACCTCTTCTCTGCCCAACCTGTAGCTGTGCCTGGGATTGCTCCAACCCAGGTGTAGGACCTTGCACTTGTCATGGTTAAACTTCATGAGGTTGGCATCAGCCCACCTCACAAGTGTGTTGAGGTCCCTCTGGATGGCATTCCTTCCCTCTAGGGTATCAACCGAACCACACAGCTTGGTGTCATCGGCAAACTTGCTGAGGGCGCACTCAATCCCACTGTCCATGTCAGTGACAAACATGTTGAACAAGACTGGTCCCAACACCGATCCCTGAGGGACACCACTCGTTACTGGTCTCCAGCAGGACATTGAGTCATTGACTACAACTCTTTGCATGCGGCCATCCAGCCAGTTCTTTATCCACCAAGTGCTCCATCCATCAAATTGATGTCTCCAATTTAGAGACAAGGATGTCGCGTGGGACAGTGTCAAACACTTTCCACAAGTCCAGGTAGATGACATCAACTGCTCTACCCCTGTCCATCAGTTCTGTAGCCCCATCATAGAAGGCCACCAAATTGGTCAGGCAGGATTTCCCCTTAGTGAAGCCATGCTGGCTGTCACCAAGCACCTTGTTGATTTTCATGTGCCTTAGCATGCCTTCCAGGAGAATCTGCTCCAAGATTTTGCCAGGCACAGAGGTGAGACTGACTGGTCTGCAATTCCCTGGGTCATCCATTTTCCCCTTCCTGAAAATGGGGGTTATATTTCCCTTTTTCCAGTCATCGGGAACTTCACCTGACTGCCATGATTCCTCAAATATGATGGCCAGTGACTTAGCAACTTCATTCACCAGCTCCTTCAGGACCCAGGGATGGATCTCATCAGGACCCATGGACTTGTGCACGTTCAGATTTTTAAGATGGTCTTGAACCAGATCCTCTCCTACAGTGGGCGCAAGGTCTTCATTCTCACAGTCCCTGCATCTGCCTTCCAAGACTTGGGTCTTTGGTCAGAGCCTTTGCCAGTGAAGACCGAGGCAAAGAAGTCATTGAGAACCTCAGCCTTCTCCAAATCCTGCGTAACGTGGTCTGCTGATAGCTTCTGGAGGGGGCCTACGTTCTCCCTAGTCTGTTTTTTATTCGCTACATACCTGTAGAATCCCTTAGGCCTTAACATCCCTAGCCAAGTTTAATTCTAACTGGGCCTTAGCTTATAACTCTTCTACTAATGCTGCACCTGTAGAAAACAATTGTTTCCGTGGTTGGATGCCAGGTTACAGCACACTCAAATCAGTCTTTCAACAGAGAGTAGGCACAGAGGGCAAATATGGAATAACCCTTGCCAAAGAAAGTTCATTGTTAGGACAGGTGCTGGCTGAAGTTCGTATGATGTGTTCTCTATAGGCGAAGGTAGGTATGAAGTGTTTTCATATTAAATATACTGTAAAACAGCTATGAAAAGTGAAAACTATTATAAACCTCAGCATTTCCCCACTGAAAACCTGAGTTTGTTCTGCCTGAGGAAAAGTCGTATAGGTCAGTGTTGGTCATTGGCTCAAAAGAGCCATTCTGCAAACGCTGTTTATAAGTAATCTAGCACATTTCCTCTTGTGTAAGAAGTCTTGTTACTCTGAAATGAATTGATGAGAGAAAAGGAGGGTAACAGGCTATTTGATGAGTAGCATCAGAGCAATTTTTAACTTCCTTTACTCTCCCTTTTCCCTATTAGCTGATTTCAGAGCTGATATTACAGTTACTGAGCTAAGAGATGGAAGAACAAGACTGGGTTGTGCTGTGGCCCTGCCACTGAAGGCTGAGAAGCAATCAAGCTCTCAGTGAAGACAAAGATCAGTATCAGGAGAAGCAAGCGTACTTCCCATGTGGTTTGAGGACACTTTGCTCACCTGACAAGCAAACACTGTATTTTGTAAAATGCATACAAGCAGGAACTCCCTTGCAACTATATCCGGGTGAATTGTCACTGATGTGTGCCCAAGGGATTGTGGTCCAAGACACAGGAAATCACTGTAATTTACTTCCAGTCAACCTTCTTAGTGACAAATACTTTCACTTTCCATAGTGTATTCTAGGAAATCCTGCTGTTTCATTCACTTTCTTTAATGAATGCCTCACAAATTGCAAAGTATTCCCTCCATCACGTTTACTTTTACATAGCTGAATCTTGGTTATCAATTTGAACTAGCTAAAAACCTCCAAATGTGTCTGTATCATTAGACAAATTAATTGATGTAAAATAATCATCACAGAGTAATACTTTCCATGACTTGTTATGATTGATATGCTCAAAAAACCTCTAAAGCAATGGGACAACACCAAAATCCTGATTTTAAGAGCTACTTAATCCAAGAAATATATGTCTCCAGAGCCATATTTTGTAGGCAAGATCATAACACTGAAAGATAGCATATCAGGTTTCAACTATTTTGGTGTAAGATCCCACAGCACACTTTGGAAATGAAGGGGAAAGTTATATACCTTGCTGAAACTTGGTTTAGATATTTCTTGACTGCTGCCTTAAAATTGCACTGAGAGTTTCCTGTGCAAATGGCAAAGTAAGAACTGAATCTGCCTGTCCTAAAAACATAATTGCACATTATTTTTGCATGGTTATTGCACTGGTTTATGAACACTTTCTGAAATCAGTTTTTCTGGCTATTGCTGTTAAGAAAAGTGGTGAATTATATGTCAGATTTTTCAGATATGGACAGAGTCATAAGAACTTTCTTTGTAATGGTAGTGGCAGTTTCAAAGTTATTAGCAGTCCAAAGTTTATACAGGCCATCTTTAAAAAGATTATCTGTGGGACCATATGTCTGTCTCTAATATTTTGTTGCTATTTTCTTTGTGCTTCCTAAAATTGCATTTTTCTTGGTGTCTTTGTAAGGCTGATAAGAGGGAAGGAGGATTCTAGCCAAGAGCATCACAGAGACCTCATTATTTTTAAATGAAAAACTGAAATAAATTAAGTAACAAACACCCATGCTTCATCATTGGACTACCTGAGAAAGATTTTTCAACTGCATTTTAAGGACAACACAACAGCATTTTGTAAATTAACACTGTAAATTATATTTCACTTATAAGCAACTTTTTTAGGCAGTTACATTAATAGATACATAAATAGTATTTGATGAGAAGTGTGTCATTTGAAGGCTTTTCACAACACACCAGGACTGTGTTGGAAGGCTTTGCATGGAAATTGAAAAAGGGAGACCAAATTTTGGCAATTTTGTGGTATCTGTTGTTTCCAGAATGATATTTTGGCCATTATTACTCTTTGCTGTAATATTTTTATCTACTGTTCTCCATGAATAGATGGAGATTATGATGGTTGCATCTGTCGTGGTTTAAACCCAGTCAGGTAACTTGTTCGCTCACTTCCTCCCCCTTTCTTGCCCTCCCCCTGCTCTCGGAGGGACGGAGAGGAGAATCGAAAAGAATGCAACTCCCACGGGTTGAGATAAGAACAGTTTAGTAACTAAGGTATAACACAAATCACTACTGCTACCACCAATGATAATAATGATAAAGGAAATAACAAGGGAAGAGAATACATCATCTCACCACCAGCCGACTGATAACTCGCCGCCCCAGCCCCACCAAGCTCTGACTGATACCTCCTCCAACCCTGCAGTCTCCCAGCCCTTCCGGCTAACTCCCAGTTACATCCTGGGCATGACGTGCTGTGGTATGGAATACCTCTTTGGTCAGTTTGGGTCAGGTGTCCTGTCTCTGCTTCCTCCCGGCTTCCCCTCCTCCCTGGCAGAGCATGAGGCTCACAAAGTCCTTGGCCAAACCAAAACATCCTTGTTATCAGCTCTGTTCCCGAGCTGAAAGTCAAAACATTGCACTGCACCAGCTACCAAGAAGGGAAAAAATGACTGCTACTGCTGAACCCAGGACAGCATCATAAAAAGGGATAAGAAAGATAACACTTCACTGAGATGTGGTTTGATCCTCTAAATGCTTACCTTTTATCAGCTATAAAATACATTACTGTGCTAACTATGTAGCATAAGATACTTCAGGGACCAAAAACACACTACCACTTCTTCTGAGTCACTATATTTCCTTTGGAAAGAAAAAGAAAAATAAGATCTACTAATCTGACAAAGAATGTAAGGTATGGAAGACAGAAACACAACTTGTCCATTTTCAGGCCTCTTCTGTTGAATGCAGGAACTGTTCAAAGATCTGCATGATGTGAAACAAGAATGTTGGACACTTCTTTTTTTAAACAGCTTCTAGTGCCTCATGTAAACTGCAAAGGACAAAACCTCCTTGTTTGGACCAGATGACCTTTGAAGGTCCCTTCCAATCCAAACTATTCTATGATTCTATGCTTTTCAGTAGCTCTTTCTTCTTCCCTTCTGTCTTTGTGGCAGTTTCCTTGCACAACAAAGAAATGCTTCTCCTTTCTTGCAAACCTATGTACCATTTCCAAGGGTCTTCTGAGAGACACTTTATCTTTTTAATCTGGGAAGAATTTATTGGAGATGGGTAAATATGAAAAGAGAATTAAAGAGCGAGTGAGCAAGCAAGAGATCAACAAGCATTATATCACAGTGTTGTTTCTTCCTGGGACAATTGCAGAATGGCATAAATAAACTAATAAGAAAATATTGATAGTTCTTCCAGTGCTTGGTAAGTAAAATCCAATTAGGAATGGGCAGATATGGATCTTCTTTTGACTCATTTGAATACTGTAATAAATTTTTCCCAGGCTAAATTCCACAGCACAGCTGTACCTCATTGAACAGCAACTACTATTTTCCCAAGAGTTAGTGCCAGCAGGCAGTTTGACTTTAGAAAGTCTATGCAAGAAGAGGCGCCAGGGTCTATCAGAGACCATGAACCCAAGGGAGATAACCTGTTCTCTTATCTGAGCTCTGGTCAACTGAGAGCAGGATGTAGCATGGTTGCATGGGTGTGTGCTGGATGAACAGTAATAAGGACATTGGAGACAAGCTCAGCTGCGGTCTTTGTACTTTCTGAACCTGCTGATAGACGAAACATTGCAAAGAGCAGGGAGAGGCAGGGTCATGCCCTGTACTCCTTTGCTCTGGTATTGTAAGTATTTTATCTGCTTTGAAATGAAAACAGTTTGACTTCCCCTGAATGGCGATCTGAGCCAGAAGATACGTGGGAAAGCCTGCAGTGGCAGAAAAAAAGGTATGATGTTACACCGTATTATCTGAGGAACAGAAAGGTTAATAGCACACATGTACATGGTGTCAGAGCATGGAAAGACCTCCTTCGGATTTCTTTTTTTTTTACTGTTCAGTCAAGTGATTTTAGGATTAAAGGAACAATATAAATATCACATGCAATATTATTACTATTTTTGTTATTTTCATCTAACCTCTCCCCAAAATTGATACAGCCTGAAAAGTATGAATTAATTACAGACATATATGAATATACAATACGAATGTCTTAGTTAAAATGACATCCTATATTTTTTTATGCTGCAGCTGATGAACAATTTTGAGGATGCCAACCTTGAGGTAAAACTGTGCTATATTACAATCAGCAGTGTGTGGCAATTGTGTGGGTAAGAGAGACAAGAGTTGCTCAGAAGTTAGAAGGTCAAAGAATTCAGGTTCTTCCAGGATCACATCCTTTCTGTATAACTGTAACCAGCTCCTCAGTTATCTATCCCTATGAAACTGGATTATATGGTACATTCCCTGAGTTGGAACCCTTGACCCAGCAGAGGAGCCTCAGCTCCTGTGCAGTTTTTGGAAAATGATATATTCCTAGGGTGTTCTTTGTGGGGGAGGTGAGTGTCAGAATACAGGCACATGAGTATTTGTTCTGTTTTAAAAGATGAAAAGAAATGTGACCTGACTGCTTTCTTAGGGAAAACAAAACTAGTATCTTTGTTTGGGAGTGTCCCAGACTCTTTGGCTACCTTGTTTAGGAGTGCAGCTCTTGATGCTCTTGATTGTAAAGTGGCATTGATAGACTTTCCTAGTTTGCTGATGGTTATGAGGATGATAACTGGTGATATCATTCCATTGTAGACACCAAGTCCTACAGTTATGGTCCCTGTAGCTACCAAAACTGGTAAGAAAAAGTGCAGTGTTTTTGAAGTGATGTATTTAAGAGAAGGTGACATGAGTATACAACTTGCACTATTGCAGAAATTAGTCTTTATTCCACTGAGCTTTGCTGATATGCATAGTTATCTGAATTTAGTATAGTTCAAGTTCTAAATAAATATTGATATAATGCCAGACACTTGAACACAGTGCAAACTGGGCCTAACGTAATAAAGCACTTAAGAAAGTACTTAAATTTAACTGTGCACTGTGATCTGCTGTGTGAGATCCAATGGAGAGTTGGAACTGCAAACAGTTAAGTAGAAGGGAATGTGATTTTGTACTGAGTGCACACTGTGGCTGGGGACTGCAATTCCTCCTGTATGTGTACATAGATCTTACCTGCCAAAGAAAAATATTTTACTTTGGTTGATAAAGTCTGTTTGTTGGAAGAGGTCTTCTGGCAAGTGAATCAATTCTTGCTGAAAAATGTCAGTGAACCTTTCATTTGAAGCAGGCAACCAGCAACGACAGACAGAAGGGACTGGCTCACAACTCCATTATCATTGTATAATGGTGTTGTGATAGCAAATATTGTAGTTTTCACTAGAACACAAACCTTCAGTCTCTAGCCATTTATTTCAAAGAATGTTCCCCCTTTTCATCTAAACAGTGACATGATGGAAAGTACACGTTTCATTAAAAGCTATACATTTTGGAAAATGTATGTTCTGATGAAGTGTCATGTAGATAAAAATTGATACATTTTGCTGATGATAGATTTTTAATTGAAAATTATCTTTCAGAACATATTCATTACTTTCAGTATACAATTTGAAAGCCTTTTAAAACTCAGAAGCTAGTAAGAGCTTTTCAACCTTGCAGAAATGAAAAGTTTAAATTGATTTTAGTATTTTAATTTTTTTTTTCCTGCAGAAGTTCTTCAACAAAAAAGTCATAGCTGTTTTCTTCCCTTCTGTTTCTGAGTGGAAAATGAAAAGCCCAAACCAGACTGTGGTCAGAAAATTAATGTTAGACAATAATTCTTCTTGCCACTCAGTTATTGGTACTGATTCAAGCTATAAGCTATACAATACCGACTACAAAGTGAGCAGCTTAACTCAAAGCTTCTACAAATGCAGGGCTACATAAATATATATATGTATGCACATATATGCATAGATACATATATGTATGCTTGTTTTCTCTTGCTCAACATTTTCACATTTCCTCTACATCATGAATGATGCATTTTCTCACCGAAGTATCTCTGGAACAGGGATTGTAATGTGCTCTAGATTTCTGCCTCAGCCTACTTAGCGGACAGCAGATACTTCTTCCAGTCTGATAGTATCTAATTACAGAGCCAAGGGGTGCGTATTTCAGTAGAACAGTCTGGGATGCTGAAAGGTGATATTCTGAGACAGAGAAGGGCATATCAGCCATTAATTTAGGTCACAGAAGCAATTCACTATCGCGTGAATAACATTAAGTTGAATGTTATAGCCGAACATAATAAAAACCTATACGAATCTCATATGAGAGACAGGTTTGTGTTAACATTTCACATTTGTGGAAGTACTATACCAGCTCACTACTCTTAGCAGAAAAATATTCTGCCTTTTCTGGAATACAGTTGCTCACATAATGAATATTATGTATAGAGTGGGTTTGGTGGTGGAAATTTTTTTTTTTCATTTTTTACTTTGTACTCTGAAAGAACTGACTCCAAATTTATGAGTGACGCCACCACCGAAATAGACTATACATGGATGTGACGGTAAATAGCTGTTCTTTTCACACCAATGAGGTAAAAAAAGTTTATCCTTTCTACCCAGAGAGAAGACTTAAAAATTAAATAGTCCATGGTTACTTTCGCAGTGGTGTTGTCATAGTTTTCATTTGCAACAAAATAGAAGTGAGGCTGAAGTCATGAGTGTTCTTACTGCGGGGCTTGTCTGCCTACTTGCTTACAGACATGATTGTATACAACGGTTTTCAAAAACCAAATATTACTACCAATTATTCCGCAGGGTCCAGCAGTGGTCCTTACACCACGAGTAGAAAAGCATTGGCTTGGACCACTTCCTGTGCTCTGAATTTGGCCAGCTCTTGGCTGTGCTGCAAAAATATCCATGTTATGAGTTCTGGTCCAAAGATAAAGAGCCAGTCAAAGTCAGCAAGGCAGATATAAAAATGCCATGAAAGATAATCTATAGTCTTGGGAAAGCAATTTGTGTCAGACATGCCGAAGAAATTATCTAGTATTATTATTCAGTAATTCATTTTATAAATTCCCCTCAGAAATAGAAGTGTGAGAGATAACTTCTCAAGGTAGGGGGGCAGGACAGAGCAAGAGCAGTTATGGAACAAACACAGAAACACAAAATGCTGTTGCTGCTACTTCAGTTGCAGCTGGATCCAGAAGCTAAGGATAGAATACAGTGGGGAAGGTCTGAACCCAGTGACGTCCATGGGAGCTTAATACCATACATATTCAGCTGGTTTTCAGAAGCACCATGGAAACACCTGACTGTTACACTGTATTTTCAGAGCTGCTGAGAAGATTGTTATTATTGTCATGGAAGCTAATACAGAAAAGGGAAATTCTCAAACACATATTTTAGGAGTAAAATTGCCAAACATTTTATATTTCTGCAGCTCCAGTAACACACAAAGCTTTCTTAAAAAATATTCCAAAATATTAAAACCACTTGGAGATTCACATATTTGTTGTTGGACACTTACACTGACTACCAGGATTTCTTTTAAAAAAAGATGTCATATTTCAGTGACCTTCTCTACTTTATCATTTACCTTGTTTTGTTTTACAGTCTCTTTCTTGTTAGATTTTTAAGCTGTTTGTTTACACATCTTTATACTACTCTTCCTTTGTCAGTATCCTGACATATCAGATTTTGGTTTATTATATTTTTTTTGTTATTTCTGGCTTTTTCACCCTTTTCAAGTTCCTTGCATCCCTCCATTTCTTGCTTACCTGCTCGCTCTATGAGGCTTTCTCTATTTCACCAGCAATTTCTTCCTTTGTTCTGTGGTGTCTCTTGATACTAAGCTCATGTATTTAGCCTCATGGGATGACATCCCTCATGCTTTTTGCAGAAGATTTGCTCAGTTAATGATTGCAATTAATTGCAACCATGTCAGATGGATGCCAGTGGGATGGCAGAGGGATAGATTTCCCCAGTTGTGCACCAAAGTGTAACTAACTCCTCATTTGCAGAAGTTATGATCCACCTGGTAGAGAAGTCTGTGAAAAGACTGAGTCAGGTGCAAAATAAGAAAGATCTTTTCTCATGTATTCTCATGTTCAGCCTTGAACTGATGAAACAATTCCTTTTTGTCTCTGGACTGATCAAAAAAGGGCAGCTGTTCCTAAGTACTGAGAGTGGCGTGTGTGCCATGAAGTGATGCTGGTCATGCTACTGCTATTGCTTGTTGCCTGATGCTCCCAAGCAAAAGACAAGCTCTGCAGGCTGATGTAGTAAAACAAATACTGCATTTGGACCTCTGGGGAGATGGTATCACTGTTAAAATAAGACCCATGAATGTTGTAGAGGATTATTACTAAAGCGACTTTAATTCCCTCTGAAACCTTAATCCGTCTTTGGCAGCCTTTCTACGTGGATGCTTTCTCTGAAGCAGGTTCTAGGCCCATGTGCCTGGGGTTTTCTGAATCTGACACAAAAGTTGCCACATGAGGCCAAATGATATCTGTAAACTTTAGGTTTCAATGAAAATCCCACTTAGAGGAAGTATGAGAAAGTGGTCAGTTGCTCCAACCTTTTGTTCCACAGCCTAAGTAAAGTTTTTTTCATGCTCACTAACCAGAAAATTACCCTCTTCTTAACTTCAGCTAAAATTTTATGTGTATTTGTGAGTTATATGAGATTATTCTAATTTGAAGCTTGTTATGCAAAAGTGCCTAAACTAATTTTCTACAATATCTTTCTATTCATTTGTTTACATAGCTTGTCATTTGTTATGTTTTTGCCACAGGAATTGCGCAACCTGGGAAGAGCACAGCGTTCAAACGTTATTCAAAGGCATATTCTAGTAACTGAATATTACAAGCTGTAGCCAGTGAGTTGGGTAGCAAAAAAAAATTAGTATATATTCTCATTAATAAAAACCTTGTAAATCTCTCTGTCTTGACTCCTATTTTTAATTACCAGTGTGGTTCCAGGCAGGTGACAGGAATAATTTTCCTGGTATGATAAAGTCCTACCAAGGACAAGTTCTGTGGCATTTGTAGGAGAGAAAACAAGTGTTTACTAAAATGTCCCTAAAGAATTATTTAGTCTTTGTGCTTGATGTTTCTTCACAGGGGAAACAAGGATATTTCTCCACTGCCACATGAGGAAAAAACAAAGGAATAAACATAAAAGTGACTCTACATACACACCTACCACTTGATATCTTTCCAGATCACTTTACAACTTTCCATTTTTCCATCTCTTCAGCTGCTTATTTGTATGCTGCAGAGACACCACAGTCCTGATGCTTCACTAGATAGTGACTGTCTGTATCTATGCTGCCAGCCTCTGGTGTCTAGGAACAAACAGAATTTCCATCCAGTTGAATATTTTTGTACTTCAAAATGTGTTTTCACTCCAAAAAGGAGAAAAGCAGCCCCCCTTTTTTATACCATTTGTTAATCTGGATTTTTGCATCCAAAGAGAAATAAATACTGACCAACCACAACATGCTTCCTTCCAGAATGGGAGCTGGAAAGCCATTACATTACATATGTTTGCATTTACACTTCCAGTGATCTATAAATGAGCTGTGAAATACAAATGTTTTTCCTAAGAACTCTTCTCTGTATGTTGAACCTTGTAAACACCTTTCTAAGCAGAATATGCTTTTTGATACGACCTTTTTTTTTTGGTAAGATAAATCATGACTTTGTTATGAGGCAAAATCTGCAATGGCATCTGCCCAATTTTACAACTATGTCTTTACAGTTATTACATGGCATTGTTCAAAAATTACCTATTCATCCATCAAGGTTCATTTTCCATAGGTTGCTACATTATTGCCTAACTTGTGGTTTTACTCTGAAATACTGCTGAAATAATTAAATATCAGTTGGTGAATGTAATGGATAATTTGAAAAGCTTGAAAATGTCTTTTTAAAAAAGCTAGAGTTTTAGCTATTTTTCTGAACATAATATCTTCATTTAAGGCAATAATTCTCAGGCTCTTTGAAAAAGTACCACAGTCTTGGGCAAACTAATTCCTGCAATGTTTACACTCCCTAATTGTTTTCATCCCAGAAAGGAAAGATGGGGCATAAACGTTTATGTGCAAAGAAGTGGGTAAAAAGTCAAAACTGAACTGAATTGTATTATGAAACTTTTTACAGCCAAGGGAACTGCCTCCTCTAGCTGCAGCAGGCTTTGAATCAGATGCTGAATATTCACAGAAGGTACTTTTTAAATTGTCTGTTGGATGTTAGAGTAACTCGATGTGGATCTGTGCTAAAAATTAGAGATATGTCTCCTCTGCGGTCATAATCTAGTTTAGAGTGGAGAGACCTAAAGTGTTCTAAGTTAACAGTGGCTTATGGATGTGATGAGGCTTAGACTTAGGCTGCCACCCTTGCTTAAAGGAGGCTGTCAACAGCACCTGAGCTAGCACGTTTTGACTTAGTCTGGGTACTGCTAGGCTGTGGTTGTGGAACCATGAGTCACTGTTATAACAGAATCAGACATCAACAAAACAGTGATGATTTATTCACATTTCAAATTCTGCCAGGATCTAAAATATATCTGTTTTTTGAAAATGTTTAACTTGTTTCACCATCTCCAAAACTTTCCAAAAGAAATAAAGTTGCATCTTGCTTAGAGAAATGGCTTAGATTTCCTTAAGTTGGGCATTGCAAGACCTTAATTCCTCCCTTTCCATCTTTACATTTGGAAAAAGTAGAATGTTGGATTGTGTTTTCAAGATGCAATTCTTTTTTCCTTAAATAAGAATTGAAATGAATTTTTTTAACACTTGGAAGTTATTAACATCTTAATGATAATAGAACCTTTTTCTTTTTTGCAGGTATCAACGGTGCTGGAGTTTGGCCGCATAGTGATTTATACTACCAGCCTTCGTGTGGTGAGAACCACTTTTGAACGCTGTGAACTGGTTAGAAAGATCTTTCAAAATCACAGAGTTAAATTTGAAGAAAAAAACATTGCTCTGAACAGCGATTATGGAAAAGAACTAGAGGAAAGATGTAGGAGGGTCTGTGAAGTTCCCTCACTCCCTGTGGTGTTTATTGATGGCCATTATCTTGGGGTAAGTAAAGCAGAAGCCTATGTTTTATTTTGCAGTTTGGAAGAGCAGATGAAAATCTTGATGAATTAGAAACAGGGCTTTTAGAAAATTGCTTGCAATGCTGGAATGATGGGTACAATCAAAGACTGAGATCCCTTTGGGGTATGTGCTGGACAGATACACACTGGTAGGTTTGACCTGAAGATGCAATAGACAGCCTGAGAGAAGCTATCAGGAAGGGAATAAGAGTTAGTAACACAATCTAAGCTGTCCCATGTTTCTTCAGTAATAGCTTTGTAGCTGAAACTGAAAATCTAGAGAAATAGATTTTATTTTTTCTTCCCCTTATGGGAAGTTGTATGTAAGATTGATGCAAGAAGATGAATACATATAGCATAAGCCTGTATTTTAGTAATATCTATTGTGAATATGAAACTAACAGCTGAGGAGCCAGACCTGAAACACATACTAAATTTTATGATGTAGTCTGTATGAGGATCTGTAACCAACTGAACATTATTTTCAGTACAGAATTGATCACTACTTCCTTTTACAAAAGTCCAGCAGTAAGAGATAAAAAAACAGCCCAACTCTGTCCTGTTGCCAGACATAAATTCCAAATGGATAACTCTAGTCCAAGTTTGGTCTCTGGTACTCTGGGTATAAAAGCCTGTTGATATTTGAAATTACCTTTCCATTAACGGCAGCCTGTACTTTCAAAATGCGTTTCTTGGAAACTGAAGAAATCAGAGTTTAGAAGAAAAAGATTCTAGAAAGTGGCATAAAAAAAACCAGCTTGAGAGCTCAGACAAGGTATTTGTCTTAAGTGGTAAAGAACTAGCAATTAGCTCCAACAGTGAGACTGTGATTTGTGAAGGCAAACTATATTTAAACACAGTGGGGTTATTGTGTTTGTATCGCTTAGCACTTTCATTTTCACAAAAGAGTTAAGTAACGAAATGAAATGTAATCAACGATCAGCCCTAATTGATATTGGGCCTGTATAAACACTTGAATACCCTTTCTCCTCTTCCTCCTCATCTCCTTCTTAGCTCTCTATGTGCTTTGCATGAAGCAGGCTTTCTGAGCACCATAACAAATGCATTTGCTGCGACAGGGCTCACCAGACTGCTACAGCAACTGCAAAATCACCTATGTGCAGAATAATAGCAGACAGTAAATTTTACTTCATAATAGAAGATGCTTTTATCAAACCCCTGAATTGGAGAGTTCCCCAGGAGGGGCAGAAGTGCTTTATTCAAAAGCAGCTTAAAATTCAGCAGGATTCAGACTAAGATTCACACACCTAATTATAATGTTAAAAATAAAAGTAATGAATTATGATGGACTAAGAAAATCTCCGTGAGTGATCAATTTGTCAAAAGAATTTAGTTAAAATACTGAAATGGATTGAATAAATTATTTGCTCAGCTGTAGGGGAAACCTGATTACAGTCATTTTGATATGATGGATAGCTCATTAATTCACTGCTTCTCCTTTTTTTTTTTTTTTTCCTAAAGATGATAGAATCGTCATAGAATCATAGAGTAGAATCATGGTATAGCTAGGGTTGGAAAGACCTTACGATCACCTAGTTCCAGACCCTCTGCCATGGGCAGGGACACCTCACACTAAACCATGTCACCCAAGGCTCTGTCCACCCTGGCCTTGAACACTGCCAGGGATGGAGCATTCACAACTTCCTTGGGCAACCCATTCCAGTGCCTCACCACCCTAACAGGAAAGAATTTCTTCCTTATATCCAATCTAAACTTCCCCTGTTTAAGTTTTAACCCATTACCCCTTGTCCTATCACTACAGTCTCTAATGAAGAGTCCCTCCCCAGCATCCCTATAGCCCCCCTTCAAATACCGGAAGGCTGCTATGAGCTCAAAGCATAAGATCATGGGAAACTTGTCTTTTAACAGAGGAACAACAGTGTAACAAGCAACACAATCTCGTTAGAACTCTTAGCATTGTATTAGATTCTTTGGAGAGGTATAGGAATAGAAAGCAAGTGAGTTAGGAAGGTAGCTGTCTGTGGGAGAGACAAATCTAGCTGGCCAACTACCTGCTTCCAGGTAGTCAAGAGGTTTTATCTCCTGTAGGTTAAAAAAAAGAAAAAAGAATTTTGTGTTCTGGTCTACAGACATGACAGCTGTATTCACACTGTATAACACAAGAAAACAAAAGGGGTTGATCTTCTAAAAATAACGGAAGAAAATCAGGCATGGGCAGTGTTTTTTTTCTTCTCCCCGCCCTTTTTCTTTTTTTCATTAAATCCATGAGGAACACTGTAATTAAATGGAACAGATGTTAGGTTGAGGAGAGGATTAAAGTTACTCCATGTAAAAGTGCTATTTTTGTGGAGAATCTGCTTTGTGGGCAGGGAGAAGTCCAGGAGATGCCAGCCAGGATAGCAGCAGCCCTTAACTTTGCCAGTGTGGGAGCCCCCAACCTCTGCTTGCAGACAAGGTATCTGTCCTCGAATGCTCTCCACTAACTGCCATCATGCTGGGGGAGCACTGCTGCTTGCTACAGCACCACTTTCTATTGTGTTTTAGTTAAGATGAACCAGGATGGGAAAACCAAGTTTATTGTGCCGCCAATGGAGCACAGTCAGGGTGATGGGAAAGGAGACCCCCAGAGTGAATCTGTCATAGAATCAAAGGATCAACTAGGTTGGAAAAGACCTCATCAAGTCCAACCGTTACTTTAGGACTGCCAAGACCACCACTAAATCATGTCGCTAAGGGACTCATCTGAAGTTTTTTTTGAACAGTTCCTGTTTTGAACACTTGCATGGGCAAGGGACCTGTGCTCACACACTCTGGTAAATGTGGCAAACCCCATTATTTTATGGCAGAGTTTTTCCTTCATAAGAGAGGCTGGCATTCATCCATTTAGGAAAAGAAATAAGAATGGGGGAACTCTGCTTATTGGCAAGGTCTGGAAATGAACTATTCATCTCCCAGATATGTCAATGCCTGGTGGATTTGGCACCTTAAGAAGACAATGCATCAGTGACTCCAAAGACAGCAAGTTGGTTGGAACCTGTGCTGAGGTTCCATTTTTATGTTTTTCATTTTTATGTTTCATTAAAATGAAATTGAGAACTATTTACAGAATTTGGTCTCATTGGTAACAGTGGACATTTCTATAATGTTTTTTATGATAATTATATTCTGACATACAAAAGCAACACAAGTTCAGAAGCCTGGTGTGTCGGTGAATTAATAATGCAATATTTTTTTCCCTCTTCTCTTTTAATTTTGAATATTTTTTTTTCTGGCAAATCCCTTCCTGATGGAGTATGCCTGTAGCAATACAAAAGGGAATCTATATTAAGCCATCCATGCAACTTTTGGTGAGTCATAAGGAGCAAAAAACCCACAAAACCACATACAACCCCTAATTAAAATAGGTACAGTTTTGAAAGGGAACAAGATTATTTTTAATGAGATAAATGTAACAAAAGCACCATAACACAGCATATGTGCATCTAACAGAGTGTACAGTATCCAAGCCATTAGAAGCATGGACAAGGTTGCTACAGCACTGCAGGCTGTGAGGGGAAATCTTCACAGTGCTGTGGAATTTACCGTTATCTGCACAGGAGGAATGAAGCAAACCTATGACTTGGGCAGAAGCAATAGAAAAATCATATTTAGCTTCTGTCAAGCAAAGCATGACAGAGGCTAAATATGAAGTACAGCAGGTATTTTAATCTTCTCATATTTTTACGATTGATTTATGGTATTTCCTGACACACACTGTCTAAATATCAGTCTGTCAGGAAATTGCAGGTTTTTTCTGCAGCATGCTCTTTACCAGCTGATCTAATCCCTCCTTTTCACCTGAGGCTGTTTCCATTTGAAATAGAATTATGCCATCTGCTGGGACACCAAAGAAGAATAAAAAGTGACTTCCAAAAAATAGCTACACAGAAAAAAAAAAAAAAACCAACCAAACATTTATTTATGCTTTTACAAAGGCACTTGGACTGTTAGATGCTCATGTTGTGCAAAGACCATTCTGCTGGAAAAGGGATGCACATAAAAAAGGCCAAATAGAGTAATCCTTATTAAACATGTTACCTCACTGTATAATGGATTTAAAATACATTTATTTTTCACTTTGAATACATGATTGAACTCTGGTGTTCACTTGCTATGCAAACCTACTTGAATCTTTTTTGTATATGTGAATTCAACATTTTTTTCCTGACGAAACTTTCCTATTTATTTTTCCCAGATGTAACGAATTCACAACAGCATGAGATTTACAGTAAAATTATTTTAACTCATTGCTTATTATTATTTCCCAAGAACGATGAAGCTATTTTTGTAACTGACTTTTAGAAAATATCTGTGTAACATATTTTTAGTTGTGCAAGAATTATTATATATATTATTTATAAGCTTATTTTTGCTGCTCACCAGTGCCCATATATAATTAGTAGCTCTCAGTTGCCTCCAGGTTTTGTCAGAGTAAACACATTCTCCTGGTGTTCACTTGGTGGGGTGGATATGAATGGCTTTGTGTCAGTAGAACCATGATATAATTATTGCAACGTGTCACCTAGCATGTTCCCATGTATTTCCTCCATTCTGCAATTTAACATTTCAGGAGCAGCAGGGTTCAATTCATTTTATAGCTCTTTATTTAAATCTTTTCCATATCAAATCCAACATTTCTGGTACTGGTACTACACTGCAGTGTCAATTTTCTCAGTTAATGGGCAGATTTCCAGGCATTTAATCATGCCCCATGTGTTTGTGACCAAGGGGCACCTCACTGTAGGAGGTGTAGTGGTGTATGTTGACAAGTGTGTGAGCTCTGAGCAGACAAGGGTGTATATACAGCCTGTCTCCTTGGTAAGCCACAGTGAAAAATCATTGCAGTTCCAGCGTTGGTAAGATGTGTGATTACATTCTGATGCGTTAGCAAGAGGTCTTGCCTGTATACATAGCCAAAGTTCATTTTTAAGAAAATAAGGGACACAGAGTAAGTGTGCGGCACAAAAGAGATGTCCCAGTGACATGCTGATTTTTGCCTGTAGAGAAAAAAAAAGATGTGGAAGAGAGACTGCTTCCCAAAATAAGCATTCTGTATTCTAGTATAGCCAAATGCAGAGCCATATACCTACCTATGTGTATTCCTTGATGAAGAATTACATCATGAAAATTGTAATGTTGCATCCAAGACAGGTGAGCAACAGACAGGTTTAATGACAGGTCAGGACTGGGGCAGTAGGAAATGTAGTGGACTTTGGATTTGTCCTAGTTCGGCAATTAGTGCGATAATACCTGAAATACTATGCTAATTTCTGGATGTTATCAAGAGAAAACTGGGAAAATATTTTGAAGAATGAAAATGATCTAAAAATGTGTTGAGTGATTTGTCATTTCCTTGCAAAAAGAAGGGTGAAGACCTGACCACAGCTCTGAGGCTCCTCCACAAAGATATGGAGCTATTGAAGGGAGTAGGTAAAGATTCACAGGCTGGTAGTTTAAAATGTCACTGGTTAACAAAACTGAAAACTCAGTTCTCCCTGCTGCTTCTCTAACTGTTATGGCCACTGTCCCTCATGCTCCCTATGTGTGTCTTAGGGGGGACAGACTCTTTAATGTTTCACATCCCCTTGTGGGTGAATAGTGACTGAGCACAATGCAGGAATAAAAAGAAAGCATTTTCTGGTTAGAAAACAGCTAATGGGCTTATTTAACAGTTGCTTTAATTATTCTGTTAATTATAGACTCTTGTGTTAAAATTGACAGATCCGAAGGGAAGGTTAACCTCTGCAAAGTATCTTGCAAATTTCACTTGAGGCAGCCATTAATCTGAAAAGATATGCTGAAACACTTAAAAATTTTGATAGCCATTTGGATGTTTGTTTTTTAATTTTAAAATCATAATAACAGGGCTTTCCACTTTGCAAGTAACACAGCTGGCCAAGTGAATGTCATCTGAAATATAAATCTTTTAAAGTATGAATCTATAACGGAAAGCCTGTCAGAGTTGTAATTATACTGCTGTAAAAGCCAGTCAGCATTGTCATACAGCAGCACTGTCACATGGAGCAGGAGTCACAAGAATGTTTTTGCCAACTGCTGCCTTAGAGATCCTTTCCTAAACAGCAGCAAACCAGGGCTTGTCCAGCTTAGGTAATTTGCAGTGCTGCAATTACATCAATAAAGCTGCAAATTCTTAATGCCTCTGCATTAGATGGGCAGTGAAAGCTTTCTCTTAAGATGCTGCAGTGTACTCAGGCCCAGAGCAAACACTTTGCGGGCTGCCTTGGCAAACCCTCACTTTGTAATGCCAATCACTCCTATTGCCTGTTCTGTGTGCAAGAAGAAAAAATTAGACAGCAAGCGCGAAAGGGGCCGATAGACTGCTAATAGCTGCTCTGCTGGGGACACAGGGAGCCATAATGCATATGTCAAAGTTGGTAGACTATGTACCCATGATCTGTAACAGATTTCAATAGAAGAATCAGCACAAGTAGGGTTACGCAATCTGTCTTCTGTCATTTTCTGTGACTAATTAATCACACTAAATACCTTGTAGATAGTTTTTTTTTTTTTTTTTAAATAATGCTTTTTGGCATGCACATCCACTAAAATACTATATTGCTTTCTAACTGAAATGAAAATAATAAAAAAGCTGAGTCAAAAGTGCTTCTTTTTATATGTATATATATTTGTGCAAAGCCAGAATAAAACACTTTCTGTAGGGAAACTAACCTTAGTAGGGTGCCATATAAAATCCTTTGCAATATTTTGCTGGCCTTTAGTTGACTTTTTGCCTGCGCACTTGCAGCCTTTGCAGTCCCCAGCAAGGCACTATGAATGGCTGGACGCTAACAAGTACATTAGTGATCCTAATGTGTTCACTGCGCTCTGCAGCAGCTTTTCCTGTGCCTTCCAGTAACAGGAAGAGCAGTACTGGTGGGGGGCTGGGGCTGAGACCCCCTTTGGCTGACTGTGGGCAGCTCAAAGTAATGGGACATTCCAGCCATGTGTCAGCATCCCACCGCACCTCAGCTGTGTACCACCATCCCACCACACTGCAGATGTGTACCAGCATCTGACCAAACCTTGCAGCTCATGCCAGAAGCAAACTCAATGATAAAATTTAACAGTCTACACCTGCAGGGATCAGCAAACTGGGGCAGAGTGATGGCAAAAATCCACCATGGTTTAGATGTGGCCAGTCACCCTTAGCAGCAGGTACCTCACTTTCAGCCTCAGTTTCCTCAATTTTCATTGATTTCTCTTGATCCACTGATTGAAAGGGCCTATAAGTATTTGGTAATATTTAGTATTCAGTGAATTTGGTTACATAAGTAAAATGTAAACATTCAAATGTGTCCATCCAATTAAAAAAAATAAAAATAAAGTTTTATGTCATCTTTGACACTTTAATTTTGTCTGCAATAATCCCTTAGCATTTACCTTCAGGAGGAAAATAGAAAACCCACTTCAGTACTGCTCAGGTTCAGATCATAGAACCCCTCAGAGGCCCAATGCAGTTGCACTAAATTATTATTATTCATTGCTGTGTCTGACTTTAATGTTTTTGCAGTATTTTCATAACCCTTTCTCTCCTTGTGTTATACATTAGGCATATTATGTCTTAATTCAATGCTCAACTGCCAGAATAGTTGAAATACAATTTCCTCCTTTAATTTTGCTACACTCTCTGATGTGTTGTATATTTCTGTAATTGTAATTTTTGACAAGGTAACTAGACATATTTTTTTATTCTGTCAGGACAGAGAATGTTTGTAAAATAAAGAGAACCATATCAGAATTCCAAAGCTGTGTCAACTTTTCCCAAAAGGCAACGTGATATACCACCTGGTAACAAACTTCAGGCACTACTGTCAGAACTGCAATTCTGTTCTCCTTCTAGCTTTCCTAAGTTTGACCTAAGGACAAAATACTTTATTTTGAGTCAAATTTGTCCTCAGCCTGATAAAATTTTCAAACCCAAATCTTCTAATTATCTGTGGTTTTTTTTTTTCATGCTAAAATAGCTGACCTTTTCCTTTTTCTTCTTCAAATAGGGTGCTGAGAAAATTCTACTAATGAATGAATCTGGGGAACTGCAGGATCTCTTAACCAAAATTGAGGTAATTGTATTTCTGCAAATAAATGTAAGACATTGCATTGGATATTTTCAATTGAATAAATTTCCTGTTTTAACAGTTACTTGTCTTCTGTTAGGAACTTATGATCCCAAATGTTTGTTTTTTTCTCTTTGAATGAACGATATGAGAGTGTCACAACCCAATTAGTTTGAGAAATGTGTATGACAAGAACTTCAAACCAAAATGTCCACCCTTATTTTCTCTTGATTTTGTCACAGCAGGAAAGGCAGGTAATTTTTACTTTCCCATAACTTTTGACACCGTTTTTAATATTTAACCTTCACCATGCCCTGGGGGATGCAAGCCTCTTGTGTGGATGCTGAACCCCTTCCCTGTGTACTGCCATGAATAGGCTGGGTACCTGCACATCTGCATTCTGACCAGAACTGAAGCTGCGCATCTACAAAATCTGGACAAATGCTGGAAGTTTCTGAATCCACCAATTTGCACAGATTTCAAATTACAAGTTATCACGCTTTTTTTCCAGCTCCTAGCTTGCCATGTACATTGAAGTTCTCTGGGTTAAGTTTGCCTCTTATCGTGGTCAGCTGATGCATGCTCCCTGAAGACTCTTGAAGTGTGAGTTTGCTCCCACAGCTTTGCTGTAAACTAGGAGCTCTACTGGTCACCAGTTTTCTGCTGGTCTTGTGCTCTTGGCCGCTCAAGGCATTTTCTGTTTTCCTTTGGATAGTCTGCAGCAAAGTACATTTTGGGGAGACCTGCGTCATAATGTCTGGGTTATATGGATAGCTGTGTCCTTAGAAAAGGAATGTATTGCTTTTAATTATCTTGTTATTTTGAAAACACCCCTAATCAAATTAAGATAACACGAAGTATGTAGTATCAACATTAAAAATAGATAATGAGGATATGATATTTGTAAAACACACCGATGAAAAAGCAAAGATACATCTAGTTAATTTAACCCCAAAGTTTTTCTTGCCCTGCATTTAGCCAAACTACAGCATATGCTTTCCTAACATGCTCTCAGTAACTCTTTGTATACCATACACCTTTGAGTTTACCACTTTGTGAGGCATGTTGGTTTCTCATAGCCAATCTCCTTCTTGATCTCCACCAGAAGTTCCAGTCAGGCTGAGCCCAAGGGTTGTTCACCCCTGTCTTATTCAGGAGATAGATTTAATACTGTCCAGCAAATCATGAACTGCCTCATCCCCTAAAAATACAGGTGGTACCTTCTGCATTTGTGTGGCCTGTTCCTTAACTCAGCAAAACTTTCCTTGCCTCATGATGTTTTATGTGTTTCTGTATAAAATGCAGAAGAACCTGTTGATATTGAACCACATTGGATAACTAACCAGAAACTATTAAACAAAACTACAGATATGATTAAAACATGCATCATTCTTATGGATGAATACGAAGGTTAGCTAATACACCTCCTTAATATGTTTCATTATTTCGGAATTAAAGATCCTCAGATCCTACTTTGGGGGGGTTGCATAACATTATTACCTAGAGCAATGTGTGTCCTAAACTTGGGAAAGAAATTACATCTCTAAACCAAACAATGCCAGACTATAGCAGACTGATAACTGCTTATTGAATACAATCACTGCTTCACTGGCTTTTGTTTGTTTGTTTTTTGCTGTTGTTTTTTTTTTTTTTTTAATGGGTTTGCTACAATTGTAAGGGTCAGTCAGGTTTTTCCATTACTGAAGATGCAGAAGGTGATGACGGAAGCTGTCATCAGGTCAAGAAAGGAATGGCCATTTTTCAAGGAACTGAGCTAAAGCAATTTTTCATTTGTATTTTTTTTTTTGTAAGTTCTCTTAACTACATGGAAGGGTAGTTACTTACAAACCTAACAAACAATAATGAATGTAGAGATTAAAATATTATTCTCTTAAGATTTTAAGATTATTTACAGTAATGTCCAATGAAATAAAATGCCATCATAAATTATAAAAGACGTGAGTACTTCTGAGATAATAGGAATGTTAATTTTACATTAAATATTTATCAAAAAGTTAATAGTAACTTTTAAATTAACATGTAGCTAATCAAGTAGCTTGCACGATGAAGAACAGCAAGTTTATGAGCTACTGAGCAAAAAGCACCTTTTTTTTGTGTGTTCATCTGAGTTGTCTATAAGTGACTGCTATTATTAATGGTTTTGCAGAAAACTCTAGTTTTCTCTATGAAGCTACTAGAAAGACTATCTTATCTGTATATATTTTAGTATACGCTGGTAACAATTTGTGACTGATTTTTTAGTGGTGCATAATTCCTCAGACTATGGAATTGTCTGGATTTTTCTTCCTTTGTCAATAAATCTGTAAAGTCTTTACTCAACAGTGTAATGTTAAAACCACTTATCTGTACTGTGGGAAGTCCCCAGCTTGGTGTACCTTTTATTTCTCTGATAGAGAACTTTAAGGCTATCGTTAAACAAACCAGCCACATTTTCAGCAAGTTAAAATTAAAAATGTCTTTGAATTCTCTTATTGTGTTCCCCAATGCCTTTAATCCAATACAAAATACAGTAAAATTATTGTTTTACTCAGGAATTAGGACAATTGAGGGAGCCCAAGCCTTGCTTGCAACAATTTTCTCTAGGTCTAACTGTTGAACACAGATAATTCTTCTTTACACTTAAAGCTTCAGCATTTTACACCCATAAATTTGAATATACCACTTATTTCCTCAAGCAGTACTTGTCAGAAGCTATGAATTGCTTTCTGATATGACCAACTCTAACTGTAATGGGAACAATATGTTCAACACAAGCATGCAAATGCTAGAAATCATAATATCTTAATGTACAGCATAGGAAATATCAACATAAACTGCCTAGAGTTTAGATTCAATCAATTGCAATACTTCTTAAAATTGATCTAGACCTAAACTATATCAGCGTAATGTACGAAAGCTATCCTTTAGCTAACTATTTTGGCAAGTATAGACACAGGCTACTAAGGTATAATGTGACTGATGATCCTGCAGTGAGCCTCTCTGACCATTGCATATAGATCTGACCAAAGGAAAAGGCAGACATAATGGCCTTCCATGGTGGTATACTGTGAGATAGGGCAGTGGGTGTTGCTCAAGATGGGAACCAGAATGTGTGCTCTCATCTGTCCTGAAGCCCTCATTTTCTAGAGCTTATGGTAGTTGATAAGGTAACATTTTTGTCTTTCTCACACTCTTCTTTAAGCAGAGAGTCCAGCATCCTCACGAGTGCACCTCTTGTGGTGGCTTTGGTTTCCTGCCGTGCTCAGCGTGCCATGGGAGCAAGATGTCTGTGTTTCGGAACTGCTTTACAGACTCATTCAAAGCCCTCAAGTGTACTGCTTGTAATGAAAATGGGCTACAGCGCTGCAGGAGCTGTGCAGGCTAAGAATGGCATCTCCACATGTACAAACTGATTTTATGGCACTGCACCAGTTTGTAATATGATTTTTTAAAATTAATCTGTTTATCCAGTTCAGTCAATAAAACTCCATTTGTAGTATACTTCTGCTTGCTTGGTCATTTCTCCTGTTTTAAATTTAGGTCTCTGACCATAAATATATATTTTCTCTCTAACCATAAATATATTTTTCTACTTCCTTTATAAAGACATTTGTAGTCTTTAAAAGTTATTGTATAATCAGCCCTTTGGATGTGGCGTCTTTCCTTTTTCTATAGGGTATCATGAGCGAGAGTATGTGTTTCTGCACAATGCCCTCAACATTACAGCAAAATGAAATTTAAGCTTCAGATAATTGAATAGTTGCTGCTTTCAAGATCAGTGAGAATGCAGATTTTGTGATATGGATTAGCCTAAGATGGCTGAATTCTAGCCTGAATTTTATGTGGCAAGAGAGCAGAAATGTTTCTTGAATGTCTATGAATCAGTTTTCTTTTTCAGTACTGCTTTGTGTTTTGTACTAAATAAATGTTGTTAAAGTTACATAAATTATTAATATAGTAGATATTAATAACTGTTGTACTATCTCAGAGATTTATGATCCTATATATTACAGTAGATCTTACAGTGATCAACTGAGAATACCAAATAGCTTTATAAATTACATATAAAACAACTGAAGATGAGATTTCTGCTTTTTCAGGTTAGTAACTGTTGTGGTTTGATTGGCTAGCCTGGCATGAGTGGTTTAGGGATTCTGTTCCCTACAGGAGGGCCACTTCTCTATCCCTAGACAGTACAAACACTATACACACCTTTGTCATTTTTGGTGTGTTTTCCCAAGAGCACAAGAGACAGCAAATAGACTCATTGCACTGTGTACTTTCCATATTGAAGATATTTCAGTTTGGAATAGCACTTATACACGTCCACAGAGTATTTTTTAATAGGGTACTTTACTGGAGCACCACCTTCTGCTTATGTAGACCTTGCACATCTTCCTCCTGTTCTTACAGTCAGTTTGTACTGGCACAAGCAATACATAGGTTTAGCATATTGTTGAAATTGGTGTTGGTTGTAAAAGACTTCCAAAATAAATGGTAGGCATTCTATCCTGCCCAAACTGCTTTAACAAATGTCAAGCCATGTAAATTCTTTTGCTTTTTGTTCATTCTTTGTAAAGCTGTGCTCATTAGGGTTAGGTAAGTGGAGTTGACTTTACCAGATGCTGCTTAATCTGGTGGGGATCCCATTTTCCTTCTCACTTCCCCATACAACCTTCATTTGTCTGTGATGGGAAACTTGGCTTTCCATGTTTTTGGGCACAGCATAGTTGTGGTATAAAATAGGACAGCTACAGTTGCACAATGTGTGGCTTACAAAAAAAAGCCTCTTCTGATAACGTTTGTGTTTCCTGATGCCTTATTTCCCTCATCTGAAACAGCAGACAACAAACTTTCCTCTACCTCCTCTCACTTGTTATGTCTAGAGGTGGCAGCTGTGCTGAAGAGTTGGACAAGCTGGGCTAACTAATCTTTTTGACCATTTCAATCTAAGGGAATTATACATATTCTATGAGATATTGAATGTGCAGGCTTGATTCTACTGCTCCTACAGCTTCTACAGTGAGCCTCAGAGGGAGTGTCTGGATTCTGTTTCTGATAAGAGGAGAGAGACGGTTTTCTGCAGAGGTCATTCACAGTGCTTAGCATCACTCCAGCTATAAAACTCTGAACTGCAGATGTGCTTAACTTATTACTGCCTGGATAAGAAGAAAAGAAAGAAAATACAGTTCCCTTTTTCTATTACTGTCATGTAGCCTCCACGTCTAGCTAATATTGTAGACTAGACTGCTATGATAAGGAATGGAATGTAACATAAATATTAATACCAATATGTAGAATGTTGTCATTACTGACGCACGAAAACTTACTTCAGTTGTTAACATGCTATGGATCTAGGGAGTGAGCACATTCGCAGTAGTGAATACTGCACTTAAGATGTCATAAGCAAATCTGTCCTTGAAGGAAATTACTGTTGAAGAAAATGCCAGGTTTTTTTTTGTGATACTGCAATTCCACAGTCTTCGCCCCAAGACATTTTGCTTGATGAGATATCACCATTCTTCTAGTAAAGAACCATGTGTCCAAACTTCTATAACTCGTCAAAGTATGTTACACATTTTCGGTTTCATTGTAAATGTTCTTCATTGACCTGGAATAAGGGTTTGAAGCAGGTTTTCCCACCACTCAGGCAGTCAAAAGATGACTTATTTTCAGAGTAAGACAAATACACTAAGAAACTAAAAGTTTATTTCCTGATTTATCTCAGGGGCCATGAAAGAAACCTAGAGAGTCCTAGTCAATGCACTACTTTTCTAACAGAGGCGCTTAACTTCTTCAAGCAAAGATGCAGGAAAACCTCCTTAGTTCTCCTTTTAGAAGAAGAAATGATGAAAGCAAAAGGTCATGTTCAGTAAACCCTTTTTTTCAGATACTTTTTATGGGAGACTAGAAGATGACAATAAAACACATGAAACGTAGTACTCTCAAATAGAGCATTCCTCAGACACTATATATTTCTCAAGACACCTATAACAAGTTTCCAATACTGGAAAAGTTCTTTTCTCCTCTGTCATGGACTGAATTACCATCTTTTTCTCTCCAGCTCTATTTTCCTTGTAACAGCCTTCATGAAAAAAAAAAAAAAAAGTTTTTTTTTTGTTTTTTTTTTAAAGAGGGTGTTTTTATTACATGCTTTACCACCTTTGCTGGGGTTTTGAGTCTGGCTTCTTTGCTTGCTCTGTCCTATAAGGACTAAAGGTGACAGAATGGCAACATTACTAAGGCAAACCTAGGAACCAGCTCGGGGATATGACAGTTCCTGGTATAAGGTATGTATCAGGAAGCTAGCAATACAACTTTCAAGTCATTCTGAGACAGGACAAAGGAATGCAGCTCAGGTCTGATTTATATTGGTATTGCAGCTTTGCTTTCAAGGAGTTAGCAGCAATCTCCTCTGATAAATAAAATTAATTCAGCTTTATCTTTGTATAGGAAACTTTCTAAGTTCATTAAGCTCTGCTGCTCTTGTTTCTTCCCTCATCACTACACTAAAGTAAGGATCCAAGTAGATGTTCTTTGGCTGTCGGCTCAGCATATTAACATATATTATAACATCTGTCAGAGAGCAAGGTAATCCATAGGCTTTGCAAAATAATCTTTTTGATCCTGAGATCTTGAGTTCTCAATCTTGTAATTTGCAGCATGTTTTCCAGTGGGCTATGTATTTTCCATACTTACATGCTACAGCCATCAGATGGCTTGGCTTTACCAGGATTCACGTCCTAGTACTTGACATGATGTAATTTGTTCTCTGATGTTTCTATAAATTCAGTTTTTCACTTCTTTTTTTTTCCTCATGGGCTCTAGCTAGTGGTTACCTTCATGTAAAAGAACTAAAAAGTAGAAACTGAAATACAGGGAACTGGCTTCCACATCAGGGGCATGTGAGGTCTTGGGTGCTTGAACCTTCATGGTTAAATGCACGCCCTGCCATGGCAAAGGCTCTTACTGACTGACAAATAAAAGAATTGTTTTAGGTACAAGCAACAAACACTTTGTGACTCTTGCTCTGGGGATTGTATATATCGCCCTGACTGACTAAACAAATATGATGTTGCAGTATATAATGACCTGCAGAATACACATGCTTTGGTGACTTCATGACAATTCTGAAAGGAGAAAACTTTTGAACTAACTTTACCTAACTGGAGAAACTTGAAACAAAAAGAAATAAGAAGAGTGTTTAAAACAGAGGGGGAAATGAAACAGATTTAGACAGAAAACACTAGACTGGATATGGATAACTTCCTCTGGTGAATTTTTGGGAAAGAAGCAACTGCCTGTTGTGAGGTAGAGGAAAATATAGACGAGTACTTTCTAAAACAAAATCAAATGCTGATGCGATAGGGACTAGCAACCTAATTCATACCTGGCCCAAGATGTCTGCAGAGGTTAGGTGCCTGTTCAGTATCTACACACAATCATGCATGTGAATTCAGACCCATCCGAGATGAAAAAGTACTCAGAGAAGTTGTGTATGTGAAATTTTAGTGACCAGATGGTGATTAGGAGCTTTTTTTGAGATTTCTTTTCCTGAATTTTGACCCCAAGGCTGAAGTAGTAGGTTTTCCTCTGTAGGTTTTGACTTAAAATATTTTTTCTTCACTTCATGTTATTAATATTGATCTGATGAATTTTAAGAAAAGAATGAATGTTTCTAATGCATGTGGCACTTTCCAAGTAAAAAGCCACGTCATACTGAAGAAAATAATGGCATACTCAATTTTAGCAGATGATCACATGTTGACAAGCCTACATGTACTTTCATTTCACATAGTCTCAGGCTGGAATCTGAGCATATGACTGGTCTTCTACTCTGCAGAAAATTTTACTGTTCATAAGAGCAGAGTGTAAGCAAATTTCTTACTCTAAATAGGGAGGAACACTTTAAGCAGAGTGTTCATCTTCCTCACTTTATTTTTTTTTTGCAATAATATTGGGATATTTCAGAGTAATGTATTTCTCAATTGCACAGTTTAAGACCATAGTGATTATGAATTTGATCTAATATTACACTATTTAATATTACACCACTTAATAAACTTTTCTGGGTTTGCTCTGTTAGGGAGTAGCTTAGATTTTTAACACACTAATGGATATTCATATGCTGTGGAAAAAAATCCAGCTGTTTTCAATAAAAACTAGTGTGTCTGGGAGTTGATTTCCATTCAATCTCTGGTTGTTTCCTTGGAGTACTGTTTCTAAAGATGCAT
The DNA here is from genome assembly GCF_034315485.1 of Pezoporus occidentalis. Taxonomy (NCBI): domain Eukaryota; kingdom Metazoa; phylum Chordata; class Aves; order Psittaciformes; family Psittacidae; genus Pezoporus; species Pezoporus occidentalis. The sequence continues at coordinate 1,904,345 of NW_026916062.1, forward strand.
AAAAGAGATAGACTGTCTTACCTGCCAGCAGCTTACTGTAATAAAGTTTTTTATATTCATTTGGAATGATGAGAGTTTTTGCAGGCAATGCTACAAAACCAAGTTATCTTTCAGCTCATATCTAAAAATTACATCAGGTATAGAGCTTACTGACCTCCGAACCTAATTCTAAAATTTGCTGAACTCAGACACAGTCCTCTTAAATCAATGCAAAACATTCTAATGTTTTAAATTCTTGGTTGATTTGGTCTAGGCTATCTTCCCTTTGTAAGTGATGCACTGTGAAATACAGAGTTACATAATTAATGCTATATAGCATATAGTATAAATGCCTCTTTTAAAATAAGAATGCAGTGTGTCTTGATGCTCTCCAAGGTGTTCAATCACTCTGAGTTATTTTGCCGCACCTGTTAACTCATAATTATGAATGAATAGAACATGACAGGCCTTAAAAGAAGAGAAATTAATTATGCTGTAAGGAAACACGTATTGGAAGAAAACTTCCTACTTTTGACTCCAGTGTCACATGAAAAAAGGAACAAAAAGTTCCTGAGGGTTTTGGGGTTTTATTAATGAAAATAAGAAACAAATTTTACTGAGCTAAATTTTACAATTTTTATGAGTCAATACATAATGGAAGACACTGCAGGTACTTCTTTTAGTTATTGCCTTTGTATTATTGCATTAAAATTAATTTTATTCCTTAGCCTGAGATACATTATTTGACCACAAAAACTTTCAACAGGATATATTTATGGTCTAAATAATTAAGTAAGGAAAAGAATTTAGATTGGTTAACTTTTAATAATGTAGAGATGATAGTAAAGAACATTGTCATCCATTGATAATTTGAAAAGTAAAAATTATTAGAAATAAATCTTTATGTTTAGTCTTATTTTTCTTTCCTCTTGCAATGATTTGTTTAGGGGTGATGAATCAGGAAATAATTGCATTAGAAGGAAATGGCTGTTAAAAATGCTTGCAGCTTAAGCTGCTTCTAGTTTCTAGACTCTACTTTGAAAAATTGGTTTCAAATTAATTAAAAGTTTTTTGAAATCCAAGAAGTTTTCCAAAGAAAAACCCTGTTGCAATAAGACATGAGGCCTCATTTTTTTCCCCACTAAGTGAAGGATCATCTTATTGAAAACCAAGGTTTATTTAAAAGATACTCCTCCCAACAATCAGATAATAAGTTCAACAAAAATTATTACCCTTTAGTGACCCAAAAGTTTAAAGCATATAAAAGAAATATGCTGCAGGTTACTGCCTTCTGATGACTGACAGTCATATTTTGATTTGGAGAAAAAAACTTTTGTAACTGTACAAAACAGGCAAGGGCTATGTAATCAGTCATAAGGGTTGATTACAAGTTATTATTTTCATTATTGACCTGATTTGTTCAAAGTAGAAAAATAATGGTAGATAGAAAGCCTTCAAATGTCACAATTTTAATGTGAATGCTCATCAAATTGCCACTTAACAGTGGCTATTTTACTTTATAAGTATTAAACCTGGTGGATGCATTTTTGCCTGTCATATATGGGAGAAATCCCTCTCTGATGTCAAGTCAGGTAAATTATAAATAAGTGAGAATGATAAATCTAAGAAGCATCATCTAAATCTGAGTATCCTCTGAGCTAACCCCGGATACCAATTTTAAAGTGTTCCTGTTTGGGATTCTGCCCCTGATTTGAGCCAATGTCTGAGACTTTGAAGAACATCTAGACTGTGTCTTACCCCCAAAATTAATTTGCACATTATTTTTTCCCATCATATGACAGGTGGGAATAGCACACAGTATGACAGAGACATTGTACTCCAGCAAAAAGTCTCTAAACCTGTGGATGATACATTTATGTTAAACTTTATGTACTAAAATAGCTGCACTGAAAATGAGTGTTTTATACTGCCTCAGGGATCTAATAAGGCAGAGAGAAGAGTTCAATACCTCAGTCTGCAAAATTAAACAACTCAGTAAAAACTTGTAACTTTTTGTTAAGTAAGCACAAATACAATAAACAGTAATCTCATATGTTTGAGATAATGCAATCATTGCTTTTAGTGTTATAGGAAAATCAAGCAGCCTCTCATTACAGCTGGATGGCAATAACTGATGCTGATAAGTTTTTCTTTTCATCATAATCACAGAATAAAATTTATTAGAATACTGTCAAACAGCTGAACTACTTCTAACTTAAGTAGACTATCCCTCAAACAGCTGAGAAGCAAGAATAACTAAAGCAAGACAGACAAACAAAAACCTATCAGAAAGTTTAATCTGTACTCCTCTTCCTCAGTGTTCTAGAGAAACCCATTAGAGTGCTTTCTATGGGATGCAGGTTCGCTACCAGGCTTTTTGATATTTGGTGTTGCATTATTGCGATATCCCCCACAATGCCACAGGGCACTGAGTTGACTAGTTCTGTGCTGCCTTTTTCCATGTCCCCCATTTTTTTACCAGCTTGGGGAATAATGATCCTAAATTTATCAGTCTTTTCTCACATTCTCAACCAAATGTTCACATCCTGTATCAGAGAAAATTTAACAATAAAGTCCTCTCCTCTTTCTATAGCCACCATATCTGATCTTCCAGGACATTCTTCATGAGAAATATGGTTTAAAAAACCCTATAATATTTTTCCACATTTATCCTCCACTCCTTTCTCAGGTTTATGATGTCAGTAACTCATTCCTATTGCAGCCTATACTTGAAGAACATCTAATGCTCAATAATGCCAAATATATCATGCTGCACGTTATGCTTACCTACAGCCAACTTGGTATATCTATAGCCCCAGTGCCCAGACGGAAATCCTACTGTCCTGTCTTGGAGATTTCCTACTACCTGTCTTTCCTTACTGTGCTATAACTTATGATCCAGAATATCTTGCTATACCATAACTTGGTTTTAGAATTTGATCCCAGATTCACTCATTTCATCTATCCCTCAAGGAGTTTAACTTTGCTTAATGGAGGTAGTTTATTCCACCCTCCTCTCCTAAATCCTCAGTTTGTGTGAGCCTTTGTCCTCTGACAAAGCCACCCTGAGTGGGTCTGTTCTCATCCTGTAACCAGCTGTCTTAAACCAATGTCGATCTGCAGAGAGGCAGCTCCTCTCCTCTCCTCTCCTCTCCTCTCCTCTCCTCTCCTCTCCTCTCCTCTCCTCTCCTCTCCTCTCCTCTCCTCTCCTCTCCTCTCCTCTCCTCTCTCCTCTCCTCTCCTCTCCTCTCCTCTCTCTCCTCTCCTCTCCTCTCCTCTCCTCTCCTCTCCTCTCCTCTCCTCTCCTCTCCTCTCCTCTCCTCTCCTCTCCTCTCCTCTCCTCTCCTCTCCTCTCCTCTCCTCCTCTCCTCTCCTCTCCTCTCCTCTCCTCTCCTCTCCTCTCCTCTCCTCTCCTCTCCTCTCCTCTCCTCTCCTCTCCTCTCCTCTCCTCTCCTCTCCTCTCCTCTCCTCTCCTCTCCTCTCCCTCCTCTCCTCTCCCCTCCCCTCTCCCCTCCCCTCCCCTCCCCTCCCCTCCCCTCCCCTCCCCTCTCCTTTCCTTTTCCCCTCCCTTTCCTTTCCTTTTTTTTTGGCATAACTTCATTTTAAGTTTTATTTTCAAGACTTTCATTCACTCCCCGAAGCACTTCTTTTCCCCAACATGGCCTTTCATATCAATAGTAATAGAAATAATTGCAAATTGATAAAGGGCTTACTGACTGTGAATCTGAAAGTATTTCACAATAGTGAAGATCAGCACAGCAGTAACGAATGGTAAATCAGATTTAACATCCCTGTTTTAACATCCTTGCTTGCCTCAGGGACACTGAGGGAGAGAAAATTAATCTGAAGCTCCAGACAAAAAACAATCTTTGTTGATGCCCAGATTCATGCAGATGTTATCAGGAAGAAACTGGAATACAGTAAATTTTCTCACCCTAAAATTTTCTTTGCAGTATTTCCCCCTTTTTAAAGTGTAAAGTTTCTGTTTATATCTGAAAACCTAGCAATTTCTGACTTTCCTTCTTTCCTTTCTCAGTTGATTCTATTAGATAACTAGAAATGATTAAATTAAGCATAGCTGTAACATAACTGTTTTCCCTTTTTAAATCTGATCGTGTATAAAAATCAAATATGTTGTAATGCAAATAAAAAAATTGAGCTTTCTGTTGGAAATCTGCTACATAACACTGAGTGGCAGATTCACCACGTCATCCCTGTTTATTCTGAGTGCATTTTACATGATATCACAAAAGGATCATATTTTGTCTGAAGAAACAAGGATTTATTTTTCATACTAAGAAAAGATGTCACAAGTTTTTGGAGCTCTTCTTCACTTTTGAGCTTTTTTGCTTAGTGATATTTTTTCTCCTGTAAGATACAATTGAAGCTGGCCGCAAATATTTTGTCATTTCACACAGAGATTAAGTGCTGCTTCTGTTGGCTAAATACTGGAAAACATCATATCTATGAGTGACCACCATTGCCTTAATTGCAAGAGAAAATGCTTAATGATGATGACACTTGCATTAGGTGGATGCTTCCCCTAATTGAAGGAAAGAAAACAGCCACCCTTCATGGATGAAATAGTTTATGTGTTTTGTTATTAAATTAAATCAACCAAGTTAAAACTATTAACTAGATTTTAGCTTCCTATTCTTGTGCACTTCTGTTCTGTAGCTTGATATATATGTGTTCTGTGCAGAATGTTCTCTTTCATTTGAAGGGAGATTATGGAAAAAATATAAGTATTATTGACCACAAGTAACATCAGTTATTGAAAAAAAAAACCTTCATAGACCTCATATCTTCCTCTCTTCAACCCTGGAAAGCTCCTTGCTGTATTTTGCTGTGTCTTCTAACTTCTCAGATTTTTTTTTTTCTATTATGGAAATTCTTCACTCATTTTCTTTCTTTTATACCATAGAACCTTGAGTTGTTCGCAGAAATTTGGGGTTTCTTTATTGAAAGAAAACAAAAAGAAACAGCTGTCTTTCTGGTCTGAGCTGGGGCAGAACACCATACAGACTCATTACTCCTTGGATAGGGAATTACATGAAATTTTGAAATCACATGTAAGTTGCTGGCTGGACATTTTTGTGTTCTGGAAAACAGCCACTTATATTCTGACTCTGAGCATTGACCCTCTGAAGCACAGAACAAAAGTTAAATCATTCCTTGGCATCTTCAGCAGTTCCTTTTAGGTCTACTTGATTCACCTTTAATTTCTACTGTGTCAATAATCCAGCTAACATAATTAAATAAACAAAATTTGTGTGTCTTGTATTATAATTATATTACGTCACACTAAATTCCTAATGGTTTGAATAGTGAAAAGATATTTTGGTACACAGCATTATTGGAATCAAAGTCTTCTAGTGCAAGTAAGGAGGAATTTTTTCCTTTCCTTTAGAATTAATTGATTTTTTTTTTTTAATGACAGTGAAAATTAATCTGATTAAATCTATTAGAGCCTTCCAACAAATGGAAATTGCTGTCTCAGTCCAAAGTCAATGGTCATATTTAGGATACATTGAAACAGAGCAATCTCAAAAATCGTATTCAAGTGGTGTTAATGTATAACTTCACTGAAGGGGTCGGATAGATCTCTGATGACACTCTGGTCTCATGTTGCCTGTAAGATGCAATGAAATTACTTGCACTCTAGCATTAATTGTGAACATCCTTGCTGTGAAATTACTATATTCCTTTTATTTTTCCCCTGTCCTGTGATATTGGAGCAAATCACCATCCAGCACAAAGAAGTTTATAATAGTTACATTAAAACGCATGTCCTTTCTTCTTAATATAACTTCATTTATGCATAAATCTTATTTCTATGGGGGGAAAAGGACTGAGCAGAATAGCCCTAACCCAGAAGTGGTCTAGGTCGCAGTGTAGGCAAGCCAGAGTAGACAGTAAGACTGTGAGACCTGTAATGGGAAAAAAATAATGACACATAATGCTGTAGTTTGTTTTACTTATGCCATGTGGCCTTTTGTAGATATTCTATCAAGTTTAGGATTTTTAGCAATGTATCTTCTGCTGCAAACTCTGAAGAAGATCCTCTGCAGCAGTTGAACTTGTTAATGCATTTTTTTTGATAGATTTTTGCAGCATTGCTTTCTTTAAAAAAATAAAATATTTGAAACTTGCACACAGTAGTAGCTGTAGAGAAGCCAGAGGCTGGACAGCAACGTTGCCTAGATGTGCTCAAAGTGATGTGATCTGGGGGCAGTCATTCATGGTTCTATTTTTACTTCATTGGGGAAGGTCATAGAAACATGAAAAATATTGCTTGAAAATGACAGGCTGCCAGTAGCAATCATGCAAAGAGGACATGTCTTCATGACTGAATGAAACAGAAATTGTGGCACAGTAAATGGGATGTTGACTTTGAGAGCAATCCTAAAGTAATCAGTAACAGAGGGGCAGAAGTGTTAGTTATTTCTGAGGAAAGTAGGGATACCTTTGAGAAACAAGATCAGCCAAAAGGTGTCATTGCTTCTCTCCAACCTTGCTTAATGATATATCTATATGAATGATGTAAATAAGATGGGGATTTTTGTAAATGAGAACTATGATGAGCAGGAGTGAACAGGCAGTGAAACCCGTTCTAGAAGAAATGTTGATTTCCTTTGGATTTTAAGTTCCTGCTAAAAAATAGATGCTGGTTGTTAAGATACCTCTCTTCAGGGGTTTACTCACTCTAATTTAAGCTGCTCTAATTTAAGCTGCTCTAAACTCATGACTTAAGTGCATATCATATATCACAAGAGATCAGTTAGATGAGTTGGCTGAATTTTAATGTGGTGGAAGAAATCCCTTTTGTGAGTGTTCTTGGTGTGCCAGTGTGATAGCTCAGGTGTCAAAGCTGCACAAATATTCCTTAGCATCACTTGATCCTGTATTTTTCTTGAAAGAAAATACTTTCTGCTTAGATATTTCACACCTAATGTCATATGTGGCCATAGTACCTGCACTGACAACAGGCCTGAGCCTATCATGTTACCCAGTATGCCAATGTGAAATATGACACAAAGGAACTATGTAACCTCTGTAATATGACACAAGTTGGAACCATTATCTCAGCCACTCATGATCTCTGTGGAAGGTGAATAAAATGCTGTCAAAACCCAAAATGCTGATGCTGGCCTCAGTTTGGAAGGTGCCTTGTCAGCTTTGGCACACATTTATTATAGACCTGGAAGTCAAGAAGAAAGTTTTAGAATATTTTGGGGATTTGTCTAGTTTTCCATTCTCAGAGATAAGATAATACCAATCGGGGAACGAAGTTAAATAATTTGGCTTTTGCTAAATACTTGGAAACTGTGAAAGAGCCAGGTTTTCAAAGTAAAGTCCGCTTCTTTACTTCATCTTGAATTGAGGAATAATAATAAAAAAATATATGGTGTTTTAATAGTAGGGCGATACAAGAGATAGGTTCCTCATGGGGAAAAGGAGACTCATATTTTATTTTGGAATACCCGGCATAAGTTAAAAAGCTTAATGAAAGTGAAAAATAAATAAATGAAAAAAATCCCTAAGAAACTTCGGATTCCCAAAGCTGAAGCTACTATCTTCTTCTTACTTCTTTAGTCTTGTTTGACAAATCCAGGCCTGCTGCCAGAGATGCTGAGTGCCTTTAGCTTTGAGCAGCTCTTGGAGGACCTCTTGAAGCACCACTCAAAAGAGGTACAAAGTGATGGTGTAGGAGAGCTGAAGTGCTTTCCTTTGCTTTCTTACTGCTGTACTGAATCATGATTTAGGTGGACAAAAGACAGGAAAGAATCTGCCTATGGCACGCTGGAGCTAATTCATCCTTTAGATCTGCACCATTCCTTCTGAGTGCTGCATGCTTAGTATTCCTCACTGAGAAAGTGCACAGTCATGCATAGGTGCAATTGCAGTCAAAACCTGCCATGTGTGGTTTGTGCTCTGAACTTTCACATCCCAATAACAGCTGTTTTTGGAAGTACGACATACACTGTAATATTGGCAATGAACCGAAGGTTCATTTTTGTGTGATATCACAACTTTGATGAAAATGATGGAAACGGCATCTGGAGCACATCAGAAGACAATGTTCTTCCTAATAAGGTTGTAAATAAGAAACCAGCAGAGTAGGTAGAAGCCCATATGGGATATGCTGTATATTATCAGAGAAATTTTGTGCTGAAAGCATTTTATTGTCAGCAGTTTTACAAGATACCAGAAGCAATTCAAAGCATTTGGGAAGCTCCTTAATGACTGTATTGTTCACACGTTGGGTAAAATTTGTAGTCACACTGAGACAACTAGTGATACCACAGACTTGTCAATCACACATTGTTACAATATCGTTTTGTCATATTGTTGCCTTTTCTGGTAATAAAAAAATACACAAGAATAAGAAAATGCCAAGAAGCTAGCTGAACTTGATGGTTGTCCAGGAGTGTTTTCAGTGGTCCCAGTTGTTTCTGTCCCAGGCAATGCAGCTCTGCAACCTCAGCCTCAAGCTCTCTTTTATCATGGTAGCAAAATTGTCACTGCTTTTCCCAGAGCTGCTCTTGCTTCTTGAGGGCTCACAGGTAATGCTGTGTACAGCGATGTAAGAGAGAAAGATCTGTTTACTTGCCTGCTGCTTTCTCTGCTGGCAGCACAATTCCCTGTTTCCCTCTTCTGTTGCTTAGAAAGCTTCTGTCACTTTGATCAAAAATCAATCATAAGAAAAAGGCACAGTAATATGAGAGAAAATTTCTGTTTGAATAAGAAACAGGGTCACTACAGCTCCTGAAATTTCAGGACAGGATAAGGTTAAAAGTGAAGGACAAAGCCTCCAGCTCTGGAACACTGGGTTTATGTTTTCACAAGAATAATTAGTTGCCAGTGGAAAAGGGCTGTTCTTTTTCATAGGAGATAGATTTCACAGAGACAACCCAGACCACACTACTGGTGGACAAGGAGATGTCTGGTGAGCATCAGCGTAAGCTGTGGACCTTCATTCACAGGCAGTTATACAGGAAGAGAGGCAACCCAGGATGAGATTAAAGGAACAAATAATGTACTGACATAAAAGGGAGCCACTTCTTTTGCTCTAATGTGCCTAAACCATAGCTTAAAAGAATCTTCTTCAAAGAAATAATCTTCAGCAAGTCAGTCTTTTTCAACCCAGAGGAACAAACAAATAGATTGTTGTTGTGGTGTTTCCTCTTCTGACCCATGCAAATATTACTGCATTTAAGCTCATAAAATTACATGAAAACAAGTTTTTAAAATGCTTGTGATTGTTTGGATGATGTAAGCAGGTTTGAAAATATAGGAATGGATCCATACTGTTTGTGCAACTGTAAATATGTATATGCAGATAATACCTTCCAAATTGAAACCATGCCTCAGAATATTTTAAGTAGGTCATGGGCATATTAATGATACACAAGTATGTGTGTGTGTATATATATATAATATATATGAACACCAAGCGTTCATAGCGATGTCGTTTTCTGATCCTTCGATGTCTGCTCTTCCTATCATTGTGAAGCAGAGTTCACCAAGCGTTGAATTGTTCACCCACTAATAGGGAACGTGAGCTGGGATTAGACCGTCGTGAGACAGGTTAGTTTTACCCTACTGATGATGTGTTGTTGCAATAGTAATCTTGCTCAGCATGAGAGGAACAGTGGGTTCAGACCCCTGATGCTTACACGTGGCTGAGTAGCCACTAGCATGAGGCTACCGTCTGCAGGCTTATGACTGAATGCTTCTGAGTCAGAATCCCACCTAGATGTTTGGTGTTGTGCTGTTGAGTCATCTGTCACTTGAGATTGAGCCAGGAGATGACAGTCTTATTCAGAATATGTGAGTTAAAGCCCTTCCTGAATCTTCGTTAGCGAAGACAGGCCTTCCTCATCGGAGAAGGAAAACTCTTCTCTTCAAACCCGGGCTGATGGAGCTCCTCTAGCCTTGTATGGTCTTCCACCAGAGAAGGACACTCTTACAAAACCTACGACCTGTGGACTTTGCTGTCACCGTCCTAGCTTGCTAGGCCGTGGCAGTTAAACCTCAGGTGTAAAGGGTGGGACTAGTTCTACGCACACTGCCCTCACCTAAAAATCCACTGCACAGGCTGGAAGGGCTTACTCTCACTTGTCTATATGGACAGGCGAGGGTCAAAACCGCTGGTGACAAGGTGCATGGGAAGCTGCAGACCCAACCTTGCATGTGGATGGACCAGTGCATGGGTAGCTTTAGATCGCTCAGGAGATGACAGTCCTGGTCAGACACTTCCTGATTGCCTAAGCACCCTTTTTTCCAACCAGATTTGCATATCCCACATGCCTTTGGTCATCGTGCTTGTAGTAAGCATGGGTACGCGAAGCCAAGCCATCAATCAATATATACTATTGATATAACATCTATATGTATACACATATATATAAACAATAATGTTTACACCATGAGCAACCATATGGGTGTCTGTAAGCTTTCCCTTTCATGCTTTGATATGCATCATCAACTATTCATCAAACTCGTATTCAGAGTGCATGCACTTCAGGATGCTGAATGCTTTCTCTGAAACATTTTTTTTGGAGAAAATGCAACAAATAACAAGGATATTTACGATAACATTATTTTTTATATTGTCTGATAATTTTTCTGAGGTCTTCCAGCATCACTGAGAGTTCAAGAAACAAGACTGCTCATGATTTAGTAAGACACAGATTTTCCCTCCAGACTTGGCTCTGAAACTGAACCAAACTAAAGCGTTATCTTTACAGGGCATTTCTGCAGTCTGCCAAGAGATGACAGATTATAAAAATGCTGATGAATTCATGTAGGAAGTTACCAAGGTAGAGCTGTCTCTAAATAAAAATATAATATTTGTCATACAGATAAAACATGAAACTATACTGATCACTGATGATACTATGAACTGTGGATGAAAATGTAAAATAAAATGTGCTTGTGTAGAATAAAAAATATTCTATAATTCATAATTTATAATATACAGTAATTTATATTTTTCTCCTGTAACATCAAATCCTGCTAATATAGTTTTCATTTGTCAGTGATGATAAGTTCATATCAGATAAATGTTTTGGTAGTAATTAATGAGCTTGGGGTATATGAAGGTTTTAGGCTGGGTTATATGCAGTGAAAAAAAGATCATTCAGTTCCTAATTTCAAAACAATGTTGTTTCTCATGTTCCTTTTCCTTCCTTCCTGCACCTTCTAACCCCACACTGACCAAGCACAGCACTTCAAATGTGAGGTTAAATGTACTGTAAAACACACTGGGCTCCTGTAATTCCCACCAAAATACCATTAAATAAAGAAAAGCTGCCAGGCGTAAAACCTGCTGATCCTTAGGGATGATCTAGAGGACATTTTGCTTTTAATAGTTTCATTCTTTGCCAGATGATTATTTGCTTATATTTCTGTCAACAGCTTCATCAGTGTATGATTATGACTTTCATGAAAATTACTGTACTATAAAACTTTCTTAACTGTGTGATCTTAATTGATTTACAGGAGCAGAAAGACAATGGAAATGCGACACCTTATTATTTTGCCCTCTGTTCTCAATAACATGGAATAAAACGACAGGCAAACAGTTCTTACATGTCTTTGAAAAGACCATAAGCTAAAGGGCAAGCAACCTTAACCAGCAGTAATCTACAAAGGTGTTTTAAAAAGGCACCTGAAGTGAAACACGCTGCTCAGGCTGGGGTTGGTAAGTTAGTCCAGCCCATGAGTAGCAGAGTTCATATGCAAGGCACTGCTTTGAAAAATGAGGCTTTGCAGTCTCTGAGCACTAGGAAGAATTGTCAGCCTAGCATTTACTGGGAGATACTGATATCAATATGACAATCATTATAGCAACACAGGAAGAAATAGTTATTTTTGTCTGTGTACATTAGATGAGCTGGGTCACACTGTAAAATGCAAGGGAAGACTGAAAACATTTTGAGGATGGCTTTGGCCTTACCCTAAAGGCAATGGCATTTTGGTGAAGGAAGCCCATAGGAATAAGACTCAGGCTTCTATAAGCAAACTGTGTAAGAGAGGTGGCAATGAAAGCTGCCTTGTCCAGTGTGGAAAACTCAGCTTGCATTGATTGAGTCAGTGTGGTCACACTGGAAACAGCTGGTTATGAGGGAATTTAATTGACTTTGGCAAAATTTGGGAAAAGACAGATGTTGCAGGGCTGGCTGTGTTCCTGCAATGCGATTGTCATAGTGTAATTTCCCACTGGTGTGTTTCACATCCTCGAAAGCCCAATTAACCAACCAAGCTTTGCTTGCAGCAAGCAGAGCTAGGAATGCACTGGTTTTCCCTGGGGCAGCTACTTTCTTTTTTTTTTACGTGCAAGAAAGAATAAAAAGTTGTGTTTTCAGTTAACTGAACCAGAGCACCAGCAATTTGTATACTATCAAGGCTTTGAAAAGAGGCTATTCTGTACATTCACAGTATCTTGTATCTCCAGTGCACTTTAATGCTTTCCTTTCAGAATGACACACTCAGGACTTTTTGTTACTTTTGTTGGGCAGCACATAGCTTTATAGCCGGCTCAACACTCCTCTCTCATTTCCCCTCCTGCAAGCAATTTCCAAAACACACTGTTTCTTTAGCTGTACAGCTCTACAATCACTCTTTTCAGGAACTTAGACCTCTCAGCTAGGTGATTCTGCTTACTCTTCTTCTCTGGATTCTCCTATTCCCCTTATATCTATCAAAACCAGCTGCTCTCCAGCCAGCTCCACATATACAGCATCCTTTCAATTCTTTAAAGAATTCAGGGAAGATACCAGAGGTGCTCTGCCCTATGAAAGTTAGTATGTGTACTCTACCTCTTTCACGTGGACAGAATGTGTTGAACACTGCATCTATTAAAGAACAAATCTGACATCAGATGATTGAGGTTATTCCTCTTATTGTCAGAGAAACAGTTTCCTAGATTTCTCCTACCTCTCCCCAAGACAAGATGTGTGGTTGAATTTCTTGCCAGTCATGACCTGGGGAAGGTGATTGTTCACATTTGTATGAGCTCCATCATATTTAGTCAAGCTATCAGCATTTATTTTCTATGTAAGCCTTGTGCATTGCCAAAGATACTGCAAAAGATACTTCTCATTCAATTGACTGGTGCTTTGGAGAATGTTGTTCATTACCATAGGATCCATACTGGAAATGATTTTGATAACCCTTATCTTATGGTACAAGATGTCAAGATCAGCATTTGGAGACTGATTACCAACACATGGTCAACAACAAGAGTTTCCACTGGTACTCTGGATGACTTGAAAATGTATATGAATAGTCCAAACTTCTTCATCTGTGGAATCCAAAGGTGTTGAGGGAGAAGAATAATTCCTGCTTTTTGCAGCAACCCTAGAACCAGGCCCCACTGTGAAACAGAAGAAATGCACAAACAGAAAGTCCATACACATAAAAATGAAAGTTATAATGGAGAGTTACTAACTCTCCATAAAACTCATGTAATTAGCAAAGATGATAATCTACCTCCATCTGTTGAAGTTCCAGGCTTACCAAAACACCAAACTGAAAGTTTGTTGTATATTAACTCACAAAAAATGTCCTATTATGATCAGCAGTGAGAGCTGGATGCTCGCAAATAGAAAAGAGGACTTTAACACAAAATATGACATCGGTACTGTATGTGAATTATTAGCATTATCAGGTGTTCTCAGACATCCCCAATGAAACATGACTGTAGCCATTGTCGTGGCTTAAACCCTAGCCAGACAGCTTGTTCACTCACTATGAGTGGCGCCGGGCTGAGAGCAATCGAGGGCCCCCCCTCCGGGGCTCTCCCCTTCCCCGCTCCCAGAGGGATGGGGAGGAGGATGGAAAGAGTGCAGCTCCCACGGGTTGAGACAAGAACAGTCCAGCAACCAATGTACAACACAAATCACCACCGCTACCACCAACGACAACAGTGATAAGGGAAAATAACAAGGGAAGAGAATACGATACCACCGGCGAAGAAACGAGTCCCACCCGGAAGCCCGTGTCCTTCTGGGTAACTCCCAGTTACCCCCCACCCCGGGCATGACGTGCTGTGGTATGGAATACCTCCCTGGCTAGCCCGGGTCAGGTGCCCCATCTCTGCTTCCTCCTGGCTTCCCCTCCTCCCTGGCAGAGCATGAGCCTCACAAAGTCCTTGGTCAGGGTAAACATTACTTAGCAACAACTGTTCCCAGGCTGGAAGTCAAAACACAGAGCTGCACCAGCTACCATGAAGGAGAAAAAATGACTGCTACTGCTAAACCCAGGACAGCCATATACATCCTTCCACGTAGGTTAATAGCTTCAGAAGATAAAACAGTTACTGGTGTATAGATCTGCAGGATTTATGAACATTACAGGATCTTGAATAATTTTCTTTCACTTAGTTAACACCAGACAGGTTGCATTTAACAAATGTGTACCTTCAGGAGAAACTTTTAATCTTGAAACAAAGACATGAAACAATTACAAATTCACCGTTTCCCTTAGGATTTCCCTATAACGATTAATCATCTTCATTGCAGGAAAAATGTCATGCCAGAAATGTCTGGCATTACCTTCTCTCCATATGTTCTTATTATGACCCTACTGTATTAATTATCCCCTTAATACATGATTTATTGCTGTGAAGGCACTTGCAAGCAATAATCAAGTCACCTCTTAGTTCCCTGTTCTTGGGCTAAACAGACTGGGCTCTCAGATTCTCACTGCAAAGAAATTTCTCCAGCCTTTAAATTGTTTATGATGTGACTTTCATCTAGAGATTTCCAAGCTAGCTTTTTATTATGCAGACAGTTTTGTAATATTAGTAATGGCATAGCTAAAAAGAAATTAATTTATTTTCTCATATACCTATTATTAATTTAAGTATCATGTGACAGCTGGGTCCTTTTTAGTGCTGCATCGGATGGGAGCTTATGTGAAGTTGTTTTTTTATTAGCAATATGATACCAGATCCGTTATTTTTTTGAAGCCTGCGCTTGGTTTCTAGTGTTAAAACCTTGCTTAGATGTTTTATTTGAGTGTTCACACAAATATTAATCTAGTTAACTCATCCTGCTAACCTATTCATCTTTTTTGCCGTTGGCCCTGTGTCCCCCAAGGAATCATAGAATCAGCTAGGCTGGAAAAGGCTTTAAAGATGATCAAGTCCAACCATTACCCCAGGACTGCCAAGACCACCACTAAACCATATCACTGCAGGCCTCATCTACTTTGTGTCTCAACGCTTCCAGGGACAGTGACTCCACCACTTCCCTGGGCAGCCTGTTCCAACGCCAGATCATCTTCTCTGTGAATAAATTTCTCCTAATATCCAACCTAAACCTTTCTTGGTGCAGCCTGAGGGCCATATCCTCTTGTCCTGTTGCTTGTTACTTGGGAGAAGAGAAGAACACCACCTCACTACAGCCTCCTGTCAGGTAGTTGTAGAGAACAATAAGATCCCCCCTGAGCCTTCTTTTCTCCAGACTAATCAACCCCAGTTCCCTCAGCCGTTCCTCTTATGCTCCAGACAGTTCATCAGCTTTGTTGCCCTTTTCTGGATCTGCTACAGCACCTCAATGTCTTTCTTGTAGTGAGGGGAACAGAACTGAACAGAGTATTCCATAATTTCACTTCTCTATCCTATTCACTATGAATAAATATTTTAACACTTCTGCTGATTGCTAATGGACAAAGGCACTTCATAATGCCTGGAGTAGAAACATAAAATACTATCACAAGAAAAAAAAAAATTAAAGAAACAATACCAGACTAGTTATGAACATGTTTGCACTTCCCACATCCTGAGTGGCTGTGCGGACTGTTTCTTAGGTTTCTAACTTTTTTTTTTCTTTTTGTTCTTACCACAATTTTAAACTTTTTACAAACCTTAGCTCTCTTTGGCATAGTGATCAATGTTTTTCATTGAGATCTTTAGCTTTGGTTTTTCATTCACAGCAAATTGATTGCTCATAAGCTGCATTGATTCTATTTCTATTTTCCTCTCTCCATGTGCATTTGCCAGACACTGATTTCCCACCCCATCCAAACTGGTGCCTTGACTTCAGTCTTGATCCAAGTCTTCTAAATAAGATTTTCCTCAGTCTTGGAAATAGAGTTCTTAAGGCAGACCCATCTTTTATGGGTCTTTAACAATACTCTAGGAAAAGGTTCCTCATGTTTCCTGTAGATCTCTTACCCTTATTTTTTTCCTCAGTCATAAATATAGTCAGTTTGGAAATGCAGACTTACTGGGCCCCGTCTGTCCTTCCTTAAAAAGCTGTGTCTTTAGCTCTTATTACTGATATTACTAATATTACTTATTGCCAATTGTAGAAAAATCTTCAAGAACGCAAGGGCCACAAAAATACCTGGCAAGGGTTAGGATATAAACATGCACAATAGAGAAACATAAAAAAAACCTCAGCATAAACCACAAAATGAACAGCTAGACTGCACTGCTTGAAGAGGTTTATTTTTACCTGACTAAAAGCTTGTTCTGCTTAAATAAGCAGACCAAACAAACAAGTTACAGCCTGGTAACCTACATATAGCTTGAAAATAAGCAGAGGCAGAAGGAAAATAAATCACTCCTTTGCCTTAACAGAGCCTACCTAATCCTCTAGTGTTTTCCCTCTTTTTTTTTTATTTTATTTTTCTTTTTGTTCTCTCTTTTTAATGTATATCCTAGGTTTTTATTTTAAAATGGTTTTGAGATTAAATATATTCAGATGCAAACAGTTACTTCCCAGCTGAGATGTCACCAAGCCTAAATGCTGATTCAACTTGCTTGGTACCTGCTCACAGCCTAGCAAACAAAGGTCATATCTTTAGGGGAAGGACTCTGTTGCTGAGAGCTGCTAAACCCATGTGTATCTTCCCTTAAGTAGTACAGGAAAAAAAACTGCTCTCTCACCCCTCAGTTTGTTGTCCTGCAGTTCTGTGGTGCTGTAGTATAAATGCAGCCTTGGCAGTCTGTATTACAGCAGAGTAAATTCATTGTGCCTTTGCAATGCCTTAAAGCTTAGAACCTATTCCTGGGGTGAAACCAGTCCCTTTGGTAATGTTGTGGGATTGCTCTCACCTTTGCAGTCATGGAAGAAGAGACAGACTTTGGTCTTCCTCTGTGAACTTTAGAAAACCCTAGTTGTTGGAGGAATATTTAAAGCACTTTTTTGATGCTTGGTTGATATTATTACCCCCCCCCCTTTTCATTTCCTTTTTCTTTTTGTGCCCTTCCTTCCACTGCAGCCCAAGGGATCTGTACTGCATTTTCAGAAGAAGCTGTCTCTCCTGCTGTGTGGAATCTTATTCTATCTTAAATAGGAGATATTCATGAAAGGAAACACCCAGAGGTTACTAAGAGGTTCACCATAACCTCAGATGCAGCTTCCTTGGTATTAGAATTAGCACAATGGCTAGGCAAAATATGCTAAGTAACTGTAATTGAATGCCCTAGATTTTCCGCCAGATTAACAGCTGAGGTGTGAGAAGTATACATGTAGTCCCAGAGATGGTGAAGCCAGTATCCCTTAAAAGTTTATGTGCAAAATAGCAAACATTTCACTAGAGTATGATTAAAAAAAAAAGAAAAAAAGAAAAAAAGTTTCTTTTTCTTGTCTTTCAAACTGGTACTTAACACTTGGTTGAGATCAAGCACAGGAAAAATTTCCTCAGCAACCCCTTGTTTCAATTTTTTTTTTTTTTCCTCCAGTCTGGCCCCTTAAAGCTTAACAATGAAGGAAAAATAATTCTTTGTTTAGCATATCTGCAAACAGTCAGGATTTGGTCAGAAAAATGCTTTCCCTGTCTTTGGTGTTATAGCTCTTGAACTGGATTCAGTGTTGGATGAGTTAATGGCTACATACCAACCTGAGGTCTCCTAAGAAGGTGTTCTCTCATCGGTTGTGTTTACTTTGCTCCCCCTCTGCACCAGCCAGATTTTCTTGAAAGAAGCTGTAAAATACAGGTTTCACTGGTTTCTATCCAAAATTCTCATCCTAACAGTACCTCAGATAATTTTATTTGGTGGGCATAGGAAGTGAAAATGCTGATTTACAATTTTTTATGAGTAACATGAAAATTATTCATTTTGACATAAAATCTATCTTATCTAGAAAAGACACAATCTTCTGAATTAAAAGTAAGTAGATCTTGAGATGACATTGTTAATGTATTTCTACTGAGTCATCTTTGATGAGGGGACTTTTATTGCAATCTGACCTGCTTTCACTACTCATCTTGGTATCAGCGGGCTGCTACAAGTAAATCTCTTACCTATGCTGGTATCTGGGTAAAGCTCTGCAGAAGCAGTTTCAGCAGATGGAGCTAGTGTGCTTCCAATCTCTGACAGCTGTGCTCACCGTAGGAAAAGATGAGCAGAAAAGTGTACAGGGCTGTGGTTAGGGATATGTCAGGGTCAGTGGTGAAGATTTTCTTTTGGCTTAGCGGAAAAGTAGCAAGCATAAATGGGAATTAACCATCCTTTATTGAGCACTGGTGGATAAGAGGAGTGCAGCTTTGTGATTTGGATACCAGCGATGGAAAAAACTCCGAGAAAAATATTGAACATTGCTGTGATCTCCAAAGGTTTTATGTTCTTTTGCGCTGTTATTCTCAAAAAGTGTCATAAAATATTAAAGTATTCAGAAAATGTGTAGTCAAATGTTTAGGTCTTATGGGATATGGTGGTTATAGTGGTCTACAATAAACAAGGAGATGCCTCTGTTGAGCTGTAGTCACTTAATTCAAGCCTGTACTGACCTGAATAACATACTTCAGTTGTGTTCTGTGACAAGGGCTTTGTACATTGAAATTTACTGAATCTTTAGAGTAGGGAGATGCTAGAATCATCCTGCTTCACGCAGAGTGGTCATAAGATGTCTGATAATTAGTAAAAAATTAAGCCTGTTGTTTTCCAATTCTTAAACCATGAATTTCCACACTGAAGTCCAAGTTTCCTAGCTCCAGAGGTACTTCCAGCCCCTCAACAGTGAGGGTATACGTTGCAGTGAGAGCTCATCAACAGTTCATAGTAATAAAAAGTTCTCTCCTTTTTAGCTCTGAGCTAATTTAAAGGGCCCTTTCCTGCAAAGGGTGTTCCTGGAATAGTAGCTCTTGCTTATGTGAACATCCATGGCTGTCCAAAGGTCAAAAATTTAGGAGAAAAGGATAGGTTCTCGGATATAATGAACAGGTATGTGGCACCTATAATCCATATAGAGGTCTATGGACACATGTGGCATTTCTTCCTAGCAGAAGGCCATGAGCTATACTGAGCAGTGTATGTAAGGGAGACAAAGAGATCATGTATATACACCAGCAGGTCTGTCTTTGCTGTGGCAATTGTGCTGGGTTCAGTTCTGAACTTCAGTGGTTATTATTCAATATACTAACAAGCACAGAAGGTGAAAGCTTGTCACAAACATCTGCTTCAATACAGTGCTGGAGGTAAGCAGCAGATTAAAGAAAATGCTCGGAGAACTCAGCCAATTTTTGGAGTTGTCCTGTCTTGGGTAGACCACGTAAGAGACTTGGGATTTGATTTGCATATCCATATGTGCAGGCAGGGAAGGCAAGGCAAAAAAGAAAGGTTCAGGAAACTTTCTAGTCGGCACAAAATTTCAGGATTTTCTGTGTGTGACATAACCCTTTGATAGCAAAATATGCAGATGCTGATGGTAGTGAGTGGCTGTGCTCTGCCTCAGGGTGGGCAAGGATTCACCCTATTCATACTCCTGGGAACTTTATTTCAGTGAGCTGAGAAGCAGAGTTATGTGCTACTTTAGCAGAAGTTAATATGCGGTACCAGGGCTATCATGTCGTACCTCTCTGCAGTTCTTACACTGTGATTTAGTGTTGCGTGTTATCAGAGCAGTGTGTGAAAGTTTCAAAGCCATCATTGGTCATTGTTACAGCAGCATAACGCTGACAAGCAACTGATGGAAAGAAAGGTTTTATTGCCGTACTGCTCTCTACTCCTTGCCTGTTTAGGTCTTCAGCTTCTGTACTTTAGTGACTCCATGTGCTATTGAATTCTTGAACAAAGTTTCACTAGGTATGAAGTAAGGCATTATTTTGTTATCTGCATGCCTGATACTGAACGGACAATTATACTTTACTGTAAATTGCCTACTGCAGCAATAAACTGAGCCATGGTTTGCACACACAAATATAAAATTATTGTTCTGCTATTGAATTCACACTGTTTTCATTTCATGACCTAATTTACATTTAGTTGACTTTAAAAGATTCTCTTGTGCAAATTGTTACCTAGTGTTAGTATTTCAAGACTTTGTCCCATACATCTGTAAGATTTTATTAATCCTGAACCCTTACTGGGGATTACTGCTCTCCAGCACTGGGAATGTAGTATAAAAACATGCATAGGCAAAAGAATTAATCATTTATCAGAATCTCCTGTTTTCATACACCCAATATCAGTTACATATAGCATACATCCATCACCAATTATACTTGAAATGTAATTTGCTTTAGAGGAGTGAATACTATAAAGTGTTGCTTAATGTTTCCTGTTACAGTGACTCAGCTGAATACTGATGCTAAATTCCAGCTGTAAACCCAGAGATCTGAGAGCTGTCACACATCTCTGACTGAAGTCCTGAATTGTGTCGCTTGCAGTCTCAGTTTCTAAAACAGCACTTGTGCTCATCTGTTTCTATAAATTCCTTAAAATCAATGGATGAAAAGAGTCTAAAAGTTTGGTTTAACTTTGCAGCATTGTCTGCAAAAGATGTCCACAGTTGCCTTTTTTTGCCACGAATGACTCGTCTATATGGGAAGCTGGCGCACAGTAACTTACAGTGTGAATTTACAGTATGATTTACTTTGCACTGGCTCCAGGTGAGGGCATTCTCAGCATAATTATCCATCTTGCCTAGCTGCAGGTGTCCCTAGTTTTCTGCATTGCCAATAGAGAGCCTCAAGCAAAGGGAGATTCAGAGCACGTAAATTAGACATATGCTGTGATCTTCACTTAAGAAAAACCTCTTTTCCTCTTTCCCCCTTCCTGCTCTCCCTTCTCTTTTCCTCTTCCTCCCCTACCAGCCCCCCATCAATGACTATAAAAAGAGTTTAAGGAGATTAACTTCCAGTTCAAATGATGTAATAACTTTCCTTTCACCTGCTCTGCCTCTTACCACTGCCTGCAAGGCAAATTCTTGCAGTTTGGAATTAATTGTGTGTGCTCTAAGGGGTTTACTAGTGGGCACAGACTCCTTCTAATCCCTGAAACTGATTCAGAACAGGAGATTGAAATAGGTGTAAGAGAGATGCTTCTGCTTCTCTCTCTCTCGCATTCCTTATTAGAAAAGTTAACAGACTATTCTTCCAAGCATAAAGTTAACCTTTGTGATGAGCAGATAAGAGAGTGCCATGAAGGAACTCAGAATTCACAAAATGCCTAGTTTACAGCACTCTCTAACTTCTTCAAGTTTTGAAGTCAAAGAGATACATAGTTTAAGAACAAAAATGCTGTCTGTGTAGAAATTCCCAGAAAGCAAATCAGGGGCCCAGGGCCAAAGACTCCACATCCACTTCTGGGAGTTGTTGCAGTCCAGGTATTGCCGGCAGAATGCTTCGATAAGCCACATGTGGTATTATTTTCCCAGTGGTAATACTTAATGAAACTAAAAGTACTTTTGGTCTTTACTACTGTGAAACTTGGTACTTTGCTTTTACAACTGATATGACTATTGCAATGAAATATCATCATCTTACTCATGCCGTGTTTTTAAACCCATGTGACCCACCAAAACTGCATTATGCAGAAAAATAACTTTAAAGGAAATGGGATCATATAGGATGGCCAACAACAGCACATGAGAGGCAGAGCTGTGCAAAGACTTATGTAGGAATTGCAGATTTGCTAATAAATGCTTCCTGTCAGGTTTGTGGCAGGAAACAGAAAAGCTGTAAATCTATTGCAAAGACAAGTAGAGATGCTGTCGTCTTGAACACCAGATAAAGTCTGATGACCTGCAGACGAGACCTGAATTCGGGGCTGGCAAAGAGATCCCACCCTCTTGACAACATTGGTAAAGCACTCATCAAGGGCTGGAGTACTGAAAGTATGTGATGGAAAAGAGCTTCTATATTTTATCAGTTATGGTTAAGGAATGCATCAATTAATAATTATTGAACAAAATTCAGAACATTATGTAATAACATTTTCCTTTGAATTATCCCTGCACACAACTTCATGAACAATTGCAGTGATGAATGAGATCTTAAATAGTCTTTCCAAAAGTGGGGGGGGGCAGGAAGTAGAAGAGGGAGAAAGAGGTATAACTGTTGAAGTTGTTTTGATTCTTCCTTAATAAGGAACCTACTCTTAACTACCTTATGTTCTAAGAGTTGTGAATGCCAAAGATTGTTTATTACAATATGAAAGGTTTTTTTTCTGTGCTGTGTATTATAGGATCTAACATAGTAGGCTTTTGGTATTAATTAGCTACGTTAGTATAAACAATTATTAATAATGGAACTGAGAGATCAGCCTACAGTGAGATAAATCCCCTCAGCCAAATATAATCTGAATTTTATGGATTGTTTCCTTTGAAGTTAGCTGAAAATTTTTCTGTATTAATATTTAACATTTTCTCCCCCAGCGTGGATGTTTCATTTTTATCTTTGGCATTGTCGTGGTTTAAACCCTAGCCAGACAGCTTGTTCACTCACTCCCAGTGAGTGGTGCCGGGCTGAGAGCAGTTGAGGGCCTCCCCCCCCGGGGCTCTCCCCTTCCCCACTCCTGGAGGAATGGGGAGGAGGATCGGAAGAGTGCAACTCCTACGGCTTGAGACAAGAACAGTCCAGCAATCAATGTACAACACAAATCACCACCGCTACCACCGATGACAACAATGATAAGAGAAAATAACAAGGGAAGAGAATACGATACCACCGGACAAGAAACAAGTCCCACCCGGAAGCCCGTGTCCTTCTGGGTAACTCCCAGTTACCCCCCACCCCGGGCATGATGTGCTTTGGTATGGAATACCTCCCTGGCTAGCCCGGGTCAGGTGCCCCATCTCTGCTTCCTCACAGCTTCTCCTCCTCCCTGGCAGAGCATGAGCCTCACAAAGTCCTTGGTCAGGGTAAACATCACTTAGCAACAACTGTTCCCAGGCTGGAAGTCAAAACACAGAGCTGCACCAGCTACCACAAAGGAGAAACATGACTGCTACTGCTGAACCTAGGACAGGCATACATTGGTTACTTATCATTCTCCATTATCTTTGCTGATAGGAAAATAGGCAGTAGAAAGTATTTTTAACGCTCTTCTTTTGTACATAACAACTCTGTGTGGAGCAGATGGAAAGTGTCCTATGCAATATATTTCATTTGGCTGACTATTCATGGGTTGTATATCTTGTTTAAAACTCAGGAGTTTTGTAAATGCTGTAAGAGTTTCAGTTTGGTTTACAGACTATTTTGTCTGGAGATTTATTTTTATTAACATGCATACGTGCACTTTTTTCTTGGTTCAAGGTTCTTGGTTCAACTTCCAAACTAAACTTCCCCTGTTTAAGTTTTAACCCGTTACCACTCGTCCTATCCCTAAAGTCCGTAAAGTTCCCACAGTTCTCCCCTGCCCTAGGGCTATTGCATACACCTTCAGTCTCACATTGTGAAAACACCACTTCAGATGTAGGCACCTATGTAATCTACTCAACATCCTTCCCTTTCTGGGCAGTTTTACAAAACAGGGATGAAGACATATAGAACTGCCCAGGTAGGTGAGGAGTGTAAAAAATAGAAAGCCTCTCATGTAGAAATTAAAGGCAATCCTCGCTGCCTTTATGGGCAATATTTTGCCATTTTGGGATGTCAACATTACAAAAATGTCATGGGTAGAAGCTGGGTAGAAGCAGGGTAGAAGCTATCAACAATAGTGTTGAAAAGCATGTTTGACAGGAGAAAGAAAACACATTAAACTTCCCACAGCACAGAAGAATGTACTGATGAGAGGAATGCTGTTTTCATCTGCGGAGTGACAGAAAAAGTCTCAGAGGCCCTTGTTGCTCTTTAGAGTCTCAAAGACAGCATTGATTAAAAAAATAAACTATTCTGAGTGCCACACTATTGATGAAAACAACACCTGGAAAACTTGTCTCTTGATTGTGTCACAACAGATGGTGCTTCCTTTAGTATGTTGAGCCAAAGGGGTGTTGCAGCACTTATGAACAAAAAAAGTTGTAGAGTCTGGAGATGAAGACACTGTTTTATTCATTTGCAAACTCTTACTGCACACCTCCTTAAAATGGAGCATGTCATTGATGTTAAATCTATGAAAATCTTCATACCCAAAAGCTTAGTCCTCTGGAAGACAATAAAGCTGAATTTAGAGATGATGTGTATTCACAGCAATTCAGTGGTAATGAGGGGTGCAGACCTAAAGCACATTTGGTTTGTTTTGTTTTGTGGGAGGACTTAGATGTATTTCTGCAAAAGTGGAACAAAGCTAACACTACCTATGAGGTACTGGCTGGGACTGCATGAGCTGTTTCAGTTTTTTCATATCTCAGTGAAGTGAAACAGAAGCTGTGCAGTGGCAGAAGTTCCCATCTGCCCTAACGGACTGTATGAAATCTTTGAAGAGAAATCTCAAAATACTGCAGAAGCATTAGAAGCAGAGTGACACTGACAGGTTGCAGCGAAGGAGGAGCTAGTGGGGGGAAAAAATTCCTTCAGGATGTGAGAAACAAAGGTCTTTATCCAAGTCCTTAGAGATGTTAGGGCTCTTCCAGGAGCAATTCTTGGATCTGCAAGCAAACACTTGTTCTTTTCAAATGTGACCCAAGAAGTGCTCTGGAGATGTGCAGGTATGTATTTTTTACCTCAGGTGGACTGTGAAAGCAAAGATAACATAGCAAGAATAATGTCTTCCTATTTTCCATGAAAACTTTAATTATGAACCTTCCTAACTACTCCTGGCACTCCTACAATGTTATGATTTCTCTTCAAAGAATACCCATTTGTGAGCAAATATTAATACATTTACTTTGTGATCATGACAGACCAATGGTCACTTTATATCATTCTTTTGCATTATGTCAAGTTTCAAACTCATGTCACCACTAGTAATCAGCAATAAAAATCTGCTGTGCAAGTCCCAGCCAACCATAAATTAAATAATGATACTAAATTCCCCTTTGTATATATGTGAATATACACAAGAATATACATCTGTGAAACTTTCTGAAGTCTTGCATTGCAGATGGGACATTTTTCTATGACTTGGAGCTTGATGCACATTCAGTATATCTCTTCTGAATAAATTTGTAGGGGGAACACCTGAAACAGATGTTTCTAAGGTAACAGTCAGCTTTTACATATGATTCTGGATTTTTCCTCTTTTTGGAATGCCCCAGATACAAAAAAACTAAAATGGATCCAGCTGGCAAAAAATGAGTGAACATCAGGATTTCACCTCATATACCCCTGGAATCTAGTTCTCAGAGCGCTGATTTTGCAATAGATTAGCTACTCTAAAAGTAATGTGTATCAAAATAAGAAAAATCTATTGGAATTTCCTTAACAACAAGGGTATGCCCCTTGATTTTTAGCACACAGAGTTACTGACTCTTTGGAATGACTATAGCTTTTGTTGAAAGCAAAAATGACTGTGTCCTGCTCTCTGCTGAGGTAGAGTTGTTCTTCTTCCTAGTAGCTGGTGCAGTACTGTGTTTTGGCTTTAGTCTGAGAACAGTACTGATAACACACCAATGTTTTAGTTGTTGCTCAGTAGTGCTTACCCTGATCAAGGACTTTTCAGTTTTTCATGATTTGCCAGTGAGGAGGGGCACAAGAAACCAGGAGGAAGCAGAGACAGAACACCTGATTCAAAGTAGCCAAAGGGGTATTCCATACCACAGCATGTCATACCCAGTATATAAACTGGGGGGAGTTACCCAGAAGGGGTTCTTATTTCAGCCTAAGGGTTTTTACATTTCTCCCGATTCTCTTCCCCTCCTCATCCTACTACGGTGAGTGAGTTGCTGTGTGGTACTTAGTTTCTGGCTGGGTTTAAACCATGATGGACTGTGACAAAAAATGCTACTTCTAGACATAAAGGAGCTTTCTAACTTTCCTGCCACAGTTTCAGTTGGTTTACTTAGGATATCATCCGCCTTTTCAGAACTGTTGGTTTCACAATTTATTTTCTTTAGGAAGCAGAGCTGTTGCAGTGGACTGCTGTCCATGCCCTCTACTGTTTTTTTGTTGAGTTTCTTTTCACTTTAACAGTGCAGTCTGGGAACAGGGGTTGTATGGTATCTGTTTGCTGATCTAAAAGTATTTTCCCACCTTGCTGTTTCCTTTTGCTTTACAGCTAGTGTCATGGTTTAAACCCAGTCAGGCAACTCGTTCACTCACCCCCCCTTCTTTCCCTCCCCCTACTCCTGGAGGGACGGAGAGCAGAATAGAAAAGAATGCAACTCCCACGGGTTGAGATAAGAACAGTTTAGTAACTAAGGTATAACACAAATCACTACTGCTACTATCAATAATAACAATGATAAAGGAAATAACAAGGGAAGAGAATACAACACCTCAGCACCAGCTGACCGATAACTCGCCCCCCAAACCCGACCAAGCACCGACCGATACCTCCTCCAACCCTGCAGTGTCCCAGCCCTTCCAGCTAACTCCCAGTTACATCCTGGACATGACGTGCTGTGGTATGGAATACCTCTTTGGTCACTTTGGGTCAGGTGTCCTGTCTCTGCTTCCTCCTGGCTTCCCCTCCTCCCTGGCAGAGCATGAGGCTCACAAAGTCCTTGGCCAAACCAAAACAGCCTTGGTATCAGCTCTGTTCCCGAGCTGAAAGTCAAAACACTGCACTACACTAGCTACCAAGAAGGACAAAAATGACTGCTACTGCTGAACCAAGGACAGCTAGGAAAGGTACAAAGCAGAGAGAGAGTTCTGAATTTTTCATATTCTACAACTTCAGGTTCCTTAATAGCAAATAAAATCCACTGTCTGTAACAACACTCTGGAAAGCTGTGCCAGGCAAGCTGAAGTGTGCAGGTTGGGGTGACCATGTACAGCTTCATGTCTAAGACTTTTTGCCAGTCATACCAATGGTCATGGCCAAACATAATTTTTTCCTTACATACACAGAGAAAAATGGGTGTGTGCATGTAGATGTTATATTTGCATCCATATATATGCATACTTCTAGTTTACACGGATATGTAACCCACTGAATCAAGACAAAACCCCTTTGTCAGTTTGAGAGAGAGACAGCTAGATGTTTTGGGGTTCAGGATTTGAGAATCTCACCATTTATGTTCGTTCTGTAAAGAACATAATGGGTCTTGGCTGTGCCTCCATCCTGGAAAATGCTAAAGGTAGCAACAGCTCTAGTTCACATATATCCAGTAGTTCTTCATGAAAAATAAATTAACAATGGAACAAGTCCAAGTTGTGATGATACTTCTGGCTCTAGGAAATGCTTTAGAATAGTTTATCACAAATATATATCTGAAGAATGAGTGCTCAGAATGTATTTCCTTAGGTATTATAATCCAAAAGAGTTGCTTTAAAAGAGTTTCTTTTTTTTTCTTTTGTTTTTTTTTTAATTTTTCTTATAGAAATGACACTTTTTCTTTCTTTCTTGTCATCCTAAAACAGTGATGTTTTTTGAAGCCTGAGTTTTCTCAAAAATGGGAAGAGCAAGCAGCTAACACTTAAAACTGCAGTATGCAGTACCTGTTGTTTTGTGCGAATGTGACTGCAGGGCCAAGATCACCTTTGAGCTGAAGGGACAACTAATTAAACCACACTGCAAGTTCCAGCGCCCCTGCCTTAGAGTTATCTAGCTTCTAAAGTAAACAGTGTATTTGCTAAATGCAACTTGTTACTGCTTCACTGGAGTTTGTGACATACTGAAGCAAAAGCTAGAGGGCAAGTGGAATGAATTAGCACCTGTTTGGTCCTTGGATAGCATGTTTACATACTTCTGGAGAATAACAAAGAATAATGTTCTGCAGGATTTTGCCTGAGTACCTGTTGTGGTGGTAAATTAAAGGAGTGGAGCTCCAGGTTTCTCGGAGCTACTCATTTCACACAGTTCTGGTTGGGAAACATGCAGCTACCTTGTCTCTGCTTTGGTCCAAACAAACCTTGAGAGACAGTAGAATAAAGTCAGTGGCCCATCTGAGCAAAGGGGTGATTCATGATCTAGTGTGAAATATCCGTGTCTGTTATTGAATCAAGTGTCTCATAAGGAGAAGGTGAGATATCTTAAACATTTACTCCTTCTGAAGCAAGTAAAAAAATTCAGTAATTAAATGAGGAAAAAAAAAACCCAAACAATCCTCCCCCCAAAAAGCAGACAAAACTCTCCCACAAACAAAGGTGTTGCTTAAATATATTGCAGAGCTGCAGCAGTTTTCTGGTTTTCATATGTCATAATCAAGTAATAGGATGCTGTCTCTAAGGGACCAAGTTACTGTTGGTATATGGAGCTAGAGAGGGGACAGCCTGGTACCACTTTGGCCAATTGTGTGACCAAGGGGGATTGCATTGGCAGCATTTTACTCTAGGAGAGATGCAGAGGAAAGAGCAGAGTTGGTTGCCTTAGATCTTCTTCACCACAACTTCTTAGAGAGTCCTCTAAGATGCAGTGAATCTTTTAGTATCTGATAAAACTATTCCTCTCCAATGCCAGAGATAGTAATGCTTAACATGAAGGAGTAAAGCTTTCAGCGTGGTTGATGCAAAAATGTTATCTGATGTGTCATGCTTCTCACAAAATGATGCCGATCTGAAAACCTTAAAAAGGCTTTATTTTGTATTTGTTTAATAAATATTGTCAAGAAAGACTCACTATTATTAACCAATGATGTTCTATATATGCATTATTTTGGACCTTTAATATACCAAGCTTTCACTACCTTTAATCTACTTAATCATCTATAGTTGCAGAAACAAACCATCAGGCAGCTTTAAAGTTTCTAAAATACTTTACTTTTCTTTCTTTTATTTTACTCAAATGACAAATCCTTGTTTGATAACTTTTAGCTCTCAGATTTCTCTTTTAAATCTGATTAAGCATTACCAGATCTTTGAAAGATTCAGTTTTTCACTTCTCATGCTTTTTGTGATTAAGGAGATTACCAAGTTTTCAACAATTCAGAAATGAGTCCACAGTAATTAATACCTTTTTGTGTCATCTGTTTGCTCAGCTAATTTCAAAATAGGCATTTTGGCATTTTGATAAAAAATACATAAAGACTCCCCATAAAGACTCATATAAAGACTTTTTAAAAGTCTGCATAGAGACATTTAAATACTGTGAAAATTAATGTATGAGGAATCTGAAGAATGTTAATCACATTTGAATATTGGGTGTTGAAACTTGTAAGAGGTGATGTAGACAGCTTTCTCTCTAGCCGAAACCAGGACAGGGGTAGTTACAGCCATAGCACACTGATTAGGTGTTACATCCCATGGTCTGTGAGGTGCACAGCTCACAGGTTCCTTAAACCCTACCATTTTCCTGTGGAAAATCCAGACCTTCACTGCTGTTTATCTTAGATCAGATCTCAATAATGGCATCAGTAACCTCTCTGCAATGATTGGTGTCACCTTCTAACTCGCATCCCGTGCTCTTGAAGGATTTTGAATCTCAAGCATTCAGAAGTCATGAACTAGTCTAATAATTTACCAGAGTAATTTTTATTTGTTTTTTTTTTTTTGGTAAAGTAAATAGAAAATGAGAGGGAATGAAATACTAAGTTTGGGAGCAGACTTTCCTTTTAGTGCTGATATATTTAGAATTCATGCTTCTGATTCCCAGAATGAAGGAACTTTTGTATTTAACGTAAACTGAGGTTCCAAGCAATACCATGATTGTGATATTTGATAACTGTGGTGAGACTTGCTGAAGAGCTAGATATGCTGGAGTTAATGTGACAGGAATAAAAAAGGAAAAAATGGTTATTCAGCTTCCTGAATGCTATGCTTCTTGGAATAGGTTGGTGTTATTTGGCGCTTGCCTTAAATGTGGTTGAAAGGTTGGAATAAGTTAGCAGGGTAAAAGCAGGAATTAGAAACAAATTAAGTTATTTAATGTTTTATACATCTGCATTAGAGTTTCCTGTAGTGCTTGTTACTATAATGCCTAAGTGTACCCTAAGTAATTTAGATCTGCTCTGTGGAGGTATTAATGGACTTCAGTTGAATCATCTGCTCTTTTACTTTTCCCAGTAGAGAGATATTGCTCAGGATCCCTCTCTCCATTTTTCTTACTTGCTAGGTTTTCCTCATGCTGTTAACAGTGGAAAAGCTTTCTTGGAAAACATAATTTTGCATGCATTCTGATGGTGGTGAGATATTTCTGAAAGCTGACTGCAGCTATACCTGTCTAACTGAATGCTTTCTGTTTCTGGTTTTCATGCTCTTCACTCTTTGCGAACTGCCAAGCTGCAGCATAGCCAGCCATGGCTAGAGATGCATTTGCTTGGGGTCCCAGGTGACTTTTAAGAGCAGAACTTATGTTCTTGAAAAAGTAATAAAAATACCCTGGAACTGAGAGAAATGGAACACAAGCATCATGTGGTTTAAAATCACAACAGTATTAAGGAAGCAGCACTAGGCAGCCTCTCAAATCAGTAGAGCAATGACTTTCCGTAAAACTGTGTGGAATAACCTAAGAAAAGCTAATGTTGCCAGAGCTTCCTCAACCAGTTATTTAATTTGGTTTAATACTTGCTTATGGAGTGCAAGGCCTTGGCATCATAACAGTGCTAGTTTAGTACCTGGAAAGACTGCGATAGGAGGCTCAGTGCTTAATTATTATTGACTTATTTTTGAAAAACGTTTTAAAATCTTATGAAGCACCTACCTGCCTCTTCTAATCCCTAATTATTTCTGTGTATCCCCTTATTAAAAGGCTGTACCTTCTCATTAGTGCGCTTTTCATTCATTCCAATAGGGCAATCTTCAGTCCAGTCTGTCACCATAACTATCCAGGACTGGCATTACCAGGACTAACAGTACAGTTAGTACTGCTCCTAAACAATAATTGTATTTGCAGATTATTGCTTGGAATGTGTTCATGTATGTGTTCACTTCCTTCAGTATTTTTACATGCTTGTTACAATGATAAATGTTACTTGGTTACTTGTACCTGTTTGCAGTACTCTCACTAACATTCACTTTTTCAATAAGGTGTATGAAAAACTGCCAGTGGAGGTGTGGCAATATATACTTTCCGATTTACAAGATAATGGGAGGATGTGGAAAACATAGGTGTATCTGATTGCACACCTTCTTTTCTGCCTTTCTTCTTAGGTCAACAGTCCTTAATCTTTGACAAACTGAGAAGTTGAAACCATACAAGCCGTAATCCATATTCCTTTCAGCCATAATGAAACTGAATTATAGTTTGAAGCGGAATGAAACTGAAGGAGATTATAGTTTTTTTGAAAATAGCTTTTGGTCTGCTGAGATATAACCCTATGACTGAGACCACTTGATTTCAATTAGCAAGCAATGCATGTATATATGTATTCATAGAGCTTTTAATGCCATAGATGTTCATCTCTGGACAGCAAAGATACTTATATTTGAAAAATGCACTCATGTGAAGAACACATAATAAAAAATCATGGTCTGCTAGTGTTCCTTCCTACACAGTCTTCCTTTCAATTTTTTTTTGTTTTCAACAACATAGTATTTGGGAGGGTTTTTTTAATTCTTATTGAATCTAGCAGAAAAGATAAAGCCAAAGGCAGTTATCGCCTTTTGTGAGCTGTCTAATTCTTTCCTTAAGTCAGGTATTCTTATATTTTTGTCTTCTCTTCAAGATGTGCCGTGTGAGATTCATTGAATGAACAGTGCTGACTGGAATATTGTTAAAAAGAATTGTTGAGGGGATGGTATAAGAACTTGGCTTGTCTGGTGAGACTTTTGAAATAGTTCAGGACAATTTCAGAAGGAAGAGAACTGTAATGTATAGAGCTGACAGATATCATCAGCTTCATCTCTCTAGGCTTTAAGGAGCCTAATTAATGACAAATCTACAAGAAAGGCATGCCTGTTAATACCCTGTAGATATTCTGCTACTGATCTGGGATAAAACATCTGAATACTCAGGTCACTTAGGATGACATTTGGCTCTCTGAATGATGTTGGTTCCAGTCTAATCTTGTCATCAGACCTGAAATCTGAGATCTTCAGCTCAATCTAGAGCTGAAAGAACTTTAGAGGGTATTTTTTTTTAGCTCAGAAGCTGGTAGTGGAAGAAGGAATAGTGAGAAACAACCCTGTTTAAACAGGATCCATGCAGCTCCAGTAGTTACTTTTCTGGAATCTGATTTTATGCTCTGCAAACAATACATGAGAATACTAGCTATCTTTCAAAAATTGCATTATTGTAAGATACATAGCTGCATAGTATTTCAGGGATGTGTGCTGGCTGATATTTGTAGCAGAAATCTTTGTATATGGAAAGCAGAAAATATCAGTGGAGGTGCTGGAGAATGAAACTTGTCAGCAGTATTTAGCTTTTGTAAGAAGACACTAGAGATAAACTGTGGGAATTTGTTGCTGTGCTAAGCAGCACAGTCAATCTGAGTAGCTCAATTTCAATCCACTAGAGGTCTGTGAAATCATTTCCGAAGTATGTTCTTAATCTTGTTTTGAAGCAACCTTGCTGAGCCTGATTAAATAAAATAAACTTTTTATCCAGTTCCTATTGTTTCCAAATGAAAGACTACAGCTATATAGAGATCTATTTAATATACATGACTGAGTTGGAAAACAGTCCTAGCTGGTCCTTTATTCTTGTATCAGCATAGAGAATTGCTCTAACTACCAACTGACTAATATTTTAGGGGAAAAAAGGCTTTCTTTACAAATAGTTGTTCTTTTTTTTTTTTTTTTAAACAGGAGAAGAGTATTGTGGTGCAGAGAGTTCACTAGTACAAAATACCCATCCCACCATGGTTCTTCATATTACTAGATTTACTTAAGAGGTAAAGGAGACAAGATCCATGGTCTGACATGGCTAATGAGCCATTCCAGAGCACCAGAAAGACACAGGTTGTTATTTATTAGAAACTAGCTCAGACTGTTTGACTTGCTTTCAAATCGCTTGTTAAATCTGAAAGCTTGAGGCTCCAAATATTTCTAAGGTAATAGTTTGGGTTTGTGGTGGTTTTGTTTTTTTTTTTTTTTTCTATGTTAACTCATTTCCTTTAATTTCTATCCTAATTACAGTTATATTAGAGCATATTTTATCCCTAATTATATGTTGCATATGTAGTCATTTCAACTTGGCACATAAATAACAGCTGAAATAATGTTCTAAAAGGTGTTAGTAAATTTGTGATTTCCATAATAAAACCAGCGCCTGGCAATAGCATTCAAGAGCAAGAGCACAGCATTACATATTGTAAGATAATTGTAGCTATTCAGAAAAATTCAGGTAAGCTCCATACAGCCTAATCTTTAATCCCAGTTGCTGCAGTTGTTGAAAGCATAAGCTTCAGTAGAAATGATGGCATTCAAAATTGCCTGAATTAATTTGAATGCATGTTTTTCATCTATGTTCAGAATTTAATATTTCACTTGGTTTCAGTTAAATTCCTTGTATTTGGTTCCTTTTCAGTATGTGGTTCATTTGTGCATCACTGGAGTGCTGCTGCACAATGGTTTCTATGTGCCTTGAAATATAATTAATGTAAAGCTGGGTATCATTGATAAATGGAAGCTACTTATCAGTATTTAGCATATAGGGAAATATGAAAGGAATAATGTAATTTGTCTGAAGCAATTAGTTGTCTAAATTAGAGATAAAGGATTAAGGATGAGACATTTAAAGAACCAAACTGAATAAATACATTGAATGTTCAAAAATACAAACATGATGCTTTGCAGTCCATAGCACCTTGTAAAATGATGAATGCCTTTGTACTTTCTATGAGCAAACACAGAGTACACAGTATTAAATGATGCCTAGGTGTGATATATATAATCACCTTGAAAAGTAGCAGATAGGAAAGGCTACAATGCATTAGTCTTGAAGCATGCTCATTGTGGCATATTTCCATTAAAATGAGTGGGAACTACTGGCATAATAAAGTGACGGAGAGCCAAATGCTTCACTTAAAGAGACAGAAAATAGTATGTTAAGTACCTTACAACAGCATTACTTTCATTGTTTGAAATACGTTGTTATGCCTTATTTGAATGAAAGGTACTGGTCCATTAGGCAGCTTGAGAAACAAGTACAAGAGAATGAGCCTGCTCCAAAGGGTAGAATCAATTGCAAAACAAGGACCTTAATTCAAACAAGAATACAACACATTTTTCTTATTTCTGTGAAATATGGGCTGGTGTAGTCATCATCACTACTATCATGAATAAACTGTGGTACAGTAATGAAAAAAAGTACCTTTGAAATAATTTTTCATGTATAATTTTTAGAACAAAATATAGAAGTATTGGGATGACTTTGTAAATTTATTTTATGGGCAATTTCACAGCCTTTCTCTCCTGTTGAGAATTTGATAATTGATATTGATTGTCTCTAAAGTGAGTGCAGGAATGTGTGCAATGGTATTGCTATGGTCTATTTGCTTTACATGCATTGTAGCTAGGAAAATAAATAAGAGTCCCCATGTTAACAATTATGTCATAAAGAGATCACTTTTGCATTTCTGGATCATGGGAATATACTACCAAGCAGAGATGAATCCTCAGTGTAAGATATAAAGTGTCTACTCTCACTTAAATGTCTACGTTCAGATCCAGAATGCAAGACTTCATACAGTGCCATTCTAATCTGTGATTCTGGAAGGTGAAAAAGCAAACCATAATGATTCTGGAACAGCCTTTAGATAAAAGATTGACCATTTTTTGTAACAGGAAACAAATACACTGTATTTAGCATAGACCTACTGTGCTGTGTGTTATCAGTGTGTTTTTACTGACTACTATGGTTATCAACCCACTGAAACTGAAGAGAAGCAGAGTGAAGTGTTATTTTCTTCTGTCCTGCGAAGTGCAGATGTGAGGGTCAGTAAAAGCTCAAGAATGACTTCATGCCACTCTATTTGCTTGTACAGTGCAGAGATTTAATGCCAATGAGTAGAACCAAAGAGCAGATAAACCTGCATCCAGCAGTACATTATGGCTTGCATGTGGAAGTTACAGTGGTTTTTAGATGGGCACTGGATTTGTAGGAATGTGAGAAGATCAGAATCCTGAATTCACACTGCCTGTGTTTCAAAAGTAGATTGGACTTGTAACCAGACCAGCAGCATGTTCCTTTTGTATTGCATATGAATATTCAGCACATTAGCTACAGTTAATTTGTTTTGTGTAAGTTACACTGCTTGCTCCTGCTTGCATTAGAAGGTGAAAAACTAAGAATAAAAACTTTGAAGATTCTGCTCTCTCTTGCTCCCTCCCATGTTTTCTTAGAAAGTCTTACTAGCATTTGCATTTCTTATCAGTTTGACAATTTTTAGAGTGAAACTGTGGTTTTAGAGGATTGAAAGAACTTCCACAAGGAGGTATGCACCATTGTCAGAGTCCAATACACTCTGTCCAGGTTCTTTTAGATATTCCATACATGGAGGCTGTAATCTTTAATATCAAATTTATTTATTTGAAGATATTTGATGTTACATGGGATTTCTGATTTATTAAAGTGAGACAAAATATACTGAAACCACAATACACATTGATTTGTAGAAAAATTCTAGGAACTTACCAACAAAGTTTGACAAGCAGGTATTCTTTATTGCAGCACCGGGAGACGTGTGGGATAGCTCCTCTGAGCTTGTCTTGCTTGAGCACCAAACAAGCCATGATTATATAGTCATCGAACATACATATTCATTACATTACATGGATACTCATAAAGCTACTTATACACAACATCATTCTTCGAGAAAATTCCTCCCACATGTGCACAATAATGTGGTAGTGGTCTCTGGAACCCCTGGTGGTCGTTTCTTCATCATCTTCCTCTTCAACACTCCGTCCTTCAGCTGAACTTTGGAGTTGGCCAGCCTTGTGTTTCGTTAGCCAGCTCCTTAGTTGGTTCTAACTGGTTTCCCTAAACGTTAACTGAAAAGTTCTCTTCCTTATCATTATAGACTCCACCTGGAGTCCAGGTTGCTTAGTTACAAGCAAAATGTTCGTTCTGTTTACAATGAGCTGTCCTTCATCCTGTCTTTCTTGTTCTTTCCCCATCTCAACATAAGTTACGCTTAGCAAAATAGCAATTGTACTGCACATCCTCAATCACCAGGAAGGAATATGTGGGTTGAAGCCAGCTCAAGCCCATTGCTTTCTTCAGAATTATTTTGCTAGTTGTCTAGATTTATACTTTATATTGGTCTGAGCCCCTTATTCACTCCCCTGCTCCCATGCTGTATTGGCTAACTCAGGCAGACATTCACACTCTTCATGGAGATAGTTTTTCACCACAAGTTAATCTATTCAGCTGTTGGTAGCTTTTTCTAAAACAAATTCCACCTTCTACTCCCCTTTGTGTTGAGATAAAGTCAATTTCTATGCAACAGCTTTAGTCAGTCACAGCCAGCATTATTCCTGAGCTTCACAGGTTGTCCCCTGAGCCCATCTCATCTGAGCCTTCTTCCTTTGTAGGGGTTTATTGTCCAGTCATAAGTAAGAAAAGCAGCACTTTTTTGCTTTTCCTTATAAATATTGAAATGACATGATCCATGACCACACCATGTACCAAAGTGGATGTAAAACAGTAGTGCAGTTCTCCAGGATCCTCAAAGTACCCCTGGCTTTTCTATACCAATGTCTTTTTAGAGGATGAACACATGTAGTGTTGAATGTCTGAACAAATTTCTGTCTATATTGATACAGAGCTCCCAATAGTCTACTTCTAGTTGTGTCCTCAAAGAAACACCTATTTAATAAATGCATGTAGCAGCTCACTACTGTAATGATCCCTCAAGAGGAATTTAATTTTTAATTAAGTGAAGCAGTGTGTTTACTCTTGCTATATAACTGATTAATCAGGGCTTTGTTAGCTGTGTAGGGGAAAGAGGCTAAATTAAATGCACCTTTAATGAGATGATAGGGAATTGACTTTTGCTGTCATGTGGAGGGCAATATATAAACAGTCTTTCAGGAGATTGTTTCAGAGAGGTCAGATTATTCATTAAAAGGCATCTTAACTAGTAGCAGATTGGTGGTGTCCTGGGTTCAGCAGTAGCACTCATTTTTCTCCTTAGTAGCTGGTGCAGTGCTGTGTTTTTGACTTTTAGCCTGGGAACAGCGCTGATAACACCGATGTTTTTAGTTGCTGCTCAGTAATGTTTACTCTGACCAAGGACTTTCTGAGTCTCATGCTCTGCCAGGGAGGAGGGGAAGCTGGGGGGAAGCAGAGACGGGGCACCTGACCCAAACTACTAAAATACCCAAAATACCAAAGAGGTATTCCACATACCACAGCACGTCATGCCCAGTATATAAACTGGGGGCAGTTACTCAGAAGGGTGAGATCACTGCTTGGGTTGGACTGGGTATCGGTTGGTGTATGGTGAGCAGTTGTATTCTCTCCCCTTGTTATTTCCCTTATCATCATTATTACTATAGGTAGTAGCAGTAGTGGTTTTGCATTATACCTTAGTTCTTATCTCAACCCATGGGAGTTACATTCTTTTGATTCTCTTCACCACCCCTCCGGGAGTGGGAGGAGGAAGGAGTGGCAAGTGAGCGAGTGGCTGTGTGGCTCTGGGTTGCCACCTGGGCTTAAACCATGACAGGTGGCAAAAAACCTAACCCATATAACTGAAAGAGTTTCATGGAAATTGTTGAAGCACCTCTAGATTATTAATGATCGGGTCTGACAAAGGATCTAGTGTAACACAGTTCACCCCTTTAGAAATATTAAATGATTTTAGGGTCCCCTGCTGTTAAGGTCCTTAGTAAAATACATGTTTTATCGAAAGATCATTGTTATTTTCCTGAATATCTTAGTTGGGAATTTGAGCAATGAAGAAAGGTGACTTAGAAGTAGCACTAAGAGATTTCTAGTCAAATTTCACTGCAGTGAAGTTGGTGGCAAAACTACCAATTATTTCTATAGGACAGAAATTTCATACATTTTCCTACTCCATCCCTACTGTAGTTATAATCTTTCTGTAAGTGCTTCTTTCAGACAGATAACAACCGTTATTTTGTCAGTAAAGTCATTTTACTGGGTTAAATAGATCTGAGCACACACATCTTGGCAAGTCAGAGGCTAGGGAGTATATTGACTCTATCAGTGTGCTGGTGACTCAAGGCAGAATATATCTTGGCATATCATGCCTGTAACAGCAATAAATTTGTAACCTGAGAAATTTGTAACTTGTACTTTTATCTCTGAAAAGGTACTTTGTGGGATGGTTATTACATATTATACTTTAACAAGGGATCATATTTTATGATATGAGGTTATATTGCAAAAACTTCAAGGATTCAGTGGTTAAGAAATAGAAAAAAAAAGTTATTCATTGAGAGAAAATTGGTTTTGTGTTTTCCTGTCTTGAATAAAGTATTGCATAAAACCAGTATTAACAAATTCTTCCTCTACCATTCAATCAGTAGAAAGAATATTTCTTCAGACTTTATATTATCTTTTCTCTCCTCTGGCCATTTTGGTTAAATAGGTATGTGGTCTCTGTACTCAGGACACCAAGGGGAAGTAACCTCAATGATTTCTTCAGGTGTCTCTGTCCTCATTTATACCTTAGGCCCCACTCCAGGGATACAACTAGAAGGTAATTATCTAGACACAAGGGAAGGGAAAGTTAATGAATTGGAAAGCAGTATTGAGATGTAGCCTTTACTAACATACACATTTGTCAGCTCCATGGAATAATATCCATGGAAAGGCAGATGCAATAATGGCAAAGTTTCAAAGGGAAACTCTTTAGATATCTCCTCAAGTCTTTATTATATGCAATTGTGCATTGACTTACAGATGTGGACTCATGAAATCGTACAAAGTGACATTCCGAAGCAACCTTCCAATACGGGTTGTAGGGCTGAAAGTCAAATTGGTTTTAAGGTGGATCCTATTTAGTTTATGAAAAAAAAAATCATGTGTTTGAAAACTAGTGATTGGACTGGACCATATCAATCTCACATGGTTTTGACTGTCTATGTTACCTAGTGGTTGATCATGAAGTCTTTTTGATCAAAAAAGATCAAACTTTGAGCAAATTGCTCATGACTTCTTCACAATGATTTGTTTTCTTCCTGATGAAACAGAGTCAAAGAACTTTGAAAACTGCAATGTATACTTACAGAATAAGATAATACAAAACACCTTTCTGCCTGATGCCCATAGCTAAGTTGCCCTCTGTTTTCTGCTAAGAAATACATCTGGCATGTTGGATAGAGGTGGAGATGAGTGACTCACACTATGCATACATGGTGTGTGAAGAAATCATGATTCTCCTTAGGAATACCAAACGGTGCAAATGATGCAGGCACGCAGTTGAACCTGCATATAGCTACCTCTTTAGCTCTGTAGCCATTCCCAATGTATAGGGAAAAGAAGGATGTTTCCCTTTTGCTTCTTCTTTCAGGTACTACATATTCAGAGGCTGAGAATGCACTCAGCGAAGCCTCTCTGGTCTACACTTACTGTCAGAAATGAGTGGCTTATTCTTTCCTGCTAGAAGGAGGTAGCCTAATTCCTAAATAAGATGTCTTCCTTTCCCTTTGTTGGAGGATGCTGGTGTGAACTTTGCTTTCCCTGGTATCAACACATTGCCATATGTGTTCTGTCACCAGTTTGCCCTTGTAAGTCACCAATTTGTGAGCTGGGTATTTTGAGATGTCAGGGTCAGGCTGTTTCCCAAATTCCATTCAAGGTCTCTTTCCCATATGGCTAATTACAGAAGATGTGTTCATCTAACATCTAGCATGAGGTTTAAATCTCACTGTTGTAACTTCAGGAGGTTCCAGCATAGGTGGTGAGATAAAAGGCCCTGCTGTGAGGTCTCAGAGTTATTTGTGTCTATATATCTCCATGACCACTTCAATGCATGAGTTTTACTCCAGTGCTTCTGACTTGTTCTGCACTGGTCTGGGATCAAAAGGCCTGTCTTCTGTATGGAAGAATATATAACCTTTCCTTCCATTCTGTAAAAGAAGATGGCTATATTGTTGATTTGTCTTACATGGTAACTCTGGGACTGCAAGACCCTGGGCAAAGAGAATTTTCATTGTGCTTTATTTCTTTCATCCTCAAGAGGCACAGACATAATTTGATCTAAAGAAAAGCCATACTGAGAGAAATTACATATCTTTGAGCCATTATTACTATATTGTAATGGCTGCACATCATGGACAAGCAGAATTTCTGAGTTTGCTTTAGTGACTGAACCCTGCCAACAGATTGGTTCATATTCTGGGAGCTATTTTTCCACTTCAGTTCCTTCTGTTCACAGGTTTTTGTAAATGACAACTTAGGATGTGATTTACTGCTCCTAACTACTGTCTCTACCATATCAATTAAATAAATACATATTAAGCATAATGATAATTGGCTGACGTTCCTCAGGGTTCACTCCCTGGCCTTCTGTTCTGTGCAGTTCACACAGTTCATATCTGTACATTATAATGACGATCAATCAGTGTTGTAGTAGAAATATCTTTTGCTTACTATAAACATGTTTCAGTCTCTATTAGTGATGGTGTTTTGCTGAACCGATGAACTGAATGTCCATAAAAAAACTGTGCTTTAGTGGAGATCAGATTTAGCATTTGAAATAGTTAGCTGAGTAACTACTGTCAAGAACTTCAGTACTCTGCCTTTGACTGGCACATTTTACAGTAAAGACACTATTCATCATTGCCATAATAAAAGGTATTTATTTACATTTTAGTTTCTAAGACAAACAATAGGAAAAAAAACCTTTCTTTATGTTTTTCAATAAATCTCCGTTGCGTAATGATATATAAAATGCATGAAATGTATTTTTTTACCCTTTGCTTTCTATCAGGATCGAGTAACAGAAATTCTGATTAGTCTTATGGATGGCTTGTATATTTTTCTCTTTTAGACTAATTTATATTTTACACTTTTCTAATTAAATTGCATTAATACTTTAAGAAGTTACTCCTAAAGTGGCTGGGAGGGGCCAATCACAAAAAATTGTTTTGATTTTATTTCCTGGGCTCTTAATGAATTCTGTATAAACCATATAAAGAAAATTAAAGTAACCAACTATGTAAATTTAATCAGATATGGAAGTCAACAGGGGAACATTTTACAATTTTCAATATATTATCTGTAGTAATTTTTTAAAAGGAAGCTGAATAAATCCATTGGTGCTGTGTGAGCTGGAAAATAATCCACATGTGTGATAGCTTATTTTACCTGTTGTGATTAAAAATGGGTAAAATCTTATTTTTTTTTGTTTCACACAAATTCATAGAAATTAGTACAGTACAGAAATGCACTAAAATGTGTTTTACAACCAGCAAATTCATATGTTTGGCAGGCTGTATTTTGTGTGCTTGTTCTAGTATAGATGTTTGTCTTTTTGTAATGAGTGACAATGTTGATTCCAGGTCCTCTTGTAATCCATTATAAACTGTATATCTTTTCTGCAGAACTGATGTCTAGGCAATCATTCCTAATCCCGTGTCATGCAATTGATTATTCTTGGCTGTATATATGCACACTCCTGTTGAACTGTATTATTTTTTTCAGTCTGTTTCCCTATTTGTCAAGACAGTATTGAATTGTAATGCTGCTCTCTAACAGTAGTGATATATTCCAGGGTTATATCACCTACTGATTTAGCGAGAATAATCTCTCTTCTACCATTCAGGTCTTTATGTATTAAATAATACCAATATATTAAGACCAAATAAAGAACCCTGAAAAACAACATTTAATATTTCTTTCAAATTTGATAATGAACTAGTGATACACACTCTCTGCTAACAGTTTTCAAGCCCATTTTTCAATCTATAATAGTTTTTCTGTAATAGTTTTTTTCTGGACTAGGCTTCCATAGCCTGCTTGTAAGAATGTCACGTGAGAAAGTGTTAAAATCTTATTAGATTTGGAAAGAGATTGACTATTGATAAAAAGGTTCTTGGGAAAACCTTAGCAGGTTACTGGGAAAATTGATTTGCCATGTTTTCTCTCCTGCAAAGCCATCTGAGCTCTTCTTCTCCTCTTTGTTCTCTTTATAACTCTTTCAGCTTTTTTGTCTGTCCATTCCTGGACTGAGGTTACACTGGTTGATGGTTCCTCAGTTCCCATCCCACAGCTCTGTGTAAAGACAAGTCTTTGTCATCAGGTACCTCACCCCCTTCAAGCTCTGCAAAAATAACTCCTGATGGATCTGAGATTGCCGGACTCATTTTTTTAAAATATTTTTAATTTATTATTAATAATTTCTTTACATTTGTGAAATTCTTCAGGTTTAACCATTCAGAAACAGCTAAACTACATAGATATCTTGTAGCCTGTTGCTACCCTAATTTTTTTTTCCCCAGTTAGTACTTTTTTCCCCCAAGGTAAAAATAAATAGTACCTGAAAATGCATATACATTTAGAGCAAAAAAAAGATCAGATGTTCCATATGTTGCATTGCTCTGTGAAACTTGTAACCTTTATTATTACTAAGCAATGCTAGTAATTTAAGATAATTTCCAGTTATAAAACATGAGGCAAAATAGCTGTGAAATTATGAGATCTTCTGTGAAATTGTTTTATTTCACACTCAGGAATGCACTTACTATGTTGATAAAGTTCAGTCTTTAATCAGCCATTAATCCATTTCCAGTCATCTTGTAGACAGAAGGTATTACAAGGGAGCCTCGATTTGGACGGAAAGCAATATTGTTGCCAAATGCTTGCCAAGGAAAAAACTGCAAAAGGCTCTGAATATTTAAAGGACTGTAGAGATGTTAAGGGTCAGTGTTACTGAAGTATATGATCTGTATAAATTGATGGTGTTCAAGCAGCTAACAGGATACAGTCTTCTATAACTGCTGAGTGACCTAACTTTCATCTTGTTTAAAAGATAATTTCAGGGTCAGGAGAAGTATTGGGAACTTCGGGATCAGCATTTTTTCAGAAAAAACTAGGGTATTCTCTTAGCCTCACTTTCTAACCTCAGAAACTTTTTAGACAATGTCAAAGAAGCCATTTGCCATACTGATACGTAGTACTCACTTCAGGAATATTTTATGAAGTTATGATCAAGATTTTATTATGACTAGGATCATCCATTTACCATTTCCTTTAAAATGTGAAACATCTGCTATTGTCATTACATCCCTATGTGCCCTATAGGCCACTTTTCATGCTGTAAAACAAGATATTGTGGGTTTTGTTTTTCCCCTCAGAAAATGGCCACAAATATAAACTTTCTGTTTGCCACCTTGACTGTATTCTTTGCCTTTTTTTTTTTTTTTTTTACAAAGTAAAGGTGATTATAGAACTGTTGTATCAGTTTGCTTCTATATCCTTTAGTCTGGTGGACAGCTTAAACCCCTTGGAAAGAAGGCTGGAGGGTCTGGGGGTGCAGTATCTCGCATCCTAAATGTTCACCTTCAATGTCTGTCCTCCTGCTGGGTGCCAGCAGGTGCTGGGTGATGTAGCAGCAGGGACAGGGGTGGCTGAGAGGGCACCTGCAGGCATGGGCTATGTGGGCTCTTTGGCCAGCCAAGGAGCAAGATAGATAGGGTACATGGATGGGAGCTGAGAACAGCAGTGGTGCAAAACTGGTGGTACTGAGGTCTGTCCACCTGTGGCTGGTAAAAGGTATAGGTTTTCCTAGCTTTTCTACTCACAGGACTAATTGTTGAAATAGTATTTTTTTCATCTTTATTAATGATACAGAATTATGTTAGAGGAATAATTTTTTTCCCGTCAGATGTT
The DNA here is from genome assembly GCF_034315485.1 of Pezoporus occidentalis. Taxonomy (NCBI): domain Eukaryota; kingdom Metazoa; phylum Chordata; class Aves; order Psittaciformes; family Psittacidae; genus Pezoporus; species Pezoporus occidentalis. Next base: position 1,948,239 of record NW_026916062.1, read on the forward strand.
TAATCTGCTAGTTATTTGTATATATGCAATAAACCAGAGATCATTGTGATGTTACAAGTTTCTCCTAAGAGAAAAAGCACAATTTTTGTTTTTTTTGAAGAGAAGAATAATCTTAGTGTTGCTTTTTTTACACCTTTTGCCCTCTTTTGGCCCAGCTGTTTATTATCTAAAGGAATATAGGGATTATTTTATCTGTATTACTGATGTACCCATTCTGTTGTGTCTAGAGGCAACATTTGAGTGACATAATTGAACTTGGTGCAGAGAGTGTTTTAATTACATTAATTTTAATTATATACAGTACATTTTAATTACACAGACTGAGACAGAGGGGCTCCAATCTATTAAGATCCTCTGCAATGAATTTGCATAATGGGACCCTATTTCTGTGTGCAGTGTTACACTTCTTCATTATGGCTTCATTATTTGTGGAAAGTGGACTTTTCTTTTTAATTTCATTCACATGTGTTTTTAGCAGGCCATTTGAAAGCTACCTGACAGCCTTCATTTCCTTGCCCTGAAAAGATGTATTTTAAACCAAATATTAGAATTAGAGGAAAAATTAAATCAGCTTCTTGTTTTGTGTGTTACTCAGTTCTGTGCCAGACAGGGCTTTCAAGGACTCAACTGGGAAACCAATATAAGAGCTTTAAGAACAGCTGGAGAGCACTCATGTAATAGATGAATAATGCCCTAACAGATGAATAATGCCCTACCTCTCTGTTCATCACAAAAATTGCATGGCTATGGTCAAATGCATGTTGACAAGGGATATATATATTTACCAGTAAATACAGATTTCCCAAAAGGGGGTTTCATCTCTGATACCCTGCTTAAACCCTTATTTTAATGTCCTTGCTGGGTCCCAGGTCACACTTACCTTCTGCTGTGCATTGTGTAGCTTCCCTTGAGTCCCTAAAGAGTCTGTAGCTATTTCCTGTCCCAACCTCCCCCTTGGCACTCAGACCGTGCAGGGTAATTAATTTTGCTTCCTAGAAGCATTATGATGAATGGCTGGCACAAGCTGGCTTGGTTCCCATTAATGGAAGCTGAAGCTACTGGTGACCCCAAATAGGAGTCTCAAAATCATGGATCTCAGCCGCAGGAGAGGTGTTGTTTAGTTAGCCATATTGCCACATTATTTGGTTACAGTGACCTGTGCCTTTGCATTTTGTAGCATGCTTTGACAGAGTGCTGCCTGATACATTCGCAACTGTCCCTCTGCTTTGTTTCTGAAACAGTAGTCATGCTATATTAAATCAGTGAGCCTAACCTCATTAAATTTTCTTCTCACAGAGCAGTATTTCTTTGCTTAAAAGTCCTTTCTTATGGTATTTTGGATATTTTTTCTTCCTTTTTTTTTTCTTCTCTTTTTTACTGACAGACCTTCACTCTAAAGTGAGACACTTATAATAGTAATTACAGCAAATACAGCAAGGGACAAATTATAATTCATTTGGGAATAGCAAACCCTCAACTATCTGAATGTCTGACTCTGGGGGGTTATTTCTGGGTACCTCTAGCAGTCTGGAATCTGGGCCATAAGTACACATCCAAACATGCTTGAATGATTCAGTAATTTATGTTTGGTCTTTCAAAAGAAATGGAGCACTTGGTGGGATTTGGGGCACAGTCAGATGGACTAATCTGATTAACTATCCCCATATATCATGCTGTTTTTTATTTACTCCTTCCAAGTGGACATTTCCCCCTCCCAAACCAGATGACTGCTGCCTCCATTTATTTTTGACTTAAATCATTTTGTGGTACTGGTAAGACAGTAGTCACACAGGTAAACTGGCATGTGGCCTGGGGAAACAAGCACAATTTTCAGTATCGGGATAGTGATAACCCCCTGGAGACAGTAGTGATTAACCTTGAGTCATAAATAGATACGGTAGTTTAGCCTGTGAATTCTCAGAATACTGAACTGCTTTCATTAGCACACCAAATTATGCGACCTGGTCAGATATTTCCTTGTGATATTTTAATGACAGTAAATGATTCATGAAAAAAATCAATTCTTTTCCTCCCTGGAAAATCTTGATTTTGGCATTTACTAATATTTAAGAATTAATTAAATTAATTGTTTTTAATTAATTCAGTATTTAATAAGAAAACATATGCTGGCTCTGGTCATAGCCAATCTGAAGCAAAATTAATCTTTTCACTGAAACAAAATAAAATATTTAAATTCCAATTGGTTTAAGAAAATATTCATATGCAATTTTCTTTAGTTCATTACTGACTTAGTTGTAGTTTTGGTCCCTTTCTCCCTTACCAGCTACACTCCCTGAAGCACTATATTCTGTGTTATGCAGTGTGTTTTTATTCTGACCAAACTATGCTTAGTAAAACATAAGAATCATGTTACTATCAGTGCATTTCAGGAGAGACAATTTCACCGTATAGCCTAACCCAGACAGAAAACAGGCCTCACAGGTCACAGAAACAAGGTTGTCCTCATATCAGAAACACAGCTAACGCTGCCCTTGATTGGAAAACTCATTTGTAGGAATCCAGAATTGAACTTAATTTTGGATCTTCCACTATGTAAAATGTATTTGTATTCCAAAATGTAATCATAATCTGGGAGTCGAGCTGTTGATGTGACAACTTTCTTTGCAGTACAGTCAGTCATAAATCAACAGAATATGATACAAAAATTCTGTGTTTGTAATTCCTTTGGATCTAATACTGAACAACTCCAGGAATGAACAGTTCCAACATCATTATAATGGCTTTTGTTTTTTTTTTTTTGCTGTGATCATTAATTAATTAATACTACTAACGCTAAATTTCATCTTTCATTTTTATCACTCTGTCATTCCACAACATACTTTAGTTTTGAATGATCTGAATACATCATTGTGGTGCAGCTAGAAGCCAAGCTTCCTGCCAGCTGTTCACTCACTCCTCCCCACTTAGCCGGAGGAACATTGTTGGGGACAAAACAGGTAAAAAACAGGAGCAAGATAAAGACAGGTAGATCCTTTATCAGTTAACAAAATAAATAAGTAAAAAAAGAACTTGATCTGGGGAAAGTTACCTTAATTTATTGCCAGTTAAGTGTTTTATTACTGATTTGGGTAGTGGGAAACAAAAAGACTGACAGTAAATCAGCATCTCTTCTCCTTCTTTCCCAGGCTCACCTCCACTTCTTCAATCCAGACTCCTCTCCTTTCCCCTTGCTGTCACTCCAGGTCACATTCAGACCCTTCAGTGAGGTAAGCAGCAGGACAAATTGCTGGCATCAGGACGCAGCTGTTCCTCTCTGGTGTTCCTTCCTCCTTATGCTTCTGTTCTGCCCCAGTGTGGGCTCTACACAGGTTGCAGTGTACCTGCTCTACCATGCAAGGCCTCATCCCATGCTTCATGTACTGTAAGGATATGTGTTTAGCTTGTGTTTATGTGGTATGTGCCATGCTTCTGTTTATCTGGAAGCTGCACTTTTGTAGCCTGTAAAGCATTACCACTCATGCATTGAGCATCAAAAAATTGTGCTGGATCTTCTGGCAAAGTTTAGTACAATTATTAAAAGAAGTAGAGATTTTTCTAAAATTAAACCATTAGGCTGTTCTGTGAATTTAAACTTAGCAGTAGGATCTGTAGAGATATAAGTGCATGTGATATATTTGTTACAAGAAATTACTCTATAACCTCCTTCATGCATGCTGTCCTTGAATGCAGCATTGCAGCCCTGTCTTAAACCCTATAGGATGCTGCTTTGCTCATTAGTTTTGAGTTTACTTCACAAAAGATACGAAGTCAAAAGGAATCCTTTTTTTACTGTCAACAGGTCCTGATCTCCTGTCAGGAGCAGGATTTGGTTCAGTGGGAAGTTGTTGATGCAACATAAAAAAGTGTGCAAAAAGTCTCACACCGCAGAAAAGATACATACAGACTGAGGAAAAAATTACACGGAGGACAGGGAGGGCTGGATGGACTGAGAGGCACAGGACACAGAAAAAGTTAACAATCAGACATAGAGTGAGTATGGACAAGAACAATAAACCTTGTTAAAGAAGAAAGACTCCTTGTTCTTATCAGAGGAGGTACAAACTGAGCAGTAAAAAATTACGTTTTTTAAATGAGGGCTGTTGTTTCAGAAAACTGGGGAACTGGCCCTTCCTTCATTCATGCCATGAGTCCCAACAGCATATTCATCCCTCTTGCCAGCCAAAACTGGTGCAGCAAAGCAGTGATGTTACATACTATCTTACAAAGGGGAAATTAATCTTTGTTGTTACTTTATTTTCTTAGACTTTGAATTGCTTCCACAGTTATACTACTGGCCTGAAGGAAGACAAAACTGTTCATCCATTTGCTGTTGTCTTCAAGGGGAAGAGGGACTTTGAAACAACTGTTTATACCAGCACAATGGTTACTGAAGGTTAATGCTCCATGATGCTTGTCTCTTGCTGAACACATATTTCAATAAAATTTCTACTGCATTATATCCACATATTCATGTGCTCGAGTCTGGAAATCAATTCTAGCTTGATTTCAGGATGTCAGTCATAGGTTTCACTGTGGCAGCATTTAATCTGTTGCTCTCTTCAGGATTTTCCACTTCAGAAATAAAATTGAAAAGATTTTGTTTTCAGCTTGACTTTGTTTTATTTTCTTCTTCCAGATATATTTTTTTTTCTTGCATGTATTATAGCCTGAATAGGACATAAGCACGTTAGCTTATTTTGCAGTACTGTGAGTTTGACCTTTTTCTTTGTTGTTTTGCCTTTTATTATACCATTTATGAGACTGATTGTTCTGATTGCTAAGTGCTCTGAACTCTGAGCAGACAATCAAATCTGCAACTTTCATTTTACAATCTCAATTAGAACTCAGTATTACCAATCAATAAAAGAATGCATAAAGATGTGCTGACTCATTTGGAAAATTAATGGTGCTAGCAGTGAAGGAGAGTGGACAGAACAGGTGTTTGATGTCTGCCCTTGAGTAACTAAACCACTAAAGCTGGGATTGAATTTGAGACCAGGTATGATATCTGAAACAAAACCATTTTCTGCTACACTGGCTCACATCAGTCATATTCCACCACTCACCTGGTTTCAAGCCACAGTTCCATAGCAATGTTTTTCCAGGTGGGGAGCACCTGAGCTGATTATTTTAGAGAACAACTTGCCTGAGGATATTTTCTCATAGCTTGCATACAAGGAGGAAAATTGCATGTGATTTATGTAATAAAAAGATACTTGCCCAGCCATAAACAGATATTAAAAAAGGGATCAGTTCTCTTCAGCAATATTTTTTTCTTTTTCAATTATCAAATTAGTGATATATTTCTAGCAGAAGGCCAAATTTTCAGGCCATGCTTTGATTAGTCCTGTTGGGAATCAGCTCAGTAAGATTTGACAAGACCTAAGCAGGAAATTACTGTGTATCACATGAAACATAAAGAATCTAAAAAAAATAACAACAACTCCCCCTGACAAAACAAACAAATACCCTCCATCTTTCCCTGGTCACTAATTTGGGCAAAACAGGCAGTGATCATGTACTCTCCAAGTTTTGGAAGCACTTGGTCCCTAGGTATTGATGTGGCACTTAAGGATATTGTTTAATGGTGGACTTGGTAGTGTTGGGTTAATGGCTGGAATCTGTGATCTTAAGAGTTTTTTCAGCTGAAATGACTCTATGATTCTATTTTGAGGTGCCCTGCTGTCAGTTTATTGTGGAGGAGAGCGAGCTGTCCTAAAAGAAGCGCTGTGAAAACTGGTGCTACAAACATCAGTTTTTAAGAGGTCATATTCCCTGATGAAATGCCATAGTTTCAGAAAACTCCCAAATGGCCATAGTTAACGTCCTGGAGTACAGGACCCCAAAAAGAGTATAATTCATGTAATTTAAATGCCTTTATAGACTAAATACTTTCCTAGCCAAGAATAAATTTGGGAAGTGGAAACATTTATAAAGGCTTTTGGCAGGGGTATTTGCTGAGATACGTCTGCAGATACCTTCTATATTGCTACAGTAGCAAGGACTCATTATGCAGATGCACTAGGGAGCAGTATCCTATAGGTGTACAGAGTGCCTGATGCTGTCACTCCAAAAAATATGGGTGCTCCTGGGCAGTGACATTAAATTCCTCCAAACTTCATTATTCACTGACTCACCAGCACTGCTCTAAATGGAGCAAGGACAAAAAAAGAATAAAATAAAATCCTCATATATCTCTTGCTGAAGCACCACCTCATGCTTCTGCTATATCTGGAGTCCTTTGCACAAGCTGATGTGAGAACACGATTTGCCTTTTAGCACATCCTGGTGGTTTGAGCACAGGGAAATGAGAGAGAAAAGTGAAAAGAGGAGCAGGTAAGGGTCATAGATGCACTTCAAAGGATTTAGGGTTTATTCACAACACATATACAGAATGAAATGACCTCACAGCAGCCTTCCAGTTCCTGAAGGGGGCCTATAGGGACGCTGGGGAGGGACTCTTTATTAGGGACTGTAGTGATAGGACAAGGGGTAACAGGTTAAAACTTAAACAGGGGAAGTTTAGATTGGATATAAGGAGGAAATTCTTTCCTGTTAGGGTGGTGAGGCACTGGAATGGGTTGCCCAGGGAGGTTGTGAATGCTCCATCCCTGGTAGTGTTCAAGACCAGGTTGGACAAGGCCTTGGGTGAGACGGTTTAGTGTGAGGTGTCCCTGCCCATGGCAGGGGGGTTGGAACTAGATGATCTTAAGGTCCTTTCCAACCCAAACTATTCTATGATTTTGTGATTCTAAGTAGCCTTGGATAGAAAACAGTCTGAGAGGTGATAGGAAAGAACAAGAGACTGTAAAAAACACAGTATGTATATGCTCAGTGTAACTACTTTTTTCCCTCTGATATCCCAGTGCTCTACAAATAACTTTTGTAACTCAATCCAATCATGTTTTTTACTAAAAGAATGGTTATGTCTCATAGCAGGTAATAGAGATGTTAAGAAGCATCAGTAGTTTAATGTTAAATTTTCTGAATTGAGTAATACTGGCATCTCTTAGCAAACCTCTCTGGAGGGATCACATACTTAAACCTATGCATCCTAACCAGAAGATACAGCTTTTAATACCCCTCTAGACCTGATGTGGGTGGTGCAGGTATCCAGATATAGCGGATAGCTTCCTAAACAGAAATAGACAAATTTTTGCTAAAAACCTGATTCAAAACCAGAACTATCCATTAGGAAATAGTACTGCATTGCCCTTAAATATTGCTTTCCATAAGTTATATGGTGGGTTCCATTCTTTGTGAGCCATCAAAGTACTTCAGCAGTGCACCAGTTATGATGTCTCAGGAGAAATGTAGCCTGACTGAGAGGTCTGAGGAATATAAGGAAAGAGGAAATGTGAATATCTAAGCATTATCTGTGATAAAATACCACTGCAACATTTTCCACCACAAATCTTGGTGCTGCAGATAACTTTTCTAGCCATTGAAAAACATATTTTCTTCAGCAAAAAGCACATTTTCCTGTCAAATTCTAGTTTCAAACAAATAAATTTCTTCAACTGTATCTGCAAGTCATCACTGTTTGGCAGAACTCCTTGCTGGTTGCCTGCTACTCTGCATATCTATATTACTGTCATTCCAAAGAAGTAAATGTTTCACTTGGGCAGAGACTTCCAACTGAAAAGGTTAATCAAATATAGGCGAACAGATTGCAGGAAAACAGAATGGATGCATCAGCCACACATGACTAAATCCTGCTTTTGAGTGTGCTAGGACTACTGACAGCAGTGTTCCCATTCCTATTCAGCTGTAACTCAGCAGATGCTGGTTTTAGTACTTCAATGCTATAGAAGCTTATGTAAAAACCTCATTAAATTTGGGGTGTTTAAGGTAACTTTTTGGTGTATGGAAAGAACTCCTGATGGGTTTCAAGGGATGCTGAGTTTATTGTATTTTAAAAAGACACGTCAGAAATGAAAGTAAGTTATGAAGATGTAATTGGGAAATTATAGGACTTTCTTGCTCATAAAATAAACTTAATTTCTACATACTACATTTAAAGCAAGACATCAGTCTACAGTGCCCTGAATCTGATCTGCAGAGAAAAATTGCCCTCAGTGCATACATTTAATAACCCAAACTGTATAAACAGAATTGCTAATGGAGATCCCCAGGCCTGAAGACAACATAAGCAATGAGCTGAAGACAGAACAATGTTTAAAAGTCACATTTTTTCCCCTCAAAATGTATTAGGTGAAGAACACCAGCATCATTCACCATTAGTCAGCAGTTCTAAACACTGGACATAAGGACAGCTGCCTTCCAAGCTCCTGACTGTACAGCTTCCCCGGCAGCATGTGGGCTCCTGCTGCTGTTGTCACCCACACAGCTTTGCTCAGCTCATGCAACTTCAGTGTTTTATTCTAGTTCATCAAATTCACTTCTGCCCATTGCTAGCACTGTAGAAATGAACTAGGTGGTCCCTCAGGATAGTGTCCATGCTGGATTACTGAAATCATAGAATCAAAGAATCATAGAATTGTTAGGGTTGGAAAGGACCTTAAGATCATCTAGTTCCAAACCCCCTGCCATGGGCAGGGACACCTCACAATAAACCATCTCACCCTAGGCTCTGTCCAGCCTGGCCTTGAACACTCTACCCCTGTCCATCAGTTCTGTAGCTCCTCAGAGAAGGCCACCAAATTGGTCAGGCAGGATTTCCCCTTAGTGAAGCCATGCTGGCTGTCACCAAGCACCTTGTTGTTTTTCATGTGCCTTAGCATGCCTTCCAGGAGAATCTGCTCCAAGATTTTGCCAGGCACAGAGGTGAGACTGACTGGTCTGCAATTCCCCACGTCATCCATTTTCCCCTTTTCAAAAATGGGGGTTATATTTCCCTTTTTCCAGTCATCGGGAACTTCACCTGACTGCCATGATTTCTCAAATATGATGATCAGTGACTTAGTAACTTCATTTGCCAGCTACTTCAGGACCCGCGGATGGATTTCATCAGGACCCATGGACTTGTGCACATTCAGGTTCTTAAGATGGTCTCGAACCAGATCCTCTCCTACAGTGAGCCCAAGGTCTTCATTCTCACAGTCCCTGCATTTGCCTTCCAAGACTTGGGTGGTGTGGTCAGAGCCTTTGCCAGTGAAGACCGAGGCAAAGAAGTCATTGAGAACCTCAGCCTTCTCCAAATCCAGGGTAGCCAGTTCTCATGACAGCTTCCTGAGGGGGCCTACATTCTCCGTAGTCTGTTTTTTATTCCCTACATACCTATAGAATCCTTTCCTGTTATCCTTAACATCCCTAGCCAAGTTTAATTCTAACTGGACCTTAGCTTTCCTAACCTGATCCCTAGCTTCCTGGACGACATCTCTGTATTCTTCCCATGCCACCTGTCCTTGCTTCCACCTTTTGTAAGCCTCTTTTTTCCTTTGAATTTTCCTCAGCAGCTCCTTATCCATCCAAGGAGGTCTCCTGTCCCTCCTGCTCCACTTCCTTCTAGTTGGGGTGCAACACTCCTGAGCTTGTAGTAGGTTATCCTTGAATATCAGTCAACATTCTTCGCCCCCCCTGCCCTCTAGGTCTATATCCCATGGAACCTTACTGAGCAGGTTCTTGAGAGGCCAAAGTCTGCTCTTTTGAAGTCCAGGGCAGTGACCATGCTGCACGCTCTTCTCACTGTCCTGAGGATCTCAAATTCGACCATCTCATGATTGCTGCATCCAAGGCTGCCCTGGAGCGTCATATTTCCAATGAGCCCTTCCCTGTTGGTGAGCACGAGGTCAAGCATGGCACCTCTCCTTGTCGGCTTCTCTGTTTCTTGTAGAAGTATTTGTCTTCCACACAATCAAGGAGCCTCCTGGATTGCTTGTGCCACCTCCTGGATTGCTTGTGCCACGATTGCTTTAGCCACATGAGGGCTGCCTTTACCCTGTCACATTACCCAGGGGTAGGGACATTGGCTTTTGGGATAGTTTTGATGTATGTGTGGTTTTTTTTTATGATTTATTATCATTGATGGTTTTGTAATATGTAAATATGGTTTACTTGGTCTTTATGTATGATGGCAAATGGAAAGAAATGACAAATATCACAATAGAAGCCCTGTCCCCAGCAAGAGTAAGGAACTACTGGTTTTCAACTTGTCCATGGGTGTTTGTTAACAGAAAGAGTCCTCTGTCTGCTTAGAACTCTCTTGCCTGATCTTTTGGTTATAAGAGCAACACAGGTGGTGGTGATCCTCCTCTAACTGCCTGAAGGTCACTATGGATATATTCCTGAGCCCTGTAACAGCAGATGCTTAAACACATACAGCTAGTGAGACAATTACTATAAGGGTGCAATGTGTTAACAGGGATTACACCAGGCTCTAAAACATAGCAGTCATTGCTAGCTCTGCATTGTAAGCCATATGCCAAAACTGTAGAATTAGATCTTTTTACAGATGTCCACCTGTTGCTCTATGACCAAGAAGAGGAAGATGATTATAACACAAGGACAGTAATAAGGTTAAAATGCAATTACAGTTCTAAATGGATTTGGTAAAAACAAATCTTAAAGACTGGGTACACGTTTATAATTACTTCTGCCTTTGCTTGTGTTATAGAATATTTTAAAGAGGGCCTGACACATCATTCTATTTTAACACATGACTGACACAGCTTGGCTAAAATTTCTTAGGAGGAAGTGGTGAAGACATTGCATGTGTTAACTTAAACAAAAGCTAGGAATTAAAAACAGAAAGCCTATAATATCTTTGGAAATGTTTTTGTTAGAATCTTCTGTCTTAGTCTGAAGGCAGTTGAGGGTTCTGCTCAAGGAGGGAGACAAACTTCTCAGGATGCATGAGCAAATTCTTAGTACTCTTACATGGAGTTCTGCAATTTTCATGTGATTGCATCATTTCTCTATCTTGAAATATCAAATCCACCCAGAACTAGACGGTGTGGAGCAATGAATGGAGCAAAATCCAGGGCTTTTTAAAGCAGCTGAAGTAGTCAAGAAATTCCTGAATATCTTTAAACAGATTTTCACTGTCATTTTGTATTTTATGGGGGTTTGAATACCATGGATAAGTCATCTTAGAAGTGCTTCTTATATTTATGTATGGAAGCAGATAAAGTCCTGTCATTTTGTACAGCATTTAACAGTAAAAGGTATGTCACTAACGCTAATGTAGGTATATCTGTTTATTTACGGAGAAGTTTGTTTAAATCTTGCTCTTTTCATCATGTTTTTGTCACTTCTCTTAAATTGATCATAAGCCTAAACCTTGGACTTAAGCTACCAAATCAGAAGAGGAAGCAATTCATTATAAACACCTTAGACTTAAGAAATTCTAAATTTGTAGACAAATTAGAAAAATGAAAATATTATAGAAAGGAAAGGAGCTTTACTTTAGGTTTTGAACAACAAGTGTATGTGAGAAATTACCAAAGCATTGTATGCCTGCAGACAATTCAGAAAGCACAAAAATGTGGTCAGATGAGGTAAATAGTTTGTAGATATGATTCTTGAGGAGATTCATGTTTAATTTTCTTGTAAGGAAGAAAAAAAATTCATTTATTGTTAACTCACAGATTTGCCCCCTCCCCCAAGTCAGTTCTGTCAAACACACAGCTACATTATGCTGATTTCTCATTTCTGAATCCTTATCACATTTGATGAGTTGGTATTATCATTTCATTGAACTTCTATGTCACTTCTTTCTACTTATGAAGTAGAAGACATCTTTTACAAAAGAAACATTTTTTTCTGCACTCCTGTAAACAAATTCTAAAAAATTTTTTTTCTTCTCAATATGAGCTATTGTTAAAAAGGTCTATCAATAAAGCAATTTCTTAGTGATTCCTATTGGCTTATTATTGCTGCTGATCTGTGCACTGGTAGCTTTTTCAGTCTGGTTTCATTTATTCAAACACTGTGAAATGCCAGAATAAAGTTGCTATAGTCCAGCTTTTCTACTCCTAAATCTCAAACACTCATTTCTTCCAGCTTTTTATGGATTTTTTTTAAAACTGAGGGATTCCAGGAACTATATTTCCAGCTTGACAAAGATGTAGTTTGTTATTAACACTATGTATCAATATGTATATAATAAAAGAATGTTTCTAAAGTCCTGACTTCAGTTAACCAGGAGAGATGAACATTACATGGTGCTATTTATCATTACTTGTAAAATCAGCTTCCATTGGCTCCATTCCATACAGCTGGTGGTAGTTCCACTTGCACCTTGTCTGTATATTATTTTGACCTTCCAAACAATATATTTTGGCATGCTTTGAAACACTGTTGGAGGAAAGTTAGTATTGCTCTGTTGGGTTTTTTTTCTGCTTTTAAAAACAAAACAACACCTCAAAAGCTAGGAATTATTTATTATATCTACAATAATACCTAGCAATAAAATATAGAAAGAATTATCAGAGAAAAATAACTTTAAAAAATGGTATATGGTTTAAAACTCTTAATTCCATAGCGTTTCCATTAACGTTTATATCTCCATAGAAATTGTCTTAATAAAATTTTCTCCACACCCTAACTACACATACCTATCATAAAATTCTAGGGCTGCTAGTGTTCTGCTTAGGATATTTCTCAGTATTTTAGTGATCTCTGGAGAAACAGGATCCCCATGTGCTCGCTGAGCAGATGATGATTATGAGACCCCAGTGCAGTACAGCTGTGAGAAAAGTAAATGTTATCCTAGAATATAACAGCTGAGATATCTCAGCAGAAATAAGGGAGATAAAGTACCCTGTACTGGTGCAAACTTCATTTGTTGCAACAGATTTTGGTTACCTACAGCCAGTAAAATGCACAGCAAACTGTGAAATGATCCTGAAAACAGAAGAGCCTCTTAGTCCATCAAAAACAAAGCCAGAAGAGACTAACTCCCTTTAAATAACTGGGAGAAATAAGCATCAGGGATGGAATAAGAACTGTTTGAATTATATGACTTTTTTTTCATTAGACCAAATCTTTTAGACTGATGTAGAAACCCCCAGAAATTCAAAGATGGGAATAAGTGAGCTTCTGGAATAGCACTGTGGAAGGAGCAAGGGTCTAGTCCCTCAAGATCTTTGGTCCAGTTCTAAGATGCCTTTCTGCTTTTTTGCCTCTACTAGTCTTATAAGCTATCAAAGTCTTCCAGCTTTTTCTAAGTGAAGTGAAATAATATTTGCTGGCAGCACCTAAACACACTCATACTTTTCTCTTTTCATTTTTTTTCTTTTTTCTTTTTTTTTGTGAAGAAGCTACAAGAATTCTGCATGAGGCAGATAGGTCCCAAAATGATTACTGAAGTGCTCTCTTCTCAATCCTCAGATTAACCAGTATTTTCCAGTATGGGTTTATATCAGATATACTCAAATCTCTTATGCAATTAATGTAATAGGACTATAACAAAATCCAGACAAAAGACAGGTATTGTTTTACCTGTTGTGGTGTGAAATAACTGTCAGATCACTGCTGCAAGGGATAACAAGCAAGGAATGAGCTCTGAGGTGAAGCATGATGGTTTAACACCTGCTTAGACATGGAGATTGAACCTGATAACTCAGGATAGACTTTGTAGTCTACTTCATATCAAAAAGATAGATACAAGCTACAAAAATCTTTTGGCAACACATAAAATGATCTTGAGGTTCAGGTGGGTTTCATGATTATTTCTATACTGAAATTCTATCAATGGTCTAGTATTGTCCAGATTTTCTTTCTTTCTCTTTTTCTTTTTTTTTTTTTTTCTTCTATTATATTTGTAATCTGATGCAGAGATTCCTCATGAGAACCTAGGGAATAGTTGGTACAATTTCAGGGGCATGATAATAACCCTTTAAAAGGAAGAAATGTTCAGCTTCCAGGAGGATATAGAGATGCATTAAATTTCTGTTCTTTAATTATGCTTACGATCTACATTTACAAGGTTCATAATCATTAGCAGGACGGTTTTTTATTGCTGAGCAGATCCCTAAATGAGGAAATTAAACAACAGGAGCATCCTTATGTTTCACTAATGATTGATCATTTAACCTCCATGATGTTGTGGTCTGGTAATTACCCAGTGTTCTGAACTTTTTGCTGTAATACAGTACATTTTGCACTTGATCAGGAAAGTGCTCTTTTGAGGGTGTTTGGCATAACACAAAGGGAGAAGAATAAGAATAAAAGAGTGGAAAGTTCATAAACCTGCTTGCATGTATTTAATTTGATCTATGCTGAGATCTAAATAAGGGGAAGTTCCACAGAAAATGGAACAAAGAGTTTTTGTGAAAACAGATCCAACTTTAGAACAGACTGTAGCTACATCATTTTAAATTACATCCATTCTTTTCAGGTGGCAGTAGTTTAACTTGACAATGAAGCTCAGATCTAGATCCCTCCTCTGTCTCTGACTGTCATGGTTTAAGCTGAACCCAGGACACTGACTAACATGCTTCCAAAAATGCTGTGGCTTCTGTACCACATACGGATCAAGGAGAAAAGGAAGAAAGAAATAAAGAAAAAGCAAAAGCAGAAACTAAACAGATACAATGAAAGAATGAAAGTAATAAGAAATTCTTAATCAAAATTTAAAAAAAATAATATAAATAGTACTTCTATGCATTATAAGTTATAAATGAACTTTCTGTGCATTCAAGAAAACAGTAAGTATATCTGTTCACTTTTAAATACTGTCATTGCTTAGCTTTTTAACAGTTACGGTTCCATTTTCCTAGTCTTCCTGGTGTACTATTGAAATAAGAATATTCTCTTAAAGCTAAAAAAGATGATAATTGGGAACCATCAACTTAACAATAATGATTGTGTCTGAAATCTATTTTTTCTCCTCCACACAACACCACCCATAACATTACGAGCCTATTATTTCACTTTTTTCACTTATGTAATCAACTGGACAATCTAATGCCATCAATTTCTCTCCTAACTATGTGGTCTGTCAGTCAATATTCTGTCTTGTTTGCTAGGGTTTTTCACAAAATTGCAGGGGTGAGGAGAATATTTAAAAAGAAAAAAATGTCACAAAAGCACAATAATACCAAATAATAGCAGAGAAATGGGCAGTAGAATTCAACAATATATTCCCCCCAAATACTTCAGACTCATTTTCTTAAACTGACTTCTTTATTTTGGTTTGTTATCATGCCCTTTAATATGTAACTCATCTTTATTCAGTTTCCCTATTGAGTGTTAAGTTCTGAATAAAATATCTATCAGCTTAAATAAGTGGCTAGATAACTTTTTTTCAAAAAGGTTATTCTCTAAGAGAAGTGAGGTCTCTGAACATCTTGTACTTTATTGTCACAAACCTAAGCTATTATTCTTATGTCAGATAAAGAGAAGTCATGACTTATTTTACACAGCGTGGAGAAAGAATAAATATTGTTGTCTGGTGAGGTTGCAGGGATTGCTAATGTTATGTGACAGAAATAAGTAAGATTCTTAGACAAATGATCCCTACTTAAATTATGTATTAGTACTTACTTAAATCACTAGCTAACAGTCTCTGATTGGCAACATTTATATAGCAGGTATCCCATCTTGCAACCAAAACAAATGAATCCATTGATTTACCCAGTGCAACCAATATAGCCACATTCTTTCAGACATTTTACACCTAAAGGTAAGGGTCATTCCAGTCACAGAGCTAGTAATCTAGCCTGGCTTGTTAGAGGCTTCAGTTCTGTATCATCCCCCATCTGTAAACACATGCCAAGAAAAGCATGGTGATAGAGCATGGTCTGATTGCTTTGGTTTCATTTGTGCTGTGAATTACAGTGGAATCCACATATAGCACAGGGGTAAACAGCAGCAGCAGTGAAGGTACAGCAGCCTCGGCTTTAGTATGTGCAAAAACATGACTGGGACACAAATTGTACAGACCTTGAACTCTTGCTGGTTGCTGCAGTGAGCTAAACCTAACATTGCTGCTACTAGTACTTGGGCTAGCTGAATTTAACTGTTTCATTATTTTTGCTGACACATGTAGTAATCACAGCTTTATCCAGGCATGAACTATAACCCAGGTGCAGGGCATCCTTGAAGGTCCTTGGTATGAAAAATATCAATTCTTGATGCTTCTTTCTGCTTCTTGTCAGGGCTGCCATCGTGACTGCAGTGACACTGAACATGGGTCTTTGGCTCACCGTTCAGCACGAGATATAGCATTCACCTGCTTCCAAACACCATTGGTATTTCTAGAAGACAGGGCTATGAGCCATCCAACTCCTTCTCTTCACCAGTGAACCTGAAAAAGTGCTCCTTCCCAAGGCAGCTCATGAGCTGCTGAGGTGCGAGCAATAAGCTTCTCCTAAGCCTTCAACCACAGGACTATTGCACCAAATAAGCATCAGTAATAACTACTGATAATGACCTGCTCCATATATCGTTTTTGGAGCAGAATTTTATGCACTGAGACCACTGACAAGTTTAGGTTTTTCCCTCTTCATAATGAAAATTAATTTCTATAGCTAATTAAGTGTAGCAGCCTCTTCAACTTCTAACTTGTCCTGCTGAGAGACTCATTGTTCTGGAAGGTACTCGCTAAGCATATACTGCCTCTTTGAAAGCATAGGCTTTCCAGTATAGAACACATAGGCTTTTCTAGCCTCTTTCAGTCACACTGAAGTGTTAATACAATTACGTGCCTATGTTGTCCCTGTGTTTTCCAAGTTAAAAGCAAAATTACAAAAAATTAGGGAAAGGTTCCCCCCTCCAGAAAAAGATATGGGAAAAAAAATTCAAGACTTGCAACGCAAGGCATTTGAAATTCTCAAGCTTCCTCAATGCTTTTCTTTCATATTCAATGGAAAGAAAAAAATAAGGAAGTATTTGTTATTTGTTCCATGCCAAATTACTTCTGAAGAGGACATACCTGACTAAATGAAGTGCAGTTCTCTGGAG
Organism: Pezoporus occidentalis; assembly: GCF_034315485.1. Classification (NCBI taxonomy): domain Eukaryota; kingdom Metazoa; phylum Chordata; class Aves; order Psittaciformes; family Psittacidae; genus Pezoporus; species Pezoporus occidentalis. The sequence goes on from NW_026916062.1 coordinate 1,965,108, forward strand.
AAGTCTTCCACTGAATACTTAAAAGCCCTCTCCCCACTACTCTTCTAAAGACAGACATGACCCCATGAATGGGAGATAGCTGGCCAGGTTGCAGGGGGTCAGTGTCAACTCAGGCCTATGAGAGCTCATGGGAGGCTTGCCCCTTTTCTCCCTATCCAGAAAAACTGTTGTGTTTAACACTTTGGTTTTTATGAACACAGTCACTGCCTCTTGATTCCCACTGGCAAAAGACCATGTGCTATTTCAGCAATGTGGCAATTGGTTTTAAATATAATGTCTGCATCTCTGTGGGGCCTGAAAGACATCCAAAAGTTCCTTTATTGTCCAGGCTAGCACTGTACTTTTGTCAGATGCAGATCGATGGTTTACTTCAGCCCTTGCAAATCCTTGCTGAATGTTTTGGTATATTAGTTCAACCTTTCTTCTGCAAGTACAATTCCCTTTGCAGCATCAGGCACTCAGACAACTCTATGGGGAAAAAAAAAGCCATGCAGAAAAAATGCTACCAGACTATTTCATTGTACATACATACTAAATGTTTTTGGAAACTTCAAAATAAAAAGCAATTACTTTGTGACAACAAAACAATTATAATGGAAAGCCAACATGAATGCTTTGCAGCCTTACACCCTATGCCATTGATAAAGTGTTTTGTTTTCAATTTGAATGCAAAACTCTCCCATCTCCACATAAAATGCATAATTTCAATCCAGACTGACACATGCAGTTTCCACGACTGCATATATGTGATGTGCACATTTCTACTGTGTACTCAGAGCTCCCGAGCAAGGCAACATCACTGCTTGTGTACTTCACTCAGAGCTTTCAACACTTCTTCTATTTTGAAAAATAAGTACTATCTCCTAAATAAGATTTCCTGTTCATAAACACCATGAAAAAACACTCTGAAATGGTATCTTTAGATGCCGTATTTTAACAGCAAGTTTAAATGCCATGTTAATTGAACTCTTTCAGTGTTATTGCTGCCAATAGTAAAAAATAACTTTGTTTTATTGACCTTTTTTCCACACCCCCCAAGGTAGTTAATTTTTCATGCTAGACTGAAAAAGTGAAAAACAAAGAAGTAGGAAGCAAACAGCAAGGACACACAAATCTCAACCAAACAAAAGTCTTTTTTTTTCCTCCTCAAACTCAATAAACAGATTTAAAAAAAAATTGCTTTGTAGCATTGTAAGGTTCTTCAGGGTTCTGACCTCTGCTTTTTTCTATCTTTTGTTTATCATGGGCTACTATTATTTTACCTATGCAGCAGGAGGTAGGATGTACTAAAATAGAAATGCGCATGTTGCAAATTAAACCCCTGAAACAACATAATATAAAATATCTCCAGATGCTATCTGAAGTAAGAATTAAGACTTTTGTGCCAAAATAGTTTGCTTTGAGTTTCAAAATTTGAGAGTTGTCAGTGTACTTTCATTCCACAATTAACTATAGGCATGACATTAAATAATCCCTTGGAGAAACTTTCCCCCAGAGAACCTGTAATCATACACTGGCATCACTCTGATATTCCTCTGCAAAAGCAACAAGAAAACTGATTGCTGGAAGTAAATTCATCATAGCTATAGAGTGAGAAATCTTTTTGGACTGGAAAGAAACTATATCTACTATAATTTCATAAGTTTCTAATTCCTTTCTCTCTTTGTATTCTATTAAGCTCCTTGCCAGAACACCTGAATAAGTGTTAATGAAGGGGATTTACAACATGCATTTACACGCAACCTGTAATTTTTGTTGATACTTTCTTAATTCTTTTTTTTTTCTGTAAACTCACAGCTGTTCTTTTATCCAGGACCCACCAGACTATGAGAATTATGAGCTTCATCAGGCTCTCAGCTGAGATTCTAGAGTATAATTTAAGCTGCCTGAAACTGCAAGCAATAAAGATAAAATAACAAAGAGCTGAGCTATATTTGTATATCTCTGCTCAATCAGCATCTAAATTACATTCACAGCAAAAGACTGCCAAATGGCTTCTTTATCCAGATAAGTCAAGGAAACATCCCATGATTCCTCCATCTACTCCAAAGTGAACCTGTGATCATACACATCAATTGGTTTCCATTCCCATGAGAAAGGCTGAAAATCATCAGATTACTCAGCAGCACACCCCAGGGGACCTTCATAGCCCTTTCTTCTTTGTAAGTCATTGCACAGTCTGCTCTTTTTCCTCTTCCCAAAATCTTCCTGAGTGCCCTACTCTTTCTTGCATCAAAACTGACTGCTGTTTTGTCAGTTGTTCATTTTAATTCTTCCACCTTTTTCCTCATTTGGTGGGATGCTTCTGGAAATTCTTCTTCAGACACTACTTCCTTAGCATGGTGACATTAATGTGTTTTGCCTCTTGTACCGTAGAAACAGAAATCAGCTAAGATATCTTTTTTTTAACAGAAGCTACATTCAGGGAACATCATCTGTCCCTATCCATCCTACAAATTGTCACATATTAAACAACTGTACAGCAAATGTTTTTCTAATTTAGCTGCAAACTTAAAACTTTTTAGTATGCGTTGGATTACAAAAAAGTAAAAAAAAAAAAAGGAAAAAGGCCAATCCATTCCATTGTCACCAAAAGGCAGGTGACATTATTACACTGTCAGCATCTATAAGCATTTCAGAGAATCACTTGTGACAGCTTTTAAACTGCATTTAATTTCTCTTTTTCCAATTTTTCTTCTTCAGTGCTCTTTCAGAGGTCACTGTTAACTGTATCTTGTGCCTCCTGCAGACAGTCTGGCAAGTTTGAGGGCAACAAGCCTTTTTCTCTGTTCATTCTGAGCAGACCACTATAATGGGATCAAATAAATTGTTGTTCATATATAGCAATAATAATAATCACAACAAAAACAATAATAATAAGGCATTTCATATTTTTTATAATTATAATAATAAAGTTCTTAGAGATTTCTGTTTATGCAGAACAAATTTGGAGACAGATAGTTTTGCTTTCAGAAACAAAATTGGAAGTTTTTTTTATGTCCAACATGTACTTTGGATGCATGAGGATTTGGTGCAATGATCTGTTTGCACACTCCTGGAACAAACTTTTTTAGACTTGTTTTGTGATCAGATATTCTTATTTGAGGCTGAGTCTTGAATGCTTTTAAATGCTCTCACAGGAGTGCTGAAAGCCAAGATTGTAAAATTTAGACTTGGTCCTTCTGCTAGATTACAACTCATGAGATAATCTCTGCCCATTATAGAGCAGTCAGTTGATAGCTTCACTTGAAAGCAAGAAGCTCGCTAAATTTGTTCATAAAACAGAGTATTGATTTTTAATTGAAGATTTTATTCTAACATTGCAAAATTAATACACTGACTTTTAAGAATTGTACATAGAGTCCCTGGAACATATATACAAATTCCTGACCCAGCTGTGACAAAGCTAATACTACAGTAAAAAGCCGTATTAGGAAAATAAAAATGCCATAATTTATGGTCACTTTATATTGTATCGCTCTGCTTTATGAATTGCCTACAGATTTAATTAATCTGCCACAATCTGCAACACTAGCTTTGTTTCAAACTATTAAGAAAGTACTATTGCATTGCATAAATCATACTTTGCATCACAGAAATGCTTTGTTGAATCACCTTGGTCTCAGCTAGTACAGGTCAGAAACAAAGCTTAGTAACAGCCTCATAGAGATAGTCTGGGATTTATACATGAAAGAAAAAAAAAACACTTTTCTGTCCCAAACTAGTATAGCAAAAAGAACTTCCATCAGGTTCATGGAGACAAAACATTTTGCAGACCTCATAATCCATATGCGTCAGTTCTTTCACATACCAGAAAAGGTTCAGAACTTTAAAAGACTCAAAATAATGGCTCACATCCCTCCCCCAAGAAATTACCACTAAATGAAACCCCTCTTTAAAAGATTTTCCCCAAAACTCTATATTTCAGATGGCATAAGTACACTGAAGTTGTTATAGCAAGGAAAATTCATGTGTTTGCAGTAAAACTGGCCTTAAACAGATCTTATTAACTGCCTGTAGGAGTAAAAACACTTTAGAGAGATAGCAAAAGTAGCTGAACAGCCCAGATATTTATGTTAAACAAGTGCAGGTACAATCACCAGAACTACAACAACAGCAGTACAGATGAGTATAACTCTGAAATAACTTTCCAGATTCACTCCCCTCATGGCATTTGGTTAGCAGTTAATCAGTAGCAATTTCACACCAGTCAAGCAAAGAAAAGCCCCCAAATCAACCCAATTAGGCTGCCTAATTTCTGAGAAACCAGCTGCTACATCTGCTGAGGGATTTATAGCCTACAGCCCTGTGTGTGGTTCAGTGGGATTTGTTAGGAGCAGAAGCAATGAAGCATTTGCTAAAGGCAGGGGACTGCACAGGTGCACAAGTTCTTCCACCTGGATTAATGGCAAAACTCTGCCACATGGGAACACTTCATCCCAAAACTAAAAATCTGAATAGCCTTAATAATTTGAAATAGAAAGATATCATTACTACTGTGCCTCTCCTCTGCAGCTATGGCAGAGAGAGAGCTGCTCAAAGAAAAAATTCTTTCTGTTTAAGCTTTGGTTTTCAAATTTAAAAGAAGTTGAAAAACTTGTGCATATGTGTTCAGAAGCTCCTTGGGGTACCAGCATCCTGAGGTTTCACTTGGCACTTTTCATTGCTGAGACATATTTTTAATCAAGAAAGCTAAGAAATGTTCACGCTTGTTTTGGTAGTGTAGAAAAACTTTACTCCCTGAGTAATGTGAACTTTAAACTAAAATTTTTCAATGAAACACTGTAAATGGAATTTGGTGTGATTATTAAACTATTAGTTTAATTTATTTTGCCTGGTATGAGATATACCTTTCTTCCTTTACTCAGCAAATCCTTAAGCAGAAACCAACATTTTGTAAGCCAAATTTCTGTAAGTCTTCCTGAAAAAAAACACCAAACAACCACTCATGAAACCCCAGCTCTTCATATATAAGTGTAATTGATATTAATAAACCTAAAATAATAAAAAAGGAAATCCTACACACACACAAAAATCCCACATTAAAGGAGAAAATAGCTTAATTATGAACACAGAAATGGAAAAGCCCCTCTTGGTTTTTTAAGACTACCTGAGAGTGCTCTGATTTGAAGCATTAAAATTTCAGTGTGAGCACAGGCCCTGTAACAGTCACTAATACTCAGTTATGGATTCAGTGGTCTCTGCAACAAGGCTTTTTCTCCTTCTTGCATCTTGTGAATACACATGGCTTCCTTCAACTTCAATGGGAATTCTTTCAGTCCAAGGAGAACTTCAGCAAGATTTGCAAAACTACTGTTTTAACAGAGAGTGTTTCTACTCTGTTTTTTAGCTTTGTCTTACTTTTACAGTTCCAAAGTGCTCTGACAGCTGTCAAGACTTCCTTCTTCTTGGAGTCAATGCCAGCATTATTAATCATGTCCATGGACTGAAGGCTGCTAAGCAATTGTGTGAACAGGTAAATTAATCTTTGAAGTGAAAGAGGCAAAACTTTTCATTCCCTATAAGTTACCCTAAGGAGAGGCAGAAAGTTTTTTGATTCCAGTAAGACTTGGATTAGAAAATAATGAAACACACAGCACATACTTGCTGCTCATCTGTGCTTTAGTCAAAGCTTGTTGAAGTCAAAGGGAAGATAATCTTTCTGATGAGAATTTTTTTAAGAGAGGGGAGTCCAGAATGCTGTAGCACTGTTTTTATAAATCTAGACGAAAACCTCTTGCCTTCCTCTCCCCCTCTTCTGATCTTGAAGTCATTGAAGAGAACATCTGCAATGAAAGATGTAGTTTTACTTAGCTGAAAGCCAATGACTTCAAAACTCAATAATAACAAGGTTTTAGTGGGAGATGACAGGAGAAAGAGAAAGCAGAGAAAATATTGTGGGATATCACTTTAAAAGGGATTGCTTTTGATACTTGCTCAGTTCAGTAGCAATATGAAGAATAGAAATAAAAATTTCTGAGACTAGCTACTGTATAATAAAATATTAAGATGGTGATTGGTTGGGTTTCTTATGAAGAGATGGGCGCAAAGGCAAAGAACTGTTATACTTTAGCTTTCTCAAGGCTGCTATATTCTCATCTGCTCTAGTAGGAATTAATTCCCCCAGATTCTTTGCCATTTTAAAAAGACATCATTTCTAGGCATTAAAAATCCAAATGATCTAGCATATTGTGACAGTAAAATTCAGAATGTTGAAGAAAATTAATATATTGAAACCTTCCCTCCTACTACCAGTCCAGCTCAGGAATTGCAGGGGAGAGGATAGATATATAGTGTTTTTTGTAAATGGCAAAAGGTTTAAATGTCATATTTGAGAGCACACCAGCTCAGTTCAGAGTTACATTGGTGAAAGTCAGCCTTGTCTCTCTCCATACTGTCTCTAGTAAGACCTTTCATTAGCAGCCTTTAGTTTCCTTTATAAGATAGCCTTCAGTTTCAGTTCTGTTTAAGCCATTAGTATGTCATAAAAATATACATAAGCCTCAATTACAACTAGAGAACATTGAATTATAAAGAGAAATTTTGGGTATACAGTTTCTAATGGAACAAGGAGAAGAAATCTACAGAAGAGAAATTCCATGAAGCCACACAGCTGTCGTCACTGAAAATGTCCCCATGGGCCTCGGCTATAGAAGGCAAACACATTTTTTGTAACCACTGTCAAGTTACTGACAGCAGCTTGGAGAGGTGGTCTCTTTCACTTACTTAGATAGGTGGGGAAGTTAGGGGCTCACTGGTGAATGAAAGCCAGGTGTCTCTCTCAGTCCAAAATGCAAAGTCCTAATTCACTGGTGCACTATCACAGTGATCCTGATGCAGTCAGAAAAAATAACAGCCAGATCTGAGAGCCCTCTGGGAAGTGTAGTTCAGGAGCACCAACCTGTCCTTCAAGTGAGATCCTGTCGTCAGCTGTATCTTGCAGCTGTGAGAGACTATTGCTACAGGGCCAGTTTGGTTCAGACTGCTTCAGGAATATAAAGGGAGGAGCTTGTCCCCATTCATGATGAAGATTAAGCTTATTTCTTAACTATGCAAAAGTGATGCCACATGAATCAACACTGGTTTCCCTTTTATACAGTGTTCTGTAGCAAGTCACAAAAGGTGATAACTGTCTCTGCAATGGTATTTACATTAGTTCTTCTTCATTCTTAGGGCTTCCAGGATGTTCCCCTCTTTCTCCCTTCTATTTATAATTCATATTTTGATTTTCTTTTCTTTTCCAAGGTTAGTTTCCTTTCCTCAGGTTACAGAAAGAAGTGGATTCTTAAAAAGATATTTAATATTTAACAGGATAGTCAAAAATGTCACAGAGGTGAGAAGTCTCAAAAGGAGTAGATTGGTTCTACTTTACATTGATCAGAGTAGTATGCCCCAGACACTCTGAAGCTGGAGAAAATCTAGCTATTTCCACATTTAATGCACATGCAGAGTAATTTCTTACGCGAGGGATACTTTAGCTATAGCAGGATACAATTACCAGAAAAATTCATCCAAGTAGTTTTCTAGACTTCTCAGTCAACTTTTTCCCAGTGTGTCATCTATTGATGTTCCCTACAAAAATGCACCAATACAACACATACAGCATCCATCCATCTCTTTCAAGATGTGTTGTTTTGGATTTTAAAGGATTACATTCAAGGATGAATGTATGTAATAACTGACTGCATTCACAAACTTTTCAAAACCCTGGGATTTTCCTCACAAAATTCACCATGGTAATAAAGATAGAGAAAAAAATAAAAAGAAAAAAAGCAACACTTCAGCCAAAAAACAATAGTGCCAAATTTCTTGAGCTTTCATTTCCCATCAGCTTCATAGAAAATATTAGTTAGATGATATAGACAATTCACTGTGCTTTGGCTTGTTTGGAATTTTCTTTTTAAGTATGCTTATTCTTTTTTAGGTAATAAGAAAAAAAAACTGGAACTGCAAATAAATATTCTACATGATGATGTATTTTTTATACTGGTTGACATAAACAGGAACCATAAATGAGAGTTTCGCAAGTGCTGCTGAGAAAGAAAAGTCCTGAGAGTTTGAAGTGGGTCACTTTATCTTTACAAGACTCTGTGAGCATTCACTTGGTTTGTTGTGTTGACTTTCAGGGAAATGAGAACAGCAACAACGTTATAAAGGCAAAATGCTGTTTATAGAAACTCTCAGAAAGAAAAGTGGAGATTGGTTTTTCCTGGCTAGTGAACAAAATTCAATGGTCTATCTCTTTTCACTTGTGAAAACCCTCAGCCCATATTTATTGCCACATACCTATGGGAACACAAAGTTTCTAATCAGAACAGTTCTCTTGGGCCCAGAGTCCTAGTCCTAGTTTTCTTCAGCTTTTTCATAATACAAAGCATATCTCAGATTGCTTAATGACAACTAGTGGCCATGAAGTCACCTGCTCTGTGTCCCCATCTGGACAACAGAAAGCCACAACGCTACATGAGTTTTGTCTCTTGTTGCTAATTGCACACTTTTCTAAAGAAGAGTCCCTAAGTTTGATTGTGTCTATGGAGGATTTCCTGTCAATAACCCATAACACACGTTTCATTGCCACTTTATAGTGCCATCACTGTTACTTTTCACAATTCAACAGCAGGCAGTCAAAAGAACATATTTTACTGAGATGAAAAGAGCCTTAAATTTTAAGCTGCTTTCTCCCAGTGCATAACTATTTTGAAAGCTTTCATACTAGGAGCATTTATGTACCCTATTCCCTTAAAATAATCTTTTTATTTTCTGTTTTGCACTGCCTTTCAAGAAATTATTTGAAAAAAAAAACAACAACTTTTAGAAGAAATACAGAACATGTTTTTATAGTTTACTTATGCAGTAAAAATGGTGTTAATTGTAACCAAGACCTTTGCTCTACAAGGCTGAGTGAGGAAGAGGAGAAAGTTACAGCTCTGTAATAAAGTGTTATTAATTTTGTCACTTGAAGCAATGAAATGGATAGACAAAAAGTTGGCAGGCGAGGGCTAGAAGGCAATCTCCTCAATACCAGGTAAAGTCAAAAACCTTCTATCCTCTGAATTACTACAGTGATCTGGGTTCACCTGGCATAGTGAGACCTGCATTACCCTTTCCTAGGACAAGGTATTTCATATGCATAAAAACATCTCGAGGCTGTATGTGTTCCACTCTTTTTCTCACGAAGAGAACTCAACAGCATGTTTTTAGCCCGTCCTCCAAACAATAAACGTAAGAAGTCACAGACACCCCTCCAAAAAACATAAAGCATAATCTCAGAGCTGTAAAAAATCTTTACCACAGCTTAGGGGACATTCAGGATCTATTTTGCTTTTTGTCACCCGTACTGTTTCCCATTCAGGAACCTGTTGCAAACACTTCTGTCTGATTCCTCTTTATCATAGAATGGTTTGGGCTGGAAGGGAACTTAGAACCATCTGGTTCCAACCCTCACTGCCACGGGCAGGGGCTCCTTCCACTAGATAAGGTTGCTTAAAGCCCTTGAACACTGCTAGATATTGGACAGCCACAACTTCTCTGGGCAACCTGCTCCAGTGTTTCACCACACTCACGCCTAATATATCTTCTAAATCCACTATTTCAGCTTGAAGCCACTACCCCTTGTCTTGTCACTACATGTCCTTCTAAAAAGTCCTTCTTCAGATTTCTTGTAGGCCACCTTTAGTTACTGGAAGCTGCTCTAAGGTCTCCCTGGAGCCTTCTCTAGGCTGATCAAGCCCAACTCTCTCAGCCTGTCTTCATAGGAGAGGTGCTTCAGCCTCTGATCATTTCTGTGGCCCTCCTCTGGACTTGCTTCAGTAGCTCCACCTCCCTCTTGTGTTCAGAGCCCCAGAGCTGAACGCAGTGCTCCAGGCAGGACCTGAGAACTGAGCAGAGGCGGAGAATCACCTCCCTCAGCCTGCCGATCACACTCCTTTTGATGCAGCCTGGGATACGGTTGGCTTTCTGGGCTGTGAGAGCACACTTCTGGCTCATGTTGAGCTTTTTGTCAATCAACACACCCAAGTCCTTCTCTAAGTATTTTTTAGATACTTAGTTTGCTCCTCAGCTCCTCCCTGCTGTTTACTAGGAAATAATCGTTATTATATCTGAAGCTTTTAAAGCACCCACGAACTCCTATGGACACTCACTGCACATGAGGAGGCAGAGCGCTGTGTTGCATACCTGTTCCTGGCTCATGCGGCTTCCTGACCTATGGAAAAAATCTGTGAAAGTCTAATCATCCTTCTCTCCAGATGACACCTGCCCTTGTAGCTCTATAAAGGGGCCAAAAGGCTCCTGTTAACCCCAAGGAATGAGAACAGACTTTCTGTTCTGGTGCAGCTCTGCAGCATGGAGGCTCAGCGGACCTAGCAGTGTAGATCTGCGAATGGCTGAACTGCCAAGAACTTAACTGCTGACAGTCCATGAAATCCCACATGAAAATGACGAGGAAAGCTTTCCCCAACTATAGCAACAAATCTTTCCCCAAAATTTTCTTTTCTCCATTAAAATCCAGGAGGTTGCATATAATAACTGAATTTTAATTTCAGTTTTACTTTCTCCACTGTTTGTTTTTTTTTTCTGCAGCAGCAGATGCTGCTGTCCACTTAAAAACAAATGTGTCTTTGTCAGGCCTTGTACTTCCTGTAAAGTATGTACTATTCTAGATCTATCCTCCTGTAGGTCACAGGGTCATCCTTAAACATTCCTGATAACCTGGACTCAGGATGAACTAACATTTTAATAAATACAGCTCTTCATACAAGGTCTATTATTATACCCATATAAATGTAACTATATATATGCATAGACTGAGGAATCTAGAGATTTGTTTTTTTTTTAATTAAAATAGCTTCAAGCATATTTAAACATGCATACTTTTGAGAAGCGTGAAGTAAACATTTTACAGAGGCTTAACTGGCTGGATATGATTTTTTGGCTACCAAGGACTTTAGAATAAACTTTCTTTTGGTGGGTTTTCCTCCCTGCAGACATTTCTGTGTCTTCTCTGAGAAACTGCTTGCTATTTCTCTAAAAGTCTGTAGATTAGATTAGAAGTGAACAGCTCTTTTATGTCATACAGGCATCAGTGGGACATAGTTTTCTGAGCTACTGACCGCAAGAATCAAAACCTACTGCAGAAATTTCCTGTTTTCCATTATTTGGGCTGATAGTGTTCTCCATGCCTTAGGGAAGCAAGAATAAATAAACTAAGAATCAGGAAGTTTCCTTCTTGTAGAAAATTTTCCTATCCAAAACTGAATCAGACCAGTTTCTCTGCTCTCCAAATCCAGATGAAATTGGAATACTGTTTCAGTTTTGTCGTGGTTTAAGCTCAGCTGGTAATTCAAAACTACGCAGCTGCTCTCTCACTCCCAACATTTAATGTTGGCCTTGTAGGGACACCTTTCCTCTATATCTGCCAAAAGCTGCCTCCAGAGGCTGAGGGCTCATTTCTCTTTTACAATCGCTTTGTCAATTCCTCCTTCCCTAGCAAGTGAGCCCAGCTGCTTGGCTTCCCTACCTTCTAGTACATGACTTTTGGCACCATTGTCCCAGCATCAGAGCAACCAGGTGACAACGTGCTCACCTGGAAGATGGCTGAAATCTTTTTGCATATTCTGCATCTCTGTCAAGGTCAGGAATTGAGAAGTTGCCTCTTCTTTCTCTTCCCTTGATTGCTATAGTAATTCCTCTCATGCAGATGTCATCCCCTCTAGTTTGCATATTGAGTCTTCATCTTTCTTCACTGCATGAATGGTTTTCATGCCTTTCATTTGCTTTTCCTCTTGCTTATAGCGACAACTGATACTGGCATGGATTGATCCTTTGGTTCAGCTGTTGTGTCTTTCACTGGGGTTGGAGTGGCCGAACCCAGGACAAGTTTGCATCAGTATATTTGAGTGATTAATAATATATATGACAGGAATTAATTAAACACAGAGAATGCTATTGTATGCTCAATTTTAAGAGTAAAAAAGCAAGGGAATAAAGAAATTTCAAGGAAAACAAATAATAGGTCTAATTTCTTCATTGTGGAATATCCTGACTTGTGGGTTACAAGCAGCTAGAAATCTTTATTTTGTAAAACATCACTGAATTATAGAATCATAGAATAGTTAGTGTTGGAAAGAACCTTAAGATTGCCTAGTTCCAACCCACTTGCCATGGGCAGGGATGCCTCACACTAGACAATGTCACCCAAGACTCTGTCCAACCTGGCCTTGAATGCTCTACTTTTGTTTTTCAGCTTTTCTTCAGTATATGCAACTGGACATTATCAGACCTCTACATGTGCACTTTTCATTTGACATTTGATTTTCCCATATCATTATCAGATATGGGAAATAAGACAGTTTTGATCTGTAGAGAGTGGAACTGTTACAGTCACTAAAATATTCCAATAGTAAGAAAAGTTTAAATATTTTAACCATCAAAACATACTACTTTCACTCAGAAAGAAAGCATAAAACCTGCAAGCTTCCACATTAATTTTGTTGTTGTTGTTTTTTAATCCTATAAAATGATTGTAACAACCTCGTTGTGTTAGATCCTAGTAAATAAAGAACATATATTACACAGGGTCTGTTACTGTGTGCTGATTTTCGGTTTGCTCACTGTATCTTGTCGAGCCTTTAAGAATGTAAATTTACTTCCACTAGCTCCTGGTATGAATGTATTTTAGCAGATTTGTGCCATTACGGGCTTAAAGAGAATTCTGGTTAATCAGCGGATGGACTGTCAGGACTCTTCTCTTGCTTTTTCCATATCTTTGTCCTATTCCTACACCTCTCCTTCCCCTCAAACCTCTGGATGTCAAGAACCTTGTAAAGAAAGGCCAAGGTGTTAGACCCTGCTCCTACTATTCAATGTTTTATAAATAGCATCCTGATAGCAAGGACCTCCTAAGCTCCATTTAAATTGGAAACATGTGGAAAGCATAAACAGTTCAATAATTAAGTATCCTATAATATCAAGAGATGAGATGGTGGTTAGTAAACTGGTGTCTTCTCTCATTTTTAACTTTCCAATTTTAGTAAGTCCCTAACAAATACTGAAATTTATTCTTCATAGGACTTTTCCTCTATTTCTTCTTTTTTGATTTATGTGAATGGCATTTACAGGTAGCCTAACATAAACCTTCTGTGATAGACAAGCTGAAAGGTCATCAGTACTTGTACAAGGAAAGCTGAACACCCATTGGAAATGAAAAGGCATAATCACCTTGCTGGTGAAGGAATGAGGCCTGATGGTGAATAGAGTGAAAAGCTAAAATAAATTCCAGACCCTGCAGTGAGTAGGTAGATGTGCTCACGAAGCAATCTGCTGAGGGAATGAGCTGCTGCTCAGAAACAAGTGCATTTCTCCTGTTTGACATAATATCCCTTTCCTACTGCTCTGTCACCTTTCCCTTTGCATTGTGGGATTGAATGTACATTGCAATGGACCAACACATATATGCTTAACATCCGTCTGTTTCGGAGAGCAGAATTCAGAACTTTGATGTAGGTTTCAGCTGGCAAGGTAATAAGGCATAAGAACAGTAAAATTTTGGACTTTAAAAAATAATTGGCTTGCTGCAAAACAATCAAATTAACTGAAATGTTGATTTGAGTAGGCTTGCTTAGTAAGCTCACAGCTAGCCATGAAGGCCTTAGCAATGTGAGCAAATGTTTAGTGGTTTTAGAATTTCAATTTTTTTTAATGATAAGTAATCTCTACCTTGAATGTAGTAATCAATGTTTACTTCAAAATAAAATTGATTTTCAGTCAAGCAGATGAAGAGAGATCATTTTGTGCTGTCTCAGATTCTGCCTAATTCAGTATTAGTTACACACTGGTCTCTGAAAGAGATGTTTAATATTTCAGTAAAGTTTTACGTGGTCATCAAGCAGAAAATTCTTCTTACTAAGCAATTTTGACAGAATACAGATGGAAGCAATCAGAAAAGTTTTTCAGAAATAGGGTTGATATTTTATCTTCTCTAACTCAATGCTCACCTACATTTTACTGAACACATCCTATGCTATAAGGATTGTAAAAAGAAGAGAAAAAGTAAAATCTCAATGAAAAATACAGATGAACAGGAGATTCACAAAGGCTTTAAGAAGCTTCGAATCATAGATCTGTCTGCCCATAAAGGAGAAAAGAATAACCATTACAGCTGAAAGCAGGACATGGTCTGATAATTTAACTAAAAATAAAATGAATCCTGTCTACACTCTTGTTTTGTTATTGAGCAGATGCTACAGTTTCCATCTCCATGAACTACTCAATGCAGCATTTCAAACTAGCACATGAATAACACTTTTGCTTAGGTGTCTTTTTTTTTACAGTTTATATGGCTCATAAACCAGTTTGGATTCTCAAAACTCAGATGAAAATTTTAACCAGAGTTGTGTATTACAGAAGGAAAAAAATTAAAAATAACTGCAGAATTTCACCTCTCTGTCCCTATTTGCATTTTAGGTGCTGTAAATTTTTAAAGTCCTTTTTAAACATTAGAGATTTCACTTAAACCATGTGAAAAAAGGTTGTAAGATCACTTAGTAAATATTGCTGTGACTAAGCTAAGAATTTATTCAAATATCCTTTTCTGTGGAAACTAATATTTTTTTTTAATATATATATGTTTATTTTAATGTCATCAAGAACTAATAAATTTTGTGTGAAGCTTTCTCAGATCTAAAAAGAAAATTTTGGGCATTGTCCAGTCAGTACTGTTAGTCATCAGATTAACATTTTCAATTCTGCCTTGTATGACTTATAGCCAAATCTTAAAGCTGAGCTCAATGATCTCCTTCCAGACCTTAAGAGAGTGCTGGGTCACTCTCTCAGACTCTGCTGCCTTTATTTTAATTTAATGTTTTAAAAAGACTATTTTTTTCTTCCAAAGCACATTTTTCATTTGATCAAAGTCTCTTTTTCCACTCAGCCCCAGGGGTTTGACAGTCAAGAACAGAATATGGATGCCTGGCTCCTGGGCTAGTTGAAGTGAGTTGAGGCAAATCCTCTAGTGATTACAATAAAGGCAAAAGTAAATGTTTGTGTTTCTCTGCTGTAACTTCTATTTCGTTGATTCACAGATTAACCCACTACACCCAACCCACTGTTCTTTGAGAATGACAAGGAAAAATAAACTGTGGATATTCTGTTCCTTAGGAAGTGCCAGTCTAAAATGATGCCACTCACTGCCTTTTTGCTTACCACAAAGTCTTTCCCACATAGCAGTAAATACTTATAAAAAATTGCGGGAGATGTAAATGTACAAAGCGGAAGTTATATAGACTCAGAAACCAAAATTGTAATGACTATATTCTAAAAAAGATTGAAAACTTAAATTTCTATTCCTTTTGAAGCAAGTGCTTTCCAGGATCTGGCTTTACTTTCAAAGACTAAATTTTGTGAAAAATACACTTACTTTAAGTGTTTTGAGTCAATTATTACAAATGCTTCAGTACAACATACATGGCTGTATTTGCCAATATGTGTACATAATGTGAATTCTTCTATACTACCAAAACTTGAAATCCAACTGATAGTTCTAGAACAGATCTTGGATAGGCTTCTGAAAATAATTTTCCAAACTGCCTTGTTCAGAATCAATCTGTTCATAATTTCACACTGTAAGCAAATCATCTTGAAAAGAAAAAGGCACGCTGGGGGTATCAGTACTAAAAATTTTTAAAATCAAATGTATGCTTGTTTACTATGGCACACTTGAAAATAAGTGTCAAATGGACATAACATGGAGCTAGCATTGCACTTAATGGAATTTTTAAAGGGAAGAGGTGAGTGCCAGTTCATGGCTCTGTATTTTGGCTTGCTTTTTTTCTGGACTTCCTGTATGCAACATTTCACAAGGTGTCAATAATAAAAGAACAAAAGTCAGAGCTGTGTCTAAGGACAAAGCAGAAGTGATAACAAGAATTAATTGAATAAATGAAACTCATTAAGTTATTATTTCATGTGCAGGCAATGCATATGGGGGGTGGGGGGGGGGGGGGCGGAGAGTTTCCCTCAAGGTTAATCAATTTGTCTATCTGAAGAGAACTCAAGGGAGTGGTGACTAACAAATGATGGTACTGAAATCTGTTTCTGATTGGTGACTCAGTAGAAGTCAATTGATTTTGTAATCAATTTAGATCTCATCTTTGTGAAAAAATGACAGCATTACTGACATGTGTAGACACACCTTGTCTTTGCAATTTTAGTAGCCTAGGAAAATTGTTAAATGCAATAATCACAAATAGTTGATTTATGAATAATAATGTAAATTATAGAACTGTAGCACTGCTCATTATTTAATTTCCCTGTCCCTGTTCATGATAACTCTTTGTTTTCAGTTGATAGTCCTTTTGGCAATTTCAAATGTGAGTGCTGAAATTTTGAGTGCTGGGTGTATCCTTCAGAGTCCTTCAAAGTCCTTCAATAGCAGTTGTTGAGGTTATAGTCCTGATTGAAACCTTACACAAAAATGGTTTCTTCACTTCTGAGAAAGGAGCTAAAAAATACAGTTATGTTTAGTGATGTTACAAATGAAACTGATTAATTCTGATTTGAAGATTTTGAAGATTTTTTATGAGTACAATAATTTAAGACTTGAACAGGGCTTGATCTGGGACGAAGGCTGGTGCCAGTTTGTCTTCTGCTGTGCTGGAAAAAATGGTCCAAGTCCAGAGACCAGGGCTCCTCCTATGCCAGTAAATTAAAGTGTGCCAGGTGACAATCTCAAGTATCAGAAGTGTATCAGTTAAATTCAGAACAGAACTGTCTGTCTCATGATTCTGGCTTGTGTCAACTAGCACAGGACAGGGACTCTGTCCAAGGGCATTATGTGTGCTGCTGACCTATTTTAGGGGCTAATAAAATTTAATGGCTTGGACACTGTGGCTTCTATTTGACCTCTGTAACACAGTGTTCCTCAGCAAGTTTAAACCTTTTTTAGCCATTATAAAATACAAGTTATGAATACTTGTACAGCTTAACAGCTAAATAACAAAAAAAAAATTATCAAATTTTACTAAGAAAACTCAAATTATTCAAACCTCCAATAATTGACAAGACTTTTGCATGTGGTTGGATTGCACATCTGCTGTCTCACAAAGCAATTAGGCATGCTCTGGGTTACAGGTGCAAACCTGGATTTTTATGTGACATGTATTAACAGGGAGTTTATCTCTGCTTTGATCTCAATTATCCCTCTGGATAACACATATGCTGCTTAAAATGGGAAACAATCTTACTGAAATGAGGAGGTGACAAGAGTTAGATTTCAAGCACTGTAAAAGGGTAGATTGCAAGTCAAGCATCTGAAAAATAGAGTGCGCTTGCAAAAACTTTAGCTGAAGTGATGCCCAGCAATTCTGATTCCCTTAGGCAGTATTCTGTCACTCCACACACCGGAGCTATGTTTTTTCTGCTGTTATTTTCTCATTTCCCACTGAAAGTCTACACAAAAAGAGGCAGACCTCAGTCTCTTCCACTGCATGCTGTTTTCCAGAGAGCAACTAGCATGCGGCAGGATAAAGAATAGCATGACACAGATATTTGCTGTGATAGGAAAGGTAAATTCTTCAAAGCTGTGCACCTCTTGTTTATAACAAAGCATCTTAAAATGTGACCAATAGTAAAAAATATTTTTCAATTTTGTATACTAAAAGGTCATACCTTAACTAAAAATTTCCTCTTTTGGACTGCCTGTAAATCACAGCCTTCAGTTACACCCCTAGATTAGTTCTTCATCTTTAGATATTCCTTAGATTTGCAAGAGTTAAACATAACAAAAAGTTTGCATATCAGCATCATGAGAGATGCATACAATAATTTCTGGGTCTATGGTGTGTCTTTTTTGGTTAGTTTTAGTCACTGATAGGAAAGGAGCCAGCACTATAATGTAGAGGTTATGGAACTGTACCTAAATCTTTATGTTTCCTCCACTGTTTTCCTCTGTACATGGTAAACTGAGCATTGCTTTCCATGAGGTTGGTACTTTGATACTAAGTGGATAAGCAAATGGTCAAATAGATTTTTGAAGGGAGAGTATGAAACTGCTTAATTGCATCTTGATGAACATTTATATATGCCAAAAGAAGCTATTTTTATCAGGAATACATAACTTTTTGAAGAAAATAATGTTTTATTTCAGAAGTTTCATAAAAAAACTGTGATACTTTCATGTAAGTGGCACTTACTTGGGTGCAAGTTACCTCTTTTTACCATTTTCTTGTTTCAAGATATGCTTGGTTTTTTTTGAAACTGTCACAATTCCCCCTCTGTGACATTGAGCTGCAGCTGAAAAGAGGTGGAAAACTTAAGCCCAAAGGCAACAGTTTAGTGCTTATATACATTAAATAAATTACTCTTATGAGTAGTTTACCAGAGTCTTTGCGCACAGTTAAAATGTTGCTATAAGAATCTGTGTTTACTGGATGGTCCCATGTCTGAAACTCAGTCCGTAGATTTGTTTGTATGTAATATATTGGGTTTACTTTCACTCTGGAAATGTTATGTATTTCTATGTATCAGTATTTCTCCTAAGAAACAAAAGTCTTGCTGTGTTCAGCATGGGTGAATCTGATAGCATACATCAGTTTGCTACTGGGTATCCTGGGTGCTTTCTGAGTCTTTGGATTAAGCGCATCTTTTTCTTCAAAACACAGGAATGAATAAACATCTTCTTACTGAAGATTTTCTCTGCTTCAAAGATTTATCTCATGTTTAAGAATTGTTATATATGGTCTTATTCAGTTCTCAAGTATAGCTGTATTTTTATGTAAAGGCTTTGGAACTTCTAAAATGAAAAGCTCTCAATTTACTGGAAATAAAATTAGTGGGGGGTTAATGTACTTTAGCTATTTTAGAAATATTTGAGGTGTTATGAAACTAAAGGTCTTTTCACAGATTGAAAACAAACTGCAGTTAAATTAAAGGTCTTTTAAGAGAGAGGAAAAAATATTCCAAATTGGAAAAGCCAAATCAGGGTATACTGTGAAATAGATAACCAGTGGGTAGGCCCCTAATGACAGCTTGCAAATGGATATGAGGGAATGGTCATATAATTGGGAGCCACCAAGTAACCAGGATAAACCAACAGTAAATTAGTGTATACCCTTTGTCCAACTCAGGTTTAAACAGAACTAGTGCCGATTTCTGCAGAGGCTGGTAAATTGCCTTCAGCTGTGTGGATATGCCCTTGTATGTGAAGAAGGGGCAGACTCTTGTTGAGTCTGGGAAGTTTACTCCTCACAGATCATCTTTTTATAATATTTTTTTTCCTGCTTGATTTGATATTGCTAGCAACTGTTGCAATATCTCAGCACCAGATCATCAGCAAAGCAGCCCTTTGGTCACTTGATGGAGTCTCCAATGTCAGATGTGTTAAGAACAAAAGTCTCAGACTGTTGACTGATGGAAAGAAATGCTTACAAAACTAGAGACACATGAAGACATTGGTGGCTGTTTACTGAAAGTCACCTGGGTCTGAACAGAAAGGTAATATGTGGGTTGAATTTGAAAATAATTTATGCTATATATTATATTGTAACAAAAATCTGGGGTTCAATGTATATGTCTCTGTTGAAATTCAAATGAGAAATCCTAAACTTCTATTGTGTATCCTGCAGAAACATCACTGATACTCACTGGCAGTGTTAGGCTTATCTTCTTTGAAAGTCAGTTATCAATGAAAGCAACCTAAATATGCTGCTGCATTAAGAAACTTCCGTCTTTGTAGCACCGAGCACGCAAGTAGACTGCAGTGTCCCTTTGCAGCACTACTTTCAATTATCTCACTGTGACACTCCAGCAGTCCTAGGTCTTCAGATACATCACTTAAGATGTGCTTTGCCATACTGACCGTGCTACAGCCATATGCACGTACTCCTGTGGAAGCCTCAGGACTGCATATGCAGCATTTCTTTAGTGATGTAGAAGCAATTTGGTTTCGGCCCCTTGGCAGTCTTTCTGTAGAAAGGGATTCTTCTGCCAGTAATGATACCTTTTGAGTAAGTGAATGGGATTAAACCTACAGACCGCAGGACAATGTTTGGTGTGCAAGGCTGTTGGTTATTTGCTTGTTTTTTTTACCAGATATGTACCTAATGTAGCAGATTTCCTTAGAAATTTCAGTCCCTGGATACATCATGACCATGAAGCAATTCTGTGTTGCCAGCCTGGTTTTTCAAGCGTTGCAACAAGCTGTCCTGAGGTCTGACAGCACAGATTCTCAATTCCATGTCAGGCTAACAGGAAAAAAATAAAAGTACTATCAGCATTTAATAGAAATTAGCTAATGTTGTTTTGTTCCAATTCTACCTCATTTAAACAAAAACATTTTTATGTCACTCTAGAGAAAGAGTTGCCATGAATTTCATGACTGAGCACCTGTCTTGAAACATAAAAGAATGGTTGCTTGCCAACGAGGTCACCACTTCCTCACCTGACTGTGGGTTATCATCTTCTTCCCGCATTGTTCCTAGTTTAAAGCTTTTCTCACCAGGCTAGCCAGTTGGTTGGCAAAGGTGTTTTTTTCCTACTTGATTGGGGGAATCCTGTTTCTTCCTCTCAGGTCACAATCCTCAGAGGTCATAAAACTCAAATACCTGTTGCTGACACTAACTATACAGGCAGGAGTTGACCCAAGGGATCTCTCTCTATACTATGAATATTCTTGAATGCTCTTGTACTTTCCTTTTGCTAATATAAAAAAAAAAAAAAAGTGTTCTGAAATCAAGAACTAGGTCCCAACAGACTTACTCAACAGCTACAACTTTTTAAAAAGTAATTATTGTCTTTTTTAAATTCTGTTTTCTGTTTTTTTGAGACTTAAGAGTGTGTTTGGACCATATTTGGAAGCTTTCCTAAACCTTGAAGGTTAAATGCTTCCAAGATATTTTAACAATGCAAACTTTAACAGACAAGTTTTGTATCACTGATGTTTTGAGGCAGATGACAAGGAATCCTCAGCCAAAAGCTTGTCAACCAGCTTTTGATTCACAGCAAGCTACATTGCTATACCATTAGTGGTGAGCAGATTTGTCTATTCCTCAAATGCATGGCTGTTAGGGGGCAAGTTGTCTTCTTAATGTGAGGGTTTTGATGGTTTTACAGTGAAATAAATAACCAGACTGAGGATGCTTCCACTTTTGTCAGGTATTGTTTAATTTTTAAAGTCTTTATAGGATGGAGTGATAGGGTAATGTCATCATTTCAGTCTTTGTATCATTAACTCTTGGCTGGTTTTTATTTTAATTCTTGCAGATTTCTAAAACAGAACAATTACTCTTTCCAACTGTTTCTTTTACTTTGTGCAGTTATTAACAACAATTTATTGACCTGGCTGAGGCCTACTATACGGATTTCCACATTGTATCCTACCCATGGACAGGTAGAACTGGGGCTACTGAGTTCAGACTGCATGCTTTCAATCTAAAACATTAGTAAAGTATCCAATATTTTTTGAAGGTATATTACAGCTACACTTTTAAATGGCAATCTCATCACCCCCTTTCCCAGTCCCCAAACTGAAGAAGAATAACTATACTCTGTCTTCTAATTTCTAGAGGATTCTTCCCCACAAAGTGAAGTATTCACATATATGGAGGATGCAGAGAAAGCTTGTGCTATTCTGCCTGATAATGAGAAGAGAAATGCATTCCTTTCTGAAAAGAAACTGGATCTTGAAAGGAACTTTGGTTATTTGTAGTATATTGCATCTCTTATTTGTGATGAAAACAAAATATACTTGGTTATTTTAAATGAGAGACACAGGGTGAAGGAGAAGAGTTAAATTATAATTGGTTTAAGTTATAACAACCTGATGAGAAATGGAAGAAAATAAACAGTGGCTTCCTATTCTAGCTTTGTCTTTTGACATGAGCAGATAAAAAGGGAAATAAATTGGAAATAACTCCTTCCTCTTAGAATAACCAATTTCTCTCTGAGAATTGAGATGAGCATCTGCTTTTAGATAACACTGGACAAAAGCATAAAATTTAGGGAGGCACAAAGGGTGACAATGTATCAAAACCAAAAAAGAAAAACATCCATAGAACGCATACAAACAACATGGAAAAGTTACAAGATCGCCTGTCTGTATCTAAAATGTGCTAAAAAATTAAAAAGCTGCTTAAGATTCAAAAATCACTCCATCTTTTTACAAGAGAATATATTTTTCGCATAGGTGTGAGTTTTCTCTGAAACTGAAAAGTTAACTTTTCTGCAATAAAAAACTGTTTCCTCTTTTGTTACTATGTTACTCAAAAACAATATCATAAAAATAGTTTGAGATACATAAAGTGTTAACAATTTTATACATTAAAAAGGCAGACTATGTATATATGAGCCATTTAGAGTAGCGATTTTAATTTTTATATTTGTTTTGTGTAAATATAAAAGCAAGTCAATGTGTTTCAGGTTAGATATCTTTTGCTACCAATGGAAAACCTGTTATTCTTCAAAATAAGTACTTCTTTCTGCTTCCCAAAATTGCTCTATAAGCTAAAATGTACATGAGATATGCAGAATTGTTTCCTTTAAAATTCTAAGGTTATTGCATACTTATAAAAAGGATTGTGCAAGAAAAGTGGCTGTTGATAGAAAAGTAGCACAAAACACAATAAAAGATTTGAGGGAAGCCATCTCTGGTATTAGAGATACAGGCTTTAACTGCCAGAGGCTGAGAAAATAGGAACTGTTGTATTTCGGCAGATTAAGACAACAGAGATAAGTAAACCAAACTATTCTCTTCACACATAATTTTTTTTTTCATTCAATAACATGTGGCAGCTGCAATTTATCTTGCATAAAATAATTGGCAGCTGGTGACATAGTTATTTGCTCACAGATGGCACTTTGGTGTTATGCATATTATTGTTCATGTGTGAAATTCAAGAAGACTAGACAAAGGAATGGCAGGATGTGAAGATACTGGTTTGCGTCTTACCTCCAGTTCCCTTTCTTGTCTATGGTTGCATATGGAAAGGATGGTAAATGCATGTTTTGTTTCTGCTGAAGAAACTTTTTAGCTGACAGATGCAGACACTGACCTCTATTTATTTTATTTTTTCATTTCTTACATACATTTCTGTCATAGTTTTGATGCCATCCTAAAAATAAAAGATTGCAAATAGGTAGATTTCCATGCCACAATGTGTAGTATATATAGGCAATGTAAACTGTGTTCCTGTCTGTACATATTCACTACTAGCTATCTTTACATTTTATTGATATTGAAAGTGAGGGTTACTTCTAAAGAGAACACACTGCTGAAGAAGGACTGCCACCTCTATTCTTCCTACCCTGTACCTCTCTTCTCATCATGACCTAAGTGTTATTGATAACTTTTATCATGTAAGGGTATGTTCTGTCTCTTTTGCCTTATGGCTCCCTTTCTTATTCTCACTTAGAATGGATGTATCTGTTCCTGCCTTCATGGGTTGTAATCTCTCAGGCTTTAACTGCAGCTGTGAGAGCACAACAGAGGGGATTGGATGAGGTGCTCAACTAGCAGGCATGTTGGTATGAACTATTAGCTATTTGTGTTTCACCAAGGCAATCTGGAAGCAGGGTTGAGCAGGAAGTAGCTTTCCAGAGGATTTACACTCAGATGAAGAATCATGTTTGTGTTGAGGAGACCCATCTGAGGTCACATATCTGACTGTTAAACATCAGAGAAGAGAGATTTCCCCTGACATTCCCCAGCTTAATCTGTTTTTATAATTTTTATTACTGAAGACATCCATCTTGCCTTCCAAACACTTTAAGAAAACAAGAGAGACAACCAATGAGGAAAGTTTTAGATACTTTGAAAATTGAAGGCATATGGCTGTTGTAGACTATGGCTTGTGCTGTGTGTTGTTGTTTGACTTAAAGAAAGAAGGTCTTTGAATAATAGAGCTGCATTTTTTCAGACCTACCTAACTTGTGGTTATTGCTATTTTTCTCCCTTATCTTTTTTTCTTTGTCATGGATTACTTGAGAACTCGTAACCAACTACTATCACATTCTAGTTTTATACAAGTTTTTATTACAAATAATGCTGAGAGGCTCGACACAGGTAAATCCATATCTTGTCTCAATGAAATCCTGGCAGAAAAGAAATGTCATGGCTTGATAGACTGAAGTCTTTAACATATGAGTCTTGGCTAGGCAATGATGAGAAGATGATGCAGCAATATAAGAGACAGTGAACAGAAACAGTTATGGTCAGTGGGAAGCTCAGTGGGGAACCATAGTATGAGGCTCATGTTAGAAAGCCCAGTGAGATAGAAGTAGCAGAGTACTGGGAAGGAAAAGAAAATGGCCTGGGGTAGAATCTTTTGCAGAATA
Organism: Pezoporus occidentalis; assembly: GCF_034315485.1. Lineage (NCBI taxonomy): Eukaryota > Metazoa > Chordata > Aves > Psittaciformes > Psittacidae > Pezoporus > Pezoporus occidentalis. Next base: position 1,989,432 of record NW_026916062.1, read on the forward strand.
AGCAATAAAATTGTATTAAACTTTGGAAATGTTATGAAGAACAAAACATTCCAGTTTAGTCCGAGGTGGGGTTATAGGTTTAGAGGCTGGACAGGTTTTCTCTCAGAATATGAGGTTGCCCCATCCCACCACCACCACCATCATCATCTCCACAACCCCCTGCCCCACATCTCACCACCCCTCATTGTCCCACTGCCCTATCACCATCTCCATCACCGCCTTAGCCACCTGTTGGTGGGTTCCCACCAGCTCTTGTCAGTGTCAGCAGGATCTGTTTTTTACACAAGCACCAGGGATTACATAATGATCAATCTAAATGTTTCAGATCAGAGTATGAAGCTGCAGTGTTTGGGCTATTATACCAGAACTACCACAGCAGCTTGGAGAAATGCTCCAAGGGGTGCTGTCAGTAGTGGTCTGGCCTGCAAAAAGTAAATTTAGTAATCATTAGTTCCATGGTTAGTTTATTGAGAACAGTATACCAGGGCTGCTTCCCTAGTGCTCTGAGGTTATGTTTGGTGATAATCTTCTTTGCAATTCTTAAACTGAGAATATTTGCACTGATTTCAGTGAAAGTCTGCCTAGCTTTCTGGCTCCTGCATCAAATGATTTTCTAAGAACTCAAAGAAGCCACTTCCACTGAAGCTCATTTCAGCAGAATGGTATCCAAGCTTCTGCACACACCCATGCATACACTCAAACATACCCAGACACCTTGCTGTGACAATATTATTATTCTAATGCTGAATATTCTACTACTCTTGATTTGCTCTATGCCAGTGTGATGGCAAAAAATCTTTTGACTAAACAAGTAAAATAAGATACATAATATCTGCCACCTTAAAGTAAATGTAAGGGAAAAGAGATGAAGTACTTATGCATTTTCTTTGATCATTATCTGCCTCAACAGAGAAAAAAAAGAAAATTAGACACTTTCTGGCCAGATTCTTGTCTCTGCTTTACTACTTTCACGTTTTTTAAAAATGAAGGAGTTAGTTACATCCTAAATTCCATGAGGGAGGCAAGGATTGCTTCAGGTTTGAGATGTTTCCAGGAAACATCTCACTAGGTCCTAGCATGGTATCACATGAAAGGATGAGTGACTGGGAGGTCAGTACCACAAGGTAAAGTTTCAACAGCTCAGAATTTAAAGCATTTGCAAATTCCCACAATTTTCCTTCAGTAAATAAAGTCAGTAATTTAAATAAGAATTAAAGAAATGGAACTTAAACAAAACAAAACAACCCTGTGTAAATATACCACTTCTATTTCTTAAGAAGCTGTTATATCATTATCGCATTGATTTAACGTAAAGCGTTGGCTATTAGTATCTTTTTCTGCTATGTGGCCACTCATAGCATATTTTTAATTTTAATATAAGAATCCTAAAAAGTTAACACCAAATTATTATTTCTTTTGAACTTTTTTCCCCCTTTTAGTCTTTCTTTTTTTTTTTCCATGACTCTCTGCCTGCATATCCTCCACACATGACTAGTGGTGAAGGATGTCTCTTCCTTCACAGAGGCATCTGCTCATGAGAGGGAGTCCCATGCAATTCAGCATGGACAAACCAACTGAAGGCCCATCTTCTGCTCCAGGATTGCACCTGTGTTATCAGCCCTGTGGATTTATTCTCTATGGAGAAGCTGTGGCCGAGTGACATATCCATGAAGAAACACTACTAGAAGGCATGTACTACACTACTGTATATAGGTCCTGCATCAGAGAGATCTCAAGAAATCACAGTGTGAGTTCAACAACCTCTATTTTAGGCAAACACTTTGCTGTTTGGTAAGTAGAAGAAGACAGTATTTCTTTGAGGGAATCTAGCTGAATGTTATGCAATACTAATCTTCATATCTTTTCTTGTGAGTTTCATCAGTATATAGGTTAAAAACTTGAGCATGTGACCTACCATACAGCAATCCACCCCAATCTTTGCCTGAATTAGGATATGGGAAGAGACACTGCACCTCTTGCTGTTGGTGGTTTTCTGTAATGTCACCCAAGAGCATCTACCTGCTGCATCTTTGTCTACTAATAGATGAAATTCCATTCAAGACACACACTCTGTCACAAGAGATTAACAGAAATCAAGCTGTAAAACCCCAAGAATACAGTAAATCTCTGATCTGTTTGACATGCCCTTGGAAAAAATGGCTCTGAAAGATATACTGACCATAATACCTACTGATGTGAGGAACATGACCTTTCAATGAGTAGTGGTATTGGCTTATATATGTGTAGTGATGTACCGCTATGTCCATTAACACTCATTTCTTAGTAAATTCAATGACTGGTTATGCACAGCTATCTGAACTCTTGCTTCTTTTTTTTGTTACTCTACAGACACTAAAACTTACATGATTTTATCTGTCCTAAGCTACAACTTTTTCCCATCTGTGCTGTACAATGTACATAGAACTTTCCTAATGTGGTATTTTGTTATGTGTGTCCACGATGTGTCCCTAAATTGCAGGCAATACATACAGCCCTAGTCCTTCTATCGATCTTATCTACTTTAGGATCATATATATCCGGAGTATTAAACAATATCATTCTCTGTAGACAATACATATATCTTGATATAGAACTAAGCTGCAGATTGCACTCTCTAACATTGATTTTTTTATTAAGATGTGCTATCAAATGAAATGTTAGAGGTTGGGCTTTAGTAGCTTCTTTTTCTTCTGATATTCAGTTTTTTTTTTCTATTTATTTGCATAATGAATGTTAATCTTCTAACTTAATTTTCTTTATTGATCTTTACCTAACTCATTTAAAATATTTGTATGAATAAATAGCAGGTATTTTAAACACTTTGCTGTGAAAAGGGTTGTAATAAAGAAGGCATGTAATGAAAAACAGTGCTTAATAAAAGGAAAAGAACTCAAGTCCAACAAAGTTATGTTGGTGAAAAAATAAAATCTGAGCAGTAGTTGAGCGCTTCAGCAAAGTGGGATATGAGCAGGCAGTCAGACCTAACAAAGACGGAGCCACTTTTGTAAGACAGGCAGGGTGGAGCTCTTGCTTTTCTCTAATCTGACAGTTTCCTGAATGTGCTCACTTAATTCACATCATCATGAACCTCAATATTAGCATTTGTTTTTTCAGTCTGAGGCTGATGGTCACCCACCTCTGGCCACCTTATCTTGTTCAGAGACTCATGGCAGTATACCTTTACTCCCGTGGGAGACAGAGGATGCTCACTGGGATCATATCCCAGAATGAATCTCTAGAACTAGCAGGAAGGAAACATTCCTGGATAACCCCTACACAGATACATGTGGTGAAGTTTCCTCTGAAAACCTAGGGAAAACAAAGTTTTGTGTCTTTTTCTAACAGATGATTTAATATCATTTTAATTCAGAGTAGACTATTCAAATTCTTTTATTGTCTTTTTATTTCCCTCTAGGTCATTACTTAACACTTTAAAATGTTCTTTTGTTCATAAAATTATATACTACATTAATCTGCTCTAAAAATACTGAAGTTCATTATATTGTTAGGTCAATTAAATACTTTTAATTTCATAGAGTGCATTCACGGAGGATGGTTCAGGAAAACAAGACATAGTACAGTGACTTCAGATAACTTTTCTCATTAGCAAACATGAAAAACTTGCCTTCAAAAGTTGCATTTCTGACCTACCCCACTCTGTTAGTGTAAGGTTGGCTTAATGGACAGAAGCTAGAGGGCAGCAGACATGGCAGATGGAATTACTGCTCCTCACAGAAAAATCTGTAAACTGATCCATTCCCTGCAGAAAATGATGACAGCCTCATGATCACAACCTCCAAAGTAAGCTAGACAGAATTCTGACAAATGTAAACAGTGGGGATCTGGCCAATTCTAACATTTAGAAATGCAAGGAACAAGGACGCAGTGCTACAGGCACAAATTTGTAATTAGAAAGTCTTCACTGCCCCAAAACTGTGTCTGCACACAAAATGGCAGTTTTTGTCTGAAGTGAGAATCTTCAAAATCCACAAAAGTGGGTTTGAGAATAAAATAATTTACATCCAAGTAGCAGAGAAACTTCCATATCTAATAATCATATCACCATTCTTTCTAAATATAAAGAAATGTATTGCCAATCGAAATCCATCATGTTTCTTATGGTGCATTTCTTTTAAGTAATACTTTAGTGGAAATCACTAAGAAAATCTTTTCAATCATTTTCATTTTGATTCTGAAATTGATAGTAAGGTCATTTATGCAAAATGTTTTTACAATACAGTCCATCTCAAAAAGGAGGTACTGCAAATACGCTCCCTGGTAAAAATGTCTGTGTTTATTTCTGTGCGCTGTTGATTGCTGTATGTTACTTTCCTCATCCTTGATGCGGTTCACTTGGGTTGCTCCCAGCAGCTGTCTCTGTAGCTCTGACCTTGCAGGTCATTTGTGCTCTGCTCCTCCTAATTTGTCAGCACTTACATCTGTTAAACTCTGGGGAAGTTCTGGCCATGTGTCCAGCAGCAGAAGTGCTTGGAAAAGGTTTTGTGAAAAGGCCCAAATAAAACAACTTTCATGAATAAAAATAAAATCAGATCCAGGCCATTGGAATGTCTTTGCTCACTTTCATAATTATGGAACAGTTAATTTTGGTATGATCTTTTAGTTCATATTACAAATCACTTTCATGAAATAAATTCATTGAGTTTGAAACTAAACCACATGGGGTTTTCTTTAAACAATGCCAAAATTATGTTTTTTCTTATTTCAGTAATGCTTTCTCCATACTCTTTGAACTTGAACCAACTCTTCCATAACTTAGCAGGTGTATACAACTGGATTGCACAGACCATAAAATCACATTAGTAAACTCTTCAAACTCCGTCTGAAAACCAGTTAGGTTTCCTGACCATCCTATTTCCTTTGCAAGGTGGTATGGAACCTCTTGCAAAAGTTATTAGGACTTTCTCTTGTTTCCAAACTAAAAATATTTATAAGCACTTATATCTATCTGCTTCAGTCTGCAAAAGTATTCTGACTAAAATTCTTTCTAAGACAAAGTATCACTGCCTGTATGCTTAAATCTAAGCTCAAATTCCTGTTTTAAAAAATCTTGCCTGGAATCTGAACCCATTCTCTTGGAATATAATGGAAGTTTTTCCAGGGATTTATCTGGATAAGGCATCTAGATATAAGACTCTCATTAACATTACAAAACAGATTTAAAGTCCATTTCTTTTCTTTCAAACAGGAGTTGCTCCACAGTGAATATAAAGCTCAATCCTTTCTGTCAACTAGCCATGCTAACATGTGTCCCTGCTTGAGCATGGATTGCATGACCTCCAGAAGTCCCTTCCAACCTGAACCCTTCTGAAATTCTGGGATTCTATATATACAGAGAAAGCTTCATAGAATTGTTGCTGAGTAATTTCCTGTACAAATCTAAAAACTAGTGAATGACTAATCAAGAATCAGTTCAGATGAACATTTTTTTTATGTCTGACTCTGATCTGTACCTTCAAAAGCTATGTCAACTGAGTCTGTTCTGAAAGCTAAGACAGATTCTTCTCCAGGGCGGGTTTACTTTGTTTACTTTTGTTTTATTTTTTCACTTTATTTGTATTGACTGATTTATTCTGATTGACTGACTAGAAGTTCTCATTAATTCTGCCCAAATAGTTTTTACAGTGTCTGTCCTTGGAGATATTCAGAACTTGGCTGGATATGACCTTGAGGTTTGTGATAAACACTGATGTTTGAACTAACTTTGAGGATGCTTTGAGCTGTGTGTTGGACCCACAGTGATTCCCTCCAACTTGAATTTCTTTATTTTCTTTATTTCTTTTTTTTTTTTTTTAATTTTATTTTTATATTTCAGGTCTATGCTGAAAGTTTAGCTGACCTTAGAAATAAAAACATGACATTATTACACACCATTCTCCTTTAAGCAAAGTCATTGACAAAAAAGACAGACATTTGCCTTCTCAGCAGACCCAATCCTTTCATAGTGCTGCCAACTTTAATGAAAAGAAAAAAAAGAAACACCTATGTCCTAATTAAGATCTCACACTATTAAAAAATATTTGTTGTTCAACTATTTGCTTTTTTTCATAATAAAACCAATGAATAATCAACATAACTGCTGATTGTAACTGATTATGTATTTAGAGGTGGGGATATGGGTAACCACTGAGCAGTTGCTACTCTTTAGGTATGTCCTTGTAAATAAAAAATCTGCTTTAATCCAAGTAAAATGCAAATTTTGCTATTTGCAGTACAGTATAATAGAGTTATCTGTATAACTATAAGACCAAGTTCTTTTCAGTAGCTGATGATGATTACAAAGAAAAAAAAATATAATTAGAAACCGAATGGGGACACCCATGATACTAGAGACAGCAGCCTCAGCTGCATGCTGCCATTCAGGATAGGGTTAGGGTTCAGAGACCCACAAAGCCTACAGGTCCAGGGATATTGAAACTGCAAATTTTATGCAGGGGGTAGCATGACAATGCACCAACATTGGTCTTTGGACACAGTTCTAATTGGCTACATATGGTAATGGGGAACACAGCTTCAGCTCCAAGACGCCCTTCAGATAAGGTTAGGGTTTGGGTTAGGGTTCAGAGAGCCACAGATTACAAGTCCAGCATACTAGACCTGTAAGAGGCATGCCAAGATGAGTATGGCACTGCAACGACATTGGCCTGTGGACATCTTTCTCACTGCTTACTTGTGCTGCTGGGGACCTCAAACTCAGCTACAAGATGCCATTCAGATAGGCTTAGGGTTAGGGTAAGTGTTAGGATTAGCGTTAAAGTTCAAAAAGCCTAGAGGTGCAGAGACACTGGGCTGCAAAAGGCATGCCAAGATAAGTACGACACTGCATTAATGGTGGTACTTGCACACCTTTCTGATGTGTGACATCCACTGTATTGGAGAACACAGCCTCAGTATTATGATGTTATAAAGATCAGAATTAGTGTTAAGGTTAGGGTTCGGGTTAGAGTTCAGAGACCTACAAAATACACAGGTCCAGTGATCCTGGGGTTACAAAAGGCATGGTAGAGATGAGTATGTCACTACATAAACATTGGTCTTTGAACATATTTTTCATTGTCTACCTGTGTTGAAGGTGACCTCAGCCCTAGCTGCAATTCAGGTTAGTTAGGGTTAGGGGTAAGGTTAGGGTTAGTGTTCAGGGAGCCTCAAAGCCTACAGGTCCAAGGACAATGGGGCTGGAAAATTCAATGCCAGTACAAATACGGCACTGCATCATCATTGCACACCTTTCTCACATGGAGCATCGTCTGGAGAGCATTGACCCAGTATTATGGTGTCATAATGACTGGGGTTAGGGTGAAGGCTAGTGGTAAAGTCAGGGTTCACGGAACCACAATGCCTACAGGTCCAGTTATTCTGAGGCTGCAGAAGGCATGCCAAGATGAGTATGATACCGCACCAACATTGGTCCTTACACAACTTTCTTACGTGCAACACATACTGTGTTGGAGTACACAGCCTCAGTATTCTCGTTTCACAAAGTTTAGGGTTATGGTTCAGGTTACTTTTAGGCTTATGTTTCAGAGACCACAAAACCTGAAGGGCAGAGACACTGGTGCTGCAAAATGAATGTCAAGATGAGTACAACACTGCACCAACACTGGTCTGTGGACATCTTTCTCATTCCCTAACTGTGGTGCTGTGGACCTCAGCCTCAGCTCCATGATGCCACTCAGATAGGGTTAGAGTTAGAGTTATGGTTAGGGTTAGCCTTCAGAAACCCACAAAACATTCAGGTCCAGAAAAAAAGGGGCTGCAAAAGGCATGCCAAGATGAGTACGGCACTGCACCAACATTGGTCTTTGGATGTATTTGTAATTGGCCACCTCTGGTGCTGTGCACCTCAGCTTCAGCTCCAAGTTACCATTTTAATAGGGTTAGGGTTAGGGATATGGTTAAGGTACAGAGATACAGAAAACCTACTATTCCAGGGATACTGGTGCTAAAAAATACATGCCAAGATGAGTAGAACACTTCACCAGTGTTGGTCATTGAATATTTTTCTAATTGACCATCTGTGGTGCTGCGACCTCAGCCTTAGCTCCAAGATGCCAGTCAGATAATGGTAGGGTTACAGTTAAGGTTAGGGTTAGCCTTCAGAAATCCACAAAAAATTCAGATTCAGAAAAATTTTGCCTGAAAAAAGCATGTCAAGATGAGTCTGGCACTGCACCAACACTGGTCCTTACACAGCTTTCCTACATGCAACACAGACTATTTTGGGGAACACAGCCTCAGTATCCTGGTGTCATAAAGATTAGGGTTCCGGTTCAAGTTACTGTTAGACTTTGGGTTCAGAGAGCCATAAAACATAGAGATCCAGAGACACTAGGGCAGCAAATACAATTCCAAGATGAGTACAACACTGCACCAACATTGCTCTATGGACAGCCTTCTCAATGCCTAACTGAGGTGTTGTGGACCTCAGGCTCAGCTCCAGGATGCCGGTCAGATGGGGGAAGGGTTAGGGTTAAGGTTAGGGTTAGGCTTCCGAAATCCACAAAACCTTCAGGTCCAGAAAAAAATGAGGATGCAAAAGGCATGCCAAGATGAGCACTGTGCCAGCATTGGTTCTGACACACCTTTCTCATGTTCGACACCCATGGAGATGGAGACGTGTTCCTCAGTTCCATACTGCCATTCATTTTAGAGTTAGGGTTCAGGGAGCAGCAAAGCCTACAGGCCCAGGAACACTGGGCTGCAAAAAGCATGCCAAGATGAGTACGGCACTGTACCAAAACCGGTCCTTACGTACCTTTCTTATGTGAAGCAATGACTGTATCGGAGTCTCAGTTCCAAGAATCCATTCATGTAAGAGTTACTCTTGGGGGTAGCATTAGTGTTAGGATTCAGAGAGCTACAAATCCTGCAGGTCCAGAGATATTAGGGCTGCCAAAGGGAGGCCAAGATGAGTATGGCAATGCACCAATATTGCTCTTAGGACATTTTTCTAATTGGACACGTGTGCTGCTACGGACCTCAGATTCAGCTCAAAGATGCCAGTCAGATAAAGGTAGTGTTAGGTTTGAAGTTCAAAGAGCCACAAAACCTACAGGTCCAGAAACACTGGGGCTGCAAAAGGCATGAAAACATGAGTATGGCACTGCACCAACATTGGTCCTTACATTCCATTCACATGTGCAGCAAACGACTGTGTTGGAGATGTGAACCTCAGTTCCATGCTTCAATTCAGGTTAGAGTTAGGGTTAGGGTTAGGGTTAGGGTTCGGGTCAGCGTTAGGGTTCATGGAGCTACAAAGCCTACAGGTCCAGGGACGCTGGGGTTGCAAAACGCATGCCATTTCCAGTACGGCACTGCACCAACACTGGTTGTTACAGACATTCTAGTGTGTGACACCCATGGAGAAGGAGATGTGGGCCTCAGTTCCATGCTGCCATTCAAGTTAGAATGCAAAAGGAATGCCAAGATGAGTGCAGCACTGCACCAACATTGGTCTTGGGACATTTTTCCAGTTGGCCACCTGTGATACTGTGGACCTCAGTTTCAGCTCCAAGATGCCATTAAGATATGGTTACCATTAGGGATAAGTTTAGGGTTAGGGTTAATGTACAGAGATTCATAAAACCTACAGGTACATGGATACTGGGGTTGCAAAAGGCATGCTAAAATGAATATGGCACTGTACTAACTTTTGGTCCTTTAACAACTTTCTCATGTGCAGCAATGACTGTGTTGGAGATTTGAGCCTCAGTTCCATGCTGACATTCATGTTAGTGTGAGGGTTATGGGTAGCATTAGGGTTAAGGTTCAGGGAACCACAAAGCCTACAGGTCCAGGGACACTGGGGCTGGAAAAGGCATGCTAGTGCGAGTACGGCACTGTATCAACATTGCTTCTTGCACACCTTTCTCATTTGGAGCACTGACTGTGTTTGAGAGCATCACCTTAGTATTATGGTTCCCTAATGACTAGTGGTAGGGTCAGGACTAGTGTTAAAGTTAGGGTTCAGGGAGATGGAAAGCCTTGAGATCTATTGATACTGAGGCTGCAAAAGAAATGATAAGAAAAGTACAGAACTTCTCCAGCATTGGACTTAGGATGTTTTTCTAATTGGCCACTCTTTTGCTGGGAGCTGCAGCTTCAACTCCAACTTACCATTTAGATTGGTTTAGGACTAGGGTTAGTGTTAGGTATAGGGTTAATGTACAGGAATACAGAAAACTTACAGTTTCAGGGATACTGGGCCTGAAAATGCATGCCAAGATGAGTACAACACTGCACCAACATTGGTCATTGAATACTGATTTGCCACCTCTGGTGCTGTGGACTGCAGCTTCAGCTCCAAGATGCCAGTCAGATAGGGTTAGCATTGAGGTTAGGGTTAGGGTTAGGGTTAATGTACGGGGATCAGCAAAGCCTACAGGTCCATGGACACTGGGGCTGCAAAAGGGATTCCAGTGGAAGTGCAGCAGTGTATGAGCATTGCTTCTTGCATACCATTCTCATCTACAACACTGACTGTGCTGCAGAACATTGCCTCAGTACTATAGTGTCATAATGATTACGGCTAGGGGAGGGCGAGTGTTAGCCTTCAGGGAGGCACAAACCTACAGGTCCAGGGATACTGGGGCTTCAAATTGCATGTCGAGATGGATAAGGCACTGCACCAACATAGGTCCTTACATACCTTTTTTATGTGCAGCTATGACTGTACTGGAGAAGTGAGCCTCAGTCCCATGCTGCCATTCAGGTAGAGTTAGGGTTAGGGTTAGGAGTAGGGGTAGGTTTAGGGTTTAAGGAGCCACAATGCCTACAGGTCCATGGACACTGGGGCTGGAAAAGGCATGCCAGTGTGAGTATGGCACTTCGTCAATATTGGTCCTTGCTCACCTTTCACATGTGCAACTCAGACTGCTTGAGAGCATGGCCCCAGTATTATGGTGTCATAAAGAGTAGTGTTACTGTTTAGGTTATGGTTCAGAGAGCCACAAAACGTACAGGTCCATTTATACTGGGTCTTCAAATGATGTGCCAAGATGAGTATGGCACTGCACCAACATTGGTCCTTACACACCTTTCTCATGTGGGACAACAATAGAAATGGAGACATGAGCCTTACTTCCACGCTTCCATTCATATTAGGCTTACGGTTTAGGGTGCCACAAATTCTACACATCTAGGAATACTGCACCAACATTGGTCCTTGCATAATTTTCTCATTGTGGCCAGTAAGAGCGCTGGGGACCTCAGCATCAGCTTCAAGATGAGATTCAGATGAATGGTACCTTTAGGGTTCAGAGAATCAAAATCCTACTGGTCCTGGGACACTGTGGCTTCAAATGTTATGTCAAGATTTGCATGACACTGCAATTATTACTTTGGTAATAATCTGACACTGCAATTACATTTTTTTCTTTATATTAAAGTACACACCAGCCTGACTCTAAAGAGCATGAAAGAGCTGTGAGACTTCACCATTTTCATTTAGCTGCCTAAATTTTAGAATAGCCAAGTATTTTCAGAGTGTGTTTGTTTTCTCCTTTGTTCTTGTGTTTCCCTTATGTCAGAATAAGAAGAAGGAAGATAGAACATTCCTCAGCTAGTGTATTCAGCTGAGAATTCCCCTTGTACATTGGAAATGGTAGTCAGACAAAGAAATTGGTTGGGAAGGCAGAAAAAACTCCGAATTCCTTGGTGGCTCCTTATTTGCAATGATGTCATTTTAAGTCATTGAATAAACTAAAGTTTAATGATTAAATGCATCCATTTTTGCCACTCAGTCTCTGAAGTGTGAACATATTTCCAGGCAGCTTATGTCCAAAAATATAAGCATTGCGACAAAATATGCAATACCCATACTGAGTCACTTTTACACTTGATTCTTCACCACGAAATCAGAAGGAAGGTTTCTGATGGAAACATTAATTAAAATGCTTTTTTAACCACTGTAAAAGACAACCCTGAATAAATTACATGATACAGTGATTTGAAAAAGACAGTTAAACTCCATTTGTGCGCTTGTGTATGCCTGGGACTGGAAAGGGTCAAACCAATTTGAAATGTATAGAGCATGAAGTTCTAAATTATACAATCTTCACAATGCATGAAAGCTATGTAGTCTGAGTGCATACACCTGCTGAAAGCAGGTGGGAAAGAGATCAAAATGTTGCTTTACTTTTTTCCTTGCAGAGTTCTCAATGCTTTTAAAATCCTCCTAGTCTTTTGAGCTATTTCAGAGTTAACAAATGTAGTCAAGAGAAATGAATGAGGAACTCTAATACCCTGGAGAAACAAAAAGGATCTTTTCAGTATAAATTGCAGCTTATTATGTCAGCAGTTTCTGGATTTTTTTTTATTTTTTATTTTTAACAAGTTTTAATCATTTTCTCATTTTTCTGCAGAAAGATCTGTTAGTTCCTTTGAGAGGAGCAGTTCCTTTGAGAGGAGCATGGTCAGCTGCCTAGCAAAACTTTTCTTTTTACTTCCATTTCAGGTATATGTAGAATTTATGAACTCAAATCTAATGAAATTACTTTTCATGTGGACTATGCTGGTATTTTTCTTGTCCCTACTCCCCACACCAAGCTGTGGTGGTCCATGTGTTGTTATTTACAAACACTCATATTGCAGGACTACCTGGGGAAACAGACCCATGAGCTCAGGATAAGAAAGGAGAGCTATAACTTATTTTGTTTCTTGATGTCAGTATTCAGTGCCAAAATAGATCTGCCTTCTCTAACTGCAATTGAAATGCATGTCTGATTTCTAAATGCCTTTTTAAGGACAAATATAACTTTTTAAAGGCTGATAATCGGGAGAAAGTTGGAATGTGGTCCTCCATCATTCCATGGCCTAACAGTGGCAAGAAACTAAAAAAAACTGGGGCTGCTTCTCTTTGCTGCAGCTATATTTTCCTCTTCTGCAGCCTAGCTCCAGGTGTAACTTCCTGGAGCTCCAATTGCTCTCAGTTCTAGGATGTGCAAAATCTTTACAATAATGCCACCATTGCTATCATCTAGGCTGGCTGACTACCAAGGGTGGACGTGCACTAAATAGTGGCCACTTGTTCATGTACCTGGCTACCCTCAGAAATGGCAGCTCAAAATGGTGTCCACAGCAGGGTTAAAGGACAACACCCCAAATTCTTAACATACAAAGGTTTGCCAAGAGGACATCTGTTTTTTTCTTGTGCTTTACTGGCCTTTCACAGAATCACAGAATCCCAAGGGTTGGAAGGGACCTCAAAAGATCACCTAGTCCAACCCCCTTGCAAGAGCAGGGTAACCTAGAGTACATCACACAGGAACTTGTCCAGGCAGGCCTTGAATTATCTCCTTTCTTAAGGAAGCACTCTGCAACTGTTCCAAATGTCTTCTGCTGACACCAGTGTGGGGCCTTCAGGAGGCAAGTAACCTGCTCTTGGAGATACTTGCACAGGTGTTGATTGCTTGACATGAAATTGTAGTGTAGAAATCAAAGCAGACAGCATTGCCTAGTGAGAAAATTGCCCACTGATGGAAGTCCCTGAGACACTGTGAAGTAAACTTCAGTAAGAAGTGACTTTGGTGTGAAATAGCTGAGATATAAGGAAGTGAACATTTGTTTCTTTGATATAAAAGAAACGGGTGTCTTTTTTTCTGAAGATAGAAGATTGTTAGGCTGCCTTTGGTAGATAAATAAGCACTCTAAGGATTTTCTAACAGGTGAGATAAAGGAATTGAACTCTTTCATAATATTTGACCTCTGTCAAGTGTGAGTCCTACAAATAACTCTCAGATTAATTCTGCTAAAATATCATTTTATCTTTTTAGTTTATATTTAAACCTGGCATATACTTTGGTCACGTTAATTTTGTAGACAGAACTGTGTTTGCATTTGGAGGAGTAACAGTGTTTCCCAAATCACTACTTTCATAAGAAAAATTCCCTGAAGGTGGGAGAAGTTATCATTCACACAGGTGGGAGGAACCAAAAGTTAGAGGAACAATAAAACTTCTCTTTGCCTTTCAAAACTTTTGGGATTAGGAATTCTGCAGTATTTGGATGACATAGTTTCAAAGAAGAAAAATATTGGTGTGTATTTAATACAAATATAATAAGCTTGATTAAACAATGCATTATTAATATATTTAAGATATTAATCAACTAGGTAATGTTTCAGTGTTTTTTAAATATACTTTTTTTAGACTCTGACCTACTGTATTTTCTCAGCATTATTGTTAAGCTAAAAATTTCAGAACAGATTTCCTGATGAAATTAAAGATCAGTTTAGGTCAAGTGTCCTGTCTCTGGCCATAGCCATTTGCAGATGCTTAATAAAAAAAAGACAAGAACAGGACAGTTACACAGTTGCACTTTCCCTGGTCTGCCATTCCAGCTTCCAGCAGTCTACAGTTTAGAGACTTCTGGAGCCAGAGACTGCGTCTGCATCAGTGTACTTAACAGTGTCCAGTGGATCTTTCTACCATGTTGTTTTTTTGGTTTGTTGTTTGTTGTTGTTTTTTTTTAAATTTACTTTCTGAGCCTATTTATAATCTGGCCCCTGCAACACCTTGTGGCATTCAGTTACTTAATTACAGTCTGCATGATAATTTCACTGTGTGTCCTTAGTTAGAAACTATAAGAAGTGATAGAAAATTGATGTGCTACCCATCCTAATTTTGTTTTTCCTGATACATGAGGTACTGCATACCTCTGGTCATCCTTATAGCCCTTGTCAATCAATTTTTTAGTTCTGTGCTATTCTGTAGGTGAAATAAGAAAAGCTGGAAGCACTGAGGCTGTAGGTAAACAATGTTTTATCTATGACCTTACAGTGGAAGGATTTATTCTCAGTTCTTTTCCTACTACATTTTACACTTTATTTCCTTGGTGGATTCTTCTTGAGAGTTGACATATTTTCAACTTTCCCTATAGTGACTTCAGCTTCTGTTACCTGCATAGTAATTGTCAGTATATACTACATGATGGTGTACATGTGGTTCTTTACTCCAGGTATTTTCTTTGTATTTAACAATTTCAAGTCTGCCATTTTTGCAGTTTGGCTTACTTTACCTATTTATACAGTAAAATGAGAATATTAAACTAGATGTGTTGTAGGAGGGGGGCATCATTCCATCCCAACACACCCAGTCAGCATATAATAAATGCTTGGAGCAATGTAGAGATATTTCAGCCTCTCCAGCCAATGAGCCGGCTTCAATTGGAGTTCGGCTCAGATGCTTCTATACAAATGCCCGTGGCATGGGGAACAAACAGGAGGAAGTAGAGATGTGTGCACGTCTACGGGGGTATGATATAATTGGCATCACAGAAACATGGTGGGATGGCTCCTATGACTGGAGTGTTGGAATGGAAGGTTACAGGCCCCTTAGAAAAGACAAGCCCAGCAGATGGGGAAGGGGAGTTGCTATTCATGTCAGTGATAGGCTGGAGACTATGGAACCCTGTCTGGGGACAGGTGATCAATTAACAGAGAGTTTGTGGGTCAGGGTCAAAGAGAGAACAGCTACAGGGGACATTACTGTGGGGATCTGTTACACACAGTCTGATGAAGAGGACTCTGTGGATGGAGTGCTCTATAGACAAATAGGAACAGCTTCATGCTCGCAAGTCCTTGCCCACATGGGAGATTTCAACCATCCTGATATCTGTTGGAGGGACAGTACAACCCAGCACAAGCAATCCAGGAGGCTCCTTGATTGTGTGGAAGACACCTTCCTTCTGCAAGTAATAGAGGAGCCGACAAGGAGGGGTGCCATGCTTGACCTCGTGCTCACCAACAGGGAAGGGCTCGTTGGAAATGTGACGCTCCAGGGCAGCCTTGGATGCAGCGATCATGAGATGGTCGAATTTGAGATCCTCAGGACAGTGAGAAGAGCGTGCAGCAAGCTCACTGCCCTGGACTTCAAGACAGCAGACTTTGGCCTCTTCAGGAACCTGCTTAGTAAGGTTCCATGTGATACAGCCCTAGAGGGCAGGGGGACCCAAGACTGTTGGTTGATATTCAAGGATCACCTGCTACAAGCTCAGGAGTGTTGCATCCCAACTAGAAGGAAGTGCAGCAGGAGGGCCAGGAGACCTCCTTGGATGGATAAGGAGCTCCTGAGGAAAAATTGAGGGAAAAAAGAGGGTTAAGCAAGGACAGGCTGCCTGGGAAGAGTACAGGGATGTTGTCTGGGAAGCTAGGGACTAGGTTAGGAAAGCTAAGGCCCAGTTAGAATTAAACTTGGCTAGGGATGTTAAGGATAACAGGAAGGGATTCCATAGGTATATTGCAAATAGAAGACAGACTACGGACAACGTGGGCCATCTCTGGAAGCTCTCGGGAGAACTGGCTACACAGGATTTGGAGAAGGCTGAGGTTCTCAATGACTTCTTTGCCTCAGTCTTCACTAGCAAATTTTGCGACCACACCACCCAAGTCTTGGAAGGCAAACACAGCGACAGTGAGAATGAAGACAGGCCCACTGTAGGAGATGATCTAGTTCGTGACCATCTTAAGAACCTGAATGTACACAAGTCCATGGGACCTGAGGAAATCCATCCATGGGTCCTGAAGGAGCTGGTGAATGAAGTTGCTAAGCCACTGTCCGTCATATCTGAAAAATCATGGCAGTCAGGTGAAGTTCCCAACAACTGGAAAAGGGTAATATAATTCGCATTTTCCAGAAGGAGAAAGAGATGACCAGGGCACTACAGACCAGTCAGTCTCACCTCTGTGCCTGTCAAAATCTTGGAGCAGATTCTCCTGGAAGGCATGCTAAGGCACATGAAAATCAACAAGGTGCTTGGTGACAGCCAGCATGGCTTCACTAAGGGAAATCCTGCCTGACCAATTTGGTGGCCTTCTATGATGGGGCCACAGAACTGATGGACAGGGGTAGAGCAGTTGATGTCATCTACCTGGACTTGTGCAAAGTGTTCGACACTGTCCTGCATGACATCCTTGATAGGTGGACAACTTAGTGGATAAAGAACTGGCTGGCTGGCCACATGCGAAGAGTTGTGGTCAATGGCTCAATGTCTGGCTGGAGACCAGTAACGAGTGGTGTCCCTCAGGGATCTGTGCTGGGATCAGTCTCATTCAATATCTTTGTCAGTGACATGGACAGTGGGAATGAGTGCACCCTCAGCAAGTTTGCTGATGACACCAAGCTGTGTGGTTCGGTTGATATGCTGGAGGGAAGGAATGCCATCCAGAGGGACCTTGACACACTTGTGAGGTGGGCTGATGCCAACCTCATGAAGTTTAACCATGCCAAGTGCAAGATCCTACACCTGGGTGGGAGCAATCCCAGTCACAGCTACAGGCTGGGCAGAGAAGAGATTCAGAGCAGCCCTGTGGAGAAGGACTTGGGGGTGCTGGTTGATGAGAAAATGAACATGAGCTGGCTTCAGTGTGCGCGCTTCCAACCCAGAAGCCAACCGTATCCTGGGCTGCATCAAAAGGAGCGTGACCAGCAGGTCTGAGGAGGTGATCCTGCCCCTCTACTCTGCTCCTGTGAGACCTCACTTGGAGTATTGTGTGCAGTTCTGGTGTCCTCAACATAAAAAGGACATGGAACTGTTGGAACAAGTCCAGAGGAGGGCCACGAGGATGATCAGGGGACTGGAGCACCTCCCATATGAAGACAGGCTGAGAAAGTTGGGGCTGTTCAGCCTGGGGAAGAGAAGGCTGCATGGAGACCTCATAGCAGCCTTCCAGTATCTGAAGGGGGCCTATAAGGATGCTGGAGAGGGACTCTTCATTAGGGACTGTAGTGGTAGGACAAGGAGTAATGGGTTAAAACTCAAACAGGGGAAGTTTAGGTTAGATATAAGGAGGAAATTCTTTCCTGTTAGGGTGGTGAGGCACTGGAATGGGTTTCCCAGAGAGGCTGTGAATGCTCCATCCCTGGCGGTGTTCAAGGCCAGGTTGAACAGAGCCTTGGGTTACATGGTTTAGTGTGAGGTGTCCCTGCCCATGGCAGGGTGGTTGGAACTAGATGATCTTAAGGTCCTTTCCCACCCTAACTTTTCTATGATTCTATATTCTGCGGTACCTCTGAAAAGTTTAATATCTTCATTACCATAATTATTTTTCTGTTGCGTACAAGCTTTGTGGCCTCTCTAGTCAGTATAATTTTCAAAATATGATTTGTTAACCATAGCATATGTCCTAACACAAATCTCTACAGTACTTTTCTGGTACTCTCCAGCACTTAGGATGTCAGGCTTTCGTTCTTAACCTTCTTGACACAGTCATCACTAAAGCCTTATTCCTACGTTTTCATGTTTGTTTTGTTCATTAGCCAAATAATTGCAAAATAAGCTATCCTTGTAGAATATGTTTAAAATTATAGTACAAAATTCCAAGGAACAAATCAATATAATTAATTTTCAATAAGTTCTTCATTAGTCAGTCTTTTTCAAGATAAGTGTCAAATTTGACCAGTCAAAAATTAAGTCTAAATTCAGTTCTAAAATATATCTGCTTTGTTTTGAATCTGTGCTTGACACGCATGAAATATATGTTATTGTTCTCTTTAACTAGACAGAAATCATTACTTGAATCTATAGCATGTAATTTTGTGTGGGAAGCTGAGTTATATTTTGAGATTAATGAGGGAGAAATGAAGATGACAGTTTTAGGTCCTAATGTCTTGGGTTTGTAAGATAATATGACATGCTTAATTTGGAGAATCACTTTTTTGTATATTTATGCATGCATATTTTATGTCTTGGAAAGGAAAAATATTTCTTGCCCATCTCCAATAGATGTTTATTATAGCTGTTCTTGCAGCTTCAAATCAATGACACTATAATATCCCTATAGAGCCTTATCAGGTATAAATCCTGAAAATCCTTCTTCTAAATCCAGCCTAACACTTATTTTGTGCAAGTAAACCGATAGTTGTCTTACCCCTAAAAGAAATGAAATTGATCAATATTTTCTTTATAAAACCCTTCCTAAAAAGAAAGATCTTTTTGTTCTTCTTTCAAGCTTTCCTAATTAAAAAAATATCCCTTTTGTTGTTCTCGTTACATAGAATTTTCTATCCCTTTCTCAAACCAAACAAAGTTCAAGTGTAGCTTAAACTTCTCCATTTTTTCACAAAGATTATTTCACAGGTCTTACTCCTGTTTGCATTCATGTATCTGCATGTTGTTTACAGCAGAATACTATTTTTATTCTTTAAGCATGATTCTTGCATTACTCTTTTTTGAGTGTGCTCTTCACCTCATATATCAGTTGACTTTCATCACATGGCAAAAATGAGAGGTGGCATGATACCACATGAAGGTGAAGATTCTCATTTATCATCCCAAACTGAGTGGCGATCGAGTATTAATATTGAATGAATTACAAGAAAAACAACAGCTGTGTTTTAAAAATTCTTCTCAATCAATTTCCACACATTGAAATAAACCACAGAATTTATTTGACCTTTTCTGTACACCACATTAATTGAATTTCTTTTATATAATTATTTTGAGGTAAATTACCTTTTCCTCTTTTTTTGCCTTTTTTTTTTTCCTTTCTGCACTTTGTAGCCAATTAGAAACAGAATGCATACTTTTTCATCATTCTCAGCAACAAATAAACTCTTCTGTGGGTAACTTGATTTTGTTAGAAAACCTCTTGATGCTAAAGGATTTCTTTCCTTTTTAATGAGTTTTTCAATCTGCTTTCAGAAAATCCTGCTGAATAAAACCAGCTACTGAATATGCTGAATCTGATAACTGTCTTGAATCCTTATTTTTATTTATTGGCATGTATGTTCACTTGGTTCACATTTAAATGTCTTCTACTTTTCCTTTACATTGTTTTTAATAAGCTTAATTGTTGACACAATTTATTGCCAATTGTTAGTTTCTTTTAATGGCTTTGTCTGGCAAAATTTGATATATTCTGGACAGATAAAAGATATATCTGTACTGATGGGAAACATTCATAATGAAGGTTATGAAATATTAATGTAGGTCATGAAAATAAGTTATGGTAGCAAGCAAGACATTTTTATTATCTTGGCTAAATGTTTTCGGATTATCACTAGTGCAGGGAGATTTGCTACTTCCTCCTTTCCTGTCTTTTTTAAGCTTTAAATGCTTGAGATAACCTGAAACATATTTAGTTATACAAAGTTAATTCATTTCCTCACCTCAGTGAGAGCTGGAAATATACACTGACTAAATAAAATTGTGAAATGTGATTCATTAATTAGCACATTTCCAAATCTCCTACTGCCACTTTGTAACCTTCATTTTTCTTACATTTTATGATGAAATCACACCCACGATGCTCCACCAGGTAGTAATTCCAATTTATCAGGAAGAGGTATATTGATTAAAAATATTCATGGAGAACTGTAGATGCTTTGTACAATGACATAGCCCCTGATTTCAGGAGACAAATTTGTGGTCCAGTGAAGTAAAAACACTACCAATGGAGATTGTACCAGTACCATTTTTCTGTTTCACTTCTTTTAGATGGCACTGTACTTCATGTACCATCAAAACCTATAATAAGCTAATTCTTTTAGAAATAAAAGATACAAACATTCTTGCTATCTGTCTTCTACTCTGGCATTGGCCCAACTTCTAGAGAAAATGTGTATCAATAGAATTATGTGAGTTATTGGATATACAGAATTTTGCAGTGCTATTTCAAATCCTAAGATTGATTGATTTTTACCCAGTGCAGAATGAGCACTGATAAAGTAACTCTGAAATATTATTTTTAAAACTTTTCTTTTAAAGATACTTTCAAATATTTGAAACAAAGTTATTAGCCTATTTCGGTTTTCCATGTTGAATTTAATATAATAAATATGGCCAGAAAACAAAATTCCCTGTCATGCATGCACACCATTCTAATTTATTCAGTCTGATCAGGACTAATGTTCTATGACACTAGGGATCAGTCACAGACCATAAACAGTCAATAGTCAAAGAATCATTAGCACTAACAGTCTGTATAAAATGATCTATTATGTGAAATAACGATTTTATACTTAGCCTTTTTCTATTCAGATTTTATTAGCTACCAGACTCTTGTTATATATTTGTCCATTTCAAAGTATTCCGAATATCATCTGATCACATTGTACTTAATTCTATTCTTTCCGAACCTGCTAGGAAAAAAAAATAATCATAATCTGGGACTGACTTACTGGGCAAGAGGGCATAGAACAGAAATTACTTCTCCAAGGAGTCTGTCAAAATATATCTCTTCCACATTCACAGACATACCATGAATATACCTATCCTTGTCATTGTCTTGGCAGAAGCTTGATCCCAGTAAGCACTACGGGCTGGCTAAGGAAGCTCAGCGTAGCAGCTTCCCTGCATCATCTCAGCTAGTTCTTTAAAGTTTGTATTTTAAAGAACAATTATGATTTTGGCTTGTATTCTATTCTTGAAAGACCTTCCACTCTACCATCTTCCTTACATAAGAAATGTTTGGGTTACAAAGAGTAATAAAAATGGCTTTTCCTTTACAGTAGGTAATGGTAACTGCATCTGTGGAGAATATATAAGCACAGGTGTAATCATTAATTTTTTTCATGTGCATGCACATGATAAGAGTTGTATGTGATGTGAATTCTCTCCTATTCACTAGTCAGCATTTTTCAGTAGTCCTGATTGTCATCAGTAGATTACTGTTACATGGCAGGCAAAGCAATTCTGTACTTGCGCTTGTTCTGGTTCTGCAGGAAATCATGGCGGTTCTTTTTTTTTCTACTCTATGGTTGCTATGGCAATGTTCAATTGATGTTTTATGTCTTCTGGAATAATTTCTGATATCACACGCATACACATGTTTATCAATAATTCTGCTCCTGAATTCAGCAGCCTGGCCAGGAGGTTCACCTCAAGAAATCCTGTTATCACTTCCCATAAAAAGAAAAAATACAGCGGTTTTGCTGCTGCTGTGAGCTGTTCAAGTGCAGGCATAGGAGTAAAATCTGCTTGACAGACACTTTTGGAGGGACTTCATAATGTAATGTACCAAATGGCAGCTGCTCTCATCAAACAGTGTAGAACAGCCTCTACTGAGAATTTTATTTCTTGCCTCCCGCCCCTACCCCACACATCTCATTCTGATGTTATCTAGATGTTGCAAACAAGAAGCCATGTACGGGCTAAGCTGTCCTGTTAGATTAAAGCATGAAGCTGAATTCATTAGCTTATGCAGACTCCCCCATGCATGAAGTTTTACACCACCCTGGCATACAGGTTGTGAAAGGAAAGGTCTGAAACATGAGCACATTTTATGTACTCTTGACACTGTCACTGTGACTTTTGGTATACACTGGAAATGCCTTTAAAACAAGTTATTGCCTGCAGCTGTCTGCCTTCCCTTTCATAGCTGAGTGGCTCACTTCATGGACTGAGGAAGTTGTAGCTGTAGTAAAGGTAGGGCTGAAAGGTATAAAGTATTTGTTGCAAAAAATAGAGTATATCTTATTCCAGTTCTATCAGAACATTGTGGAAATTGAAGGAAAAATCTATTGCCTTGAGCTGAAGATACATCACTGGGTTTTATGGCCTCTGTGTTATTTCCTGCCCAGTTGTGCCTAATTAATGACAACAGAATGTATTTTATGATTATGATGATGCAAAAGCCCTCTTGTTTGTTCAGACTGGTAATAAAGCTGTGTCTACTGAGAATGGAGAAAATGGATCAAATGACAAACAATCTTATTCAATATTACCTGAATTTGAATGGTTTTGAATTAAACACGGACAGTTAATGTATTTTAGAAATGGAATACATATTGTCACAACATGCATATTTACTGTTATTGGATCTGGTCCTGGCTACTTGCGGAGAAGTAAAAGGTATCTCTCAAATATATTAATTGGGGCAGTTGAGCATTTTTTGTAGAGTTCTGACCCTATGCAGTAGGTTTGGAAATGAACAGAAACAGAAAATACGCAGGGGAGAGACTGTTAGTCTGCTGAAATGACAAGTGCTGCTGCACACACCTAAGAGGCTGTAATTAGCTCTTGCAATGTGTAACAGTCCAGAGGGGACTGAAATGTTTGAGCGAAACTTTAGGGCTCTGTCCAAACAATTCTCTTACAATGTTCTTGGAGGTAACTTTAAAGCAAAATCAGCCTCCCTAGAGTACCAGCTGCAGGAAACTCAGGACTGATGCTTGCTTTCTTCTTGCTCAGCTCAGCTTCAGCTCCCTCCAGGGTGTACCGTTTTACAGCCTGAACAATGTTGTCCTTACTGGCTGAGTCAGCACCAGACATCACAGAAGGCCAGGCAGCAGATCTCATACTGCTGCTCTGGCACCACCTCCCAGCACATCTGTGCTACCAGATGAGGTGTGCTTCCTTGCTGGTCAGGGATGAAATGACACAGATTGCAGTCCAGCAGTTTCTATTCCAGATGACCCTAAACAGAAGGAACTTAATCCTTGACCACACAGACCTGAGGTCAGAGTCCTAACTCCCAGCCATCTGAAAGAGAGACAGCTCTCCTCTTTTTTTTCATTTGCCATAGTGAAAGCTTTGCTATCACTAATGAAACGAGTATGTTTTAACTAAGTCGAGACAGACTATTTCAGCAAAATACTATCTTACTGTTTGCTCTGCTAAAGATCAGGAAAAAAATCATTATTCTTCAAGTCTCTGTCTTAAAAAAAAAAAAAAAAAATCCACAGTATACTGGAATTTTCAGTGATTAGAATCTAAGACAAGATAAAATGGCATTCCACTTTCAAAATAAATACAAAGAACATCTTTATTTATACATGAGGTGAATCAAGGGATTTCATTAAACTGCTAATCGTCTCAAGCAATGACATAAGATAAATTATGAGACATCATAACTGATAGTCTCTGAGGGAATGGCACCAGAATAATAGTCTCCACAGTCTGGATTTCAGCTGAGATTGTGATGGTGTAAATTATAAAAAAAAAAAAAAATACTAGCAGTAACACAATTTTAGTTATTTGTTCTGCACTGGCCACTTTGGAGCCTGATACAAAGTTAGAGCATCAGCCTCAACTATGCAACCATATAACTCTCACAAAAATTTACTTAACACAAAAAAGCCCTCAATGCTTAAGCATACAGCAAATTATCACATATGTTTACATATGCCATGCAGTAATAAAGTGATCCTTTTTTTGTATCTTAGTGCTCAAAATAAGCAGTCAGATCAGGAGTTCATTACCTAAGCCTCTTCACAGACTCACAGTCAGAAGTTTTTGACAGAAATTTAAAATTAACTCAGTGGGAATAGCAAAAACAAAAGCTAGAGGGAAAGAAATTAAGATATTAAGAACTGTTGATATTATTAGTAATTAGGAGTGCAGCTTGATAATACTATCCTGTTTATTAACCATATAAAGATATTTGAAGTCTTAGCAATTTTAGATGGCAACTTCCTGATTTGTGTGTTCTGTGGTACCTACCATATAATATTATTCCTTTAACTTTATATTGTTACAGCAATATTACCAGTGTCAGTTCCAGACATTTCAAAATAAAAGAATAACAGCCTTCTGCCTGATATTCTTAAATTGATTAAAACATTGTTAGACTATAAATAAACACAGGTATCCTTTTACCTGCCTTACAAACCATATTTGCAAGCTTTTCTCCAAACCTATGAACTTTTTACTCCTCCCTGTAGATTATTTAGCAATCTAAAAGCAGCAGCGGTGACAGCTTTCACAGAAACAGCTCTTCTAATAATTAACACCACTAGTATCACCAAGAGAGCTGAGCCTTATCTTTAAGCATGTCCTGCATTATGTTAAGCGCAAATGTCAATCTAGTAATGACCAAGCTATTTTTTTAATAAAATTTTAATAAATAAAATAAAATAAAATTTCAATTGTTATCCGATATGTTGAGGTGACTTGTTTAAAACGATCTTACAGGAGAGATTATGTGTGAGATTGATTATCTCTCAGAGTGTGACTGGAGGGCCATATTCTTTTGGCCCTTTCTGAACTCCACAAAGCAGGGTTTTTGGCATTAGGCACATTTCATTACTCCCTTGAAATGGCAACACCAGGATGAAAGGGCCAGTCTTGCTCCAGCCCATTTGGTGAATTTATTTGAAGAAGGTCAGCAGAATGCCAGGTTCCAATTAAACCTCCCAAATAGCTCTCTAGCCTGGAAGTGTGCATGACTTATTTCCTTCAGAGATCTCCAGAACCATCCACATTGGTCTGAACTGAAATATTCTCCCCTCAGTTAGTGTACTCCAAGCACCTCAACAAACTAAAGGATTATCAGAATTTCTGTAATAGTGTCATCCCCGCATCTCTCAGCTGTTTGCAGAGCACAGGTTCAAGATGTGCACTTAGGACCCACCCACTGCCTGCTATGCACATGCAGCAAAAGCATGCCCAAGTTGGGTGCTTCATCCAGGGGAAGAAAGTGGGAGGCTCAGACTGGGCTGACTGTGCTCTAGTGTGGTGCAAACAGTGGTGCCAAGCTTAACTGCTCCCAAGTACCAGGATGATACCTGGGACATGAGCTATGACTTGGCAGCAGCGCAGCTGAGGAACACACTGGTAACATATCCACAAACACACTAAGATCCTTATTTCCTCAGTTTCACTACCAATGGAGAGACAAGATAAGTTTTCATCTGATAGCTCTTTCTGGTTTATTTGTGTCAAAGTTCATTTCTGACCCTCTGCTTTTAGAGATGGAGCAAAGTGAATATACACTGAGCCAAAAAGCCTGCTTCCCAACACTTGTGGCTGCTTGCCAGGCTTTTAGCTCCAGCCTGCAATAGTGACAGGTTTGAAATAGGTACTTAGATCTCAGCTGAGGGTGAGACTTCAGATCAGGCCTATTAAGCTGAGACCCATTGCTAGGTATTACCATGCCTTTAAGTGTTCCTGTATCAGAGCCAAACATTGATTAGACAGTTCATGTGTATTTGCCCATACCAGACTGTGCCTCAGTTACATTAAAAGAAACAAACGAATTGGAATTCGGCCAAAATTTTTCAACTTCAATACCTGCCATTACACAGCCTGCGTGCATGCCAATATGTTATTCATCCACAGCTTCTATGGTGGCAGAAGGATTTAAAGTGCTTGTTAACTTTAAAAGTCAGACTAATCTTATTTAGGTGCTTTATCATGGATTTTGGTGCTTGCCTTTGCCTTAGGATGACTTGTAAGACTTTTCAAAGGGGGAATAACAAACAATCCATTTTTTCTATTACATATAAAATACTTAGTTAATAAATAAAAGAAGAGGCTGAGAAGTAGAAGAAAGCCTCCTAGCTAAATTTCTGAAAGATTTGTGATATAGTCTTAGCCATTTATTCATGGCAAGGACTAGAGTACAAAGCTGGCTGATCAGTGAATGATATTATTCTTGAAACATGGCAGAACTTGGTTGCTCTTCTCTGCTGGAAAGTACACTTATCCCCACACAACTGCAGTTAAGACTTGCAAAGACATACGCCTCACCTGGCATTTCATGGTCCTTTGTTCAAAGGCACAGCTGTGGTTTTAAGAAACAAATGCCACAACATCAGGCAAGCCCAAAGTTTCTGTGTTTGGCTTCCCCCAGAGGCATTTCTCTTGTTAAATATTCAAGCACAGAGGGTTCATATTCTATCATGAACATTAACAATTATAGTTACAGGAAGGAAGCTACAGTGATGGCTTTTCCCTTTTCATTTTTTTTGGCCTTGTCAAGACCTGTATCACAGTCTCCAATGGAGGCACTAGCTATTTTTCTTTTCCAGTCCTTAGAGTCACTATTGTACAGTCCGTTTAAGGACTTCAGTGCTTTACTGTATGAGAGGTTTTATGAGAACAGCTGAAGTTCTGCAACTGTGAAGTCTTCTGTTCCAAAATGGATCCATCTGCAGGCTAAAATAATCTAGATTTTAGTGAGCCTGAGTACTAGTCAACATAGCTTTATAGCTGTTTAGTTGCTACTAGCTACCTATGATTATAATACTGCTCCTCATCTTCTAGGCATGAAAGCATGAAAAATTGTTCCTTTCATATCCACATCAGAGAGCCAGTAGAACTCACATCATTCTTTCCTCACTTTTTCTTTGAAGTAGTTGTAATATTTGTCTGCCTTTTAGTCTTCCAGATGCCACAGAGGACACAAAAACATACTTTGTTGCAGAAAAATCATAAATACCATGGCAACTTCATAAAAAGAAAGCAGCATATTTTAGAAGAACCTGTGAGAGCAGTAAAATGTTTTGAACATGGCACCATCATTTGAAAAAAAAGAAAAAAGCAGAAGGCAGGTGTTTTGTTAATGATAGAGCTTTGTATGGCTCCTTTGTAAAAATAACAGCATGTATAAGATACATTTACATATCCAGGAGGACATTAGTCAATGTTCTCCTGTAAGATGACCTTCATAATCCTAAACACTCCTACATATGCACTTACTGATGTTTTACAGTAGTTCAAGCACATTGCTTGTATTACTTGATTTAATCCTTTCTTTGGTGATGTCAAAGCACCATATGGGTACAGTCTATGGGTTTAGACCTGGCACATTAACGTTATTGCTTTGTCTGTGCATGCCTCTAAAGCAAAGGCAGTATTCCTCTGGCCATAGGCAATGATCTGACTGAACTTCAGAATGGTTTCCAGTACTAGTAGGAAATAAAGACAGATGCTAATCTTTCAGTGTCTTTTATATATTCCTGCAAAATCATGGCTCCAGTGGGGGTATATGTTATTTTCATGGCTAATGGAAGTAATTAGACAGAAATATTCCCAAAGAGCCAGATTTTTCCGTTTGCTTGTACTATGTTCACTAGAAGTCTTACCAGTGTCAACGGAGAAATCTAAATAGGATGGTACTTAACATGAACAAAAATAAGTATCTGGCTCATAAAGAACATGCTTTAGACATCTCATGATCATCAAAAGTTACACAGTATAAAGTATATAAATGGCAACTCCTAGGTTGCATATACAGAGAGGGGCACAGTACAGCTGGCATATTTGGATACTACTACTCATTATATGTGTAAATTTCTTATTTGCAATCATTCTTGCAAACCTTATTATGGATTGCCTTTTTATGTTTTAACATAAAACACTGCACAAATGGAAAGCAGTCAATAATACACCAATTAGGAATGATCTGAATGGTGTGGCTCTGGAGGGCTGGGCACGTAGACAAATCATGCAAACCCAAGGCAAACAGCTCAGTGCAGCTGCAAGCACATGTCTGGAAGGATGAGGAATATGAGCACTACAGTAAATATCAGGCTTGGGAAAGGTGAGAAAAAAAATGTCTGATAAATCATAATAAGGTTGTTATTGAGATTATAGCTCTTAGAGGTTGTGTTAAGCACTAAATTTGTAAAATCAGACCTAGGACAGGTTAGATCAATTTTATTATTTAAAATCTTGGCATAATGTGAAAGCAGAAATATTCACAGGCATCATAAATCAGTTATCACAGGTAGGTATCACAGTATACTCTCCTAAATATGTTTAATATTGTCATAGAAACTTAGTTCAGTTGCAGTTCTTATTTTCTTTCAGAAATCTCCCAACCAACTGCTAGAGGTAGATAGATCCAATGATGTGCTTTCCATGGACTGCAGTGGTTGCATGTTTTCTGATCCCACGGGTAATGAGGTTGTGCATATGTTCCCAGAGGCATCAAGTAGCCAAGAGCTCCATGGAGGCAGAAAGCCATGCCTGTACCAGCACCCATACAAACACAAAAAGTGTTCACAACCATGACTGACACAGTGGCCCCCTCCTGTCCCTCCCATCTGGCTGTGGTTTCCCCCAGGTGCTGGATCCCAAACCTGCATGCTCCTCTGATCCACTGCCACTCCAGCCTCCCCCCAACATAGACAGCACACCCACTCTCTGCAGTGAGAAACAGGGTTCAATAAGAAGATAAAGGAGGGGGCTCAGTCTGGTGTGATGACACATATACACTTGACTGGCCACTTTCGTCCTTTTTCCCCTCTTTTACTATGCTTGCTCCTCCCCCATTCACACTATTCCTTCCCTTTCACTGGCTTTGGTCCATTCTCTAAACATCTCATTGTACATTTCCACAATACCCTTAAAACATCTCAATTTTTATGTAGTCCCAAAATTGTCTTCCACCTGCATCCCATATTAAGCCCCATAAGTCTTTAGGCAATCACTTTGTCAGTTTGCATAGCCATCTGGAGAAAGTTTCTTTGGTTGGTTCATCTTGCCCGAGACTGATGGGATGTTGGGAAAAGACCAGATGATGTATAGATGTCCTTCCAAAGACTTACCCATTTTCTCCCACTTTTCTAACTGGTCTTTTACACTCAAGAGGTAAACTCTGCTCTTTTGTCACATATGCTCAATATATGGTGCTATTCACACTGAGATATGAGTTCACCACTGACTTTAGTCAGAGCTCTGTTTTATATATCTGCTTGTGGTAGTTGCCAATTTTAATGTCAGCACCTGCCTGTACTTAGTAAAGAATCATTTTACACTGAGACACTTAGAAATTAAAGTAATGAAAACAACAAATGCATTTTTATCTTTCATTGTGGAATATTCCAGGAAATTAAGATATTAATATGAAAAATTAAGATGGTAGAAACAAATAGGAATAGATTAGTGAATTAAAAAAAAAAGTAGTTTAACCACTGAAAAAATTAATCAGGTAGCTTTTAATTTAGAAATTTAAAACAAACAAAATGAAGTTCTCTTTTCTTATTCCTTCTTTTCAAACACTAGGCATAAGATTACCAGTTCACTTATTTTAGTACACTTAAATTTTTAAATCCAACCAATCATTAAACTTACAAAAGAATAATCTTGATCAGAGCCTTACTAACACAAAATTATTAGGCTTACATCCTTCTCAGGACTAAATGATAAGTGAAATAGCAGGGATAGGGCAGGCAGCAAAATAATTACAGTAGTGAGAATTAAAACCAGATGAGAATGCATGTCTTGTGTCAGCTGCCCCCGCACTGTGCATATGTCGAGGCTCTGAGGACAGTCTGGGGACACCAACCAGACACTGTGAGCTGCCAGCTTGTACCCACGCAGCTGCGTACCTGAGCTGGCAAGCCCTGACTAGGAGCTAAGAGCCAGCTGGCTATCAGTTGTCACCTCTCAGCCGAAAGCAGTAGGTGCCTGACAGAGTTCTGCTTCCTTAGGGCTCCCCTGCACAAAACCCAAGAGGTTGGTTCCTTCCAACCTGGCAACGGAGGTGAGATCACATAGCCCAGAAACTGCTTAAGATGCTTAACACATTACATCCCAGCTCAGGTTTCTGCGTAACTTCCTTTCATTCCTCCAGTTAAGTGATGGAAGGCACACAGGTTTGCCCTGGAGGCTGTTTTGTCTCTGAGTCACAGCCCCTGATGCAGATTTCAAGCCCTGAGCAGAGGAAATTCATCCCAGGTTTAGGCATTTGCAGTGTGCTCTGTGAGTTTCTTCTAGTTACATCTTGCTGGGCAGACCTGCTTGGCAGCTTGTCAGCCATGTAATGTAAACACAGTCTTGCCTGCACTGATATAAAGAATGAGTACCAGTGAAAATACAATTACTGTGGAAAAAACTTATGCCATATACACAACTCTAATTTTGAAGACTGTTTCTTTCCTATACATATTCAGTCTTCCTTTTAGTATTTTCAAGCTCACTTGAAAAATTAGAAAAATACACATCTTAGAATGAAAAAAACAATCTATCTCCCATGTTCCTATACCACATAAGGAATATGTGAATTTGAAGTGAAGCAATTCTTTGACCTCTGTAGATTTAAAATAGTTAGTTAGGTTCATCCATGTGTGAATTTATTGAGGTTTTGAGTTAATATAAGCCTTTGTGAAATTCATAAATCATATGAAGTTTTCATCAGAGTCAAATTAACATTGTTATCCCCAAACTTATAAGCATAAGAAAGTTAAACTGAATTTATACACAGAATGCCATGAAAGCTGGTGCAACATTATCTAGCTCTCTGCAGCAAAACAGGAATTACTTAAGCCCTGAATTTTGTTCAGAGTGTAGTACAGAAATTGAAAACATAATACCACAAATTTTTTTTTTGGTTTCTGTAATGATCATTATTGAGTAAGTGGAAATGAATACTGTGAATGGGAAGTTCTAATTAACTGCTGTCAAGGTGAACATTTATCCTGTTAAAATTTCTATGGCTGGGCAGTTATTCATTGGGAGCAAATTTTGTAATGAAACTGGAAAGATATCAGGTATCCTGAACTTCCCTTAAAGAACATCAGCACTTCGCAAGATTGGCTTTTCCACTTTTGAAAGACATTTTGCTTTAATAGGAAGCAGTGTACATTAAAGGGAAAAGAAAATATGGCAAAGAAAACAAACCATCTTATAGACACTAAAAATATTTGATATCTGTAGATGAAAAACTGAATTTAGCAAAAGAAAACACTTAAAAAATCCTCACAGATGGTGTTATGTGCATTTTACAATACACAGAAATGGCATCAGCCATGAAACATCATATAAGCAAATACCTGATGTACTGGTCTCCTATTGTTTTATTTTATCATCCAGCATGAAGGGAAGCTAAGACATTGAAGTAAATCACAGAAGTTTAAATACAGGCCTGGATGTAAAGTACTTTCACTCTCAATCTTCTGGGATCTTTAATCCCTTCATCTGCTCTCTCATCTGTAAATTAAAAACAACAGAAAAAGCCTTTTCTCACTTCTGGTGCATTTTAAGGAATCAATATCTTCTACTCACAAATCACCAGAACATGTAAGATGGCTAAATATTAAAGTGACGAGAAAAGTGTAGGATTTATGTTGACCAAAACAGAACTACACTCAGTAGAAAAATCCACTGTGCTTGTTAGGAAATCTTCTGCACTACAGATGAGAAACGCCGTTGGTCATCTATCAGTGTATTTATTTTCACATTAGTGTGTATGTTATGATAATAAATGGCACAAAAGGCTATATATGAATTCTTCTTTTCAAAGAAACTGAAACTTATGTTATTCAGAATAGTTTTCAGATATAACTGAGGGTTTATTCCATTCTTTTTCTTAATCTTGCTTATAGTTTTCTTATGTGTAGCATGCATATTACAGTATCTTAGTCCTGTTTTGTCTGTTAAAGGTAGGTCTTTATTGGTCAGACCTTTACAGTTATGCTGAAGCTTACACTTTATGATTCTGACCAGGGAGTAGCACATCTTTCCTCAACATTATTCAAAGTATGTTATCAAACTGCCACAAGATAATATTCTCAGTTCAACAGTCAAATCCTTATCACATAAAGACTATAAAACAAATTGGCCAGGGTCATTTAAGACTGTAGATTCATAGATACACTAATAAACAGCAGGTGGTCTCTACTGTATCCCATTCATGTTTAATCATTTAAGGCAAGTAAGTAATTCATAAGTCACAAGTTCAGCAAGATTTAACACTGGAAAAAGACGAATAACCATGCTATGGAATGAATAAAACAAACATGAAGAGGCAGCAAAAACAAGTCTCATCATAAAATCACATAAAGTAATGTAAAGCATGCAAGGGAACTCAGGCCTTTAATATTTTAATGTAAAGTAATACAAGAATGACAAATATCAAAGAATGCTGCTGAAGAGGTCTCTGGAGCAGGACAGAGCATATTCTATGCCCTTACATTTTTAGTAAGTTCTAGGGAAATAACATGGGGAAAATTATGCCTAACAGTAAAAAGAGAGGCTAAAAAGAGGCTCTGGAAAAAAATATTTCTATTGCTGCCACAACTTCTAAATTTTTTAGCCTGTGAGTTTTGGTCCTCACAGAGGAAGCAGATGAAAAGCTGACTGTAAGTGGAACCCTCCACAGCCAAAGACAACTTACAGATGTCTGTGATCTTTCAGAAGTGGGAGAAGGCTTTGAATACAGAAACAGACAGAAACAATGCTCCACTTTTCTTTCCCTGTGGAAAGAAAAGGAAAAACCAAGAAGACTGCACATAGAGATCACTGTTCCCAAGAGGGGCCAACAAACCTGCAGAAACAATTATAAGGAAAGAGTATGTGGACCTTACAGCTCCTAGAGTAGGATTCTTTGATAAAGACTACTTGCTATTTACTGTTTGATGAAGGTTGTATTTTAAATGTGTCATGGGGTGACCTCAATTGGGCTTAGACACCCTGGAAATTTCACGGGCAATGAATGTGAAAGCATTTATTGTCAAAGGTGTAAATTCATCTGCTCAAGAAACTTACGTTTATTTTACTAAAAAAAGGAAATTAATAAAACCACAGTTGATACACTACAATTAATGACATTTTCTACATACAGCATGGTGAGATTAGTTCTCCCATAACTGTTATCACACTGAGATTTTGCTTTAAATATTTACCTGTGATCAGAAGATTTCTAATAAGACTAAATCTTTTCATGTTCATTCTTAGGCCTGCAATGATTGCATTTTTTTCAAGAAAAAAGTGGTGAAACAGCCTTTGGCCATTCTTGAACACTGGGGACTTTTTCTTATCTCACAATTATTTGTTTTTCTTCTAATATGTTTTTATTTTTTACATTTATAAGGCATTTGTTCTTAACAGTGAAAGACAGCATTAAAATAGCCTAGCTTTTGATTAACTATTGTATGTCATTATACCTGACAATCTCAAAATGTGTTCATGTTGTGAGGCTTCTGTTTTACAAGTACAGCAACCATGAAAGGTAAAAGAATATCCTTGTGGTTAAGACACTGAACCGGAAGAAAGAAGACACTGAAATAAGAGCATCCTTGCCTCTGCGTGTCTGCATGTTTCCCCCCATGCTCAGGTGAGAACAAGGTACCGACTTTGTTCACATACCTTTAAAGCTTTGCTCTAAAACACAACCAGAAATCAAGCCTAAGAATTCAGGTCTTATTCTAAGGGGGATCTATAGCACAGTGCTGAAGTTTTTGGTCTGTAGGTGAATTACCATTCTTCATCACATACTTTCTGCCTCTTAAACCTACTAAGAAGAGTTGATAAAGCTGCTGTCTGTTATAATTTGGTTCAGCAGTAAGGCTTGCTTCCTAAGGTGATGGACAAGCGATTCATCATCCATATTGCTACAAGATTGATGTTAACTATATCAAAATAAGTGGTGCACCAGTGCAACCTTACTCCTTCTCTCAGAAAACATTCTATGCCATAGCACTGATGATCCAGTAATCTTCTACTATTTGTTTCTTCTTCCAATCTATAAAGGTATCTTTGGAGTGGAAATGGCTCTCATTTGCTATGAGATAAGAAAGAATATAAATACAGAATACTGTGAGATGAGAATGATACTTTAACACCAAGATTTCATTCTTACTTTTTTTGTAAATCCTGCAAGCAAAGCTCGTACTTAAATACTTAAAAAAAAATAAATCTAAAGATTATTGGTGTCTTTGTTGATTCATGCTTTAATTCTCTAGATTCTAGAGCTGCTTTTCATTTAGTTCATGCTCACTTGTTCTTGGGTCTGATGTTTATATAAATAATTTGCAGCAGCTAGAAGTAGTCTCTAAAGTTGTGCTTGTGTCATTGAATATTTCTCTTCTTCTTTTATAAAATATAAAGATTTCCTCTTCTGTCTTTCACCAAGATAAGCTCATACATGACCATACCACTACATAGTGACAGTTTTTAATGGTATTTTGCAAGCTGGAAAATGCAAATAATAATAGTCCAGACAGCTAAAGACCACATTCTTCCTAAAAAATAAATGTATATGCATTGTTTCCTGTTTATTCCTTTTCATAGCAATGGCAAGTTAGAATACAATGTACTTTGTTAGTAAGAGGTTCTATATCATCTTGTTAATTCTCTGGATTTTTTCTTTTCTGAAATGAATGATTCAATACTTATTGATAATAGAGTCTTCTGCTATCCCTGATCATCCTTCACCACATCACTTAATAGACAAAATCCTTAGGTACCTCAGAACCTTGATGTTTGAGGAAGTCAGCAAATACTGACAGGTACTTCACCTATTATTTTTGCCCGGCCTTCAAATTGGTATTTTGATATCATCACTCATTAACCACTGTATAAGGATGACTGAGAAGTAATAAAAAATATTCCTCTTGTGCCTTTAAGAAAGCATCCTTCTGTTCCCTTAGTACAGCTTTCACAACTAAGTGTCTGTTATTGTACTTTGAGAGACCTTTCCCAGTGACACTCACATGATCTGACAGAGGCTCTGTGTCACGTGAGAGGTGAAGTATATTGTAGATCATTCCCTGATACTGGAATTATTTCTAAGTATACAGTTCCTCATGCAGAGGTACAGAGGAACCACCCACTCTTTACACCGAGCCACATCAGTCCACTTGGACTTCTCATTTTCCCTGTTCCCTCACTCTAGTTCTAAGCCCAGTGCTAACCCTAATGACATAGAATCATAGAATAGTTAGAGTTGGAAAGGACCATAAGATCATCTAGTTCCAACCCCTCTGCCATGGGCAGGGACACCTCACACTAAACCATGTTACCCAAGGCTCTGTCCAATCTGCCCTTGAACACTGCAGGTATGGAGCATTCACAATCTCCCTGGGAAACCCATTACAGTGCCTCACCACCCTAACAGGAAAAAATTTCTTCCTTATATATCCAATCTAAACTTCCCCTGTTTAAGTTTTAACCTGTTACCCCTTGTCCTATCACTACAGTCCCTAATGAAGAGTCCCTCCCCAGCATTGTTATAGGCCTCCTTCAGATACTGGAAGGCTGCTATGAGGTCTCCAAGCAGCCTTCTCTTCTCCAGGCTGAACAGCCCCAACTTTCTCAGCTTATCTTCATATGGGAGGTGCTCCAGTCCCCTGATCATCCTCGTGGCCCTCCTCTGGACGTGTTCCAACAGTTCCATGTCCTTTTTATGTTGAGGACACCAGAACTGCACACAATACTCCAAGTGAGGTCTCACAGGAGCAGAGTAGAGGGGCAGATTTGCCTCTTGACCTGCTGGTCACGCTCCTTTTGATGCAGCCCAGGATACAGTTGGCTTCCTGGGCTGCAAGCACACTGCCAGCTAATGTTCATTTTCTCATTGACCAGCACCCCCAAGTCTTTCTCTTCAGGACTGCTCTGAATCTCTTCTCCGCCCAACCTGTAGCTGTGCCTGGGATTGCTCTGACCCAGGTGTAGGACCTTGCACTGGGCATGGTTAAACTTCATGAGGTTGGCATCAGCCCACCTCACAAGTGTGTTGAGGTCCCTCTGGATGGCATTCCTTCCCTCCAGCATATCAACCGAACCACACAGCTTGGTGCCATCGGCAAACTTGCTGAGGGTGCACTCAATCCCACTGTCCATGTCAGAGATAAAGATGTTGAACAAGACCAGTCCCAACACCGATCCCTGAGGGACACCACTTGTTACTGGTCTCCAGCTGGACATTGAGCCATTGACCACAACTCTTTGTGTGTGGCCATCCAGCCAGCCAGTTCTTTATCCACTGAGTGGTCCATCCATCAAACTGATGTCTCTCCAATTTAGAGACAAGGATGTCATGCTGGACAGTGTCGAACACTTTGCACAAGTCCAGATAGATGACATCAACTGCTCTACCCCTGTCCATCAGTTCCGTAGCCACATCAGAGGCCACCAAATTGGTCAGGCAGGATTTCCCCTTAGTGAAGCCATGCTGGCTGTCACCAAGCACCTTGTTGATTTTCATGTGCCTTAGCATGCCTTCCAGGAGAATCTGCTCCAAGATTTTGCCAGGCACAGAGGTGAGACTGACTGGTCTGTAATTCCCTGGGTCATCCATATTCCCCTTCTTGAAAATGGGGGTTATATTTCCCTTTTTCCAGTCATCGGAAACTTCACCTGACTGCCATGATTTCTCAAATATGTGGCTTAGCAACTTCATTTGCCAGCTCCTTCAGGACCCGCAGATGGATCTCATCAGGACCCATGGACTTGTGCACGTCCAGGTTTTTAAGATGGTCTCGAACCAGGTCCTCTCCTGCACTGGGCCCAAGGTCTTCATTCTCACAGTCCTGCGTCTGCCTTCCAAGACTTGGGTGGTTTGGTCAGAGCCTTTGCCAGTGAAGACCGAGGCAAAAAAGTCATTCAGAACCTCAGCCTTCTCCAAATCCTGTGTAGCCAGCTCTCCTTTGTAACATACGAAATGTTGCTAATCACAGAACCTACCCAGTTCTGACCTCCTCTGAACTCTCACTAGAGCCTATTGAAAACTTTACCATAATAGCAGAAGAAGAAGAAATGAAGAAGGGAAGAAATGTGTCAGTTTAGATAAGATGTGACAACAAAGATATTTGGGACAGGCTTTCTGGTCAGAATAAGAAGACCCAATCCCTAATCATCAGACACAAATTCTTGTAATAATGTAAACTGGCACCTCCCTCACCTGCAGCTTTTCAACAGCACCTCCTACTTTTAGCCGTCCGTTTTGTCTCTGCCCCTCTCTGATTTAATCCAAGTGCAGTTCTTTTTGCTTTAGAACAATTTCACCACTGTACCTACCTGCAGATCCTCTCTGAAGGCAAATCTGAGACCCTTTTTGGGGTGCCAGTCACTGTTTGAAGTCTAGCTGAACCCTGACAAACCCTTGCCCTGCTCAATTCCCAGGACTTGTGCTTACTGTCAGTGTGTCTCCTCTTCATGCCTTGCAGTTTCTTTGCATTCATTTCTCTGATAGCATAATCCCTTCCCCCAGATTTTCTACAGTTTGGGCAACCAACCTCAGGTAAGTTTTAGACTATGTGGAAAATGAGCAATCACATTTTTCCTGCTCCTGGTATTTCCAAAGTGAGTTGATTCTGGACAAGAGTGAGCTTAAGAAATGGTTTTGAGTCTGCATACA
This sequence comes from Pezoporus occidentalis, assembly GCF_034315485.1. Taxonomy (NCBI): domain Eukaryota; kingdom Metazoa; phylum Chordata; class Aves; order Psittaciformes; family Psittacidae; genus Pezoporus; species Pezoporus occidentalis. The sequence continues at coordinate 2,027,190 of NW_026916062.1, forward strand.
GCCATCTCTGGGTAGAAGTTTGTTTCCCAGTTTTTTCTTTAACATTACACATTTTCACAACAGTGTAAGGAATACTTTATGAAAAACAGACTAACACAAAATCATGGGCCTTGTACAAAGGCAACTTTCCTTTATGAAAAAATCTGCAATATCAGTGTCTAACAACTCTTTGTAGTATTACTGAAAACAACATTTTAGCTAAATTTAAGTTTTAATTTTAATTTTTAAGCATTGTCTGTAGTTTATGTCAGTAAGTTTTTGGCAGTTGAGGAACCTAATTTTTTTAGGCATTGTTAGTGAGCAAAATGAGATATATTTTAAAGTCAATATTTAATCCTTTATACATTATGTTTCCCTCAGGTACTTCTTCTTTCACAACTGTTTTTAAAAATGCTATTGGTCTTCAATGTTGAGGGTGATCTGTAACAACATTTGTTATTATTTCTGAGTTTCATTCTATTTTATGAAATATAAACGTGCTGTTTTTTAACAATAAAAGAGCCAGGGTGATTATTTTATAAGGCATGCAAGATGTTACTTAAAGGATGTTTTGCTATTTTTAAAAGAATAGAGGTACGTTTTTACCTTTGCTCTGGATTACTATGCAGAAGGAATCAGCATGCTGAAGTATCACACCTCTGAGGTTACAAACATGAAATAAAAAAATTAGTGCTGAAGCATATTGAGCATCATAACCACTGGCAATACTAAAAATAAACCAACCAACAAATAAATAACAAAATAAATGAAATAAACCCTAAGCCTATGAAAATGAGCTTTTACACATTAACTCTAGCAGAAAATACTACATTTTTAACAAAAAATTATTTAAATTCTGCAAGAGGCTTGGGGAGTGACTACCTCTGGTTATTCTTTGTCTAGCTAGCTGCTATATTACCTGTTTGAGTCCTTTTAATTTTATTTCTTTATTTATTTTCAAGATCTTGAAATTAGGACCATCTGAACTTACAGGTACTGGCGTTTATGAAAAATAAGTTCACTGTATGATAAAGAATAATAAATAATTTATTACAACTTCGCTACTCATGTGTCACTCTAAAAACATATCCTAAACAAAGAAAAAAATGTTTAATATATTTTTCTGTTAAATACTCTTTACTGTAAAAAGCTTAACATTTTTATTTCAGAAAGTTAAATTTATATTAATCTAATTCACTAAGGTTTTCTGAAAACTGTTTACTTCTCTAAGTCTGTAAAACATTGTTGATGGGCTGATATTTGGTAGAAGACTGAGCATAGTCTAATTTCAGGAGAAATATTGTCCTTCTAGATATATGATAGTGTTTATTATTCATGAATTCTGTATCAGGAAAGTAGAATATTTCTTAGCATTCTCATTTTATCCCTTTAAAAAAACCCAAACAAACCAAAACTTGTAGAATTTTATTACTTGCAATTAAATGAAGTAGTAGAAAAATATATTCCTGAGTAAACAAGCTTGAAGAATTTCAGAAACTTGATATATATTAATTCTCTTAAGGTAAAGTTCCAAATAAATTCCAATTGCAACTGTGGAGAGCTTCATGAATTGTTTTAGGAGGGGAGGAGAGGAAAGTATCAGATTTATTGAAGTCATAAGTATCATTAAACTATTCTGAAGCTTATAACCAAGAGCAGCAGGAATGTTTGCCTGAGAGAAAAACACAGTCAATGTCAAGAAATATAACATGCATTTCTCTAAAATGCTCCTTTAGCAAAGGTTTATGCCTTACTTTTTCACAGTCATCTTTTTCCCCAAATTAAGAAAAAGAACAGGAGGAATATATTACACATACACACCCCCCTTTAGAAAGTATGTATTTGAGATCATTCCTTCATCAATCTCTAGAGAGAGCTGTTCAAATTCCTTTGGTAAGTGATTTTTTAATTTTTTTTAGGAGGCTTGTTCCTTCCCAATTCCTATGATATACAGGCTTTTAGACAGAGCTTTTAGGCCAATAATACTGATTTCATTCCATTGATTGAACCTGCCCAAACACTATGTTCTCCACACTTTTAGAAAAACATCATTTTGGAAGAGAAATCATTTTACTAAAGAATTGCCTGAAACAAAAAGAACTGTACTTAAATTTGAAACTTTTTTCTTATCTGCTGAGCTGCCTAAAGCTGCTATCTCCTTTGATTTTTCACCACAAAAATAGCTTTTACGCATAAGCACACTAGATAACCTTTTTCATATGTATATTCTTCCTTCCATATGTAGACAAATTGATTTATCAGTATTTTATTACAAAAATTTACTTTGAGGTCACAGTGAATGCACTCAGACTAAGTATCGTTCAGTAGAAATAAAAAAAAAAATTAAAATCTGGTTTTGTTTCATGAAGTAAGCTTTCAGAAATACTGCAGCTCATAGCTGAATGTATGATTATGAAGTTAGTTTTTGGGCTCAGAAAGCTGGATAAGTAAGACACACAATGTTGTGGTTGGATTTTATCTTTTAACTCCATGTGTTTTAATGTGTCTTGTCTCTAACCGTGGGTAGATGTGGATTATCTAAGAAAGGGGTGCAAGAAGCAGTGCCAGTACAGGCCAATCCCTTCTCTAATACACTTCTGTACAAGTTTAAGGACTTCCTCTGCTGCTGCGTCCAGACTGTTTTGTGTTTAATGTTCCCTGATGGGTCAATTTTCAAGCAGTTTTCTGATTTTTACCACACAACACCCTACAGTAGGGAATTTCACAGTTTAATGTAAATTGTGAGAAAATGTTATATCACTTTTAAGTCTGGAGCTTGGTGATTTCACAGGGTACCACCTGGCAGTTGTATCATAAGAAAGAGATTCATCATATCACCACTGTCTTTTCTTCTGCAGGCCCTTACCCAAGCAGAGAAGCCCTAGACTACTTAGCTTCATCCTAAAGGAAGACAGGAAGATGTTTCATGTATTTTATCACCCTTCAGTAGCTTTATGCTGCTGCAGCTAAACTGATACTAAACTTCCAGAACTGCTTAACTAAAGAGGCCATGATTTCACTGCAAAGTCAAAACAGAGACTGCAATGTAAAGCTTCTCCAGCAAAGCAAACTTTCCATACCTCGTGATCATCTGCTTTAATGGAGTCCTTCATACTGCTCTTGGAAGCACTTCAAGATTAAAGTCTTATTTTTGTAAGTAAGCATTTATTCATGGGATTCTAGCCCTGAAGTTTCTACATATCTTTAGCATGAAAAATTTACACCTACAAAATGAACTTCAAGCAAAACATGTTCTGCTTCCAGGAACCTACTCGGTATGTAATCATATGATTAGTACCTGATTTAAAGCTCAATCCAATCAAAAGCTTCAGGCCACAACTGCACCTTCAAGGTCACTGTACCAGAAGCTGCAAATTCCAATGGTAATGGCTGGTGTATGTTTGAAGTTACAGGAATTAATATAAACTTAGTTTTTCTGATGTGCTGGCATTGAAGAGGTTATTGCATTCTCCATAGTAGAAACAAGGACTGAGCCTACATATTCTTAATCCATATAAACAGATTGCTCCTTTTTAGTCTCTGTGTTCTAATATTAACTGACAGAAATCTGTCATGGATTTATTTTGGAAAAGCATTGTAAATGCAATTTTTAGAAGTCTAATTTTCTTACACCTGTAAAAAGCATTCAGACTTGTGAAACTTCAAAATCACAGATAAACCAGCAGAGTAAATATATAAATTTACCTTCACCTCGTGCCTCTGAAAGATTTTCTTTTTATTTGCTTTGGAATTGAGGGTAAACCCTTCAACAGAGCAAAATGTTCCCTGGGGTTAAACTGAAGAGAATACTTGTGGTGGGGATGCTGGGGAAACAAGTCAGCTGTATGCCATTCATGAAGATACAAAACCTCTCCTTGATTACTTTACTGGGTTAATGTTTTGCAGGTAGAGCAACCTACCTGAAGGAGAGAGGCTCTCTCCACTACTGCAGGGACTCCAAGGTAACTAAAGACTTGGTGACCTTCAGAGCTGTAAGCTGTAAAGACCAGCAGCTTAAAAGAGTGGCAGGTCTACAGGAGTCAAAAGTTGTATGAAACAGGTCATAACTTCCTGAAGAACAGAATACTGTTCAGCAACTGAAAATTATTTCAAGCCCGACAGGAGCAGACAAATTATCTTCACAGGTTCCTGCTGCTCAAGGGTATTTCTTATGAGTTATTACATATCACACACCCTTAAGTCACACTTAGCTACTCCTCTGCTGAACATTCATAACCTGAACTTGACTAAAGCATAACTTGGATGAAACACATTTTCTAGGAAGATGTTTCAGGAAAGCATCTAATCTTGCTTTGTTCCACTGGTTAAACATAGAAGCAGAGGTGGTAAAGGCAGGCTGCACAGCTCTTCAGCTGCTGCTGTGTTTTTAATGCAGGATCAGATACCGTACCACACTGTGCTAACATAGAGGGACTGGCTTCTAACTCTTGTGAAGTAAATACATTCTTTCTATTCACTGATAACCACTGCTTGTCAAGCTCTAAGGTAAACACCCAGACTACAGATGGCATCAGTTAAATGGGAAAATCATTTTTGATTATTAATATTCCTAGTGTTTAGATTTAAGAAATGTGTCACCCATTAGCTTGTCAGACTAAAATAAATTTTAAAATGTGCCTGGAAATGTCTGTGCCAGGCACTGCTCCTAACTACACTGAACCCACCTGAGTAGCACTGTGTGAGCTGTGTGCCACTAGACTGCTAACAAAAATGCGCCTGCTCTCATGAGGCCACCCCCAGAGGACAACATTTTGAATAAACAAATGTGTTCTGAGGCAAAACTTTCATATTCTTTGTCATCCATAATCTATCCTGCCCAGGATGATGAGACAAATAGCGACTTCTGTCATTTAGTGATAGATTCATAAAGCAACCTCAATTCGTAAAGTCAGAATTTGGAAGTTATGACATTTATTGCAGATGCAGCAGTAGCAACTTTTCTTGGTTCTTAGGAGACAGCTTTTGTTTATTTTCAGCTTTCTGAAAAACTGACTGCTGGGAATAAAACTTTCTTTGTTTAGCATCTCATTCTGCTTCCAATGAAGTTAAGATTTGTCATTGCTTGATAGCAGTAGGAACAGTGGTAATCTTACATTTAAAGAATCAAAAACTACTTAGAGAAAAGGTTGAGAGAAGTATTCTCCATTTGTTAAAAAGAATACTCTAGCCACCTCCAAAATATCAAGACACAGGAAAATGTGGCTGGAGAAACGTTCTCCAAATTGTAAATACTTTTGAATTTTCCATATAAACAAAAATTTGTAAGTAATATAAGAACTTATTTACTCCTGCCTCTTGCTTTTTGGGAATTCAGTAGATCTTTCATTACATGCAGGAATCAAAGCCATAAAACAAAAGAACCTCTGAAAGAGTGGAAAAGAAATAAATGAAACCTAAACCAGTGCTGGACTCAGGCAGATGTTCACAAGATTTCTCTAAGACATGAAGTAAACAATTCACTAAATATGCATACTCTTAAAAACTCTCTGGACCTTAGCAACATCAATATGAGTATGGATTCTTCATGCTAACATTAACAGTGCAAGAAACATGTATCAACATTGAATACAGACAAAAAGTTGATACTACATTTTCAGCACAATCATCTCGAAAAAGGGTGATTGAGTGAAATCTGGAAAAACAACAGCAAGATTTAAAATTCTTAAATGTGTTCCAATGCAGGAAACTAAAAATGAGTGTATAAATGAATTTCAACTTCAGAAATGCAACAATTGAAGATTTCAGTTAGCAACAGCTAGATCATCACCATTACGGTACACAGGAAAAGACTAAAGAAAGTTTGGCCTTCACAATGAGATAAGGAGGTGCTTATTCCTAATGGCACGCAAAATTTTTTACCGGTATCTGAATTAAAAAGAATACTTGGTGTACAGGAAGCAGAGTAAATTTAGCAGAGAATTTTTCTGTCTGGACAAATCTCCCTATTTAGCACATGGAGTGATACCAAAAGAGAAATAGTATGTTTCTTAGAATCATAAAAACATAGAATAGTTAGGGTTGGAAAGGACCTTAAGATCATCTAGTTCCAACCCCCCTGCCATGGGCAGGGACACCTCACACTGAACCATGCTACCCAAGGCTCTGTCCAATCTGGCCTTGAACACTGCAGGTATGGAGCATTCACAATCTCCCTGGGAAACCCATTACAGTGCCTCACCACCCTAACAGGAAAAAATTTCTTCCTTATATATCCAATCTAAACTTCCCCTGTTTAAGTTTTAACCTGTTACCCCTTGTCCTATCACTACAGTCCCTAATGAAGAGTCCCTCCCCAGCATTGTTACAGGCCTCCTTCAGATACTGGAAGGCTGCTATGAGGTCTCCAAGCAGCCTTCTCTTCTCCAGGCTGAACTTCCCCAACTTTCTCAGCTTATCTTCATACGGGAGGTGCTCCAGTCCCCTGATCATCCTCGTGGCCCTCCTCTGGACGTGTTCCAACAGTTCCATGTCCTTTTTATGTTGAGGACACCAGAACTGCACACAATACTCCAAGTGAGGTCTCACAAGAGCAGAGTAGAAGGGCAGATTTGCCTCTTGACCTGCTGGTCACGCTCCTTTTGATGCAGCCCAGGATACGGTTGGCTTTCTGGGCTGCAAGCATACACTGAAACTGGTTCACATTCAAATTCTCATCGACCAGCACCCCCAGGTCCTTCTCCACAGGGCTGCTCTGAATCTCTTCTCTGCCCAACCTGTAGCTGTGACTGGGATTGCTCTGACCCAGGTGTAGGATCTTGTACTTGGCATGGTTAAACTTCATAAGGTTGGCATCAGCCCACCTCACAAGTATGTCAAGGTCCCTCTGGATGGCATTCCTTCCCTCCAGCGTATCGACCGAACCACACAGCTTGGTGCCATCGGCAAACTTGCTGAGGGTGCACCCAATCCCACTGTCCATGTCACCGACAAAGATGTTGAACAAGACCAGTCCCAACACCGATCCCTGAGGGACACCACTCGTTACTGGTCTCCAACTGGACATTGAGCCATTGACTACAACTCTGCATGTGGCCAGCCAGCCAGTTCTTTATCCACTGAGTGGTCCACCTATCAAATTGGTGTCTCCAATTTAGAGACAAGGATGTCACACGGGACTGTGCTGAACACTTTGCACAGGTAGATAATGTCAACTGGTCTGCCCCTCTCCATCAGTTCCATAGCGTCATCCTAGAAAGCCACCAAATTGGTCAGGCAGGATTTCCCCTTAGTGAAGCCATGCTGGCTGTCACCAAGCACCTTGCTGTTTTCCATGTGCCTTAGCTACCTTACAGGAGAATCTCCTCCAAGATTTTGCCAGGCACGAAGGTGAGACTGACTGGTCTGTAATTCCACAGGTCATCCATTTCCCCTTCTGGAAAATGCGAATTATATTACCCTTTTCCAGTTCTTGGGAACTTCACCTGACTGCCATGATTTTTCAGATATGATGGACAGTGGCTTAGCAACTTCATTCACTAGCACCTTCAGGCCCCGTGGACGGATTTCATCAGGTCCCATGGACTTGTGCACGTTCATGTTCTTAAGATGGGCTCAATGCTCTTCCACAGTGGACATAAGGTCTTCATTCTCACAGTCCTGCTTCTGCCTTCCAAGACTTGGGTGGTGTGGTTAGAGCATTTGCCAGTGAAGACCAAGGCAAAGAAGTCATTAAGAACCTCAGCCTTCTCGAAATCCAGGGTAGCAAATTTTCCTGATAGCTTCCGGGGAGGGCTCACGTTGTCACTATTCTTTCTTTTATTCACAACGTACCTACAGAATACCTTCCTGTTATCCTTAACATCCCTAGCCAAGTTGAATTCTAACTTCTAGCTTTCCTAATCTGATCCCTAGCTTCCCAGACAACATCCCTGTATTCTTCCCAGGCAGCCTGTTCTTGCTTCCACCTTTTATAAGCCTCTTTTTTTTCCTTCAAATTGTCCTCAGCAGCTATTTATCCATTCATGGAGGTCTCCTGGCCCTCCTGCTGCACTTCCTTCTAGTTGGGACACAACACTCCTGAGCTTGTAACAGGTGATCCTTGAATATCAGCCAAGAGTCTTGGGTCCCCCTGCCCTCTAAAGCTATGTCCCATGGAACCTTACTAAGAAGGTTCCTGAAGAGGCCAAAGTCTGCTCTCTTGAAGTCCAGGGCAGTGAGCTTGTTGCACGCTCTTCTCACTGTCCTGAGGATCTCGAACTTGACCAGCTCATGATCACTACAACCAAGGGTGCCCTGGAATGTCACATTTCCAACCAGCCCTTCCCTGTTGGTGAGCACGAGGTCAAGCATGGCACCTCTCCTTGTCGGCTCCTCTATTACTTGCAGAAGGAAGCTCTCTTCCATACAATCAAGGAGCCTCCTGGATTGCTTGTGCTGGGCTGTACCGTCCCTCCAACAGATATCAGGATGGTTGAAGTCTCCCATGTGGGCAAGGGCCTGTGAGTGTGATGCTGTTCCTATCTGTCTTCAGAGCTTGAAGAAGACAGTAGTTCTTTACCAACCTGCACGACAAGACGATTATCATCATCCCCACATTACCATTGGCGAGTCAGAGCTTAAGTCAGTTCAGCTATCTGGGAAGCATTATTTCCTCAGATGCCACGATCGACAAAGAAATAGACAACAGAATAGCAAAGGCATATAGAGCCTTTAGAAAACTCCATAAAAGAGTCTGGTTCAATAAACACCTGAAGAAAAGTACAAAGATTAGTGTTTATAGAACCATTGTACTTTTTACTCTTTTATATGGGTCTGTATCACGGATCATCTGCCACCATCATCTGCAACTCCTCAAACACTTTCATCAGCCCTGCCACCATACAATTCTAAACATTCACTGGACTGACTATGTGTCAAATGTTACTGTACTTGAACAGGCAGGGGTCACCAGTATTGAGGCCATATTGCTGAAATTGCAGCTGCGCTGGGCAGGGCACGCCCCTAGGATGAAGGATCACTGCCTCCCTAAGACTGTGCTTTACGGTGATCTCGCCACCAGTTGCCGCAAGAGAACTGCCCCAAAGAAGAGATATAAGGACTCCCTGAAACAATACCTCAGCCTTGGCCATATTGACTACCATCAGTGGTCCACCTTGGCCTCCAATCGGGAGATCTGGGGACACACTGTACATAACGCTGTTGTCTCCTTTGAGAACACATGCAGAACTAGTCTCGAGGAGAAAAGACAACGTAGAAAGAATCACACCCCACCTATACCACCAAGGAGACCTTTCACTGTGCTTTTTGCAACCGGATTTGCCTACCCCACATTGGCCTTTTTAGTCAGAAGCGCGCTTGCAGTAAGTGTGGGTAAAGCTCTTCCCAAATCTTCGTTCGTGAAGTCAAGCCATGAGAGAATAAGAATAGAACACTTCATCCACAGAGTCCTCTTGATCAGGCGGTCTGCAACAGATCCCCACAGTAATGTCCCCCATAGCTGTTCTCCCTTTAATCCTGATTTGGAGAAAACTCCAGCAACAAACTTGCCAACAAAGTTTTCAAGCTGAGAAGCAGGTATTCTTTATTGCGGCACTGGGAGACATGGAGGATAGCTCCTCCTAATGTGTGTCCCCCCACTGCCATACAAGCCGTCCTTTTATAGCCACTGGGCCTACCTACATATTCATGAGGCTACGTATGGATTATATAATTTTTGCATGCGTACAGAATTGTGGTGGTAGTCTCTGAGGGTAGTTTACTTCTTCCAACATCACTTCTGGCAGCCTTTGAGGCATGCGCAGTAGATGCTCATACCAGTTTAATTGGTTCGTTAGCACCAGAGACATAATAATCCTCCTATCCTCCTACTTATCAGTTAGTTTAACTGTAGCCCATCCTGGACACCTGCGGTTCCCAGATACTCCTTATCCCTGTGTCCTGTTCTTCTAGACTGTTTTTCTTAAACTATGTCACAACTATAACAATTTATCTTGTGAGAATTCTCAGTATGCTCTCTGGCTGCACTCTTATTTTTTTTCTCTATGTATCATGCACCTCAGTAATTTTTCACTGCTACTGTTACAAAGCCACCAAACTTAACATTACTTAAAACTAATTATAAATGTTTCTATATTCCATTTTGTGATTTTGTGCCCCCTTGTTTCAATCCTGACCCACAAACTCTCTGTTGGCTGCTCACTTGTCCCCAGACACGAGTTCCATACTCTCCAGCCTATCCCTGACACAAACAGCAACTCCCCCTCCCCATCTGCCAGGCCTGTCTTTTCTGAAGAACCTGTAACTTTCCATTCCAACACTCCAGTCATAGGAGCCATCCCACCATGTTTCTGTGATACCAGTTATACCATTTCCCCGTAGACGTGCACACATCTCTTAATTCCTCATTTGTTCCCCACACTAAGGGTGCTTGGTACAGAGGCATCTAAGCCGAGCTCCAAATGAAGCCTGCTCATTGGCTGCAGGGGCTGAAATACCTCTGCACCGCTCCAAGCATTTATTATAGATGCTGGCAACTGACTGGGAGTGTTGGGATGGAATAATGCCCGCTGGCCGACACATTTAGTTTAAAGCTCTCTTGACCAGTCTGGCAAGCCTCCTACCAAAACCAGCTCCACCAGCCGCCAGCAGACTTGGCCTCCCAAATAGAGTCCCATGTTCTAAATACCCAAACCCCTGACTATAGCACCACTGTTCTAACCATTTACTAACCTGCCAAATCCATCTAGCCTTTCTAAGGTCCTCCCCTTTATCCTGGAGAATTGATGACTACCTGAGCTCTCCCAGGGCTCTGTAGTCCTTCTTAATGTGCTCTGGGCTACTGCTACCTATACCGCTAGCACCCACATGGATCACTAGACGTGGGTAATAGTCGGTGGGACTTACTAGAGCAGGCAGCCTCTTTTCAACATCTCTGATCAGAGCCCCTGGTAGGCAACACACCTCCCTTGAGACTGGGTCAGGCTGACAGATGGGTGTCTCTGTGCCTTTCAAAGTAGAGTCCCCCACTAATACAACCCACCACTTTTTCCTGGCGGCACCAGTAGAGATCTTCTTTACTGGTACATCAGCCAGTTGTTCTGAACCCAGGACACTGGTGCAAGTGTGTTTCCTCATTAGCCCCCCTGAAGAACTGCAACATGGTTCTTGATGGGGACATCACATTTAGGACGAAGCCCCTTGCTTTTAATTGTCCTCTTCCTCATTTTTTTTTTTTTCCTGTTACTAGTTCCCAGCTTCCTGGGTTAATGTCCTCCTTTCCTGCATGAGCTACAATGACTTCTTGAGGCCCCTGCACAGTTTGGGCCTGGAGCAAGCACTCCTGCTTCCTCTCAGCTTCCCTGACATCTTTTAGCCTATTGACAGCACTCCACAGCTCAGCCACCTGCTGCAGCAGGACCTGCACCAGGGAGCACCGAGTGCGGCCCTGCCCATTGTGCACCCTCGCCTCAAGAGACCAGTGCAGGCACTCTCTACACTCCGAACTCTGTGCTGCAGCCTCCCCCCTCATCAGTTCTGTCTGGGTGCCTACGCTTCCCGCTGCCGGGGCAGCCCTGCTCATGAGGCGACCGCTGGCTGACCTAGCCCGCTCACCTAGCCCTCTCGCCCTGCCTCCGCCAACCGCCGCACACACCATTGCATGCTCCGACTGACGCCTCACGCCAAGCCACACCACCCCCTGACGAGACACACCCTATTCACGGCGCTCCCTGGGGCAGGTTTTTACCCACTCAGGGCTGGTGCCGCTGCTCCAGGCTCCGCCCCGTGTGAGTCAGCTGCTCTCGTCCGCTGAGCTGTCGGCTCCTGGGCAGGTCCTGTCGAGGATTTGAGGCTCTCTCGGTGGCTCTTGCCGCCCTGAGTTGAGGCTCTGGACGCTGAGCTTCCCCCCGCTCCGGTGGTGAAGGTGTCCTCTCTCGAGCTGCTCACCTCAGCAATTGATTAGTTTCTTTTTTTGGTTTGGGTTTGTTTTTTCTTCAGAAGATAGTGAACTGAACACCTCTGTTGTGTGGAGCTCCAGAGCTGCAGGCGCCATTATTTTCAGCTATTTTTAAAGAAAGAAAAAAAAGTGCATCATCTCTATGTTAAACAGAAGGGATTTGAATTGTGATCAGGATAAGATGTTGTGTATAGGCAAACTAAACCAGTTTTATCTCTGAGGTAAATGGACTGAAATGGAAGAAAAAAGAGAAGTTTCTTAGAGGAGCAGTGTTTCTGTCACCAGCTGTAGTGGGAGATAACGTGCCATGACAAATGATGTATAGAAGGAAATCCAAATGCCTATAGTCTTTTCCTGTGATCTACAAGAGCAGGAGATTCTCTTAAACCTTTATCTGGTTTAAAGGAAGGACTCAGATTTATGATTGCCACTCGCACACAATTCTTTCATGACTGTGTCAGACAGAAAAACGAACTGAAAATAAACATTTCTCAAGTCAGCTTAATTGCAGTTTTTCAAAGATTCATTAATATGTTACAGAAACATGAGCAAGACATACTCTGCTCTTACAGTTTTTGGTCTTTTCTTAGTAATTTGAATATTATAATACAAAAGTTGGTAATTATAGCAGTTTGTTGTAATTGTTATACATGCATAAAAATGAGATTTTTTTGATGTGTGAATAAAGTTACAATAACAAATATCTAAAAAGCAGACTACAATAAGATCTTGGTACAGCTACACTAAGCAATTAAGGCAATTTAAAGTGCTTATTAATTCACCATGCTGTGAAATCTGGGAATGCTGTGGCTTCCTTAGGTTTGCATTTTTCAGTTAAATCAAGAATAAAAGTTCTTCAGCGTCTTGAGAAGTGGTGTATGTTGTAAAGCTCTCTTTCAGAGCTAGGTTCTCAAAAGGTATTTAAACAGATGGCAGCTGAAAAACCAGATCTGCATTTTGCAGGAATATCTAAGTTATGACTATCCCTGGCTGAAAATCCAGATATCCATCTAATTTATTCAAGCACCTGAGTATTATTAATTTCTGGCTCAAAGTAGTGAAAGGAAAGATTTGCCAGATCTGGTAATTCCTACCATGAGCAAAATCAGTCTGTAAACCTTTTCTTAGGCTGGGGGTGAAAGTATTTCTTAGAAAAAACAAGAGAAACTCAGTTTGTGTCCCTTCTGCTGTTTACAAGAGAAAAAAAAATCCTTAAAAATAAGGTAATATCCCCAAATCCACAAGAGAAAGTTCTCTGCTTAGGATTCATCCTATATCATAAAACAACATCTCTCCCAATCCCTAAAAAAACATTCCCAAAGTGACACCAACCAAGTCCAGATCCATTTGAGGGCATGCAAATATATTTTAATATATATTAAAAGAGACAGTTATGAATTTCATAACCAGATGTCCTGGGTTCAGCAGTAGCAGTCTTTTTTCCCCTTCTTGGTAGCTGGTGCAGTGCAGTGTTTTGACTTTCAGCTCGGGAACAGAGCTGATAACAAGCGATGTTTTGGTTTGGCCAAGGACTTTGTGAGCCTCATGCTCTGCCAGGGAGGAGGGGAAGCCAGGAGGAAGCAGAGACAGGACACCTGACCCAAACTGACCAAAGAGGTATTCCATACCACAGCACGTCATGCCCAGGATGGACTGGGAGTTAGCCGGAAGGGCTGGGAGACGGCAGGGTAGGAGGAGGTATCGGTCGGAGCTTGGTCGGGCTTGGGGGGCTAGTTATCGGTCGGCTGGTGGTGAGATGATGTATTCTCTTCCCTTGTTATTTCCTTTATCATTATTATCATTGGTGGTAGCAGTAGTGATTTGTGTTATACCTTAGTTACTAAACTGTTCTTATCTCAACCCGTGGGAGTTGCATTTTTTGATTCTCCTCTCCGTCCCTCCGAGCGCAGGGGGAGGGCAAGAAAGGGGGGGAAGTGAGGGAACGAGTTACCTGACTGGGTTTAAACCACGACACCAGAGATATAAAAACACAGGGAATGATGCAAGAAGGAAAGAAAAGTGCCCTAGCATCCACCTGCATTTTGTCTGGGTTCTTTAGGAAGCAAGGAGGTTCCACCTCCTTCTTTTACCTCTTTACCTTTGGTTATATTAGCACAGGCTGGTAGAAGGCTGTTCAAAATTACTGGATTATATTGTAAGATGCTCACATGAAGCTCATGTCGTGCAGTAGATTGCTTGACTGGCAGCTTGACTGAGGCAGGCAAAAGTGCCTGTGCAACTCTGTTCCAGCAGCAGAGGAATGCTCATGTCCCTATTTACATCTCACAAATTAATCCAGGATGTAACTGAGGAATGCTCAGTGAAAAACTTAAATAAGTGGTATTCTTGAGTGCAAGAAGGTTGTGGTCCTTCATTTCAGGCAGCTGCTCAGCTCAGATACACACATTAGGAAAATTAAGGGTCCATGGAAAGGATGGCAAATGGGATTGTTTCCTGATTTCTTTGCACTTTCATGTTTCACTGAGCATGGACACTGCATGATTTCACTAAGATCACTTAAGCAACATACTAGTTATGAAACAGCTGTTCATTATGCTAATGAGGAAAGTGTTCATGAGTTCTTTTTTAAAACCAACTGTAATTTTCTACTGTTAATACAAAAGCCATTGGTAATGGGCAGTGAAGAGACGTGACTTGAGAGATTCCTGTCAAACTTACCTAAGGAAGTACCCTAGGCCAGTGCAAATCCTATGGCAGTTTCCTATTTGTATGTTTTTCTTTAATTTGAAGAAGTATGTCACTTTAATTGTAACTTGTATGTACCAGTGCTAGGAAAAGTTCTCAACAATCCCTTTTGTGGAGGCAGTGTTCCCACGAGAGAATGCATAATTAGTACATAAACTCTGAACAATCCTGAAAGATACAGCAAGGCCATGAGTGGCCCGAAGAAGCTTAAGCAAGCAAGATAAGAAGAAGCTGGAATTCACTGAGTTAATGAGAACTGTGGACTGTTGGCAAGCTTTAGAGGTCAAGTTCTCACACCTGTGCTTAACCAATTATATGTTAGTCACTAAGGGTCTTCAAGACATGTATCCAATCATAATATGCCAAATCACTGTAAGTGCATGTAAAAAATAGTATATAAGGAGTTAAGGCTTTGTAATAAATCTGGCAATCTCTTGATCACATTGATTGTCTCTGTGTTGTCCGTGACTCCCGCGTCAACAAGCGGCGCCTGAACAGGGACCCTCTGATTGGTAACTCGATGAAGATGAGTTTGAAAGTCCGACGAAAAGGAGGGGGCGGAGAGCTGGCCGAAATTCAGCGCTGCCCCAGTGCTGGGAAGTCAGACGTCTGCAAAACTTCGGGAATCTCGCCCTGATTAGGTGAGCGGCCGGGGAGGAGATGGGGCACTTGCTATCCAAAGAGGAACAGGCGGTGGTGAAGCTCCTACAACACATTCTCTCTAAGAGAGGACTGCAATATGATAGTGCCGCCTTACAGAGGCTGTTAAAAGTGGTCCAGTGATTGCAAGGTTAGTAAAGGGACCAAAGATGCACAGAAACACTCTACACTTCGGAGACTGGTGTTTGAGACTTTGAAAGAGATGAAATTGGAAAGGGCGGCGGTAGCTTCTGTATTTGCCACCACAGCTCCAGAAGGAGCTGTCTCCCCTAACCCCCATCATAGTGCTGCGGCTATGACTTTTGCACCTCCTGTGGTACCTGGAACGGTGCCAAAAAAATCAACGCCCTGAGCCAATGAAAGCAAGAGCCATGTCCGCAGATGGCCACATACCGAACGAGAGACATCTGACAAGAAAGGCAGCGCTGTGAACAACGGAGACTCTGAGTTCAACCCAGGATCAGACCCTGAGTCCCCTGAATCCGAGCCAGGTTTATATCCTCTGCTTCCAGACTCTGACTCTTCATCTCCCAGGTCGGTCTGCTCAGCTCATCAGCAGCTACTCACTGGCCTTGGAGATGCTCACCTGCAACAACTGATGAAAAAGCTTGAAGCCCTCGAGACTCGGATTGACACATCTCCATCGGCGCCTCCACCTTATCCTCTACAAAACCCCTTCCTTAAAGAAGGCAAACAGGGGGAGGGGGTGGGAGAGGTTTCGGGGGGACAAATCCTGCACACTGTTGGCATGGGTTAATCAAAGATGCAATTATTACAGGTGAATTTTTTGCAATGGGCCTCTCTGCATATCCTATGTTTACTACAAAGCAGGGGGTTAAAGAGTGGGAAGTTTTTGATCTCAAATAGTTAAGGAGGCCTGACAAGTGGTGACCACATATGGGTTAAAATCGTCTTATGATTTTTTCTTTGCAATTGGCAGGAGACTTTAATGACTCCTCTGCTATAATACATGGTCAGGCATTAGGTTCAGGTTATATGACTAAAACTCCGGGTATTCTGGTCTGGTACAAGGATTTGGAAACCGGCATTTGGAAAGGTCCTGTGGAAGTAAAACTAATTGGTCGAGGTTATATGTGTGTAAATTACAGATTCCGGTTTGCGGTGGGTGCCAGCTCGATGGGTGAAACCCTGGAAAGAGTCAGCATCACCCCAGGACACCCCCCATGTCAGTGATTGAATGAATTGAAATTTGAGCTCAGGACATCCGTTTTATGGATGTTTTCAGTCCTTCTTAAAAGTGAAGGGAGCAACCTTTTTTACGTTAAAAAAAAGCAAAACAAAAAACCAACCAAACTCCCCCCCCCCCGAACCTCCAGGGAAGCGAGACCAGCGTGGGATACAGACGTATTGTGTGATTTTCTGGTGGTTGGAAGGTCTCT
Source organism: Pezoporus occidentalis (assembly GCF_034315485.1). Lineage (NCBI taxonomy): Eukaryota > Metazoa > Chordata > Aves > Psittaciformes > Psittacidae > Pezoporus > Pezoporus occidentalis. The sequence continues at coordinate 2,043,849 of NW_026916062.1, forward strand.
CATATGCTCTTATCAGGGGTATTGGGCATACTGTGACGGACCATGGACTTGGGAGCCCATATACAACTCATTTAATACAGTTTCTCTGGATACTCATATACTAGAAGTTGGTAAATATAAGTATGTCCAGGTTTCTATCGACCTTAGGAGACCTTTAAAGATATTGCTGGCCACTTCTTCCAACATAGGCTGGCCACCTGTGTTGGAATGAGTGTGCATTTTGGTCAGTATAAAAGCCCAAGCCTCATGCGCTGTGGGGGAGGCAGAGCCTCTGCGGGGATGCCCGCTAAGGATGAGCCTGCCACCTTGCACTGTAATGATGCTTCTTGGAGCTGGTTTGCTGTTAGTCTCCACAGGGTCCTTGTGCCAAGTTCTGTACGTGGGACTGTAGTGGGAGTAATGATTGTCTGGATTTTGTGCTTCAAATATTGTAGTTGTGTGGAGTGTGCTTGTGGGATCCCATACGTGTGTGTGTGTGCGTTGAGGGCAGACGGTGTTCTGTGTATTTTTTGTTGTTGGGTTTTAAACCTGTAGCAGTTTAACATTTCGGGCAAGAAAGGGTTAATGCAAAAGTGCAGTTGCATGCAGGTATTTATGGTTGCTGCTGAAGCAGGCGGGCAGCTGTAGCTGTTGCCGAGCAGGCAGGCTTTTATAGCTGCTGCCGAGCAGGCCGGCATTTGTAGCTGTGCAAAGCAGGGTGAGTGACTTTTGGAAGAAAAAAAAAAAAATGCTGACCTCCGATTCAGCTCCCAGTGCTCCACCGGCGGAACGGCCAGGATGGACGCCAGAGCCGAGGAGTGAAGGAAAAAAAACAAAAAAACAAAAAACAAACCAGCAAAACAAGCAACAACAGCAAAAAAACCAACCAAACAAACCAAACCCAACCTCTCAATCTATTGAGGTATTGAGGCAGTTTGTAGAGACACCACAGACAAAGCCTAAAGAGCACCTGCAACACAGTTGGTTGCATGGTAGGAGCCTTGCTTAGTATGTTTAAGGTAACCTGGGGGTGAATCCAAGACTTGAAGGAATAGATAGATCGGTTGAAATAAGAACTGCTGAGAAAGTGAGAGGGCTAGTGCAACCACAAGCTTTATGAGCTGTCACCTAAGCAGCATCAGGGTGGCAGGAAAAAAAAAATAAAGGGCAATGATGCAGCAAACTCCTTGACTGTTAACAATGTGCAGTTTAACCTGTCTGCTTCTCAAGAACTGATAACCTGGAGGAGGGGCTATATTTGTGTCCTGCCTACAGGTCCATGGTGACTGCCTGCAAAGTTTGTCAAGCCTTGCCATGAGCTGGACAGACAAATGGAAAAACCTGATGCCTCAGCTACAGGAGCTGACCGTGAATACCCCAAGCAGAATGAGATAGAGGAAGAGAAAAACGAATGATTGCAAAACATCACATGGGGGCAACTGAAAAGTAACATCCTGAATATGTGTGCTTGTAAAGTAGCTATTATTAGAGGCTGTGATTTTGTGTATAAAACCACCTGTATTTACTAGCCAGTTGCTAATGAGGAACTACACCTTGTATTGTATAGATTTGTCACTTGTAAAAGAGATGTTAGAGTACAGAAATTTGCAGTAGCTGCTAGAAAATGCTAAGGCAAAAGCTGGAAAGATTCTAATACAATGGTAGTGTTATAAAGCAGGTGATGGAACAAATTAAGAGGGTGGGAGAATTCCACTGGTAAGAAATTTCTTTGGCTAGTCCCTCACTGCCATCAGCATCTTCAACATGCTGCTGCACCCTGTAATAGTTACTCTGCTAATGTAAATTTGTGTGTGCCTTGCTGTAGTAGCGACTTGTTACTGGATGAAGCAGGTGAAACTGCATTGACAGCAAGGTGCAAGGACTGAGGCTGACAAAATGCCTGCTACCACAATCAAGGGCAAGACTGGGTTGGCCTCTGTGTTTGCCACCAAGAAGAACCTTTAGCTCCGCTGTTGGCTGCAACGCAGCAGGCGTGGAGCGGTGGGGACACATGCCATGCCAGACCTTGATGTGAAGGACGGCCTCCCCTGTTACCAGAGAGCCATACAGCAGAAAAAAAGGGGCAGGCCCAGAAGCCTGTAGTTGGCATATGTTGGCGATATAATCTAGCCCAAATCCCCTGCTCAAGTAGGGTCACCCAAAACATACATAAAACAAAAAGGGGGAGATGTGGAAACAGTGTTCTCACAGGAGAATGCATAATTAGTACATAAACTCTGAATAATCCTGAAAGATACAGCAAGGCCATGAGAGGCCCGAAGAAGCTTAAGCAAGCAAGATAAGAGTCTGGAATTCACTGAGTTAATGAGAACTGTGGACTGTTGGCAAGCTTTAGAGGTCAAGTTCTCACACCTGTGCTTAACCAATTATATGTTAGTCACTAAGGGTCTTCAAGACATGTATCCAATTATAATATGCCAAATCACTGTAAGTGTATGTAAGAAATAGAATATAAGGAGTTAAGGCTTTGTAATAAATTTGATAATTTCTTGATCACATTGATAGTCTCTGTGTTGTCCGTGACTCCCGCGTCAACACCCTTTCACTTAACTCCTTGTGTAAACTGTTGCAGTCCATGGGATCAGATAAATCCATGTCTAATATCTTTGCCTTATTGGGAAGAGTAACTTTGCACCTCTTGTGCCAGTTGCATAGGTTTCCTTGGTGGTGCAAAGTAAGAAGGCATGAAAATGCTGACCATATACAAGGTATGAGTTTTACATCATATCCTTCCCTTAATGCTTTTAAATCCTGTGCTGAAGATTGGTGAAAGTTCAGGGTGTTTTAAGAAGTTGATCTATTTATGTAAAACCTGGAAAGGCAGATGTGAGTGGTTCCAGGCAGTTTTCAGAGACATACACTAGTCTCTTTATATAACAAATATTTATTGAATAGCAAAAATATTTTAAGCAGCTCTTTGATTCTATGAACAAGTTTTAAACAAAATTAGCCTGCAACATATCTAGTACTGAATTCCTCACTGTGTGCTTGATACCTGTGAGTATACTATTTTCTCTTTGTGGTTTCATTCTTGAGAAAAAAAGATAAATATATTACTTGTTGTCAATCAGCATCATCTAGAAATTTAAACTACCACAATAAAATATGAGCGTATGTGAGTTGCTGCACAACACAAGACTATGCATTGCACACAGCCAGTAAAACTATCTTTGTTGTGCATGGCAGCATGGTGCAACTCACTTGTGCCACCCTTGAAAATCCTCAGTCACAAAACTAACAATGTTTTTTCCATCCCAACACCCAGCTTACCAGGATATTGTTTCTGATGATGTATCTGTTAAAATATAAAATTATACCAAGTACTCAAAATTACAATATCCATAAATAACATAACACAGGGAAACCACAACTTTTCCTCATTCACTTTCTCTGCTTACTCATGTTGTGTCTAAATGGCAAATAGATGACTCGTTCCACTGGATCGCATCCAGGACTCAGAACAAAAACAAGCTATGAGAAGGTTTTTTTGTTGTGATTTTTAATTATTTTTGAAGTCTGTTTTCAAGGGTGACTGTTTTCTAAGAGCTGTAACTCAAAGAAATTTTCTAAAATTAGCTCTAATATGCCATTTGGGTTCATAGATGCAGGAAATTCTGATTTTTCCACATGAATAAAGTGACAGTAAAATTCCAGATTTAAACTTCCTATAAAAACACCAACAACTATTTCCATTGTTTGCATTTATTCTACATACAGAATAGTATCTCTATCTAGCTAATATCACAATTTTTATTCCAGATTTAGATATTCATCTCACATTCTGGTTCTTATAAATAATCGATAAATTTGTGGTGAGTTTGCATGAGTATTTTTCTCAAATGGATTGAGCCCTTGACTGAGATATTTTAATTGCTATAATTTACATAACTAATTTCAAGTTCTGAAAATGAATTGAAGGTAGTATGTGATTAACTGTTGTTAATGAAGCCATTACCTGATCAAGTAACATTTCATGCTTGGAACTGATTATCTCTAAATGCAAATTAAATAGATTTGAATTATCAATTTCTTTCCTGGATTTATAGTATATTTTTTAATGTTCTTCAACTACTATTATATAGTATATCTTGATATTTTTATTCTTTTGGCAACTCCGTAAGTTTATATGTCTAAAATGAACTCAGAAATTCTGCTTCAAACCGGTAGAGTCTCTATTCGTATGCAAAATCTTCTTTGCTTAAAAAAATTTTGCCAAAAGAAAATTAAACTAATTTTCAGTGAAATGAGAGTTAGTCACTCTGCTGACAGTTATTTACGTTGCTTTACGCAAAGTATACCAAAGTGCAACAAAGATCCCAATGGCAGTATACAAAAGTATTGTTGAAGGAAGTTTCTGATGTTGTGCGATAGATTTGTTTGGTTTAAAGAACTGCTGGTTTATTTTAATTTTCTCAAATATATTTTAGTGCTGATGTAAAGTGTGTTAAGATATAAATGTGATGGAGCTGTGCAGAGAACACTGACAATTTTTAAACTACAAGGATCTTCACCAGTAAAATGTAAAAAATTAAGGATGGTAATTTTATGTTTTCTGTTATTATGTATGCTGAAATATCACTCACTCAGGTCATCCTGCTGTTACATCAAGCTTTCTACAGCCACTTCTTCATGGACAGATCTGTCTCAAAGGAAATATTAATACAAATGGCCTAAACAACAACAACAAAAAAAACCAACAAAAAAAAAACCAAACCACCAAAACCACAAACTGAAAAAGGAAAGGTTTTTGTGTTAGGAGGGTTGGGAAGAGTTTCTTCTTTTTACAAGCTGCTTACTGGTGTTGAGCAGCAGCTATCATGGTAAAATCTTAAAATGACTGAAATCTGAGTTTTCCTCCATTTTCTACTTGTCTCTCATCTGCAGTTTTGGTGTCTCACTGCCCACCATGATGATTGATTTGGCTTTGCTATCTCCCAATTTATTCCCCAGAGTTTTCTGCTCCATACTGACAGTGTCATTGCTGGCTTGACTCCTGTCTGTTGCCATTCTGCTGGGGAAGGAAACAGGGGTTTCACTGGTCAGTCACCATCCCAGAAACATTACTTATCTGTTGCTTGGTAGGTACTGGTAAGACCCATTTTGTAGACCACAATGAAGATCTTAGATGCACAACGTTTTCCAGGTATGAATCCTCTTTGCTCAGAGAGCAAGCAGTTGCAAAGAAAGCCTTTGTATGCAAGTGTGGTACCTTTGACCTCCCTGTCTTGGGAATTTATCAGTTCTTATCTGGTACATTTAAGCTAATCCAGTTTAAAAAATATTTTTCATTACTCTCATTTGTCCTAATAACGTTTGTCCCTCTAAAGCTATTTGAAGAGAATAACAATATTACTTCAGTATATCACCCACTTTTAGACTAAGACATTTCCAAAAAAAGCTTTTAATTCAAAGTATATCACCCACTTTTAGACTAAGACGTTTCCAAAAAGAGCTTTTAATTCAAAGTAAACAACTATATGTGAAATCTAAACAAGCAGAATGGTAAAATATTTGCATTAGAGTAATGCTGAAAAGTATAAAAAATGGAATAAAATCTTGTGTTTCATCCTGTATAGAAGCTTTCTTTGTATAGCTTTTTCATACCCATATGTATAGCCTTTTCATCTACCCACCCACTCTAAAGTGATATTAAGGAAACAGTGTAATTTTATACTAAAAAGTGGTTAAGCAAGAATATACAAGCAGCACAAAAACTGTTCTGCACGCTGAGAAGGAGCTTTTACTAGGCATTTTAAACAAGACATTCCAAAGGAAGAAACAGTCACTGGAAATGCTGAACAGTGAATGTAACAAGAATATTGGGCACATGCCAAAGAAAATATACTGCATGATTGATTGGTTTTAGTCTACCTATGGAAAAAAAAAAAAAATCACTAATTCCAGTTACCAGAAACACTGGAAATATTGCACATTTATCTACATAAAATTCTCTGTTCTTCATAACAAGGAAAATTTATTCAAAACAGAGCACCTCCCTGAGATAAATTGGAATGTCTGTCAACAGCTTTTTTCATGAAGCCTGGTATTTTTGTTTTCAGTTTGGTATGTAAATTACAATGATGGACTTACCTACAATGGTAATTAGCTTAATTTCTATTTTATAACCATGTTTTTATCAATGTGCATCAAAAAAATGAACAGAGAGAAGAAAACCCAGTTTTGAAAAAGAGACTACGTTTGTGAAGCTGTCCACAGAAGCAAAATTAATCTTAGAAATATTAATGACAGAAAACTGTATACAGTTTGTATCTTCACTGTGCAAAGAGAATATCAGTACTAGCACTGCTGAAACCATTTATCATGTCAGGATAGTTTCATCAGAGAGGGAGAAAATCATCACGTTATGTGGGCTTTGGGCTTTGCAAATGAACAGCCTACATAGCCTCTGTGACAATAATAGCATACAGGGACATTGCTAACTCTTCTACATCAACCTGACAGTAATCATGAAAGATTGCTACAGGGGAAGATATTCAGTATTAAAGATTATTATACTGGAGAGACCAGTGCTGTCCATAAAATAAGATGTGCAAGCCTAACTCAGGTGCTGAGATGTACAAATATTCTGCAACATCCCGGTATGAATTACACGACATAAAGTGGAAATCAGACCATAACTCCTGACCACTACTTTTATGAAAAAGATTTAATGTCTCCTCCTTGAATGTTTTCCAGTTTTTCAGATAAACTTCTGCATAAATGTCTGCACCATAGTTGTCTAAATAAGGTGTAAAAATATAGAAATCAATTACCTTTTACTTTCATATGCTTGCCACCTCACATTCAACCTAGAGTGTGGGTATAACTTCCACTAGGATGATCAAAAGTTCTGCAAAAATGGAGAAAAAAAAAAAAATCTGCTCTTTTAATAGTTTACAGGACAGAGCTATGCTGCCTGGTCTGCAAATTATGCAAATATCTTGCATGAACGTGCTGGGTATGAAAGATACAGAGATTTCTTGCATAATGGTTTTACCACTTACCATTGCCACAAGACAGAAAAATGACTAAGTGATGGTTCAGTATGCAAAGACATCCATTCTGTAAAATGATCCGGAATAAGTGATGCTAAATGTGGTTGGTTATCACATAATACATTTCCTTGATAAATCCGTGTTTCTGTGTCCTTGCTTGCTGTACACTCAGGCATCCCAGAACTGTAAGAGCTCTTTATTACAGGATCTCCTTTTGCCACCTTTACTTATATTACTATGTTCTGGTAGTAATAGAACTATTTCAGATTAACGTATTATGCAAGGAGAATAAGTCTAGGAGAGTTTAGGCAATGCTTCCAGGTTCATTCTGAAAACTAGTCAGTGAGCTTATTCCAAAGTTAGCAAATTCTAAGAATATATATCTTTCCTGGATAATATAAAGTCCCCAAGCTGGCTAAGATTAACCAGCGGCACAGTGCACAGTGCACTCATTATTTTTGAAAGAGGAAGTGTACTAGAGTCTTTCAGAAATAACACACTAAAAAAGACAATATAACCTTGGGTTAGCACTTACAATACGTTAAAAAAAAAAGAGAAGTGATTTACAGAAGGTAAGCTGGCTGGGAGCTGAATCACCGGAATGTGTGTGCATGAAATTGTTTTTCCTAGGTGTGTACAGTGAAGGCAAGAATCGTTATCATATCTTTTGATGTGAAAACAGATGACTGGAAAGTGACAAATATTGTACCTGTTTTGTCTCATCTATCCCCATGGGTCAGCACTGAATTTCTCATTTAGTGGTATTCTAGAAAATCAATCATTTTATAATAGCACTGTTCACATGGTAGATACTGTGCAACTGAAGTGTTATTAATATATAAATACTTTCACAACATAAACCTTTATAGCACTGCACACTGGGTCTTTAAACATCCTTCACTGACAATGCAAGTATTCTTTGAGTCTCACATGCATGGTTATCAAATTATACAATAATATTAAAATGCAGCAGGAAGTTAAAACCATACATCAGAGTTTTCAGGAAGCTCACATGAAATATCTGCATCTTTTCTAGCTTTACCTCTGTTTTTTTTCTTTTCCTAAGCCCCAACTTTTTTGAACTCAAACTCACACTTTTGAAAGTGTTCTTCATATTGTCTCATTTTCCAGGTAATTGCAAGGTAGGGAGTGACTCTCAGTGGCTTGAAACAAAAAGGATTCAACAGTGTTAAACTTGAAATTCCATTTTGGAACCTGTATGATTTCTGAGTCACAAACCACAGCTAAATTGCTCCCTTCAGTATGAAGGGCATACAATCTTCTGGTTTGGGGAAATCTAGTGAAAGGAGCTGTCGTTTAATGACTACAGTAAAAAATGGAAGGTATTCCCAGTTCTGTCCTATGGTAAACTCTGAGACCTAGTGTAGGTATTTAATTTTTTAACTCCTGAGTTTTTTTATTTTCCTACTCCCTGCCACCCCACCCCCACCTCCCAGCCCCCCGTTTTGGGTTGTTTTTTTTTTTTGCCTTTAAGGATTATATTGTAATACAAAATACATACCTATGAGTTATTTACAAGCTCCTAAACTCCACAGAGGAGTAACAGGCAAATCTTATGGTCCTTTTCATACAGGAGAGCCAACTGGGGATTTGATAGTTTTTTCCAACCTTCAGATCTATGAATATATGAAGAATTTGGTACTTTACAGACACAGCAAAGTAGAATTTTGTACTTTACAGACACAGCAAGGTTTAATTCGTTAACATTAGTGGTGCCAAAACAGAACACCTGTGTAGACAGTGAGAGAGAAATGCAATCTAGGATCTGTCAATTTAAACCAGTGTTGACTAATTCAGGACGGTGGTTTCTCAGGGATACTGATGCCAGGTAACCCAGAAGTCTCTGTCTGGATATATTTATGAAATAGAATGGATGTAATCAGAGAAGTAGCTCAGGACTTATAGTGGGAGAACTGAGAGGAAAATATGTTCTTTTTTATAAGCAGGAACAGAGCTAGGTGAATAATTCATAACAAATCATTTATTTATCATATTTTATCTCTTTTCCTGTGCAAGATTTGTCCATATACAGACTGTTATTTTCTCCAATGTATTCATTATTCACTGTATTATTTCTCTGAGCAATTTTTGCTCTGAAGATTGTCTGTTAGAAGTTTATTGCAAGCATTCATTATTCAGAATTTGTGCTGTTCATCTTGAAAATGTGTCATCTAGTATATTTTTGGTTTTTGCTTGTTGATTGGTTGAGTATAATTCTTAGATTTCCAGTGTGAACCATGAATTGGAAACTTGCTTTCCAAACTTACTATTAAATATCATTTATAAGTTGCTGTGTTGATAAATAAACAAAATTATTGTAATATCCATGAATATCTCAAACAAATGGGTGCAGCCATTTTATGTTCCTTAAGGTATCTGACATACTGTATATTTTTTGGAGCTAGCATTTACAAAACACGTATTTTAATTTTTTAACATTCTAGCTTCATCTTGAAGTCACAATTGAAATGCAAACAGCTTTAGGGAAAGTAAGTCATCTGTCAGTGATGCTCCACAACAGCTGAGACAAAAGAAGAGACTAGAGTAATGGTATATACCTCATAGAACTAGAATATTGCTAAAGTACTTTCACCATTTACTTGATAAAATTTATCACTTAAGCTATGTATCTGTGAAGACATTCTGTTTACTATGTGCTCATGAAGTTTATTTACAGATATGTTTGTCCAATTCTAATGTCAATTTGTTGACACAACTTTGGAAATTGTCAGTATAGAGGAAATGATATGCATTGCCCATGTGACTTGGTGTTTTGTTGCTGAAACTGTCCAGCACAAGGCTCTTCTGGAGGTGAAGGAACAGCACACTGGAAAACACATGATAAACAATCCTTTAAACTCTATTTCCACCTACTCCCCAACAGACACTGTCCAGTGCCAAACCCTAATTTGCCTTACTTATAGGAAATTTAGATTAATATAAGTTCCGACTAAAACTTCTGAAGGCAATTCTGGAATTCTCAAGAACTGGCAGAGAAAGAAACTGTAAGTATTTATGGAAGAGAAGTAAGTAGTGGAGAAGCATCATAACAACCTGTGCTGGAAGAGTTTAGTAGTCACCAGAATTAAATGATTAATTTTCTCTCATTATATCCTTCTAAAAATGTTTTCTTATGGAACATCTTGATTTCCTTGATTTCTTTCTTCCCTATCAACAATTAACGATGCCTTTTTGTTATTCACGTAAGTGATGTCCGACCATGACGTTAACTCAAAAGTTTTCTCATTCCAGGTTTGCTGAAGTCATACTACCTGACTGGACATGCCATGTTGTTATCTCAGCATTTAGTCTGTGCCAGTTCCTCCTCAATGCTGCTTGATTGCAACAGGGAGTGAGGAAAAGTGTTGGTTTGGTGACATCTCCAAATTTTTTCCCCTACAAAAGGGTCAGTAGGTGTGGGACTGGGCTCCCTAGCAAAGTATGAAAAATGGAATTAGTTTTGTGGTCATATGCAATTAACCTACGTTACGTGATCTTTTGAGGGTCAAATAATTAAAATTTGGACAACTGTATCTCCTATGGCATACTATTTTTTTTTTAATATGCAGCGGTACTGGATATAGTAATCGATTTCTTGCACAGTCTAGAGTTCTTTTTGTGCAAATGATCTCTAAAATGTATAATGGCTTTGACTATGTTTGTGTGTGGCAAACGCTTCTTGCAAGCATCTGTTTAATCCTTCCTTTAAGACTAAAAATACAACTGAATCTTTATATGCCCAGTCATTATAAATCGAGGGAGGGAATTCTCTGAGGAAGAAGCTGCCACTAATGATACTTATGAATCAGCACAAAAAGGCTTTGTCTGTCATGTCATACTCTATTGCTATGCTTATCATCCCCAGTAGCAAAAGAGAATGAGGGAAAATTACTTGTTCAGTAAAAAGTCAATCATTTTGCTATGGCATTTTTTTTTTTCCAGATGTTTTGGTAGATTTTGGGAGAATTGGCTTTATGTTCAAAGTCATTTAGTTACCTGGTGAATGCACTTTTATATATCAGTACAAGCCTGAGTCATCTCATTGCAAGCAGTTGCATACATTGCGTGCATAGATGTTTTCTGGGTAGGTCTAACTATAGTTATGACAGGAAGAAATTAGTTGCACAGTAACACTAATACTCGTCCTGGAGCGACGCATCAACTTCAGAAAGTCAGCTCAGTATAAACCATATTTCTCTGATTCACCCCAGTTGTGAACACAGGTTGTCAGGAGAAGTGGAATGAACTGAAAAATTGGTCATCACATAAAAAATTAAAATACGTAAAATATATGTATTCTAAATCCTTTAAATTCTGTCTGAAATCTATGCTTTCAATGTAAGCATATTACAGAAATATGCTAATTCTATTTAACCTTGTCAAATGGAGTTCATTCAGATAAAAAAACATATTTGCACTTACTGCAAAGACTTATGTATCTATCTAGAAAAACTGGAAAATGGAAGGAATTTGACACACTTGGAAAACCAAGAAGGAAAAATTATGAAGCAAAGAGAGCTAAAAAAATGGAAAGCGGGTTTTGGTTTTTCTCATCCTCTTTCTCGTTTTCTTCTATGCAAACTTTGTACCTCCCTGGGAAATCTACACTGTCCCTCTGATCATGGTGTTTTCAAGATGGAGCCATTGGACTCAACACTGCTAGAAGCCCCTGGGCATCCATAGGGACTTCTCGTGTTCTGTTGGGCAAGGCAACTATGTACTTAATTACACAAGAAGGTAGCTCGGTGCTTCATACTTAGCACAGAAAGGGAGCATCCTGTCCTTTCCATTGATTTTATTTGGGGTTGTGATTGCTCTGCGGTGTTGAAAAAACCTCTCCATGTGCTGCATGTGCAATTCTTTTGTCTAAGGAGCAAAGAAAGTGCTGTCAGAACTGTGAAAGTTTCAGGGCTAAAATGTTAATGAAAACTTTTTCACAAACAGCAGTGACAAGCTTCCAATGAAACAGGTTGCATCTTGTGGGTAATAAATATACAAAATCACTGTAAAATCCCAAGTTTTCTCACTGGATTGGCTGAGCTACCATAGGATTTTAGCAGTGCAAACTCTTTGATAACTCTCTCCAGACCTTTTGTCCCCTTTACTCCTCAGCTTTCAAACTCTGCAGCTCTTTTTCACTCTGCTGCCCAGTCTCCCCCATCTAATTTTTCATGTTTCTTCACATCCTTTATGCAGTTTCCACCCCCACCATCATTCTATTGTTAAGCTGCGGTTGCTAGGTCTTCCTTTCCTGCCAGTTGCCTCTGTGAAGTCTTTCCCTTTCAACTGTCACTTTCAATACTCTCTCCGTCACTAGCAGATATTTTTATTTCCTTCCAGTGTCTCTTTTGCTCTTTCAATTCAGTTGAATTCAGTTCTTTCATCTTGGTTATCCAGTCACCTCCCCACTCAGAAGGACCATCTAAGTTCTCACTCCTGCAAAGCCTCTCTGTAGTTTGCTGAACAGCAAGAGACAATTTTTCTTTAATTTTTGACAATTTATTTTGTAATACAGAATAGAACAGTAACAGGTAAACCCATGTTGAGATCACTAGAACCAGATACAGATTTCAAGACTTGCTTCTGGGGCAGAGGTATTCACAGTTTTTATGTCTCTAGAGAATTCATACATGTTCCCTTAAACTCTCATTAAAAAGCTTAAGTCTGGAATAAAATCCATTATGAGTCTTAATCAGAAATTTAGCAGCAGGAAAAGTAATACAATATTTTATTAAGCGTTTACAGCTCTGCTTTTCAAGAAGAATATTTTGTGGGTTTGTGCATTTCAATATTTCTGTGGAATACATTCTATATTCAATTTATTTCTGTAAAGCATCAATATCTCTATCAGCCAGAACTAAAACCAAATAACTAATTTCTAATTTCTATATTATATATTATTATATATAGTTTCAGCAATGAACAATATTGTGTGAGTGTAAATGTAAAATCAGAAATAATGATAGTTACACTTCAAAGTTGTCCAGAAGTTTCAAAGATCATCCCAATAAATTTGGTCTGGAAACTGTGTTAGAAACCTCACAGCCAAATATCTTTCCCCTGTTCTTCCACAGAACAGGACTGAAACTGTGGTTCTGTTAAACAGACCTCTACTGCTTTTCTTAAATAAGGAAAATAATATGGGGACACCTGGGGTGTGTTTAGCTTCTTTTAAGTTCATAAACCCTTAAAAAACCTTTGCACTGGAATTACAGCTGTCAAGAGTAAGAAAATTCTGTTGCATACACGGATGAGAGATTTTGACTTTTGAGCTTTATAGTGAGTTGAATCGGAAATGAAAAATTTGAAACACTACAGTAAGAAAGGATTTTTTAAGTTAATGAACAGTAATGTTTTATTTCAACAACACTAACTTTCCCATTCTTTCAGTTTTTAATTTTATCTTAGATTATACAAAAAAATTCAACTTTTGACAGAATAATTTTTGAAATTCTGCTGTATTTTGAAAATGTAGCAGTGTCCTACTAATGCCAGAAATTTATTCTTGTCTGAAAGTTTTGTTGTTGGTTGTTTTTTTTTTTAAATATACATATTTGACAAGTATTTTGCTTCCAGAGAATCCACCTTCTAAAAGGGAATTTGTTACTCTTATCTTTCCCTGTTTTCCAATCTGAAAATTTCTCCAGATTTTAAAAGGTACTGAAATAGGCCTTTAGACTGATCACAAAAGGAAATTTAACATTAAAAACAGCAGGAACAGTCTAATTTCATTTTATTGCTTGATAAGATCAAGCTAATGTAACTATGGGTCTGGATATAGTAAGGTGCATGGCAGGGCTAAATCCTAACAACTAACCCATAAGAGGTAATCTTGGGCAAAAGCACCAGAGTCAGTGCAAGAAACAGCACCATCAGTTTATTTGTGAATGGTGTGGTTTGATATTCTTGCCCATTGGCTAAAGTATAGCCTTGCAAAATATCTTGGTAACTACATAACACCACAAATTTAGCACAATAGTATGTAGGGTATTTCTATATGCACTATAGAAACTGCAGTATAAATTGCCAATACCTTACACTGAAGACTAGAAAGACATGACCATTGTCTGCGTTTTCTTTTCTTTCCATTTGCTTCACAGGTTCTCAGCAGTGTCTGAATGCTGTGAGTGTCACAGGGACAGCAGGCAACAGTGGGAAAACCAGGGAAAGTGTCAATGGAGGACTGATTCTCAGAGCATCAACAACCCCTCTTATTCCAAGCACTGAAAAGAAATGACCTGTGGAGCTGGACAGAGACCAAATTCATTTTTTTCAGGTTGGGATCAATGCCTAACTTAGCTGCACGCTTTTAAGGACAGCAGGAAATGATGAGTACCTGCAGGCATTGTGAGACACAGTACCTCTTATTGACCAGCTATTAAAAATTATGAGAGAATCATTGGAGCTCTGTTAAAGTTTACAGATTCACATGGTGGAAGGAGGGAGTGCGAGTCCTCTGTCTTCTTAACAATGATTTCTGAGGTAGACATGGCCTTAGCTCAAAAACTGAAGTGTTAGTGGAGATAACAATGTGGGGAGGTATAGCTCATATAAGCATCCCAAGCATTTGATCACAGCCACATGTTGGGATGTGCTAGTTATCTGTACAGTATACCATGGCTGTCTTGGAGGGGAAGATGCCCCAAAAGTCATAATTTCATTCTCAGCCACAGATGTTGGTTGTAGTCTCACATAAATTTTTAGTTTGTATCTGTTTATTAAAATGCCTGCCTTTGAGTGGCATCCTTGTGCTGTCAGTTCTGAGATTAAATTTGCACCTATCGGAAAGAATTTAAACAGCAATAAAAGCTTACTCAGATGAGGAAACACAGCAGTGAGGTATCCTTACAAAAGAGTGCAATGAGAAATATGAGAAAGAATTATAATAATAAAAAGTATGTATAATTTGTGGGCTTTTCCACAGCCCAACACAGAACCTTACCAGAAGGAAAACCTTGTATCATCAGTAAAACTAAACAGTGATAATTTCTGTGACATGGAAGTACCTCTGCATATTTGTGCATCTGAGAGAGTCTTTGGTGTCTGGATTTATTTGCAATTCTTTCTTTCTTTGTCATGCTAGTCTCTTGAACACGAAAATATGTGTGCTTAACAACATTTGTAATGACTTTTAGCTCAGTTATTTTAGGATAGCAGCTATTCACATTTCCCCCCCCCCTCCCCTTTGCCTCAACTTTCCTATTATAATGAATAACTTTTCTGTGCAGCACTATGTAAACAGTTTGTAAAAAGTCTCTGAATTTACACAAAATAGTTAGGTCAAATCTGCTGGTATCTTCTGAACTGCAGATATGCAATTTTATGTATTGTATTTCACAGATTACTCAAGATGTTAATTTCCATAAAAATATTTTAAGTGCTTTCCAGTCTAAAGTCTTAAGTCTTTATTCTCGAGTTAAGCCTTTAACTTTTCTGTATGTTACCGTGACCATAACTTTGAAAATTAGGTCACAACTATGGTTTGATTAAAGCTGCATGATCTTGACTATATCTCTTTTCTCTTTCCAAAGGTTGCTGCTTTCCAGGAAGAAATATTGTCTGAACTACTATAAAGCTGCACTAAATATGGTGCCTTCTTGAGCTTGGCTGCTTGCACGTAGTTTTAAAAAATCAGTGCTGGACTTTCTGTCTTCTTGTGTCACAGCAATATGAGCAGCCTGATGTTAACAGCTCTGAAAAATATGGTGCTGCAAGTGTTCTGCTGTTGCTTAATGGTATCACCTTGCCTCCAGCCGCCAAATCATTGAAGTAAATGTGCATTAACTATAAAAAAGTATTTGAATAAAATATACAGGAATTATAGATTGAATCAGAATATCAAGGATTCGATGATCTTTAACATATAGAGTGCTATCTAGTGCACAAAACAAACTGAAGAATAACCTATTCCTTCTTAAACATATTTTAATTGGAATTTTCTCAGGTTTTACTGGTTAGAAGAGGTACCTCTTCTAACCATTTTCATTGCCTGTGTCCTTTGCACCAGCTGGAAAATAGAGTCAATGTTTTATGGTGTATTTAAAGAACTACTTAGTTTTGCTGACAATCAGGGTTGCTTTTGGAAGGCTCTGGTTTCTAAATTGCAAGATGTCTTTGTATAGTCTGACTGTACATTCATAGAGTATACTACTTTAAATTAATATATTTGTCCTTAACTATCCCATGGCCTCAGCTTCCTTCTAAGGTGCAACACACTTTGAGCATGCAATTGTAATTCTTACTTCTTTAAGGAAAATAAAGAGACTTCATTTACAGCCATCCTCTTTAACCAGAACTTCATATCTGCCCTGAACTATAACAAGGTTGTGTCTGATTTGGAAACTAGCAAATCCGGCACCTCTCTCCTCATCCAAACTAAAGTCAGAAACACGCTCTGAAGAAAATATTTCTGTGTGCGTGCGTGTTCCTGTGGCCATGTCCTTGCAGCGATCATGAGATGCTCAAATTTGAGATCCTCAGGACAGTGAGAAGAGCGTGGAGAAAGCTCACTGTCCTGGACTTCAAAAGAGCAGACTTTGGCCTCTTCAGGAACCTGCTTAGTAAGGTTCTATGGGATACAGCCCTAGAGGGCAGGGGGCCCAAGACTCTTGGCTGATATTCAAGGATCACCTGCTACAAGTTCAGGAGTGTTGCATCCCAACAAGAAGGAAGTGGAGCAGGAGGGCCAGGAGACCTCCTTGGATGGATAAGGAACTGCTGAGAAAAATTCAAAGGAAAAAAGAGGGTTAAGCAAGGACAGGCGGCCTGGGAAGAGTACAGGGATGTTGTCTGGGAAGCTAGGGACCAGGTTAGGAAAGCTAAGGCCCAGTTAGAATTAAACTTGGCTAGGGGTATTAAGGATAACAGGAAGGGATTCTACAAGTACATAGCAAATAAAAAACAGACTAGGGAGAATGTAGGCCCCCTCAGGAAGCTCTCGGGAGAACTGGCTACACAGGATTTGGAGAAGGCTGAGGTTCTCAATGACTTCTTTGCCTCGGTCTTCACTGGCAAAGGCTCTGACTAAACCACTCAAGTCTTGGAAGGCAGACGAAGGGACTGTGAGAATGAAGACCGTGTGCCCACTGTAGGAGAGGATCTGCTTTGAGACCATCTTAAAAATCTGAACGTGCACAAGTCTGTGGGTCCTGATGAGATCCATCCGTGGGTCCTGAAGGAGCTGGCGAATGAAGTTGCTAAGCCGCTGGCCATCATATTTGAGAAATCATGGCAGTCAGGTGAAGTTCCGATGAGTGGAAAAAGGGAAGTATAACCCCCATTTTCAAGAAGGGAAAAATGGATGACCCAGGGAATTACAGACCAATCAGTCTCACCTCTGTGCCCGGCAAAATCTTGGAGCAGATTCTCCTGGAAGGCATGCTAAGGCACATGAAAATCAACAAGGTGCTTGGTGACAGCCAGCATGGCTTCACTAAGGGGAAATCCTGCCTGACCAATTTTGTGGCCTCTGATGGGGCTACGGAACTGATGGACAGGGGTAGAGCAGTTGATGTCATCTACCTGGACTTGTGTAAAGCATTCGACACTGTCCTGCATGACATCCTTGTCTCTAAATTGGAGAGACATCAATTTGATGGATGGAGCACTTGGTGGATAAAGAACTGGCTGGCTGGCCACATGCAAAGAGTTGTGGTCAATGGCTCAATGTCCGGCTGGAGACCAGTAACGAGTGGTGTCCCTCAGGGATCTGTGCTGGGACCGGTCTTGTTCAACATCTTCGTCGCTGACATGGACAGTGGGATTGAGTGCACCCTCAGCAAGTTTGCCGATGACACCAAGCTGTGTGGTTCGGTTGATACACTGGAGGGAAGGAATGCCATCCAGAGGGACCTCAACACACTTGTGAGGTGGGCTGATGCCAACCTCATGAAGTTTAACCATGCCCAGTGCAATGTCCTACACCTGGGTTGGAGCAATCCCAGGCACAGCTACAGGTTGGGCAAAGAAGAGATTCAGAGCAGCCCTGTGGAGAAGGACTTGGGGTGTTGGTGGATGAGAAAATGAACATGAGCAGGCTTCAGTGTGCGCTTGCAACCCAGAAGCCAACTGTATCCTGGGCTGCATCAAAAGGAGCATGACCAGGAGGTCGAAGGAGGTGATCCTGCCCCTTTGCTCTTGTGTGACCTCACTTGGAGTACTGTGTGCAGTTCTGGGGTCCTCAACATAAAAAGAACATGGAACTGTTGGAACACATCCAGAGGAGGGCCACAAGGATGATCAGGGGACTGGAGCACCTCCCATATGAAGACAGGCTGAGGAATTTGGGGCTGTTCAGCCTGGGGAAGAGAAGGCTGCATGGAGACCTCATAGCAGCCTTCTAGTATCTGAAGGGGGCCTATAGGGATGCTGGAGAGGGACTCTTCATTAGGGACTGTAGTGATATGACAAGGGGTGATGGATTAAAACTTAAACAAGGGAAGTTTAGATTGGATATAAGGAGAAAATTCTTTCTTGTTAGGGTGGTGAGACACTGGAATAGGTTGCCCAAAGAAGTTGTGAATGCTCCATCCCTGGCAGTGTTCAAGACCAGGTTGGACGAAGCCTTGGGTGATATGATTTAGCGTGAGGTGTCCCTGCCCGTGGCAGGGGGGTTGGAACTAGATGATCTTAAGGTCCTTTCCAACCCTAACGATTCTATGAATCTATGATTTTACTCAGTGAAGAAAATTTTTACTTGGTTTCCTGGCAATCTATTAACACTACCAATAGAGAGGTATATGTCTTTCTCCTTGGTACAAGAGCTTGAAGAGGGACCAGGCTCCTGAAGGGAGCATCCAGATTTGTACTGCACACAAAAAAATGTGTATTTTCTGCCAGATCAGTTGCTTGACAGAGCATGGGAAAAAGTATCCTTCTGCTATCACTTTGCTGTGTCCATAGAGAGAGAAAGAATTCTGCTGGCTGATGTCTGATTTACAATTTTGATGTGTCTTATTAAAATTACCTTAAAATATGTTGCCAATTTTAATAAGTTGAATGATACTTTGACAATAATATTTCTATGTTACCTGACGAGGAAACAAGGTTCCTAAAGGCTTTTGTTACTGCTGAATTCCCTCTGTGGCGTTTGAGAATGCATGGAGAGATAACATGATACAATACTCGTATTAACCTCTCCTTAAAGCTAGTTGTTTTCCTGGTAAAAACATTGCCTTACAAGAGAGGTGCTGTTCAGAAAAGGTCATCCATACTATGCATTCAAATAAGCAGAAGGTTTGAATATGAGGCATTTTAAATTTGCAATCATGCCCTAGCTGCTCCACTTGTTTTGCTGTATTTCTTGGAGCTCAGACCCAGGGGAGGGAATATCTTGTCAAAATGATTCCTGGGGTCCTCACCAGCATTATCATTCTGCACATTAGAAGCTGTCTGAAATTTGGAATTCCAAAGAATTTTGACAAAAATAGCTTTTAGGAAATTGATGAGGATAAATTTTCACACTTCCCTGGTTCTTTAAGTATATCTATAGCTGTTTGGTTTTTTGATTGTTAGATTTTTGTATATTAAGATGCATTACTGATATCTATGTGGGGTTTTTTTTAGGCCAAACTCACAACTGTGATCAACACTCAAAACCATGGTAGTCTCAAAGCACAATATATTCAGTTTCATATATTCAGTAGGAATCTACACACAGTTCTACTAGGACAAATTTTAATAGTAGGTCATTTTTGGACAAAACCACAAAACGATATCATATGTTTTATCTAATGAGTATTATGCTAAATGCATAAACAGTCTTAGAAGCAGGGACCAGAAATTAATATCTTCTTTCCACTAAGTGCCCTCACTGAAGGATCACCAGATCTTGTTCTTCCAAGCACTTCTTAATCCCATAAATCCTGAACTATTTCCAACGCAGTGTCAGAATTTCAAGAGGAACATGTAGGTCAGGGTATTGACCCAGCTACTGGAAATATAGATCTGTCACCAAGAGGAAATTGAACATGGGTGAGTGCTATAAAAAGGGATGGGGAAAAGCACTGTCACGTTCTCCTTCTCATATGATTTAAAAGAAATAATAATTCATATGTGCACCTCTGAATGGTTTTATCTCTCTCTCTGTCTTGAAGACAATAGTCAGGGCTGCAATGCTGAAGTGAATTTCCTAAACCCCAAAGGGGTTTTGAAACTAATCTAAATATCTTCACTGATTGCAGTGAAAGTTTAGTCTTTGTTCTATAGACAGGTTGTACCTATAAATATGAGACTTAAAGTTCTCAAGTATATAATTACTGCTCTCACCAAATCACAATGGATCATACAATGTTGCCTCTGGACCGCAGTGGCCAGAGCATACTTTTTCCCCTTTTGCTCCTATCTCCTTGTTCTGTAGTAAAGGACTTGCCATGTAAAGACTTTAACTCGGGAAAGAAATTGGTTTTTGGCTTTGAATACAGGGGTTTTGTCTACGTAAAGTATATGTGTGTCATACTTTGGTGTCTGTTAGATCCTTTCTCTTAATTTTCTTGGTGATGTGAATCTTCTAATCTGATTTTAATGACAAGATTGGCAGCCTACAACGTACAAGTGCTTTATACCAACATTTATTACACTCTTTTGCTCTTCAGGTATTTTAGTTGCTCTTCTAATTTAGCACATGCTGCTTTGCCTTGTGAAAATTTTTTGCCTGAAACCTACCTCTTTTCTTTACTTGTATGTCTTAGTTTGTATCCTGGTCTATTCTCTTCACTCTCTCATTTTTTTTTCCAACTCTTTAAAAATATTCATTATTTAATATTTAAAAAATATTAAAAATTTTCACCCATTCTTCCATGTCAAGAGATTAAACAACACCTAGTAATACAGACTTGGTGTCTTCACTTCTTACATTCTTGATTGCTTCATTTTCTGCCATATTGAAGGAATGACAACTTGGCCTACAATTGTAGTTGTTTGAGGAACTTTACTCTTTATTAGCTATCCCTGGAGTGGTGCTCATCTCTGAGATCAGTTTTGCAGCATTTTCTTATTATTCCTGTTGTAGTATTCTACAAGCTCCCCGCAGAAAAAACAGGATAAGTTTTTCTGGAAAATGTTATCCACTGAATGTTGGTATCCATCTTTAGACTTGGCCTCAAAATGAAGATCAGGAAGAAAGCTTAGTTCTTGCTTTGAGCCTGCCCACTATATCCGTGGTAAAGCAAATGACAGCTGGCTGAGAAGACATCCCAGATATCTGACATCTGAGAAAATTTGTAGTAATCTGGGAAGTGTCTGGGTGGAGACTCACAGGGAAGCAGACGGCTCCCAGAAGAGTAGATACAAGAGTGCTGCTGTCTTGTAACATCCTAACAAATAATACTTTTATGGGTATAGCGTCCCTTCTGGAAATAAAAACCATTCAGTAGTTAATTACTGTAATCAATGTAGAATTGTAAGGAGCAGAACTGCAGGAGGAGAATACATCGATCCTTGGTGTTAGCCTAGTATTACCCTGCAAAATATTTGTCAGGTTTTTAATAATTATACCTGTACAATTCATAAGGAGTAACATTTTCATGACAGATTTTATCTTATCCTTCCCCATGTTAATAGCAGTGAGTACATTAATATTAATAGAGAACTGGGCTTTTTCTACAGCAACTGATGTTAATCATGGCTATTTGTCTAGAGATTATAGTAGATAATCAGAAAAATGCTTGTGAAGCATCTTCTGATATTACTCAAACTTTTGTTCAGTAGATTTTATTACCTCCATTCACAGAAGCTACCAAATAAATTATGTTCATGGTTTTAAGAACATAATGATGCTGGATGTTAATTGATGCCTATTGTAGAAACTTGTATATTTTCTTGATAAAGTAGCCAAAGAGATGGAGTAAATACTCAATTGTGAAGTGATCAAATAAATAATTTGTTTTTTTTTAATAGCAATTTTTATGAACTACAAATTAACAGTGTGAAAAGTTCAGCAAATAAATCTTTGGGAATAATAAAGAGGTGCTATTCTGTAATACTGTTAATGATCTGATAAGAAAAATATACATTTTTAACAGTCATAATTGGGTACAGTAGATCAAAACAAGCTAGGGTAAGGAAAATGCATCATAGGCACCAGTCAACATTTTTAATAGCACATTTCATCTTGTCTTCTAAAGTAAAAAGCTGAGGTCAATTTTGTCAATATCTCACTGTTTAGGAAAATCCCAAGATGTTCAGCAGAGCAGCTCTAATGCCATTTTCTCTGCAGCTCCCAGGATCTGGGATAAGAATCTGGGTTGGTATATTTTCCATTCAGCATTTCTTATTGTTCTTTTTTTCTGGTTTTGGATTATTTTCTTTTCCAAAGAGGTATCTCCCCTATTTGTTGTGATTATGCGTCTCTTTAAGACCATGATTTCCACAAAACATCCACTTAAAGAAATAAAATTAAAAGATATGAAGATGTCAGCTGAAAAGGAAGGTATTTGGGGCATTAATTTCAGTGGATTAATTGCCTGAGTGACTGAATGATTTGGAAACAGACCATTTCTCAGTAGTGTCCAAAAAAGAATCTATCTCATCATATAAACAGTTTTTAAAAAATAATTTTTTTTTTTTTGGAAGTAGATTAATAGTTGCCCAACTTGCAAGCTGTTTTACTAGCCAAGAAAATGAACAATGGAAAATCCAAGAACATTCTGTGGTTAAGATACAGACTTGTCATTTATGTATATGTATTCATATATCACATATAAAAATTTGAAGGTTTGGTGTTTTTTTTTCCCTTTAGATACCAGGAATAGGAGAGAAAATTAAAAGCAAAGACATGGTTCCTTGGTGACAGACTCTCCACTGTTGTCTCACCTTAAACATGGTGTCACTGACACAGTTTGAAAAGCCATTTAGGCCTGACTCTGACTCAGATGGTGGCAGAGATGTGAATTTCCTTTTTCTTCAAGCTCGTAGAAGGATCATGCTGCATTTTCTATGATATATTCATTCTTTCTTCCAGGAATGAAAACTGATTGACATTCAAAACAAAGCAGATAAAGATGATGCAACTAGAATTCCTTTTATAATATTTAGGATTCAGTATTGAAATTGATAAAGAAAAAAAACACAAACAATTGTTCTTTCTGTGTCTTTCAAGGAAAAGCTCAGTGACAGGATTTAGAAAATCTTTGCCTAGTTGTTCTAACTCAGAAATTTGTTATTCATGAAGACTAAGCAAAGCATGATCCCAAAACATATTCTGCTGTTGGTTGACTCCTGTCTGACTACAGTTAAAATAACTGTAAGCTGAAGATAAAGATGTACCTTCTTGGTGGCAAAAAGGTATATTTACACTTGTGTGGCTAGTCCTTGCTTCATGAATTACACAAATTCAGTTCTCCAGTTACTTCAAGCTTTGATGTGTTTATGCTAAAGTGATGATAGAAATAGAAGTCTCCTGCTCTCTCATGCTGCCTCATGCTGCAGTCTTATGGAAATATCGTGTGCTCCTTTTTATTCTACTTTGAATTGCTATATAATTAAAAAATCGATTTTTTATTAAGAATTCAGCATTAAATCAAATCTCCTGCTGCTGAAAGTCATGTTTAAGTTCTGTGACTTTCACTGAAACAGATTTAAGCCACTGAGTGCTTTGGGAAAATCACTTATAAATCTATTAAACACATTATTATACTGACCCAGTTTACACCCCAAAAATGCAGTAGTAACTTTTCCACTCTAAATTTTTCCATAACAATTAAGACAATTCATATATTTTGAGGATCTACCCATGTATTGTAATTTTAGTGCAATTTAACATACATTTACTGTTGAAGAGCTTTCTACAGCTATTTCTCATTGCTGTTTCCTGTTAAGGAACAACTAACTTTTTTTTTATTTTTTTTTTCTGATTTGTTGACTGTCAAAATAAATAGATGGACAGATCAACTGCAGTTAGCATGTTATACTGTCATGCTTAGAAGTATAGCAGAAAACCTTTGTATCATTTCCTGTGCAGAATCACATCACAAAAAGCTGGAAAAAATATCAAGAAAACTGCTGTGGAGCAGCTCTAACTACTTTTGCACCTCAGCCAGCCTGTGTTCAGAGCTGGGCACTTTTTGGATTATCTGGGCGGCTTTGCCCTGTGATCTTACCATGATGTATATATATCTGTGTTTCTGTAAGTGGTGCTTACTTCTAAGAGTAAGGTTTGCATCTGGAGTCCCTTCAATGTATCCTTTCCCAGATGTTCCAGTTATTCATGTATCCTGAGGTTCTTGCCTCGCAGTCTGGTCTCTCTTGCTTACCAGCTGAGTTTTATATGTGCCTCTCTTAAGAGCAAGTGTAAGTACTTGTGCCAAGATACTTGCTTCCTAGTGTGAGTGGAGAACTTGCACTCTCAGCTTCTAGTTAAGTGAGGCATGATCTTTCTCTGTGTGAGGTATAACTGCTGCCCCTGGATGACAGCTTAAAAATACAGGACAAAGAGAAAGGATGCATCACATGAAGAAGCCTCAGCCTTGCTTTGCTCTTCCTTTTCCCCTACCGTCGTCTTCCTCCCATCTGACTTTGGGTTTTACACTGTTTGCGCTAATGGTGCATGGACACACACAGAGACACACACAGATATCTCTCAAGATGTGAACAAAGATGATTGGAAAAACACAGTGGAGGAAGAGCACAATGGAGGACATTGTACATGGAATTTGTGAAATATTTCAGGCTTTAAATTATAGGAGTAAGCTCAAAGTTTACAGTTTTAAAATGCTGGCATCCAGTACTTACAGAGGTGGTTTGAATATAGGAACTAAAAGAATGCAAATAAATACACTGCCTATATTCTATAAAGTGTCGGGTAATTGTATACTTTATATGACATACTGTTTTAAGATCTGCAGTCTAGCAATGTAATACTGTGATTAGAAACATATGGGTTTTAATACAGGAAGAAAATAAGATGTTAATGGTATGAATTGTATTCCTTATGACAGTTTTAACTCCTGAGCAAAGATTGTAAGATATTTACTGTCTGGTTGAACAAATGAATAATTCAAGGTATCTTATGACAATATGTTTTTTTACAGCAGGTATTTTAAAAAAATCTCACAGGCTAGATACTTTTTAAATATGGTTCGAATCTTTAAATAGGTTAAAAAAAAATGGTGCTGATTTCAAGACAACATTTACCAGATTTGAAAGATTATACATACAACAAACAGAAAGCAGAAGAAAAAATACGTTCTGTGTATTGAATTCTGTGAATTGAATCCTTCCATTTAACTTCATCTGCAGACTCCTTGAAACAACTGCAGTGTTGTGTCTTGAAAACCTGTTTAAAGCCTAAGGGATAAAAGCAAACCCTAGCTGGAAATGGAACAGAGAAAGTAACAAGACACTCAAAAAAAAAAAACAAACCCAACACAAAAAACCAACCCCCAAAACAAAAGTGCAAAGCTTTGTTCAACATCCCCCGCCATTATTTTTATGCTTTTCCACCTAATCTAGTGGTATCTGTGGCTATCTGCTGAAATAACTGTACTTACCAACTGTAAGGAAATAACTCCCTCTCCTTAGTAAAGTGTATGACAAATTATGGATTGTGGTACTCATACAGCCACACTTAAGCTTTTATAAAGATGTCCCAAAGCAGTGGTAAGATATTTTTCAAGCATGAGATGAGTTTGAAACTGTGACTGCTCTCAATGCAAGGACTTTTAATGGATCACATAACAGCTGGAGTCTTATAGAAGACATGCATAACAGAAATGTGACGTTTGATGAACATTTTCTAATGTGGATTGAGTAACTTGAATTACTGATATAATTATCTGCACAAAGAGCCCATATAGCTACAGTAACCCTGTCAAGGGGGCTCCATCTTGTCTTTAATGTGCCAATAATATTTAGTACTTTACTGTTATGATGCACTTTCTAAACAGTAAGTAATTAATCCTTACAACATGCTTGTGAAATGGATGAGTGAATCTTGAGCTTGATTGTAGTTGTGGATTTCATGTTACCCACAGAGGTCAGCACAAGTCACAATTTCCCTGGACCACAGTGGGAGGATGGGAAGCTTCACAGGGCTGAAACTATAGAACAGCTTTGGTAGATCTGGTGAATTTAAAATGCCTGCTTTCAATTATCTGTGATCAAACAACCAGTGTAGCTGGCATTGCATAAATAACAACTCCAAGCTCTAAAACTCAGGGAAGTTAAGCGTTAAGTAGGAAATGAAAAGTCAGACTTTTAAAAGAGAAATGAGAGGAATACAGAGGAAAAAGAAATTCTTATACAAACTTTGGCAAGTGCAAAATGTCATTACAGTCATCTTGACAAAATGATTAAAATACAGATTGTTGCCACAGGTTTACCATTTTTTATATCAGGATGCAGGATGAAAAAGCCAGTACAAGTTTGGGTTCTTGGTTTGGACTAGTGGTAAAAGGGATGGAGAGTCTTTTTATAGCATGTGACAGAATGACAGGAGAAATAAAGAAACCTTTCAAGACCCTAAGTAGGCTGCTAGGGCTCAGGTACAATAATTCCAGGTAAAGCCTCACATGGCTGTTCGTCCATGTAAAGGCTGCTCTCCCATTCACCTCATATCCTCCAAGTGGTTGTAAAACAGAAGTCTGTTTTGGGAGTCATGTGGGAATGGTTCATGAATTGCCTTCTAGTCTAAAAAATAATTTTTAATTTCTCACCTAATGATAATGTGGGTTGGGGAGGGCTTTGTTTCTTGGATTTATTTTTTTTTTCCCTGCAGATAAGGTTTGAGTTAGGCAGATAGGGAGGGTAGCTTACACAGCAGTAAGAAAAGCTACTCAACTATATAAAAAACAAAAACATACGTTTGGATATTTTGGACAATACTGTCCCAAAGCCTTAAACAATACAATTTCTTCTCATTTCAGTCTAATGAACAGCATTATGATGAAGCAAGGAAATGAGAGCTCTTGCAGAGAAGTGGGAATCAACTGAAGAAGCAATTAAAAACTGACAGAAACTCTAAGTCAGGAGAAAACAATTCTGGAAAGATGACATGTGGCTGAATTATTGTTGGTAGTTCCTCAGGGATTTGCCCTGGAGAAGCTATGGTCTAATATACTATACACTGCATCTGCTGTGAGGGACAATACCATAAAAAGCCCAAAAGATGTTTTAAATAAATAAAATTCTCTCGACCTATAAGTCAAGAAGAAAGTTCTCTTGAGGTCTGTTTTGAATCACCTCTACAGGAGACCCAGATCATAAGAAAACGGAGATCATTTATCCTGCTTACTGGAAGAACCTCAGACCAGAGAAGAAATAAATCCATCCCATAGGTAGAGTAGCACAGGTGGTAGATTAAGAAGAGCCATTGCTTACACACAGAAAAGATAAATGGGGATCCAGATTTTCTTCAGTTTCCAGTGAAAAATCTATTTAATGAGCAAACCTCACATATTTACTCGTTCTTTCCTCTGGGGAGAGTGCGTGTGTACGTATGTCTTATTTTCCCAGTGGAAAACACAGAAAAGAAAATTACAGAAATAAATGGAGTACAACTCCCTAATCTATCAGTGCTACATTATTTGAAAACCTAGATTTAAAGATTAGGTTGATAAAGAATAGTTTTCCACCAGTAAAGATTAAATATTCAATACATAAAAAGATAAATACTTTCATATTTTAATAATAACTTTGTTTTAATATTTTAATACACTACTGGTGTAGAAAGCACATATATGACATCCTTCTACAAGTAGAGATAAAAATAAATAATTGAAATAATGATTCAATACCCAACTAGGCTATGTCTTTGTATGTTTTTAATGGGTCACTCTTTGAAATTATTCATTCCGCAACTACTTTATAGCTCCACTTGGGAATATAACCAAAGTTGTTCTCTCATAATGGAAGGAAGAATGTGAATATTCTTAAAATGTAAAAGATAAGTATATACAGATCACACTGCACAATGAGATAGCTGAAGGCTAATAATCCAAACCATTATTTTCAAATGTATTTATGTTGCATATTTATGAAATTGTTGCTGCCTGTTTGGTATTCAAAATGAGCAGCTTTATTTAAAAAAAATACTGTAGATAATTATTCAGACAGTGGAACATAAATCCAGGTAAATTAATGTTCCTTTTGGGAGATGATAGATAGTGTCTTATGGTATGAATTTTGTGACATTTAGGTGATTTGAATTAGCTACAAACAGTTTGTTTCTGTGAACAGAGGGACCTCAAACTGCTTCCCTCTAATTATTTTGTCTTCTTGTCTCATTTTTGTTTCCTACTTAGTTTGTGATAAAGTGCTACCATGGAAGAGAGAAAAAGAAAGAACAGTGTTTTCTACCTTTTGTGTTTAGAAAGCTTTGGTGAAAGAGAAAAGAGGAAACTTATTTGTAGCAAATGGTATGAATCTATAGACATTAACTCATAAATGTTTTATAATAAACCTTGTTCTTGGATATTCATATTTTTTATTTTGAAAAGAAAAAATATACGGGCTGAAAGCTTCCATTCTTTGTCTCTGCCAGGAGTGAAGAAAATAACAGGTAAGCATTTTTGTTAACATAAAAGTATCTGAAGAGAGTATATAATGCTTTCAACATATGTTGGAGGTAGAAA
Source organism: Pezoporus occidentalis (assembly GCF_034315485.1). NCBI lineage: Eukaryota > Metazoa > Chordata > Aves > Psittaciformes > Psittacidae > Pezoporus > Pezoporus occidentalis. The sequence continues at coordinate 2,072,431 of NW_026916062.1, forward strand.
TGAAAATGCTCTGGTTTTCTGAGCTTAGTCATGTACAAGTATTTGCACAAGTCTTTTCAAGCCTGTGACTCAATGAGAAACGGATTACTTTGCTTTTGGGAAATCAGAGTGAGCACCCCTGGGGAGAACATGCACTCTTGCGTTCAGCATTTAAACTGAATGGTTTAAACTGCTCTTCCAGGACTGGGGCAATTGGAGCTAAGAGGGCGCTGTTGAACCATTGTGCATCCCTGGCCCTGTAATGCACCATCTCTTAGTGAGTTTTCTTGGATTTCTCTTTTGAATTTCTGTCCCTGACTGGATCAAAATGGTTTGAGTGACTTAGGATCACACACTGGTACACTTAAAAAACACATGAAATGGGTGAGATCATAGAATCACGGACTCAGCTAGGAGGTTGAAAAGGACCTTCAATCATCAAGTCCAACCATTACCCTAGAACTGGCAAGACCACCACTAAAGCATATCACTGAGGGCCTCATCTACACAGTTTTTGAACACTTCCAGGGATGGTGATGCCACCACTTCCCTGGGCAGCCTGTTCCAATGCCTGATTATCCTCTCTGTGAAGAAATTTTTCCTAATACCCAATCTAAACCTCCACTGGTGCAGCTTGAGGCTGTTACCTCTTGTCCTATTGCTTGTTAACTGGGAGAAGAGACTAATCCCCACCTCACTACAACCTCCTTTCAGGTAGTTGTAGAGATCCTTTGCAGAAGTTGGCTGCAATGCAGGAGTCATACTTGTTTACCCTGAGAGGTTCATTATAACATTTAAATAAAGCTAAAAAAGGTCAACTAATGCTATAATTTAATTGAAGTTAAAAAAATGAGAAGCATCAAATCATGGGACATTTACGTCGTTGTTGACATGAATCTCTCCCATGCATAATTACGCACAACACTCGATAAAACTTTCCATCTATGTTTTAAAAGGGTAAAGGAAAGAAATTAATTCTCAAAATATGCAATATTCTAGGCCACTCCATGATACACAAGAAGGGATGAAACCTCTCTTTTATTTCAACAAATAATGAATTTGAAGGGAGGAACATTCATAAAAAAGCAGAAGTATTTTTAAAGTGTGAATTTCCATAGCCAAGGATAAAGCACATGTAATTTGTGTTCTATTGAGAAAGTGAAAAGGGGTGAAAAAACAACTGTAACTACTGTGCACACCTATTATATTTTGTTAATGTTTTCTCCCATTTCAGAATGTGCTCTCAAAGGTTTTACTTTGAAGGGCCAGGAACACTTTAGGAAAAAAAAAATATTTTCTCCAGCTTAAAAAAAAAAGGAGATGTAGCCTCCTTTCACTTGTCATGACGAAACACTGCATGAAGATCTTGAATGATCTTTGAACACAAAGTATATTCATGTCAAAATCTGAAGACAATGGGCAAAATGATCTGGGTGAGGAATTAGGGCATAAATCTACAGGGATTTGCTAGCCTGAGGGAGAGAAATTGCACTGAATGTTTTGATTGTTTTGGTTTTTAGCTTCACTAATGGAAGAGTTTCAAGAGAAAGAGAGGAGAAGACACTGTGCTACAACACTGGCTTGCCTTTCATTAGAGGAGGGTAAAGGCATATTCTGACTACCAGGAGAAATAATTAAAAGAATTCTATATACTCAGAGGTCACGGGATCAGACTTTGATATGATCCCAAATGCATTCACTGTGCTAGCTGTTAGACATCTCTTTTAAAGGAAACTATATGAATTCTATAGCTGGTGATGACACATGGATGACACTCATTGTTCTCTTAATTATTATTGTTGTCTTACTTGAAGCATTATTTATTTTATACATTTTCTTTTAAAAAAAGGCAGAAAAAGAACTAAGTATAGCCAATAGGAAACTTTATGTTCCTTTTGAAGACTTTGGCAGCTTTCTAAAGCCTTATTAGGAATCAGAGTGAAGGAAAAAGGTGGGGTTATTTTAATTTGATTTTCTTTTCCCTTGACCCTTTTACTTTATAGATTTGAGTGCTTTCATGAGGAAATACATTTCATTTAATCTAGGCATAAGGATGCTTAATTATATTGGAGGAGCTTTTAATTATGTCATTGCCAATAATGGTGGAAGTTCTTTTTGTCTGAGACGAATCAAAGGTAAAAGATTACTCAAAACTTTGCAATTAGATTGAAATAGTTTTGTGCTCTGGTGATTTCACACCAAGCAAATAGCACTTGAAGAATTGATGGTCTCACTTGATAATTTTTTAAGGTCTGAAAGTTTCCTTTATACCAGGTGGACTTTTATTACTTCTGCTTGTTAATTTCTGATAGTACCCACTGTGTTCTTGTACAAACTTAGAAGGAAGGCAAACACATAAATATTAACCAGACCAAACCACTGAAATTGTACAATGCTTTTCCCAAAAAGCAGCTGAAAAAAAAAATGTTCATTCAGATAATTTATATTTTAATCTAGCCTTAATCACGTTTTCAGATGGCCCAAAATGAAGGCTGGTTTGTTTTAGCTGGGATGGAGCTAATTTTCCTCATAGTAGCTGGCATGGGGCTATGTTCAGGGTTTGTGCTGGAACCAGTATTGATAACACAGGAATGTTTTAGTTACTGCTAGGCAGTGCTTACACAGAGTTAAGGCCTTTCCTCTTTTTCACCCCACCAGCAAGTAGGCTGGGGGTGCACAAGGAGTTGGAAGGGGACACAGCTGCAACAGCTGACCCCAACTGACCAAATGGATATCCCACACCGTATGACATAATGCTCAGCATATAAAAGTGCGGGAAGAAGGAAGTGGGAGGACATTCAGAGTGATGGCATTTGTCTTCCCCAGTAAATGTTACATGTGATGGAGCCCTGCTTTCCTGGGGATGGCTGAACACCTGCCTGCCAATGGGAAGAGGTGAATGAATTCCTCAATTTGCTTTGCATGTGTGCATGGCTTTTGCTTTACCTATTTACAAAATGCGCTTCAAGGAGATTTCATTTCCTTAGTATATTTGAATTCATATGTGCCATTTGATCTGCATAATTTTTAATGCATTTAGGAGACTAAATAAGTTTTAATATGTTTCAATAATTCTTTTTCTTAATTAATAAAAGAGTATATGCAAATTAAATCAATCTGAGGTTCAAACATAATACATATTTCACAGTTTTCTACAGCCTGTTCTGCTTTTATTACACAAAGAAAATATTATTCTCAGTCTCTTTTGAGATAGAGGTAGACATCATAAATTCACAAAGTTTAAAAATCCCTAGGCTTTACAGTTCTAAGGGGACTATAGGATTCCTGATGCATTCATAGTTCTTGTCCAAATCCATTTTACATGATATTCCTCACAAAAAAAGTTCATCTCAGTTCTGTTCTCAGGTTTTGGTCCTCCACTAACTATGTGGCTGTCTGTAAATTCAACATTTTTTCATGATAAAGTGGATTAATTAGGCTAAAGCTATATTTTTCCTCACTGAATTAAAATGTGATGCTGAGAATTTGAGCACTTGTGTATTTCTGGCTGTAGTCCCTTTCAATTTTCCATATCTGTGATTTTGTGTTTTTATGTCAAAGTTACATTTATGAGCAATTACTTTATCGGTGCTTCAATTTACTTTTCAATTAATTCACTATATCAAAAGAGAATAGTTTACACAAAACCAGATTGTGTTCTGATTCTAAGACTGTAGCATAAACAGTCTTTGCATATTGTTAAAAAACCCTGTAAGTAATACTCTGACCTTGGCAGATTTTTTCTCTCTGTTATTTTGGAAGGATTTGTATCTTTCAGATCTTGGCTGGCTTGGCCACTAAGGAGACCTAAATTAATGGCAAAATAGTTGCTAACAGCTGAAAAAGGTCTTTCAAAGTGTGACAATTGGTGACAATCTGCAGGACAAATATATATAGCCTGCACGATGCAGTGATCATTTTGGGTACACGTCTCATTGTTTTCACCTGTGAGGCATGAACAGAATAAAATCTCTCCTATGAAATGGAAGTAGTTCCCATGGGGAAATGGGATTTAAATATTCCTGTTACTCAATTTACAATAATATTCCCTAAATGAGCTGGTTAATTAGCTCTGTGTGTGTGTGTGTATATGTGCATATACTGTAACATATATATTTAGAAAAATAGAATCATAATTTAGATAAATTGTCTAGACCTGATTTTTTTGCATGATATTTTTTTTACCTGAGTTATAAGCATAAGAAGAAAGCCTCTGGTAATTTTTGTGACTTACAAAGTCTCAGACATGAAATCACAGATTTAATTTAGATGTACAAGGTAAGAGAGTTTCAGAAAAACAGAAAGAGATTTTTTCTTGAGATTCAGGGGTAGTTTTTACTGAAAGATGAAGGTCCTTTAAGCTAAATTCTGTAGCAAGAAAAGTTTCATTAATTTTTACCTCATTTGGAGGTGCTGGGTTTGACTATTTGATGTAGCTTTTGAATACTTAATTCAACATATCCATGAAATATAGGATACTCCTTAAAGAGAAGGGTGAATGGCAATCCTTCTCAATACTGGTAGAGAGATGCACAAAAGGACTCCAAAGTGTTCTTAAAATCTCATATTAGCAGTACAGCTGGTACAAAAGAAGGTGAAAATATCCTACAGGAAAAGTTTAATGTCTTGTAGGCTTGAATTATACAAATGGAGTTATCACAATTAAAAGGTCATACATTCAATGACTGATATGAATTTCTGCTGTAAAATAGTGGCTAGACAGCAGAAAATGTCAGAGGAACATTACAAAATGACTGTAACTGATTTGTCAGCAGGACTATGACCTATTAGGATGTAAAGGCTGTGAAAAAGGCAGAAGTATCTGAAGGATAGAGCAGATGAGGTATTTTGTCTCATTCTAAATACATAGTGTTTTCTGTGGCATATCATACAATAGTAAGGTATCTTATAAAGTGGTGGAGAGAGCTTATTGAGAAGATCTTAAGAAAAACTGGTCATGTCAGTTAAGGAAAGATGGAACTCATAATGAAACAGTGCTAAAAAACACCTAGAATGTTGCTCTGTGGCACATAAAGACCAAGCTAAAAAGGCCCAATTAGCTTAGCTTGGTAAAATAAAAACTGAGAAAGTGTATGAGCCTCCTCTTCAATCAGCATATCAGGAACCAACTTTAGGAAGAGTAAGGTAGAAAATGACACTGGCAGAAGAGCACAAGACCTAAAAAAGGACTGTGGGACACGGTATTTGTAAGTTAAAAGGTTTCTGATTTTCAGGGCAGTGAGGTTCTGAAATGATTTATTAATAAGAAATAGCAGGTCCCGAAAAGCAACCTGTTTTATAAATGATGGCATAAAATATGCTTGCTGGGGTCTAGTCTGACAGCTCTGAAAAGAGACCTCTGTATTACATGAGCTCAGTTTTGGGATAAAGTCAAGAAGATCAGAGGTCTCCATGGCAGGTTCCCTTTCCCAGTGTTAATGACTGTCTGCTGCGAGCATGAAGAACTTATTCAAGGAGCCCTGTGCCCACAGCTGTCTGGTCTTAGAGCTAAGAGGCATTTCAAGTCTTGAAGACAGTATTTTGGGAAAGTAGACCCTGTGAAGAAAACAAAACGTGGGCTCCAGGTTTAACTGCATGTATTTCAGATGATGAAAATGATGATATGACATGCTCACTGGTGTGGGATATCAGGATTTACTGATTATGGACTATTCCCCTCCCCCTCCCACACCTAAGATCTGTGATCTTTTTTTGATTTATTCACACAGAATATTCTAGCTTGCAATGCAATTGTCAGGTTGCTGTTAGGTACCGTTAAGGACAACAATTCTGAATTAGAAAATTCCCATATCTCACCAGCAATTGACAGAATTCTCATGAGGTCAGAGACAAGCAATGTTATTCTGTTACCTCTTCACTCTATGTATCAAATCAAAGACAGGAGATGACTCAGCTAAATATGGAAATTTTTAATACTGAATAAATATCCTAATAAATTACCTGCCAGAAACAATTTAAGAAAAATTTATTGCACTCTACACTTCTGTAGTAAACACTGTAATGAGATCCCTGTACAGGACAAATATATAGAACTGCCTTACTTTAGAAACACACTTGCTAATTCCTTCCTCAATAGCAGTTATAGCGTAACTGTTCATGTATAATGGATAGCTTTGCAACTGAAACTCATGTGTCTGTGTATGTGAGACAATAGCTTTGAGGAGACTGTTAAATGATAGACGAGATCTATAATCATCATAAATAAAACAAAAATTAGTAATGTATTTAGTAAGTTTTAATGCTTATTTTGATTCCATTTTTTTTAATCAGAAAAAAAATATTATACTTCTCTTTCCCATTAAATAGCTTGAGTAAAGAATATACTTCTATGCCTTTCTTTACCTTCATAGTTCATTGTGCAAAATAGGATATTTCACAGAAAGAAAAAAACCTGATACTGCCAAAAGCTTTTTAACTATTCTGGCTTGTACCTGAGTGACTGCTTTTATCCCTTTGCTGTCAATGCATTTTTAATGTTTTTAAATTGCCTTGTTCTTCCTGACTTAGGCTGAAATTCTGCTGGCACCATCTCCAAAGGGCTGCCAAATAGTGGTTAATTTACCACTGCTGATTTCCCTGTGGAAGAGACAGGTATTCCCAATCTAACTTACTGCACATAAGAGCAAAAGGGCAGGATAATCAGGAAACTGGGCAGTTACAACAAAGAGTAAAGTAAGGAAATAGATATTTCTGATGTGAGATGCAACAATTTTCTGCCAGAAACACAGATACTATATTTCCATCTCCTCAGTCTATCTCCATCCTGTTTCCAAAGGACAAGAGCATTAACAGTATGTCAGCAACGTTTCATATCTGTGACAATACCTGTTCATTAGCTATATACAGTCACAAAACAGCTGGTCATAACTGATTCTAAATCTCTGTAATTTAAAATATCAGAGATAATTCTCCAGTCTTCCTCTGTGATGATGATGATGCCAGAAAATTATTTCTTAGAGCTTAAGGCTGAAAGGGGACAGAGGTCTAATTATATCTCATATGACACAAGATGCTAAATTTCATTCAGATAGCCAGTTAGGAGCCTAAATATTTCAGTTAGAGTAAGCAATTTCATGAGACTGAACTGTGAATCACAAACAGGAGATAAGAACTGAAGATCTCTTCACAATGTGATTAGGTAAGGTACATACAACTGATCAGAAGAAGAAAATCATACCCTACTATAAATCATATTCTACACTGAAACAGGGTATTTCATTGTAGAAAAAAAACAAACAAAAAAAAACCAACAAAAAACATGACAACTAATAGGAATCCAATTATGCAAAATAAGGTTAGCTGAGCAACTAACCCTAACTAAGGAAACCTTAACCTTAACTAAGGGAAGAGTCTTTTCTCCTGCCTTACTTCATAAAGACTCATGTCCTTACAGAATTTTCCCTGAAATTCCTGATGATCTATAGGTTCTTTCAGCCCTCATTGATTCTTATGCGTTCTGTGTGCTTCTGGTAGTTCAAATCAGGTGTGGTGGGTTGACTGAGCCACCAGCCAAACACCATTCCAACCACTCACAGCATTACAGACTGACTGAAGTTGAAGGAGACCTCAGATCACCTGGTCCAATCCCACTGCTCAAGCAGAGCCACCTAGACCTTTGCTCAGGACCCTGTCCAGGGGAGGGAGGGAGACTCCACAGCCTCTGGGCAAACTGTACCAGTGCTCTATCACCCTCGCTATTAAAAAGCACTTAGTAGATCCCGAGAAAACTTACAAAAACAAATCCCTCCTCACAACTCTTGCTTTGCATCCTGACCTTTGCTTCCCTGACCTCAAGATCAAATCAGCTTACTAAAGTGGCTATTCTACTGGCATTTATGCTAGATTAGATATGACTGGGGAAACTCCCAAATGAAAAAAAACAAGTCCATTCTTACCTATTGTTTCTGGAAGCTTAAAAATTTCTGACACAACACAGCTTCTAGAATTAGGGAATTGCTTGCAGTAGCAAGTATAGGGAAATATCATTAGCTGAGCAACCACAACCTTATTTCTTGGTATTTTTCTCATGATTCAATTTTTCACTTTTCACCTAAATGCTGATGGCTAGGGACAAGCCTAGCCAAGTCTTACCAAGAAATGGATGCAGAATAAAGCATCAGCCCCATACTGTTGCTGTATTTTTTTGTTTGTTTTTTTTTTCCATCCATTTTTATTCTTCTAAAGTCCTTTCTGCTAAGTTCAATTACATTTTTATTTACAAAGTACTGTGACATGTCACTCATAGCAAGTGTACTTGTGATTCTCATCTAAAAAGTGTGTTTCTGATTGCACTTTAAAATGGATTGCTGTTCTAATGGCACAATTTATATAAGAAAAATTCAGCAGCACACATTAAGACAGGTCTTTAAAGTAAACTGAACCTATGCTTGGTTCAGAAATTCAGAGCTCATTATGGCCTTCTTGTGTATTAAAATCTGGTGGTTGGTCATTTAATGGAATATTTTCCAGAACCTGACCGAATTGATGAAATATCTTAAGGTCCTTTCCAACCCTAACTATTCTATGATTCTATGATTCTATGATCATCTCACTTGTGACTGGCTTATCTTCCAGACCTGGCTTACAAATTATAGAATTTTTGATGCAGGAAACCTAAATGAAGAAGATTCAACTATGAATTTTATGTTATGATTAACGGTCATGGTTTAAGCCCAGGCCGTAAGTCAGCCACACAGCCTTCTCGCTCACTCCCCACCTCTTTCTCCCATATACCGATACCTAGCCTGACCCAGCAGTGATCTAGCCCTTCTGGGTAACTGCCCCCAGTTTTACATCCTGGGCATGATGTGCTGTGGTATGGAATACCTCTTTGGTTAGTTTGAGTCAGGTATCCTGTTGCTGCTTCCTCCCAGCTTCCCCTTCTCCCTGGCAGAAAGTCCATGGTCAGAGTAAACATTACTGAGCAGCAACTAAAAACATCGGTGTTGTCGGTGCTTGTCCTGGGTTCAGCAGTAGCAGTCATTTTTTCCCTTCTTGGTAGCTGGTGCAGTGCAATGTTTTGACTTTCAGCTCGGGAACAGAGCTGATAACAAGCGATGTTTTGGTTTGGCCAAGGACTTTGTGAGCCTCATGCTCTGCCAGGGAGGAGGGGAAGCCAGGAGGAAGCAGAGACAGGACACCTGACCCAAACTGACCAAAGAGGTATTCCATACCACAGCATGTCATGCCCAGGATGTAACTGGGAGTGAGCCGGAAGGGCTGGGAGACTGAGGGGTTGGAGGAGGTATCGGTCGGAGCTTGGTTGGGCCTGGGGGGCAAGTTATCAGTCGGCTGGTGGTGAGGTGTTGTATTCTCTTCCCTTGTTATTTCCTTTATCATTATTATCATTGGTGGTAGCAGTAGTGATTTGTGTTATACCTTAGTTACTAAACTGTTCTTATCTCAACCCGTGGGAGTTGCATTCTTTTTGACTCTCCTCTCCGTCCCACTGGGAGCAGGGGGAGGGCAAGAAGTGGGGGGAAGTGAGTGAACGAGTTACCTGACTGGGTTTAAACCATGACAGTGCTGTTCTCAGGCCAAAAGTCAAAAACACAGCACTACACCAGCTACTAAGAAGGAGAAAAGTTACTGCTACTGCTGAACACAGGACATTAACGAAGAAAAGCTAGGCTTAATTAAATTCACTATGAGTTTTAATGGCATGAAAAAGTAGATCACTCCAATAAAAAAGGCTTGCATTTTGTGAAAAAGGCTTTCACTTGTTACAGGTGGAACTGAAAAAAAATTAGTGATCTTATAACTGAAGGCTGTACCACACAGCAGATGAAAAGGACAGATTATATTGATTTAAATTCTGGAATTCCAAAATTTTAGTAATTGCATATTCAAAACTAATTTATATATATTATTCATTTATATTTATGTGTAAAGTATTTTATTTTTCTATGCCTTTTAATTGTCTATAATAGCACCCACATAATATCTGCAGTAACGATCACTCTGGGGGCTAGTTTACATCCAAAACTACTAAATAGGGGAAGTTAATAAGGTAAGGCACATCTAGTTGAGATTCTGGGCATTGCTTTTGTTTCTTCTAGTTCATACATTTGAGATGTGTTACTTTTCTGGAGACCATATATATTTAAACCATTTTCCAAAGCTTGCTTTCAATTTTATGCCTATGACAGTTTAAAGCATGAGGTTAAACATTTGTCTCTAATGTTAGTCATGGACAAAAAAATATTTCTTATGACTAGTGGTAACTTGAAAGTGTCAGAACCTCGTGAAAGGAAAAATATCAACACTGAAGAGATAATAATTGTGTAGTTAGTAATGAATTGTTTTCAATTAACGTGTGAGGTAGTGTAAAAGTAACAGTGAAGGAAGCACTTAGAAATGAAAGCAGAGTGTTAGGTGATCGAGTTCATTCCTCAGTCCTTCAGTGTCTGTTCAGTGTAACACTGTCCTTTAACCAAAAAAACCTTTAAAGAAACTTTCTCATCATAAATAATTTCTACTCTGAAAAGCTCTGTCTGATGCTGTAGATTTGAGTGAAGTAAACATTCATCTCACTTGGTACAGTGACAAAAGACACATGAGTCAGACCTCTCCCTTTAATAATTCAAAGGTGTTCTCCTTTCTTTAGAAGCAGTTCCATTTGTTCTTTTTTTTGTATCCATCTCACAGGTGACCTTAAGGCTGTTTCCCTAAACACTGCAGCTTTTAATAGAAGGTTATTTAACTCTTTTCTAGCTGCTTCTGTGAATTACTCAGAAACAACCACTGTTACATGTAGAATGAAATACTATGTGTTTTCTGTATGGATTTTTTTTTTTTATTTAAGATGAATTCAGAATGGTAGTTGTTGAGATTATTACAGGTGCATTTGATTTATACTATTTGTTTTAATTATAGTCTGCATCAATTCCTACATGTAGATTCAGTAAGTACTACTTTCAGAAATCTCTGTCCTAGTGTAGGGGAACATAGTAAAAGTACATATGGGAGCATGATGTCCCTGCCCATAAAGAGGGATTTGTCTGGTTCTGGAATAAAAATAAAAGGCGTGTGACTAGGTGTCAATTTTTTTGTTTAGATCTATAAAGCTCCCAAAAAATCAAGGATTATTATATTTAATTGGGAAATAACATGGACATATAGTTCATCATAGCAATCAAGTAATGTCATAAGCTCACAGTTGCAGTCAAGTAGACTATGACATGCAACTAATATTTTATGACTACAATTTGCTTTCTCTGTGACAAATTTTAAGGTTTGGTTCACTGCCAAACATTCATCTTTACATGGTTACAACTGTATTTGTGGAATTGTGCTGTGACAATAACTCAAATCTGATATTGGTAAATCAATTTAAATATTAGTTTATCTAAATATCAGTTTACCTATTAATCCTAAATCCAGTAAGTTTTTGTTGTTTGGGTTTTTTTTGTCTTATCTTTTCTGGGTTTCGTTTGCTAGATTTTTTGTTTGTTTTTTTTTTTTGTTTTTGTTTTTGTTTAATATTGCTAGGTAAAAAAAGAAAATCCTTTTAGGCTTAAAGCAAGCTCAGTATACATCTAATAAAACAAAGTCATCCCAACCGTTGAGGTTTCCTTTTAGAACTTGTAAAAATTTTCATATACCTGAGAAATAAACTCTCTGCATTCACTTATGGGATACGGAATACAGGGTTGAGAATCTGGAGTCAAGTGCATATATTAACTGCTCCTCACATGAGGTTTTTTTTATGCTTGAGCTCCTGTTTTAATTTGGGTTTAGGGAAAGGTACAAAATCAATTAAGTAGCAGCATAATACACCCCTTACAGACAGGAGATAGTTTAGATACTTTCACATTGTATTTTCCTTGTACAGCAATTACTGGTAATAAACCTTGAGCTAAGTAAAACTGATAAAAACCATGGCAAAGTGATTTCTTCCCATAAGGAAATTACTTAAATCTCCTGTCTTATCTGTGAGCAACATAGAGGTAAAAATGGTATCTCTAGATATTCTGAAATTTCTTTTCATAATATAACTTTAATTTTTTTTTTTTGTCTTACAAGTTTGTCTTCTGGAACAAAAATCGCTATGCCAGAATATCACTTCATGTAGTAGTTGATGGGGAAATATTAGATCTGTATTTAGAATTCACTAGGAGATCCTTTCAAGATTCTTTAAAGTTTTAGAACTCAAATATTAGAGACCATCTTCTACAAAAGGACAAAACTTCAAAATCTACTACCAGATCATTAACATCAATAGACAAATTAGAGACACAAAGATTAAAACCCCCTTTTATTAGGCTATATTAACTGTTAGCATTGAGAAGCCACCAAGTGAAACAGTCTAACTAAAACTTTTCTCATTCTCTGAAGCAATTCTATATTTAAAAAATTAATCTGAAGGAGCATAGAAAGAGTCAGGTTAGACTTGTAAATGAACAGGCTTCTTTACTTTGTACTAAGGATATCATCTGTTATAAAATCACCTGAACTTTTTTACCGTTAGAATATGTTTAGGTAGCCCATTCTCCAGACTACAGCTGATTCCAGTTATCACACTTTAGTGTCATGATTTCTTACTAGTTTTCACCAAAGCAATTTTCACATTACATATTTAATTTACTTTGAAGCCTGACTGGGCTAATATAACATTTGGTATTTATGGTTAGAGGCTCCATCTCCCATTGATCTTATGAATTAATAATTTCAAGTCTTCTGCTTGCACTCAAATTCACATGGCAGGGTAAGAATGCTTTTTGAACCACAAATAACCCTATCATTGCTTGATTTTTTTTTACTGGATTGTATTCAGGGCTGATCTACCACTGCAGAATATCCCTAGGAACAGTGGTAAACTTTTTCCCCTCATTAGTCAGAGAATATGTACAGCTTCATTTCTGACAGTTGTATTACATAAAACATACTAACAGGCAATCCAACAACTGCCATAGCAGGACTGCCTGCCATTTCTCAAGAATACTAATATTTTTCGTATGTTCAGAAATCAGATTCCGTATGTATAGGAAGATCAGCAGCATAAAAGCTTTCAGTTATTGTCTGTCCAATGATTTTTCCACTCTATTTTTCTTCAAGAGATGATGACCCAGTAATAACTAGTGCATATGATAGACTTAATGGTGCAATTTATTGCTTTAAGGAGTTTTCTGTTGGAAGTAGAAGTTAAATAAAACATTTCTTGTAATTTCCCCTACAGTCATTGCAAGAAACAAGATGAATTCACGCAAACTGCTGTTGCCCGAACCAGCTCTCAGAAGCTGTCAGGTCCAGTGTCCCATCTCCTCTGCAGGGAGTTCCCATGGCAACGCCTTTAGCAGAAGCAAAAGGAATTATAGATAGTTATTTAATTTTATTTTTGTTTTGACTTTTCCCTTCTCCTCCTTTCTGTGCCAGTTCAGAAAAAGTGTTACTCTGTAATCTTTGGGGCACTAAGAATTGCCATTGTGCCGTCCAGATCCGTTTGCTCTGTTTGTTGTATTTGAAAAGCCTGTCCTAGTTCCCCTCTGCCTCTTGGGTGTCTGATTTGTAGCATCAAACAAGAAAAAGGTAAGGCAAGAGAGACTGTCAAGAGTGAAAGTTGCTGCGGGGGCAAGATGCTAGCCCAGAGCTGTTTTCAGTTCAGGCACTTGAAAAACACAGCATGTTTAGTTCTTTTTTAATTTGTCTGCAATTTTCCAAGAATCCTTGCTATAATCATTAAAAATAAGACATCGCACATGAGATGCAGCAGCTAGAACCATGTCTGCATAATACTGGCAGGCATTCAGATTTGTTGTCAAAGATTTTTGCTCTGATGAGGTTGATGGTTGCTCTGGCCACAGTCGGCATCCGATAAAGCCATAGTGGTATCTGTGATACCACTGTGTGAGAAAATTGCTGTGTGAGAAAACAATCTAGACCTAAGTGAATTTATCTGAGAATTTCACAAAAATATCATGAAATTGTCACTCAAGAAATAATTTTTTTCAGAATGCAGCTCTACTGCAAAGAAAAGTGCAGTGGCTGGCATATGACACATAACTAGCACAGTCTGTATTTTCAGTGACAGCATAAATGATAGGTGACCTTGAACAAATGCAAAGTAGATTGCTCATGGTGGGCCTGTTGCCAGCCATGGTGAAGTCACTCTGGGCTTTGAGCAAAGCCTGGGAAGAATGCGTGCACAGCCCAGATGTAAATGAAAGGACCAGGACAGCAGAACTGGTTGTGCCCACACCTTGAGCAAAGTGGAAACAGACATGAATTCAAGTACATATATTATATTTTAACATGCTGACCCATGAAACAGTTTAAGATGAAAGGACCTTGAAACTATAACTGAGGATTTTTTTCATATCCAGTAGAAATTACCAAAAAAACCCATAAAAACAGGATGGCAGTGTCTACAAGAGAGACTGTAAATAGGTTTTAAAGGAAGTTTAATACTTTAAATTTGAAAGTATACTTGAACTGGGACTGCAGAAACTGTATGAAAGCAATTAATTTGTTGGATTTGTTGTTTTAAAAACTCTCCCTGAAACTTTGGTAAGTTCTGGTGTTGTTTTTATCCCCCAAATTGCTTCTACCTGTGTTTGTTACCTCACAATGAATAGTATGCATCTCCTCTTTATCACCCTCCAGTAAAGGCAGTGGCAATATGAAGCAAGCCCATATCAAATACCAGATTCCAGAACCATGGGCTAAATCCTGGAACTTTTTGAGCAGGATTTCTCTGCCACTCTTACAAGGAATTACAAAATTTATTTTTAAGATGAATGTACGTTAAAATTGATTTAAATTGGTTTCAGAAATTCTTGAATAAGCAGGAAAGTTGGAGATTTTTCTTGCAGCAGAAAGTTTCAGTAAAGCAAACATGTATATCCACCACATATGGTTGGCCATATATATTCTATCTATATAATTATGACTGCTAATCGTCTTAAATTCAGAATGCCGTTTTCGTCAAGAGTTTGAAAAAAACAGCTCTACCCATAATACATGCTTTGGCCACAGTTTAAAAAAAAAACCTGTCTCCATGCACAAATCCTGTTTTGAGCATCTTAAAGATCTCCCTGTTTTACTTCATTTAGTTGTTGTCCAAAGTAATTGTCTTTGTGTCTTCAAAATCCTTTACAGCTAGTTTTGCATTATCCTGCAGCCTTTGTCTTTTAACTCAATTATCAAGTCAAAAGTTGCTAAAATCTCACCTGGCAAACAATTTGCCTTTTAAATACAAAGAAATCTGCCACTTTGCAAACACAGTTTCACTGGTCCTCCACTTACTCAGTCTTTTGCCTGCTACTGTTACAGCTTGAGAGAGTGCTTGGAACAATGTAGCGTGAGTCTTTCTGCTTCCCTTGACAAATGCTGCAGATCAAAGAACTGCTGCGGTAAGAAGATTAAAAAAGGAGATGATAAAAAACAGATGCTAGCAGTGCAATAAAGATCTCGTGTTCTAGATCACCAATAATAATGATGTATGATATGAACATCTCACCATCCTATAAAGTGTGAGACACCCTGTTTATCTCATAATACATATAAACAAACAATTTCTCTTTCCTCCTCCCTCTCCCCAGTATAGTTCACCAGAAGTACTTCTATTATTCATGTATGAGCACTAACTTGAATGAATAAAATACTGTCATGCATTAATAAAACTAATGAATCATGCAGTAAGGTTTAGGAACAAAGACTTAGGCACACTAACAAGTTACTGTGTGTCAGATGATTCATGAGAAGTGTGCATACGTACACTTAATTCAAAACATACTCAAACTTAAGCCTTATTCACAGATTCCCATAGAATGTGTTAATTGATTTTTTTTTCCAATCAAAGCTATTTGATAGATTTTTTGAAAAAAAACATCTTTTGCAGTTCTTTTTTGAAGGAAAAACTAAGATTTTTTAGTTGTTTTTTTCCCTGAATTTTTTAGCTAACATTTTTAATAGAAATTAATTTTCTTAGTAGAACTTCTAAGTTCTAGTAAGTAAATGCAACATTTTCAGAACTACTAGATATATATATTATATACTATATATATGTATATTTATCCCCTCCTTCTAGGTGTAACACCCTGCTTATATAGTTTAATTTGTGTATTTTGAAAAATACCGCCTTAAACATTTTCTGTTTTCAGGACAGCTTTATTCTCACTCTTATGGCTTTGTTGGCTTTTGTTTAAGATCTCTCTGTATGTGATATGTAATGTATTTAGTGCCACCAAGTTCTGAGGATTAATTTTTTATACTATGTCATAGGAATTCAAGTGATGATTGAGGCTAAAAGCTTATGAATTGAGTTTGCCTATCCCATTGTTAAATAGAAACATTCCTTTTAAATTTTTATGACCTTTGCTTTAACTATTAAATTAAAAAAAAAAAAAGTATAATTTATTGACATAAAATAGATTATCTAAATGTAGAATACACAAATGCATGTGAAAGAACCATCTTATTAACAGGTCAAGAAAAAATACTTGGTAATTGCTTTCTTGGTGATGGTGATTTTATATTTAGGAGTGTCCTGGGTTCAGCAGTAGCAGTAATTTTTTTCTCCTTCTTGGTAGCTGGTGCAGCGCTGTGTTTTGACTTTCAGCCTGGGAATGGTGCTGATAACACCGATGTTTTTAGTTGCTGCTCAAATGTTTGGCCTGGACAAGGACTTTGTGAGCCTCATGCTCTGCCAGGGAGGAGGGGAAGCCAGGAGGAAGCAGAGACAGGACACCTGACCCAAACTGACCAAAGAGGTATTCCATACCACAGCACGTCATGCCCAGGAGGTAACTGACAGTTAGCCAGAAGGGCTGATGGACTGCAGGGTTGGACGAGGTAGAGGTCGGTGCTTGGTTGGGCTGGGGGGGCAAGTTATCGGTCGGCTGGTGGTGAGGTGTTGTATTCTCTTCCCTTGTTATTTCCTTTATCATTATTATTATTGGTGGTAGCAGTAGTGATTTGTGTTATACCTTAGTTACTAAACTGTTCTTATCTCAACCCATGGGAGCTGCACTTTTTTTTTATTCTCCTTCCCATCCCTCCGGGAGCAGTAGGGCAAAAAGGGGGTGGGGGGAGTGAGAGAGTGACTGCATGATTTATGGCTGACTTTGTTTAAACCACGACAATGAGAAGCTACAAAAGTTTCATGATTTCTCTGTTATGATTTGTAATACATGATCTTCTTTTCCAAAAGAAAAATTAAATTATCATTATTTTTTGCTCTTAGTTTTCATTCCAGGAGAAGAGAATAAGTGAGGAGTTTTTTAATTCTTTACCTCCCTAACTTTTATGGCTAGGGTATCTTCTACTAGTAGGTTTTTTCAGCTTTACTAGACCAACTAGGTATTTTAACAAGTTGAATTTTGTGCATTGCTATTTCTTTGGAGTTATTAAATGTTCTGTCTGTATTAAACACCTCTGGGCTTGCCCCCAGGCCTATAGTTACCAAATGAAATATTCTCTGTCACATATATCTTTTGTTTCATGCTGTAAATTGATGCTTCAGGCATGGAAAATCATGTGGCTGAAACAATCTCAGCAGATTCTTGAGTACTTTCAAAATCAAAATAAAACCTTCATCTGTGTCTGAAATCTATATAATGCCATACACCCTAAGAATTAATTTCACAGTGAGATCATTAAGAAACTGATACATTAAAAGATGATAATAAGGTCACTTTACTGTTGTGCCCAGTTCCTTTATTCTACTTATGGGTTTTAGTTAGTTTAATTGTCTTTTTAGCACTGGGATTTGAGTTTGGATGAGTGTGTGTGGGTTTGTCTTTTTTTTCAGCTAATATCTACCAGAAAGTTGTAGAGATAGTATCAGTATTGTCTCTGAGATCTATTTAATAGTATGTTTTTTTACTGAAGAAAGATGGGGAAAAAATGATATAGAAAATACAAGCCCTATCAATCGTGTCATGAAGGAATATTTAACTTACTTGTTAAAGTTTTAAATCTGTTATTTATTTTACTGTTGTATGCAGGTACAATTCCCTCAGCACTGAAGATAATCAAGGACATCAGTAAGCAGCAGAGAATGTCCCTGAAACAAAAATTACTTAACATTAGATTCACAAGAAACAGTGGATTATGTCAAATGGCATTGATTTATTGTCTCTAACATCAATTAATAAACTTTTATGGCAAACTTACAAAAGAAACTAAGTGAATTTCTTTCTTAATGTAGTAATATCTTTCATTAACAATAAAGAGCCTGAGATTACTGGAGGATCTGTGCAGTAATGGGAACAATAATTTGTAAGAAATTAAAGTAATCTACAATACTGTGGGATTTTAGCTGCAGAATTTTGCTTAGGTAAATTGTTAATGCTATTAAATTTTTGGAAAAAGTTATGTGAGAATCAGTTACAAGTTTCTTTCAACCATGTAGTGCTGAAAACTAGGACAACCATGAACTATAAGAAAGTAAGCTGTGCAGCACTGTGCAAGTGCTTGTTTAATTTAGGATATTTAAAAGGGTATTTGAAAACCTGTTGCTTTCTGATAAGAAATACTGCAGACTGTATGGAGGGAAAACTCAGGATAATGAGGTCCCCTTTCTAATTCTGTCACTGATTGTTCTCTTTAAATTTCTTGCCTGAATACCTTCCTTTCTGTGATGCTCTTTTTCCACTTGTGTAACAATGCAAGAATATGAAAAACATCAATAACACAGTCTGTTGCTACAAATTGTTGAGTCCCAATAAAGATGTCCATCAGCATGATCCAGGTAGGCTGAGCTCTCTCAGTTTGTGAAGTCCAGTTGAGCTATAAAGGGTGTCCGAATTCATTAAAAATTCAGCTATAACTTTAAGTCACAGCTATAAGAACACTTTCCAATATTTCAGGAATCAAACACCTGTGCCTGATGTCACTTAGCATAATAAACATATACATTTACATACACACACCCAAACACATATATACGTGCACATCTTGTATACTGTAGTAATGAACTCCATTGAAATAAATGCTACTGTATGGGTCTTTAGACTAGTGCTCTTTGGCAAGTCACCCTTGAAGTTTGTCCTCACCACTTTTTTTCCATGTATTATTTTAGTGTTTGCAGCAATTATTAACTTTTGCTCACTTTTACCCATCATTATTCTCCTTAGTTGGCTGCTTACTTCAGCTTTAGAAAGAGTTTCCTAAGAGATATTAGTTGATCTTCTTATCCTCAAAGTGAAAATGTTGACAGTAATTGGTATTTCTAGGGACTTCTCTTGTTCTGTATGAGAGGCTATCCAAAGCCTCTCTTACATATACATATACATATACAATGTACATGTACATATATATAAAATATGTATATAGAATTTGCTTCTAATAGCCCAGAATTCAGCTTAATACTCCATTATGAAGATGTTTAGATGACTCTTTTTCTATCTATTCAATATGTGTATCTCACACCCACAGGGAACTAAAGGTATCTGTGTAGTTGCAAAGCTGCTCTTAACAACAGATTGCAATTAAATATTGTCTGCCAGGAGATGTAACACAACTCAATTTTCTCCTTCAACCAGTTTACATTCTATTAGACAGTTTGTGTTAATTCAGTTATTTTGTTTGCAGAAACACTTCAAATTGCATAAAGACTAAAATATTTAAAATTTTGTAGACTGAATATGCAATTCAAAGGAAATATTTTCCTTCACATTTTGATATGAATGTATATTGTTCAAGAGAGACGCAAATAAATTGATTCTGTGTTAATTCAGATGATATGTAGTCTCCAGGTGTCATCTCAAGGAAGCCTATGTTAAAATATGTAGGCTGGAGTGACACAAATTGGACTGAATTCATTAGAGCACATAGGCAGGGAAAAAAGTATCCACAGTTTACTTGCCAAATACAGATGAAGATAGCTTCCTTGATGTAGCCATATATATGTTTGGGGCACTCAAGATTCAAAACATGAAAATAAGTTTTCTTCTCAGTAGGAAAAGCATCACTCCAAAAATAAACTGCTTACCAGCTTTAATACCAGGCTTGCAAAAGTCCGAGATAGCTGATGGCTTCAAATCCTGCTAAAGAGGAACTAAGCTGAACAAGTTAGGTGTAGCTTTGGTCATTAACATATAGGAATATTTCGGGTGCTTTAGTCCCAGTCATGTAAAAAATGTATGCCTAAATTTGGGTGCTTATATCTCCTGTTTAATTTCTCAGTTTGTTGGAAAGCTATCCCTGAATCAAAAAAAAAAAAAAAATCCACACAAGCTTGTCTGTGTAGCACAAGAAATCTGTGTGCTAATGTAAATTAAGATGGATGAAATAGATAAGATAGATAAAACAAGAAAAATGAGTTAAGAAAAAAATTAGAAAAATGAGTTAATGTCCTAATTTGAATTTAAGAACTCATCTGGTGAGAAGGTGATAAAAAGAAGTTTCCCAGAAGACAGTTACTGTTTCACAAAAAGCAAACCAGTCAGATCTCGTGAAATTCTACATATTCCAGCTCAGTCTGGCATGGTTTGTTCAGCTCCTGCTTTTTTTCTGAAAGGGAGCAGATTAAAGCCATAGCCTCCAGTCTACTGGGACCAATCAGCTAATTTGTGTTCAAAGTGTTGTGAGAGACTGAATTAAAGACCCACTACCCTAGCAACCACAGCTGATACTGTTAAAGAAGCATTTTTAGTCCTCAAGGTATGTAGTGCTAGTTCATAAAGGAATTTCATCCTGAGAAATTTTGCTTATTTTTCACAAGGAGCCTCCCTGGTATTGATAGCTGATACTTCCTAAAAAATGCTCAGCTTCTTGCTGATGGGATAATGATGCTTCCAGAGAGTGAGAATTCATGCAGTTGATAAAGGACAACATATTTCCACCAGAATGCTTTTACACTACTCTTGAAGCTACATATAACTTCTGTTTTCCTCGCAGTAAGAAAAGTAAGCCAGAGAAAGCTTTGCTGTGAATAAGACACTATAGCAATAAAAGTCTTCAGCTAGCTTTGTCAGTCGTTTTACTCTTGAACATGAATCTTTAAAGTCAAGTGCAATTGGAGCAAAGCACTGTGCTATGCAGATAAATTCCCTCTGAGCATCACTGGAACTTCCATCTGCTTTATTTTCTGAAAGCTCACTTTCTCAAAATTATCTTGTGCACAAATGGAAACCAAACCACTCTCATTTTCTTATCCTCTCATTTGAGGTGATTATGGAATGGAGCACTGATTTTTACATTTTCTTTCTCCTGCAACATCCTGGACAGGAAACCAGTTTTAAATTTAGTAGGCCATGGAAGGGCATTAAAACTCATTGGGAAGTTTGAACTAAGGTCAGTGAAGTTTCTAGAATTTAAGAAAGGGAGATAAAGTACAGAAACTTAGAGTTAATGGATATAAACAAAAAAATCAGGTGCAGCATGGATGCCACAGAAATGCAACAGTACTCAAAAGCACAATGTGAAACACTTTGCATTTACATTATGGGATGTTTTATCTCAATTATGAATCTTTTCAAACAGGTGGACTTCTTTCTGCAGTTAGCTTGAGTCTCCTAGCATCTTTGTCACTACCACAATGGTCCATGATAAAAACCAGAATGAAAGAGGTCAGTAAAATTCAGAAGTGTTTTCAACTTTCTTCTGATTGTTGGAGAAAAGTTTGTTTAAGCCCCATTAAGACTTGAAAATTACTAGGTGAAACCTGAAGGGTTCATCTTCTCACAGGGATGCTTTCCAGTCCCTCCTGTGGCTGCAGTCAGTGAATGGTAGATGCTTTGGAAGCAGAATAGAAGATTTCCTAAATGGATTGTTCAATAGGCAGCATCCCCCATCAGTGATCCTTGATGCATGCTGCTGGCAGGTTGGCTCAGATACATCTTGCATGGCTATTTTCTTCTATGCTCTCAGGAAAGAAGCAGGCATAGAATTGTAGTCTCAGAAATCCACCAACTCCAGAATACTTACGAAAATACTACAACTAGAAGGAAGATTTCTCAAGAATTCTACAGTCTTGGGAATTTGGGAAGAAGCATTTTTCAGAGAAACCTTTTTTTCCTGTCTGTTGGCTGCCATGAAAGTGACTGAAGTGATATAAGACTGTAATTTTGGCATCAGCTCCAAAAAACCCCCATGGGGATTCTATTCTAAGTCTGGGGTAAAGTTAAACAAGGTTATTCTGCCAAGTCCTTTTTGGTTCTAGCTTCATCCTGATATTATTGTGCTAATAATCACCTGGGATTGTAAAGATTGCAATTTACATTAAATTACATTGTCTGTATTTTTTAGCTCCCTTCATTCTTCACACACATGCTTATTCATATGTGCCAATGCAGATCATTCAATTACATAAACTACTGATTCCGTGCAACCATTGCTTTTCCCACTTCATGTATAAAAGCACAAAATTGATAATAAGTGGAGACTGCAATTTATTCATTTTTATTAGTTTACTGGGTTCATACAAGGTTTTATAAACTGAATTGCTCATTATGTGGCAATTTCTGTAATGCTGTGTCAATTTTTCAATCCCATCTTTACTTAGCTAGAACAAGTGGACTTTTTAAAGTCTTTTTCTGTCTGTCCATCAACCCCCTTGAAACATTGCTACAGAATAATTACAATTCAAAATGGTCTTTCTTTTATGTAGTTTTCAAGTGTCTCACTCATTTTTCCATCAATCAGCTCTCCTTTCCTTGCACACTATTATCTAACAGTGTCCCAGAAACACTAAAGCAACATCTCAGGTGGAGATAGGAAAGCATTGCAGAAAATATTTTGTGAGCATCTTCAGTTTTCAAATTAATCACTTTGACTCTGCTGAGTTCTTTCCTTTTCCATGAATTTTCCAACACATAAACTTAAATGAGAGAATCTTTATCAACAGAACAAATTGTCAGTAAGCATTTCAAAACCAGAAAGCCAGTTTCAATCTAATTTAAGTATTTGATTCAGAAACCTCACACTAACAGCATACACAGTCAAATAACTGAAGTGTGTCATATCAAAGCCACTCATATGCAAAGACTGTATGTGGAAAATACACGTCATAAATTATCTTTTACAATTATTTGATTAATAGCATTAGAAACAAGAGAAATATACGGAATAAAGCATGTAATGGGAATTTCCCTTTAGTACTTCAAACAAATGTCCTGCCAGTCCTTAGGTCACTTCCTAACATCTGCTTTGTGAAATTTGTTGCTGAGGCTCCATTATAGTCAAAAGCAAACAGGAGATTTATGACATGAAGTTACAATGCGTTTGGTTTTGTCTGCCCTGTAAAAATTAAGAGATTTGCTTTTGTGAGAAGATGACTGAAAAGACAGATTAGACTAGACTAGACTAGAATATTTCAGTTGGAAGGGAGCTACAGTGATCATCTAGTCCAACTGCCTGACCAGTTCAGGACTGACCAAAAGTTAAAGCATGCTATTCTTTCCCAAATGCTTCTTAAACACTGACAGGCTTGGGGCATTGACCATCTCTCTAGGAAACCTGTTCCAGTGTGTTTACCACCCTCTAAGTAAAGAAGAGCTTCCTAATGTCCAGTTTTAGCCTCCCCTGGCATAGCTTTTAACCATTCCCATGTGTCCTGTTACATGGGAATCCAAAAGAGCAAGAGGGAAAGAAAGCTGGAGTGAGACTTTTTACAAGGGGATGTAGCAATAGGACAAGGGGGAATGCCCTTAAAGATGGTAGATTTAGATAAAAGTTCCTTACAGTGAGGGTGGCAAGGCATTGGAATAAATTGTCCAGAGAAGTTGTGGCTGCCCTATCCCTGGAAGTGTTCAAGGCCAGGTTGGATGGGGCTTTGAACAACCTTGTATAGTGGACAGTGTCCCTGTACATGGCAGAGGGGTTGGAACTAAGTGATCTTTAGGGTCCCTTCCAACTCAAACCATTCTACAATTTTATGATTCCAACTGCTGCTTCCCACTGCATAAAACTATGAAAATATGCTAAAAGTAGCACTATGGACTCTGTTTTTTTTACTGTCAAATGTTGCTTTTTTTTTTTTTTTTAACATCAAGGTCAAAATAGGATAGATTTTAACACTGCTATTGTCGAGTACTTTCTGTATTTTCCAGAGCTGTTCTAGTTTAAACATACAAAAAAATATGTTTTTCTGTACTGATTTTTTGAAGTCTGCCATTAATTGATAGCACATCTTTCAGGGTTCAAAATTTACAGCTGGCTTCTGCTTTAGTTTTCTTCCTGCTTCTCTGATCAAAAATATCATGACAAAAAGAGGCTGATGAAAATACTTATGAGTGGTATTAAATACAAAATTTTACTGTTAAAGTTATTTAACATGTTTTACTTAATTTTCTGGCTGTGTGGTAGGCAAGCTAATATTCTAAGCACAGTTTATAAGTGATGATTTATGTAATTAAAAAGAAATATAGGAATTATATTTGTTCTTCCACCAATAATGAATTTTGTCCTCTCATTTAAAATCAATTTGTTTTCTCCCACTAGTCCCACGATGTATTTTGCCTTCAGTGCATACACACTTAAATTGTTTGCCTCATCAATCACTGAAAGGAGAGGGAAGCTTAGCATAAAAAGAGGAAATATAAAGCTGAAAGTCCAGTATGACACAGCTGAACACTTAAGTTCAAATGATTTTGAGTAATGTATATCCAGTCTGTTGCCAATATACAGGAAAGTGTAATACAAAGCATAATAAACAGTACATATCTATAGATTTCTGAGTGAACATTCTTATGCTATTGATTCTATCATGCTATTTTTGCATTAGAGGAATTATTCTCCACTGTTTCTTCAGATATGTGCACTGAGCCACATACAGACGAATACTTTTGCAGAACTGTTTAGGACAGCTGTCCTGCTGTGCACCCTTATCAGAAGGGAAAAGTGGTCTGGTTTCAAGATAAGGCACCATGATAATACTCTCTCACCTGTTTAGTATCAAAGCGTAAAGAATAATTTTAAATATTCTTTAAAACCTAATTCATTAAGTATCTTCTAAGTTCATGCTGAGAAAATATTTTAAAATGGATGCATTGGAAGCTCAGAGCAAAAAGTGACAAAATGCAATCCTAATGACCTCCCACACAAGGTTACTCACACTTTAATCTCTGACAGTTACTATATGACATCTATCACTGGAATTAAAGACCTATATTCATTAGCTGGTAATATATGTAGCTTTTCTCTTTGTGTGCATCACATACAAGCAGAGGGCACACAGCTGACGTTAACAAAGAAAGATGAAATATACTTCTGTTACAAAATATCTGCAGAGGTATAGTGAAGAACTCTTAAATTTACCTTATTCCACCTCTTTGCTTTTTAAAAATCGTGAATGCTAGTCAGCTTTAGGTGTCTCAGAGCTATTAGTTTGTTTTGATATGTCAGCAACTGCCTCACTAGGAAGGAACTCCATCATCATATGCAAATAAATACGATTTGCTTTTCTTTCCAATTGTGTTTGCCATTATTCCATTTTAATTCTGTTCCTTCTAATTTAATGTTCCCTCGAGTGTATGCTATTTCCTTGTTTGAGAGAAAAGAAAAAATTACAATTATAGTATCTGAATGGCAATATGCCGTTTCCTTGCCTGAGAATGATAAATACATTGTTGCTAGGAAACAGCTTCAAAAGACAAAATTTTCAAAGGACAGCATCTATATAGATTAAAAGAAAAATAGTCCCAAGTATAATCGCAAAGCAATGCAGAAACCTAAACAAAAGTTCCCTTAAGTGGTTAGAAGAGGAAGGACAGAAAGAGTCTATAAGCAGAGACAGCTAGTTAGTAGCCTATATAAATGTTTTATTGCATATATTTATTTCAACCTCTTTCTATACTATGCATAACATACCTTTCCAAGGCTATGATTCAAAAGCAGTATTCAAGCAGTGCATAGAATCTGATCTTCAAAATCATTGTCCACATGAATAAAAACATGTTAGCCCAGAACAGGGCTTAATATGACCCTTCCTGAAAAATAACATTCTGTGGATAAGTCTTTTTTTGAGAGCCTCAGTAATGTTCCATCATGGCAGGCTCAGTAAAAGCTGTACTGAAATTATTCAGACACTACAAATGTTTTTACATAGCCCAGCTACTAAACATGGGAGATTCTTCTGCTCTGTCTTTTGGATGATGCTGATTCAATAAGAGCAAAGGCTACTACGCATGAATTGGCACCTCTGCAGAATATTCTGTGTAGTCTTGCTTTTTTTGGGATAACTTTCTTAAACATTCGAGAAGTCAGTGCTATATTCCTGATCCCAGAAGCCCTGTCCAGTCTAGGGTCTACCCAAATGTGGCTTCTTTAATTTTTTTATTCCCAAGAGAAACGCTTGGCCACACACTCCCATGACTTTCAGTTCACAGCCTCTGTGTTGAGCACTGAAGAACAGCTCCATTTTCCCCTTTATATCCTTTTGCAGCAATTCCTGGTACATACTTTCACCTTATAGGTGGTCCATTTCTCTGAAACGCTTTCTGCAATAACATCTAGGCTGCATCTGCTGCCCTGGGACAATGTTTTTCAGCAGCTGTTTTCTGATTAATGGTTGAGGCACAGCCACAGGAGGCAAATAGACCCTCTAACAACTGCAGTTGCCATGGCTAGTAGAGGATATATTAATCAAACCAATGGGAACTTTAAGGACTGAAGGCAATTTTGTTCTGGAAGAAGAGGCTGCCTGTGAGCTCAGAAGCTAGAATTACATATGTGTATAGGTATTGGCAGTAAAACCCTAATTATGGATTGATATTTCCAGTGTTCTGGTTCCTCTGATTGCTTCATTTGCTAGCCTCCAGATGGGATATTTTTGTCTGTCCTGTAAAATTCCTTTTTTTGCTTTATAGAAGGTGATTGTTTCCATAAGATAACTAATTCACAAAGGTATTGAAAGTCTGTTAGGCCACAATTGGAATGAGGTAAAGGCTCTGAAGGCAGATCCAAGGGATTCTTGGTGGAACAAGGAAAAGACTTGACTACTGAGAGATCCCAGCCATGCAGGTGCATTACAAAAAGTGTCTTTGAAATGATCCTTCGTTTTCCACAGAAGACTAGCTCAAACATTCTTTGGTCCTTTCCATAGAAATAAGTTTTAATTTTTCAAAATGTGAAGCTTAGCTATTTTCCTTGATCTAAGCTTTAGTAAACTACTA
The DNA here is from genome assembly GCF_034315485.1 of Pezoporus occidentalis. Taxonomy (NCBI): domain Eukaryota; kingdom Metazoa; phylum Chordata; class Aves; order Psittaciformes; family Psittacidae; genus Pezoporus; species Pezoporus occidentalis. The sequence goes on from NW_026916062.1 coordinate 2,099,487, forward strand.
AAATTTCCGTTATGATTAGAAGAATGTCATATTTCCATTGGACACTACAAAATACAAAAAAACCAAAATATTTGTAGAAAAAATAAAATGTATATACTGTAACAAATAATAAATAAATTTTTGCAGATGCATAAATAAATTCAGGATTTCCTTAGCATGAACTCTTTCTCACTTCATAGTTTTCAAACTAAAGAAAATATCTTTCTAAAGAAATGAGAATAGCACAAGGCTGTCCTGAAAATGACTGGAATTTTTTATTGTAATAAATTAAAGTTCCAGTGTTTTGCAGTATTTTTATTAGTCACCCATGGAAGACTTGTTTAAGTACTATTGTTAGATATCCTGAGTACAGAGAAGCAAGAATTCCCTAATACACAAAATTCAGCAGCATGTTTTACTGATTTGGAAGTCTTTTATTCTTACAATATAGAACAGGCAATTATTGCCCATACTGGAACTGCATTTAGGTCTTTAATATGCACTGCAACTAAAATAAAATGGACAAGGCAGCTAAAATGCAATGTGTTTATATCTTAAAATGTAGTAACATTTTCCAAGGTATACTGCTAAGACTGTAACCTAATGGTTAAATAGGAAAAGATCTTAGGTATCCAAGCTGACGAGTAAAATCCCAAAACTTTTTGTCTAAAAGTTTTGCTTTTAGGACCCTGCAGTTTTGCAGCCCCCAAAATAGCTGACCCTGAGCTGTCAGGTATCTCATAAACCTCACTGGGACTCTAATCCTCTGGGGCTTCTCAGACATCTGGAGTTTCCAGTATAATGGGTATAGTATGTTGTTGTTCAAGTGCCTTTTGAAGGCAAATGCAAATGCACATCACCAACACTGCACCAGCCAAAAGCCATGTCACAGCATTAGTGTTGCATGTGTCAAAATGAAAATGTCCCAGCAGCTCCAACTGATATTCTGGATCAACATTGACCGTTTCAATGCAACTTAAAGAACATTCAGCAAGACTTACAACTTTCCTACAGTTTTCATGCCCAGTCAAAATTTGTGGGTGCTCAGAACCACAATGAAGTTCATTTGGAAGGCACCTCTGAAGATGATCAAGCCTGTACTGCCTGTACTTGCTTAGTAACTAGTGTCAGTGCTTAATCACTCTTATTTTGATCCCAGCCTGCACCTCATGCTCCCGTGGAGTTCCCTTGCTACAACTTGTGACCACTGCAAAACGTTGCCACCAACATATCTTGTAATGAAGACCCCTTTCTTTTACAGAGAGCTTGTGTTGTGGCTTAACCTCAGCTGGCAACTAAGCTCCACAGAGCTTCTCGCTCACTGCCCTCCCAGTGGGATAGGGGAGAGAATCATAAGACTGAAAGTGAGAAAACTCCTGGGAGATAAAAACAGTTTAATAGATAAAGCAAAAGCCATACATGCAAGCAAAACACCTTTCATTCAAAGGTGAATGAAAGGAATTAATTCACCACTTCCCACTGGCAGGCAGGTGCTCGGCCATCTCCAGTAGAGCCAGGCTTCATCATGTGTAATGATTACCTGGGAAAACAAATGCCATCACTCTGAATGTGTCCCCGGCCTTCCTTTTTCTTCCCCCGCCTTTATATTCTGAGCATGATACCATGTTGTAAGTAATATCCCTGTCATCAGCTGGGATCAGCTGTCCTGTCTGTGTCCCCTCCCAGCTTCTTCTGCACTCCCAGCCTCCTCGCTGTGGCGTGAGGAGTAGAAAACACCTTGAATTTGTATAAGCACTGCTCAGCAGTAATGAAAACATCCCTCTGTTATCAACACTGTTTCCAGCAGAAACCCAAAACTTAGCCCCACACCAGTTACTATGAGGAAAATTAACTCCATCCCAGACAGAACCACCACAGATCATACTACCTCTCAGCTGCTTTCACATTCTCTTGTGTAGTAATACACAGAAATTCCTATCCTCTGATTATTTTCTACTCTGTAATCAATGACACATCCTTCCCTTTAATTCTCTGTTACTGATTCAATCAAACAGAAGCTACCCTGTTGTGAGGCTTTTTTATTTTTATTATTATTAAAAAATAAAAAGGGTGAAATTATTTAGGCTTGGCAAGATTTGGGCAGAAAGAGGAAAGAATTTCTAAAGCTGTTACACAATTAGGCTACATAATGGCAGCTGAAATTCAACATGGAGAAATGCAAAGCATTGCATATCAGAGGGACCAATTTGAAACTACTCATATGTACAAAAAGTCCTAAGAAGGGCAATGAAAATTATTGAAGTCAAGAGATGAAGAACTTCCGTGCAAGGGAAGACTAAAAGCAGTAGTACTAATTTGTTTAAACGTGGTGGGGTGATAGGTGATTTTAAGAGAGTGAAAGCTGCTATGGTAAAGGTACACATTAAACTGGAAATTCTGAAAAGAAGGTTATTCCAGTGCCTGCCACATATATAAATATAAATATGTGAAAGTTTTCACAGACAGTAAGAGTAATATATTTTAGATGGTTGAGGGGAATACTTTTTTTGTGCGAAGTGAAACTAACCTTCAAAACTCCCTGTGGAAGATATCATTCTTCCTTATTGTTTAGGATATTAACTCCTCACTTCCCCTGACAAGTAAAACTAATTGTTCCCATGATACCTTGTATTACAGATTATACTTTCCTCTGAAGCATCATTTATAGCACACTTTGAGAGACGCGGTGTTGGAAAACCTATGTGATGTTCAGCTATTCCAGCAAGCAAACCCTCTGTTTCTGCAGGTGGCTGATGACCCCATAATGAGAGCTCAGTAAATTCTAATTCTCATGGCTGGTGCAGGGAGAAATTAGGCTCAGGTGGCCAAGAATTTCCCTGAAGTGGTATTTATTTAAACTCCCATTCTTCAGTGCTGTATACTCTGATTCATACCGAGAAGGGTACTTTAACTTCACCATTTATTTGAACAATTTTTTACCTTTTAGATCCAGAGGTAAATTCAGAGAAAGAGGAGAAAGAAAATGGTTGTATCTGTATCCATTCACTTCTGAGACAGCAGACCTCTGCACATACCTTTTCCCTAGTCACATCTCACTGAAAACAATCGTTTTTGTCTTGCTGCACAAAGTGCATAAGAAAGCTAAAACTTGGCAAGTAAGCCTTAACTTACGACACAGCAGATGATTTTTTTCCAATGATTCTCATTTCCTGGTGGAACTCATGTAAAATTATCAGTCTTTGCACTCAACGCCTCTCTGGATATTCTTCCATACATCTTTTCCAACTGCGTGAGCTAATAAAAATGCTGAACTAGAGTTTTCTCTTCTTGATATAGTATGGGATTTATATAAACTTACTTGACTGTTGCACAGCTATTTTCAGCTGTGTATCTCAAAACACTTTTACAAAAATAATGTGACTGATTTTATAGATTTTTAAAATCTCCTGTGTCACACCCTAGAAATAAAGTAATAAAAAGTATTTCTTATCACAGCAGAGTCCAGTACAAGGCCAGAGAGCCTGAATATATGATGAGTTTCATGCACATAATTTATTAAAATATTTGGGAAGTCAATGATAAAGTGGTTTTAAAATAACATCTGATAAGTCTTTTTTTTTTAATAGTCTTAAAAATATTTGAAAGTCTCAGAAGCATTATTTTCTGAAAGGAAACATATATATATTTCTTTAGGGATAAAGATTAAAAATTTTACATAAAATTGAAGGTTAACTTCAAACTTAATTCTGGTTTAAGAGTTTCCCCACTTTCACGAGTATTCAAATCACTAACTAAAAAAGAAGTGAAAAGATTGTGTAAATAGAAGTATCAGGAATTTTGGATAAGTGGTGATTTTACAAGCCTAGTTAAGTATGGTAGGACAGTTATACAACCCAATCAAGTATGGCTGATTGATTTTTATCTACAAACTGTTATCAACCGTGAGTGCTGGCTGCAGGTTGTTGTTAAATTCAAGAGCTCTGTGCATTCTCTTTAGAGAGCATTGGTTGCATAATAAATCTGTTTTCCCATGAAAAGCGTGCAATTAGTATTAATGGCTTTATCACAGCGAGCAAGAGAATGATAAAAAGTTGCCAGAGATGCTGGGTTAAGAAACACTGCTAAAACAGACTGTGATGTTACACAGGAAGAGCTGGATGCCCTCAAAGCCTGGAGAAAAAGAATAAGTGCTCAGAAAAATGCAACAAATAGCAGCACATAATGCAAAGTACATGTAGGACTTTTTGAGGAAGCAGGTACTCTCTAGTTGCAAAAATTCAAAAATTAATTCAGTCCACTAAATACAAAGGGGCCACATGTTAGGTGGATTGTCTTAAGAAGCGTCATTTTCAATGCTAAATAATAATGACAGCAAAGTGTTAATATTAAGGTATGAGAGGCCGGGCATACCACACATTACAGTTTTGTCCTCATGTGTTGAAGATATACAGAACTAAGCAGGTAGAGAGAAAGACTGCTAGTATAGCAAAAGACTTGAGAGCTTGCTGTGTGACAAGAGTCTAAAATACTGATTTTTCAAACCAGTAAAACAAAAGCTCATAGGGATTATAATTCCTGTCTGTTGATGCAGCAGAGGAGTATACACCTGGAAAGGAAAGAGCTAACATGAGAGAATACATCCAAAACATTTTAGCTGAATTATTAAAGATATGCACTTTGGATGCATTTACATTTTATTAGATGGGCTTGTCATGAGGCTTCGGCTTTGTAGAAGACAAACACAAGGAAGTTAAGTACACGTTAATAACTAAGTGATTGGTAGTTTATCTGGTTTGAGGAGCATTGCATGGTAGGAAGGAATTTTGCAGAGAATAGGGGAAAATAGAGTTAGATTTAGGCCACAAGGTCTACATGAGGTGTCTCATTTCTGTAGCATTGCCAAAGATGTACTAGGGAAATTTAAGCATGAGCTATAATGAATTAACAAGGAGGCTATCTTGTGGTTCATTAGAGGACATTATGTGAGAATCTACAGAAAGTCTGTGATCTGGTACTACATAAAATAGGATCTAGAGGTCTTCCAATAATGGTTATCTAAATGTCTAAATGCTTAGCATATGAATAGTGAATTGGCTCCAAAAGTGCCTATTAGATACTTGCTGGAAGATGACAACCAGTAAGTGAATTATAATGTACAGGGAACTAACTAGAAGTGTAAAGGGAATGCTGTACTTCAGATTTTCTGCATTTCAGCCGCTGGCCAGATGAGCCCATGTGTTGTTTGGTCACCAGCATGTTGTAGCAATGTGTGCTGGATATGTACGACACTGCTCTGAATAGATTCTAGTGTGTAACAGAACAGAACCTTATGAAAGCTCAAAAAGTAGATTGAGCCTAATTTCTGGAAAATATGAAAATGGGAAGATATTCTGGAGAAAACATCTCCAGACAGTAACTGCACATCTCTGCTCCAGGGCACTGAGAGTACCTTATGGGACAGATGCTGGGAAGAGCAGCCGGCTGCAAGGCTGCAGGTTTTGGGTTTCTAGAAGAGAGGCTTTGTACAGTAGGAGTGAGTTCCTTAAACAGAGGTACAATTCTCTGATATATTCTATAGCCAAAGTTATCCACTCAAGCACTAATAGTTATTTCGGTGCATTTTCCTGAAAATTTCTTGCTGCCATTCTGCAAATAATTCTACTGCCAACAGTGAGTGGAGACTTAGCCAATGATAAGAGGGAAAGGAGGATTTTCACCTATTAAAAAAAAAAAAAAAAAACGCTATTAAAAGTTAGCACACTACTGGTCAGAGCCACCTCACAGTAATAATGTCTGTCATGGTCTACACCATTGCGATCATTTTGCCTGACTGACGCTTTCACTGACAAATAACATGCAGTGTTCTCATTACCAGTGTACACTTCGAAAGACGTGACTGCACAAGCCTTTGGGTAAAAAAAAAAGGGTCACAGTATCTACAATGAGAACATTTGGAAAGCTTAACCCTAGTGTGAATTCTCTGAAACAATTAGACGGTTTTTGTATTTCAGTGAGATAATTTCTTGCTTAAATACCAGGAATCTAACTTAGATGCATTTTAAGCTAGGTCATGCCTTCTCTTTTCTGCCAAATATAATTAAAACTGTATTGAAATCATGCAAGCTGCACTATTCATTAAGCACTTGCAGATGTAACACCAGGAGAAGCACTGCTGCTGTTCTGCTTTTGGCAGTTGAAATTACCACGGAAAAAAAACATGCTGAGCAAATAGAGTGTCTGCACATTGGAAAGTAAAAGCATGACTAGGATTGAGAAAAGCAATTCCCTAAACTAAACTCCACCTGTAATGAACTTCTTGAAATTCTCCTTTAATTAAACAAATTCATGGTGAAAAATCCAGTAAATAAAGACTAGGGCTGCCTACATACATAAACTGAAAGGGAATTTTCCCCTTCTCTGCTAATTCTGCAATTTTTGATTTCTGCTCTTATTTAGAACTAATCCGGGGTTCTCAACTTCGAAGTCCTCAGAAGATTTTCCTTTCCATTATGAAATACGTTGAGTGCCCTTCCTTCCTTGCCTATCTTCTTCTGAAGCCCTTATGGGCATTGATTGCAGCACTCCAGTTAAACCACCATGTTTTTGTGAACTATGTCATAATTTTCCTGCTGCATAGTGCAACATGGGCATGAAGTGCACTAGTGTAGGTGCACTTCAGTTGGGCTATTAATCCCACCACCTTTTTGATTCTATGATAGAAACTTGCTTACATCCAGTCAATTTTTTTTTTTTTGTTTCCTGCTCTTCTGTCTCAACAAAATTCCCTATTTTGAAACTTACCTTCTAGATTTGTACTCTGTCTCTGGACAACAATTCAGTTTTTTATTAAGCCAAGCCTTAATCCAAACCATTCTTATTGGTAAATTGTCAAGTCTCAGTTCAAATTTCCCTTTGAGCATCTCAGAAAATCCATTTAATGGACTTGCCATGATGGTCTATCTGCTGTAATATGACTCCTGATTATCTTTTTTTCTTTTTTTTGCTTCTTTTTCTTCAAGGACGAGAATCCCTGGTCATTTGTTTAATGACTAAAGAAACACTTCCCATGTATTCTTCTTTTCAGTTCAGGTAATACAATATATATCAGAGAATTTTCTTAGCAGATAGTGATTCCTGTTTACTCAGAACTCCCTCAATACAGGCTATTTTTATGAAATCTATTATCATTTTTATGTGTCATAGCCCACCAAAGTTGCTTGTGATTTGGAATAGTAGCTTATGTCTATCCAGTGTAATTCTTGGCTGATGGCCTGGCAAAATTATCTAGATTTGGAAAGGTCAAAGACAAATTCAATGCCAAAACGATGATAAGCTGCAGGTGGGACTGCAAGCTTTCCAATTCACATAAAATGCCAGAACTTTCCTAAAAGATTTTTTAAATTTATAAAATAACTGAAATTAAAGATCTGAATATATCTGTGACAAGTAAGTAGCAGAAGAAAATCTATAATTTATGATGGGCCTGTAAATAATTCTATTCATCAGAATTTTTAAAATCATAATGCTAGAATCATATAAATATTGCCAGATCATTTTCTATATTCTGTTCAGTGAATATTGTGGCTTCTTATTTTGAGTTGTGTTATGTGTATGTGAACCACAGCAATGATGAGTTGATGATATATATATATGATGATATATAGATTATTAATTTACACATCAACTCTTTGCATTTAGAAATCTTGTAATCTTGTAATCAGAACAGTGTATGGACTTCCCCCTCCCCTAAATCCAGTTATTTCGGTACTTTGCAGTTACATTGGGAAAAAAAAAAAACAAAACTGAAAAGGTGAAAGAATCATAGATGCAAAAAAGTCAAAAGGTTAAAGAACAGTCATAGTAATGGGAACAGGGGACAGATAGGCAGAGAGCTTCACATGCCCTGTTTGCCTTGGAAAATGGCAGTGGAAAATAAACAGGGCAGCCCAGCAAAGCATATATCTATGCAGGCTCTTTGGAAGGAGTTGGCTATGGGAGGCCTGCTCCCAGAGGAGCACTGAGAGCCAGGTGAAGCTCTGCCCTACTGTAGCAGCTGCACTTAGACACTTTATTGAGGGCTATCTTTTGCATCTGTGCATGATGTAAGGTGCATAAAGAAATGTGTCTGTATCAGACCATAGAAGAAAACCAAACAGAGGAACTGAATGTCAGTTCTGTGTCAGTTAGGAATACAGAAGAAGTCTGGGGGAAAAAACCAAGATGACTGACATCATCATTTTTTCCCAGGTCACATGTACATTTTAAATTCTTTCCAGATTAGTTGCCTCTCACCCCTTTCCTTCCCTTTCCAAATACTCTACTCTACTCTATTGCACTATTGAATGAAGCATTTCTCCTCCCTCCCTCTCTCCCCCAGAGGCTTAATCATCAACTTGAAAGATCTATAGTTCCATTCATACTTGGGAGAGGTTTTGGAATGGATCTCTTTATTGATGATAATGAAGATAAGAACCCCAGTATGCTTCTAGATGTTTCTCCAGCAGCTGATGAAAAAGATATTGTGGTATGGTTGATTGTAACAATAGGAGTTGTTCTTATGTACCTGGGCAAGCAGATTTCTCTTTTTATTAAAAAAAAAAAAAAAAAGAAAAAAATTTTTTTCATGACTGCAAGTATGACCAGGCAGTCTTTAGAAAGAATGCAACAATACTTACTGTTATTCCTACAAGTGTATGGCTAGTAATGGGCTAGATTTCTCTATTTTACCTCTTTCATAGTATTAGAAGGAAGACAAACAGCAAGGGTTGCAGTAACAATTTTATTACTGTTTACAAATTTTAAGTAATGAGAACTAAATGAATAATTTGGTATATAAAGAACTGGCTGGATGGCTGCACGCAAAGAGCTGTGGTCAATGACTCAATGTCCGGCTGGAGACCAGTAATGAATGGTGTCCCTCAGGGATCGGTGTTGGGACTGGTCTCATTCAACATCTTTGTTGCTGACATGGACAGTGGGATTGAGTGCGCTGTCAGCAAGTTTGCCAGTGACACCAAGCTGTGTGGTTCGGTTGATACGCTGGAGGGAAGGAATGCCATCCAGAGGGACCTCAACACACTTGTGAGGTGGGCTGATGCCAGCCTCATGAAGTTTAACCACGAAAAGTGCAAGGTCCTACACCTGGGTGCGAGCAATCCCAGGCACAGCTACAGGTTGGGCAGAGAAGAGATTCAGAGCAGTCCTGCAGAGAAGGACTTGGGGGTGTTGGTGGATGAGAAAATGAACATGAGCTGGAAGTGTGCTTGCAGCCCAGAAAGCCAACTGTATCCTGGGCTGCTCAAAAGGAGCGTGACCAGCAGGTCGAAAGAGGTGATCCTGCCCCTCTGCTCTGCTCTCGTGAAACCTCACTTGGAGTATTATGTGCAGTTCTGGTGTCCTTAAAAAGGCATGGAACTGTTGGAGACAAGTCCAGAGAAGGGCCACGAGGATGATCAGGGGACTGGAAATGCAGAAGCCTTCCAGTATCTGAAGGTGGCCTATAAGGATGCTGGTGAGGGATTCTTCATTAGGGACTGCAGTGACAGGGCAAGGGGTAACAGGTTAAAACTTAAACAGGGGAAGTTTAGGTTGGATATAAGGAGGATGTTCTTTTCTGTGAGGGTGGTGAGGCACTGGAATGAGCTGCCCCTGGAAGCCGTGAATGCTCCATCCCTGGCAGTGTTCAAGGCCAGGCTGGACAGAACCTTGGGTGATATGGCTTAGTGTGAGGTGTCCCTGCCCATGGCAGGGGGGTTGAATCTTAAGGTCCTTTCCAACCCTAACTATTCTATGATTCTATGATTCTAATTTTTTTTTGGTTTTAGTATTAAAGGACAACATGTGTCAGTGTCAACACGTGGGTACATCATGTCTGAGGATGCTGTGAAAAATGGAGGGTAGCATACGTGCAGCAACATTAACAGTTTGTTAATACCTTGAGACTGCTTTATCTATATGGATCATGAGACTGCTGTGTGGCTATTCAACAGCTGTGCATCTTAAATAAATGTACAGTCGTAGCTATTTCCCAAGGCCTTCAGAAGAAACATACTGAAGAGTGAAACAGAGTACAGATTATCAACAGATGTGGGTTTTGCATGTGTATGTTCACTACCTGCACATTTTTGCCATAGGTTAAATAGAGCATGTCAGCCTCTTATCGTCCATCTTTCATCTTTTTTCTGCAGGCTCCAAAAACTCTGTACTTTCTCATCATTTTTCCTTTAGTTTAGATATGGAAACTAATGCAAACCTAGAAAAATATTAAATGGATCTCTAATTTGATATTCGTTAAAATCCAATTTGGTAAAAAATGTTAAGTGCATTCACATTAACCTCAAGGCTGTGCTGAAAGCCCCCTTTCAGATGTCCAAGAGGTTAAATGCAGAGCAAACACACATAATTAATGAGGTTGATATTGAAGCCTTCATTCTGAGAAGTCTGTTTTAAATATATATGCTTTCCTAGCTAATATATTTTACAAATAAAAGAAGTTGCCATGCAGATATTTATTCATACATATTTTATGTGAATTGCTTCCATCAATGTTTGGAGTTTAGGAAGCTGTTCAGTTGAAAGCTGAACTTAATGCTATTAAAAAGCTCTTGTCTTCTCATAATCCTTGAAGTCTGCCAACAACTTCAAAATCATCAGGTATCTATTAATTTTTTGTAGTTTTTCTATCCCTAACTTTCCCTTCCCTGGCACACAGATGGTTGGTTTCACAAAAACAGTGGAAGACTAAAGATACTAAATTTTGTTTTCAAAAGCACAGCAATAGAAATGTCTTCAAAAATTATTTCAAATAGAAAACTCTGCAGTTTTAATTTACATTCTCGTCTTGGAATATATTTCCCTAATTCATGGTAAATCTTAAAATACTCTGTATGGTACTTGTCAGTATGCATTAAATTGGATTTTAGGACCTTTTCCCACAATTAATTGTGTGCTTTAGTTTATTAATTGTTTGAGGCAAGTTTTGAATTGCTGTTAAATTGTATGATACTTAGAAATGAGTACCTTTGTTGCTGCATTACCTCATATATAGTATTTTCTAAATGAGATATCTGTAAAATCCTTCTGACTTTACCTCCACAATTGTACTGTTGTCTCAATTTTTCATGGAAACTTTTAGTGGGATTAATTAAAACCTGAACTGAAAATGAGAAAGCTAGACATTTAAAAAACAGTGATATGAAAATGCTGTCACTATTTTCAAAGCACACTTCCATCCATGATGACTTCCTTTTCACCCAGCCCTTGGGATACACATGATCCCTGCCAGCTACTCAGGACACAGCTGCTTCATCAAGTCCCTGTGCTCTGATCATCTCCTTTCCCCAGGCTGCCTGGGTTATGAGTTGCTCTGGACTGTGCCACAGAAAATGATCAGTCCTCATATTTGCAGGCACTAAGCTACTGCTGAATTATTTTAAGTGAAGCAGATTTGTTGTAGATGGTGGGAGTAAGTCTCACAAGGCTCTGCTACCCCTGTACACTGTGAACATTTGCTCCTACACTCTCCCTTGCCATGGCAAGGACACATATGTGGCTAGCATACTCAGCAGGGTGATCTGCCACCTCTGACTGTCTGTCCTCCCCCACATATTCCAGCAGAAGAAAATGCAGGATTTTAGGGGCAAACAATAACCAGAATTAAGAGCTTTTCCTTTCCATAATTTATTTTTCTACATTCTTGTCCTAAGTATATAAATGCTGCTAACAAGGTACAATTATTTCCTTTTTTCCCCCTTATTTTCCTTTATTTTATTTTATGGCAAATAATCAGCAGAGTTCTTTAAAAGGTTCAGTGCAAATTAGTTTCTGGCAAGGACTGTATGTTGTTCAAGGCTTCATTAAAGCCTTCATGTATGAATTACCTCAGAAAAAGGAAAGGGGATCTATTTATCCTCGAAAATGAGGCAGAAGCCTCAGAAGTCCTCTTCAGGTGTTGGTCAGCTCCTTATAGGTTGGTAGTTCAAGGCATTATCTGCCACTGCCTTGGTCTCACAGGCAGCAGCAGCATTTGGGAAGTAAATGTATTAATCAGAAACAAACATTTGTGTGTGTGCTTCTTAAGAATTTAATTCTAGTACGAAACAGCATTTTAAATGTGAGATGCAAGTATTTTTTTTTTTTTTAAAGTGTATTTCGGGACATATAGCACTACACTAACTCATTTTTGTCCTCTCTGCCAATAGGTGGCACTAGGAATTTTCACATACGAGTCTGTTCAAATTAACCTTCAGTTTTTAAACATTTAATAATCCTGTATAAGCATTTCCTTGTATCAAGTGTCTTGGAAATGCCACAAGCAGTATTCTTCAGTTATAGAATCATTGAATCATAGAATCATAGACTAGTTAGGGTTGGAAAGGACCTTAAGATCATCAAGTTCCAAGCCCCCTGCCATGGGCAGGGACACCTCACACTAAACCATGTCACCCAAGGCTCTGTCCAACCTGGCCTTGAACACTGCCAGGGGTGGAACATTCACAACCACCCTGGTCAACCAATTTCAGTGCCTCACCACCCTTACAGTAAAGAACGTCTTCTTTATACCCAATCTAAACTTCCCCTGTTTAAATTTTAACCCATTACCCCTTGTCCTATCACTACAGTCCCTAAAGAAGAGTCCCTCCCCATATTGTATTATGTCCAGTAGCTTCATTCCACTTTTTTTTAAATAAGTTGAAAAAGAAATATAATGACCATTTAAGTCACTGTTCACATTATTGACACTGTGAGAGATTTGGCTTTCTGTTTTCTAAGTTGTTTATCATTCTATCATCCTTGTATGATTAAATTGTCAGAGTGGCTTTATGAGTGTCCTGGGTTCAGCAGTAGCAGTCATGTTTTTCCTTCATGGTATTTGGGCCAAAGAGCATGGCATTGAGTGGGTATATCACATCCCCTACCATGCAACAGCCTCTGGGAAAATCGAACGGTACAATGGGCTGTTAAAAACTACACTGAGAGCAATGGGTGGGGGAACTTTCAAGCATTGGGATACACACTTACCAAAGGCCACCTGGTTGGTCAACACCAGAGGATCTGCCAACAGGGCTGGCCCAGCCCAGTCAGAACTTTTACATATTGTAGAGGGGGACAAAGTTCCCGTGGTGCATATGAAGAATTTGCTGGGGAAGACAGTCTGGGTTATTCCTGCTTCAGGTAAAGGCAAACCCACTCGTGGGATTGCTTTTGCTCAGGGACCTGGATATACTTGGTGGGTAATGCGTGAAGATGGGGAAGTCCGATGTATACCTCAAGGGGATTTGATTTTAGGAGAAAACAGCCAGTGAACTCAATTGTATGCTGTTGCCTGCTGTGTTTTATAGCCCATCAACTAGATGTCTTCAGGTCACCAGCGACTGGCCCTGACTTCCCTCCAGCCATCATCCCAACAGAGAATGAACTTTGAACATCATGGACCGAATGGACTCGGCAGCATTATAGGGATTGGTCCATGCACTAAGAAAATGATTTTTCCTCTTGGTCTGTATGTATATGGATGTATATATGTGGGAGAGCGATGGTGTACTGAAAATGTGGGATCTGAGCTCGACGTGAATGGTATGGAATAAGGGGTGGATAATGTCCTGGGTTCAGCAGTAGCAGTCATGTTTTTTTTCCTTTGTGGTAGCTGGTGCAGTGCTGTGTTTTGACTTCCAGCCTGAGAACAGTGTTGGTGAAGCCAATGTTTTCGGTTGTTGCTAAGTGATGTTTACCCTGACCAAGGACTTTGTGAGGCTCATGCTCTGCCAGGGAGGAGGGGAAGCCGGGAGGAAGCAGAGATGGGGCGCCTGACCCAGGCTAGCCAGGGAGGTATTCCATACCACAGCACGTCATGCCCGGGATGGGGGGTAACTGGGAGTTACCCGGAAGGACACGGGCTTCCAGGTGGGACTCGTTTCTTGGCCGGTGGTATCGTATTCTCTTCCCTTGTTATTTTCCCTTATCACTGTTGTAGTTGATAGTAGCGGTGGTGATTTGTGTTGTACATTGGTTGCTGGACTGTTCTTGTCTCAACCCGTGGGAGTTGCACTTTTTCGATCCTCCTCCCTGTTCTTCCGGGAGTGGGGGAGAACCCCGGTGGGGGGGGGGACACGGCCCTCGATTGTTGTCAGCTCAGCACCACTCACTGGGAGTGAGTGAACAAGTTACCTGACTGGGTTTAAACCACAACAATGAGCTCTCCAGGATGCTTATCAGAAGATGACAAACACTACAGTTTAATGATTTTATGCACATTTTCCACATTTTTTTTCCAGTCTTGTTCCTTGGAAGAAGGAAATTAAAGACATTTTCACCCTATCAGACAGGGTTTCTCCTTAGGGCAGTACTGCAGTAGCAAGACACTCTTACTGGATTCCCTTCATGTTGAATAGGGTCTGATGGTTAAATGTTCTTCACAAGGAGGATGTATCTGTGAACAGCCTCCAGAACATGGTGCAAACAAGCTTCTGCTGGTTCCAGTAGGAGGTGGGCATCATTGAGAGCATGTGAGAGAGTTGCAGCTATAGCAGAGAAAGGAGCATGAGAGCTTTTTTTCTTTCTAATTGACTCTGCAGTTAAAAGGTCAGTAGCTTTATGCAACAGAAATTTGAATAAAATATACCTACCCTTCTAATGCCTCCTCTTCTGACCTTGCTGATGGTCAATATATTTTTCCTGGACTGAGGTTACAATGATCCTTTTGGCATGCAAGCAGAATATTGTTATATGCAGTGGTTTAAAATGTGCACTTAGTGAATTCTGTGTGGGAGCCAAACTGAAATATGAAACTGGCTAAGAAAGAGACTGCAAGAGGAAAAAAAAAAAAAGAGAAAAGAAAAAAAATGAAAAATGGAAAGATGGGAAAGCTTTTCATAGAAATCAAAAGTCAAAGTGGGAATATGAGAAGAGTGTAGGGAGAAAAGCAGTAAATGCAGGTTGAAAAGGAAATGCAAAGAATGAGATGGAATGAAAATGAAAATGAAAATAATGAAAATGAAAATGAAAGAAAGCAAGGCAGTAATGTCAAATTTTCAAATAGCCTATTCTGTGAATAATCTTTATTACTAGAAGGATGTATTTTTCAGCATCTAGGTGGTATCTGCTGAACAGCATGTTAACAGATATTTGTATGTAGAAATAGTTCCCTCTGTACTTTGTAAACTGCATCCTGCCTGTGAGTAAAGAAACCAAGGGTAACATTGGCAGAGTACTTGACAGGTGAACCCTGACCATGCTGTATGCCCCCAGCACTGTCTGGCATGGTGCTGGAGCAGTGCTGCCCTCTGCTAACTCACCCCACTGTTCAGAAAGTCAGCATCAGAAGGTTTCACCTGGTTCACACTAAACACACCCTCGGAACTTCTGGTTAGCTCAGACTGCCAGAACAAAATGCAGTCATAACACCTTGCAAAAAAGATGCATGCAGCAGGCTATGCTGAGCGTACCATTTTATTTGAAATAATTGTTCATGGAGAAACTATCTCAAACCAGTCAGTGCTGTTCTCCGTCTGGGGCTCTTAAAAGAGGATCGTAAGACAGCCAGCATCATGGATAGGCTTCTACTCCTGGACCAGGCTGGCACAGAGGCTAAACCTGTAAGTTGGAGACCTGCCTTCATATGGGCAAACAGCAGAGGGAAGGTGCAAAAGAAGCAGCCATTAGCTGTAGAAGCTTCACTGCTAAAATTCCTGCTCACAGTGACACTCTTCCAACACTGGGATATTGTTTTGTTTATTGAAACACCAGAACCAGACCATGCATGTAAAGTGAATAAAGCTCACCCCATGTTTTTCCTGATGGAAAAAGTCCTTTCTGGGTCCTGCAGCTGGCAAGGAGTGCAGAACTGGGAATCACTGGAGACAGAGTAAATGGACTTGGGATGTGTGGAGGATAAGGGAGAGGTTGCTAGCCAGAGCAGAGCCTACAGCAGCCATCCACCAAGCATGCACCAGCTGTACCAAATGCCATTATGCTTCTCCAGCAAGAAATGGGAATCCATCTTCCAGGAGACCCTAAGTAACAAAGAGGGGTGGGAAATCTTTCTGCAGCTGTGCAGTTTATAACCCAAGGCCAGTCTCATACCCTGGAGCACCTAATATCTGAGGAACAGGAACGGAGGAAGGAGAGAAAGGCAGTGGAATCCTCCTAGGACTTGTCTGAGATGCACCTTGTCATTTCCCTGCATCCAAGGTGCTTCCCAAGTCATTTATGTCTCTTTTCTTTGAGAAAGAGAGTCTGGATAGCTGTTTTCTGGACAATTTACTTTTTCTTAAAGGACCTCCATTATTAGGCTCATGGCAGACAGAACTATTTCAGGAGGGGCCCATACTAGCGACCCTCTTTAGGAGGAAAGAAAAGCTTTCTGTAGAAACAGAGACAGAGGTCCATTAGGAATCTGTCTTAGAAAAGCTTTTGTTGAGCTTTCTCAGCTAATGGATTTAAAACCACGTATATGTATATAAAATCACACACAACTACAGTGGGAGAGGATGAGAAAACAAAAACCATGTGGCAAGCATCGCACTTATTTAACACACTATGCTCATATATTACAGTGTTAAGTGCAATGAAGGAAGTTGCATAAACAAAATCTGAACAGAGCTAAGCACATAAACTCAGTATTCTCAGCAGAGTTTGATGGCACAAGTTGTTGTCACACTTCCTGATGGGATTTTAATGTAATTTACCTTGACATTTGACAAATGATTACCAAAAATGTTTAGATGACATTCAATATATATGGCAAAGTTTTATAACAGATTTGCAGTAGCTGTGATATTAAATTTGCATCCCCAGCCTTTTTTCAAATCAAATAACAACATTTTGAAAGCAATAAAACGATTACCAGGAAGAAGCATTAAAAAAAAAAAATCCAATTCATTTTGTATTTTCAAAGACCTCTGCTATTTTCCAAAATCCCCATTTATCGCAGAATTTTGAGCTTGCTATGTTGTCAAAGCTTTTGCTTTTGATTAACATATGTCTTCCTGAATATTAATTTGTGTTTTGAAAGCACATTTTCTTAAAATTGCTTTGCAAAGTTGCATGAAATATTCTTTTAAGATGCTTTGATACCGGAAACTTTTCACCGCTGTTTTCTTTAGTGCTTCATGTTTTTCGGTCACTACCGAGGTGCAGCAAAAAAGATCTGGCTGTTGTTAGAGGCTAGTATTGCTAATATACATTGGCTTAATTATAATTATTGCTGCTTCTTATTGTTGCTCAAATGGGTCCATTAGCAAAACCTCTTTCTGTCATTACAGGCACTACAAAGTACTTTGGGATTTCTTATTATGCCTTTCAATATTGCCTTTCAGCAGCTTGACTATATATAGCAAGGCCTGGGTCCCTACTGCCTTTGTACATTTTCTAAGCAAGATTTTCCATGCTAAGAAGATATGCTTGTGAACAGAAGTTCTGGAGCAGTTTTCACTGACCCAGTCCATCTGTCCTCTTCTGTTCTTTATGGCTGTAACACTTGTCTTCTTCATCCTGGACTTTGACCAGGATGAAAAGGATTTTGTCTTCATGCTTCAAAACTGTTTTTATTGTGACCATTTGCTTAACTCATTCAGATTTTTACTTATCATAATTGATCAATTAAGAAGTGTGGCTGACTGCATTGTACTAGTGAATGGAATTAATAGTTTTCAGTTCAAAACTTATAAATTATATGATCAAGGATTATTCACTGCTGTGATGGTTTTGACCTTGGATTTTATGATATAAAAATGCTGAAATTACTGCTTTTGCATGAAATGACATCCTGCTTTTTTTCTAAGCCCTGAAGTTTTTGACAGAAAATACATTCAGAGGGTTTTGAGTTTTTTTTTTTCCAGTAGCTTTGAAAGTGTAGCACCTGTCTGCTGGCTAAATTAGCAATTATTAAGAGATGCAGGCTAAGCCTGGGGAATCACATAATAAGTACATTTTGTCAGAACAGTGTCTTTTCCTTAACCTACAGAATATGAGGTTAGCAGAAATAAAATCTTCCTAAATAAGAATTAGAAAGATGGAAATGATTGATCATTGAACATAGTTTTCTTCTTGTGTTTCTCTTTTTTCCTCATCCATACAGTGACAGCAGTGTTGAATAATAATTTTGCAGACAGACTGGTTTTCACAGAGAAAAATTGAGCAACTTATTTAAGGTCACAAGACCCTGATTTTATGAATTACTGAGAGACTCATGAGAAATGTTGAAGCCTGCTCTTACTGGACTGAAAAAAAAACAAACAAAAAAAACCCTTAAAGCTCTTCAGAAACATATTCATTATAGATTTGTGACTCATCTGTAATAAATTAAATATTCAAAGCATACAGTTAATGTGCCAGAATTACACAGAGAGAGGATAGTTTTGTACCTATGATGATAATTGCTCTCAGAATCAGTCAATAGTTTTTTTCTAAGCCATCCTTATCTTCTTTTGTGTTCATGGATAAACTTCTAGCATTCAGTTACCCTGAGAATTTAGATTGGCTTTAGATATCAGGCATAATTATTTATGGTTATTTCCGTATCATTTCACAGGACAAGATACACAGAACAGCAAGGTATTTTGAAAGAAAATAGAAATATAAAGAACTTCCATGGTGTCGTGGTTTAAACCCAGTCAGGCAACTTGCTCACTCACTCCCAGTGAGTGGTGCTGGGCTGACAACAATCGAGGCGGGGGCCCCCCCCCCCCCCCCCACCGGGGCTCTCCCCTTCCCTGCTGCCGGAGGAACGGGGAGGAGGATCGAAAGAGTGCAACTCCTACGGGTTGAGACAAGAACAGTCCAGCAACCAATGTACACAAATCACCACCGCTACTATCAACTACAACAATGATAAGGGAAAATAACAAGGGAAGAGAATACGATGCCACCGGCCAAGAAACGAGTCCCACCGGGAAGCCCGTGTCCTTCCGGGTAACTCCCAGTTACCCCCCACCCCGGCCATGACGTGCTGTGGTATGGAATACCTCCCTGGCTAGCCTGGGTCAGGTGCCCCATCACTGCTTCCTCCCGGCTTCCCCTCCTCCCTGGCAGAGCATGAGCCTCACAAAGTCCTTGGTCAGGGTAAACATCACTTAGCAACAACTGAAAACATCGACTTCACCAACACTGTTCCCAGGCTGGAAGTCAAAACACAGAGCTGCACCAGCTACCACAAAGGAAAACATGACTGCTACTGCTGAACCCAGGACACATGGTCATCGAAGGATGCGTCCTAACTTATTTTTATTGGTGTGAAGTCTGCCATAGATGTAGAGATGTGTCCTGAGGCACATCACACAGGTTCCACCCAGGCAAGGAGACAATGACCCACTTTGGGAATCTGGCCTGATGTTTCCTCACTTTCAAACCTAGCAGCTGCTATTGAAACATCCCAGCTGACATCATCTTTTCCATTAAAATACAAAATGAGAAGATGTTTCTAAGATAATATCCTTGCATCCCAAAATTTTACTGAAGTTTGAATGCAAAGCTAATAGTTCTTCATGTGAAAAGGCACTAAATAGGGAAACAGATTTCATTTTGTTTCAGTGGAATTGCCAAGTAATTTTGCCATGGTCTTTTATGCTATTTAGATTGAGCTTCTTGTTACAACACTTTATTATATGTCATTAATTTCATGAAACATTGATTCATCTCATGATGCTGATTGCCTAGATGATAAAGTAGCAGATGAAATTCAACATTGGTAAGTGCGAAGTAATTCTCTCACAGAAAAACAAACCAAACTATACATACTTAATGAGGGGCTTTAAGTCAACTATTACAACTCTGAACGAAAATCTTTAAGACATCTTGGATAGGATTACAAAAAATTATCTCCATCCTTAGAAGCTGTAAAAAAAAAAAGTAGTAGAATGTTTAGAATGTTTTAAGAAAATGCTTGAGAGAAAACCAGAAGTGGTTATACCACTGAATAGCTCTTTGGTATGCTTCCATCTTTATAACACATGCCTTTCTGAATTCAGGTGAAAAAGATATAGCACAACTGTAAAAGGTACAGAGACAGGCAGGAAAGATGGGCAGAGTTACAGAACAGCCTCCCTCAAGAAGAACAAAGTGGATCAAGCTCCTCAGTCTTGAAAAAGGTTACGATTCAGATATGGCAGAAATCTCTCAAATTGAGAGTGGCATAAAGAACATAGGAAATAATTAATCACTATATCAAACAACATAACTTCAGAGACATCAATGTCAATATTCATATAAAAAGTTTAAAAACAAAGTACATACTTTTCCATAAGCATCCAATCACTGAGCCACAGAGGATGTGGATGCTAAAAGCTTATATGCTTTCAAAAGGTGATTAAGCATACTCTTAGAATAAATAAATAAATAAATAAATAAATAAAAGCATCAAGGGTAATAGAAATCCAAATATACAATCTCTGGCTTAGGGAGTCCTTAAGTTCTGAAGTGCTGAATGTTGAGGTGGTAGAAGTATGCCAGTATACTTGTTCTGTTCCTATACCTTTGCCTATGCATTTCACCACTGTCAGACACAATACAGGTCCGCATTGCAAAGTTTAGTGCAATGAGAGGATTTCTCACATTAGTCCTCCTGTAGTATTAATAGGATGGCAAATAAAAAAGTGTCAACAGACAATGCAGCAATCTTCAAACAGCTTCATTGTGATGTGTTCCTAGACTGCAGTGCATTGTAAAGATGAGTCACAAATGGAGAAATGGAGATTTCGTGGGTTAGCTCATTCACTTGGACAGGCAAATCTGCTAAGAGTAAAGGATCAATGACAATTTCTTCTGTCTGAGAAGTGGCAGACGTGTCATGTGTCATGTCAGCCATTACTTACATCATCACAGTTCAATATCTAAATGGCTGGCACAGCAGTTGGTGGCTTATGTATGGCCATTAGCTTCATCTGAGAAGAATAATGGAAGGCATTAGGGTTTTACCTTCAACCCTCGTTCGCAACTTTGGCCATTAGGCTGCCTGCTCTGTGCAAAGTGGAGCTACCTGGGTTGAATTATTTCGTACAAACAAAATATCTGAATGCTTCCAGATACTTCTGAAAACTGCATATTTCCTATTCATTGAAATGGCAGTGTCTCAGGACTGTGTTTCCAAATTGACAGAGTATCTGCACAGACACACAAAAAATACTGCCCAGGGCTAACATTAAGTGTATATTAAATCTGGGCTGACTGAGGGAACCAGGAGTGCTTGACAGCTCTTAGATCTGTTGCCTGAAGACTTATTCCATGCTATGCATGGAAGGGCATTGCATATATGGAAGGCATTCAACTCCTTCAGCCCCGTTTTCATGAGAGGGAGGCGGTTGTGATAGAATCAAATGACATTTACAACAGGTCCTTGAATCACCCTGAAATGTGGGATATGTGATGTGCTGCTAATGTACCTGGTTTCCCACCCAGGTGTAGATGAGATGAGATAAACGTTTTCAGACATGTAGCAGGAACAAAACAAAAAAAAACGTAAATTTCATCTTCCTAGTCTCTCTATCAAAACTTGTGGTAAAGACAGGGAAGTTACACTTTGGACAATTGAGACATTTATATTTAACAGGTCATAGTCCTTGGCTGGTAAGCATTTCCCATTAATATTTTGTGAAATCAAGCCCACTGTTTTCTTCACAAGATTTGATTTGGTGCATAGCTCTCTATTTTTCTTGCCATTTGTAGTCTACAGGTTTTATGTGTAAACATAACCATGAAAAAAAACCCTCATCTTGCCTAATTAATAATTTATTGTTATTTCTGATGTTTCAAAGCAAGCTACTTTCAATTTTCTACTTCCTGCAGGGTGTCCAGACCCATAATGAATCAGGTAAAGGGATTTGTTGATACCAGGACTAATTTTAGGCATGTCAAATAGAGGATACATCAACCACCTCACATATTATAAGAACAATTTTTATTATACATTTAATTATATTGCAGAATTTTCAGGATTGCAGCAAAAGCCAACTATGACAAAAATTGGGTTTTACTTGATTTTATGAAATATTTTCAACCGATAATCAATTGCTGTTAAAAAAAGGTGCCATTGCATACCTATCACCTCAAGCAGTCATTTTGACTTCTGGATTCAGGACTCATTAGAATTATACAGCACAATCTATAGGAGGTGAATCTCCTGTTAATTAGGAGACCCCTGGTAGGTGTAATTATACACATTTCTTGAGATTCTCAGGGAGGTTTTAATAATTCTTTAAACAGCTTTTAGGTAATTAGCACTGTTGAATGTCACTTCCCTGTTTCTATGCAGTACCTTTAATTAACAGATAGAGTCGGAGAATAATTTAGAACAATTAATTGGAAATTGTGAAAATAGTAGATAAAGCTAACTTTAGAGTTGTGTTGAAGTCTTACACTTGACACTTTAAATTGACCTTATTATTAAAAAAGAGTTAAAACATTTAATAGAATGTGACTAAAAAAAAAATGAGATTTTGCCTACCTATCTGAACAATCCGATAACGTATACCTTTTGAAAACAGAAGATAGTTCTCCTCTGTTTTCATTTAAAATGTTCTAAAAGAGTATTCCCACTGATACTGAGAGGTGGTGGTGCTTTGACCTATGAGGGCAGTGTAAGATACCTGACCTGAGCCAAGCCATTAAATTTTGGCTGCTTTGCATAATATGATCAAATGAATAAAATAAATTTATTTGACATGCATTTACTACACATCAATCTGATTTTATACTCCTAAAGTGGATCTTACAGGGAATTACAGACCAGTCAGTCTCACCTCTGTGCCTGGCAAAATCTTGGAGCAGATTCTCCTGGAAGGCATGCTAAGGCACATGAAAATCAACAAGGTGCTTGGTGACAGCCAGCATGGCTTCACTAAGGGGAAATCCTGCCTGACCAATTTGGTGGCCTTCTATGATGGGGCTACAGAACTGATGGACAGGGGTAGAGCAGTTGATGTCATCTACCTGGACTTGTGCAAAACATTCGACACTGTCCCACATGACATCCTTGTCTCTAAATTGGAGAGACGTCAGCTTGACGGATGGACCAGTTGGTGGATAAAGAACTGGATGGCTGGCCACATGCAAAGAGTTGTGGTCAATGGCTCAGTTTCCAGCTGGAGACCAGTAACGAGTAGTGTCCCTCAGGAATCGGTGTTGGGACTGGTTGTGTTCAACATCTTTGTCGCTGACATGGACAGTGGGATTGAGTGCACCCTCAGCAAGTTTGCCGATGACACCAAGCTGTGTGGTTCGGTTGATACGCTGGAGGGAAGGAATGCCATCCAGAGGGACCTCGACACACTTGTGAGGTGGGCTGATGCCAACCTCATGAGGTTTAACCATGACAAGTGCAAGGTCCTGCACCTGGGTCGGAGCAATCCCAGGCACAGCTACAGGTTGGGCAGAGAAGAGATTCAGAGCAACCCTGTGGAGAATGACTTGGGGGTGCTGGTTGATGAGAAAATGAACATGGGCTGGCTTCAGTGTGCGCTTGCAGCCCAGAAAGCCAACTGTATCCTGGGCTGCATCAAAAGGAGCATGACCAGCAGGTCGAAGGAGGTGATCCTGCCCCTCTACTCTGCTCTTGTGAGACCTCACCTGGAGTATTGTGTGCAGTTCTGGGGTCCTCAACATAAAAAGGACATGGAACTGTTGGAACAAGTCCAGAGAAGGGCCACGAGGATGATCAGGGGACTGGAGCACCTCCCGTATGAAGACAGGCTGAGAAAGTTGGAGCTGTTCAGCCTGGAGAAGAGAAGGCTGCGTGGAGACCTCATAGCTTTTCTCTTGACATCTGTAAGTGGGATGTTGTGTTATTAAAAGAAGAGGAAGGGGGGAAAAGAGCAAAATTTTCCAGAAGGAGAACAATGACCAAATACAAAAAAATTGAACCATGTAGAAGTTGCCTGAGTGATTTTTTTTTTTTTTACATAGGTTTCAGGAAGGTGCCCAGCTGCCATGCTGAAAATAATTCAACTGCTATGTGTAAAGTGCACTTAGCCACCAAAAAGTCTTTTTCTTGAACAGAGAAGAGGCAGACACATCACTAATGTAGGAGGGGATAGGTCTAGCCCAATAATGTAGGAGGCAGACACATCACTAATGTAGGCTGGGGATAGGTCTAGCCCAAAAGTTCTCAGTTCTGCAGCTGGGAACTATCACATCTTCCTTTTGGAATGAGACAAAAAAGTAGTCAAAACCACCACAGTGATGCACTTGGGATAGCCAGCAAGACACAAATAAGGTTATTTACACCTTGTTGGACATCCCAGAGGGACACTGTGAATCTATTCATTAATATTAAATTCAACAGTGGACTGCTTTAGATGCATAATCCTAAATGTTTATTTAGTGTCTTTCTAACCATGATCGTCAATTTTTATTCATGTCAAAAACACATTCACAAAAAATAGCAAATCTTTAAACTTCGTGCTCTTGGAAAAGAATACCTGCCTCATACATGTGCTAAAAGAAGCATTAGCAGAGCAGAAGCAGACACATCCATTCTGCCCTTATCAGAAAATAGTTTTACAAGAAAATAGGATGAGGATGTGAATGTAATTTACTTTGGAATCTTTCCTTGTATATCTTGGAATAATACAGTTGGTCTGTGAACAGTCATTCTGCAAAAATCTGCTTTGTTTAAACTGCTGTATTTTTAAATTTTGTCAGATAATACTCCATAAACTGAAAATTCTAGAAAAAAATAATGTAAGAATCAAAACAAGAGCAACAAAACAGGCAAAGCATCCATTGCTAATATATTTCTTCAGTTATTCACTGGTCTGTGGATTTTGTTTCTGTCTTTTCAATTATTCTATCTCCATTTCATTTTCTTTCCCACTAAGAGGATTACAGTTCCTTTCTAAAATTAATTTATTGTCTGTGGATAAGTGCATTTTCCTAGGTACAGTCAGTGAGGCTAATTTTACATATTGATTCATGTAATTTAAGTCAAGAAGATCCCTTAGATTATTTAGTCTGATCTCCTCTGTCAGTTGGGCCACATATTTTTTCAGAGGTGTTAAACTTATTGGTTGTGTATGAAATAAATATTTCACTGAATAAGTCATGAAATAGTGGATCCATTTTCTTCAGTGTATTGTTCATTACTTAGTCACATTTGCAGTCACAATATAAAGAAATAAGTGTTAATTTGTAACCATTGGTTATTGCTTAAGGTGACCTTTAGGATCATGTATGACTTGTATTTTTATTTTTTTTTTTAAACTTTAGTTCTCAGGAACTGGAGAGGGGCAGTATAATTATCCTCCATCAACATGTTTTTAAAATAAAGTTTTAAAACTGTTGCATCTTTTTTGTACCATGCTTACAAATTGCCTCTCTTATGCTATTCACCACTGCCTATTTGTATAGTGAATAATTTCTTATGCCGCTTTTGTCCATTTCACGTCTTGGAAGAGCGTGTTCTCTTCTTCAGCCCATGAGATTGGTAAGTCTATTTTAGACTCATTCCTTTCTCTCCCAGTCTCCTATGCCATGGCTGCCATGTCTTTCCAGATGTGAAAGTTTGCAACTGGCTACATTAAATATACATTTGGCTCCACAAATTATGAAAGGATCCAATTTCTGTGTATGGCTGCTCTGAACTCATGACCATTGGTTACTCTTGCAGTGTAGTCTATAATTAAAAATAAGTATTATTTCATAATTACTCTGAATAATGACTAGAAATGTTGAAGGCTGTTGAGCCTGGATGAAACCTTGCCCGTATTCCCTGATGCTTCCATCTGACAGCAGCATCTGAAAATCTGAAATACAGCCCTGTTTTTAATATCAGAACACGGTGCTTTAAGTAAAATGCCTGCTGTCATTACCTCTAGTAATCACACCTGTAATTTTCTCAAATAATTAAATTGAACTGTTTGACAAGATACATTTGCTAGGAAAGCATGTTGATTGTTTGGATTCTATTTCTACTCTTTGTTTTATATCAATTATAGTCTTCTATATTAATTATTTTTTGAATCCTGTATGAGCTCTCTCATTATTTTCCCAGGGCTGATGTCTAGCTAACCTGCCTATAGCTGTGTGGGCCACACAGCACACCCTTGCTGAATGTTTGCAATGGCATACTTCATTCATTTGCATTTTCTATGGCACGCTGAGAATTAATTAAAATACCTAACAGTGGGTCAAAGATGTCCTCTATCTACAATTCCAGTAAAATGAGGTGGTAATTTTAAAGTGTTTTCTCATAGTAAAGCCTCCTCAATTACCACTGAAAAAGCTTTGATAAAAATTTAAGTACAAACCAGAAAATCTTATTGCATTATTATGAAGAATGCTACAATCAAGTAGTGGACTATATTATTAAGCAGAATTTTTTCAGGCCAATTCTCTTTTCAGATCTTCTCTTCCTGGCCTTAGCCAACCTTTTTCCTTCTTTTTTTTCTTTTCTTTTCTTTTTTTTTTTAATTTAATTGACAATGCTAGTCATTTCTTTTGTGAAATTTTGGCAGTTTTGCTTCCCCCCTGCTACTGTATCTTCCCTTTTGCCTTTATGTTTCAAATCGCTGCCCACGCCATGTGAAACATCAGCTACTTTCAGCTGTAAACATGTCCTGGTGGTTTAAATTTTATACTGTATTTATCTGGGTAATTTGATTCTCTCTAAGTTCTTACAGGCAATTCTAATAGCAGTGAAGTGATTCAGATCTGCCCTGCAGATGAGGACTTGGGGGTGCTGATCAATGAGATACTGAACATGAGCTGGCAGTGTTGGTTGGCTTTCTGGGCGGCATCAAAAGGAATGTGACCAGCAGGTCAAAGGAGGTAATCCTGCCTTCTGCTCTTGAGAGACCCCACTTGGAGTATTGTGTGCAGTTCTGGTGTCCCCAACATAAGAAATACATGGAACTATTGAAGCAAGTCCAGAGGAGGACCATGAGGATGATCGAGTGGCTGGAGCACCTCCTGTATGAAGATAGGTTGGGAAAGTTGGGGCTGTTCAGCCTGGAGAAGAGAAGTTGTGTGGTGACCTCAGAGCAGCTTTCCAGTATCTGAAGGGGGCCTACAAAGATACTGGAGAGGGACTCTTCATTAGGGACTGTAGTGATAGGACAAGGGGTAATGGGTTAAAACTTAAATAGGGGAAGTTTAGGTTAGATATAAGGAAGAAGTTCTTTATTGTGAGGGTGGTGAGGCACTGGAATAGGTTGCCCAAAGAAGTGGTAAATGCTCCATACCTGGCATCAGGGCCAGGCTGGACAGGGTCTTGGGCAACATGGTCTAGGGTGAGGCGTCCCTGCCCATGGCAGGGTCTTAAGGATCTTAAGGTCCTTTCAAACCCTAACTATTCTATGATTCTATGATAAAGTAGAAAAGCCACATCTACTTAGCCCCGTTAACAGAAGCCTTCAGTGGCAAGCTAAATATCTATAAGGAATGACATGAGTATGGTTGATCCTGTTTGGTGCAGAGGGATAGCTTGATAAAACATAAAGATCACTTCTGAGCTTTGATTTTTAGTAATACTGGCTGTTTGATTGATATATGCTTTTCTCTGTGCTATGAAATTAACTTAATCTTCTTGCCATCAGCTCTAAATCTTTCTGTTACATTTTCTGTGACCAGATTAGTAATCAAAATTCAGAATAAGCTGTGACAGGGCATTCATGAAATTAAGGGCTGCGTCATGATTGATCTGTACTTGAAGGTTCTTCTTTTCCTTTCTTCAGTTATGAAATGAAGAAGTACACTGAGTTTCATCTGGTTAAGCAGACAGGTCAGATGGTGACATAAATACAGGCTACAGTGCCCTGTGGCATTTCTAAATCATATGCAATACACCTCTCACTACACTACACTCAAGGAGCTTCTGCAATAGAAAAAATGAAGTTAGACCAGGTGAAGGTAATAACTGATTTATAAGCTTAGCAGAAATAGTTGCATCTTGAGGGTTATGTCAGAAATCTCAGAGAGGACAAGTGAAAGAGAAAGGAAGAAATAACAAAACTAAAAAAATACATATCACAAATTCAGATCTAGAAGCAAAACTCTGCTCTTTAACCATCCTGCTTTTGCTCAGGTCTGATACCAGCCTACTGAGCTTGTACAGGAAATCAGGGATTATTTGAAAATCAAACAAGGCATCAGCCAAACCTTATCTTCACAGCATAGTAATTTGTGTAATGGCTTGTAATCAGGATTTACAGTCCTGGCCTGGCTTTTCTTCTAAATAACCATCTGACTAAAAAAGCCACCCAAAAAAAAAAAAAAGAAAAAAGGAGAAAAGAAGATGTAGAAAGTAAGTAGATTTGACCTAACTTCTGTGTTTCTTTTGTAACAGTTACACAGGTTTTACTATTTTCTAACAACTGGTATTCATCTAGTAAGAGACTGACAAGCAGGCAGCACTGACCTTACTTCACCCTAATTTTAGTTTAAACATACACAGATCTGCTCATTCAGTCCTTAATGACTTCCCCACCATGATCACCCCCATTAAACAGTTATCTCCAGCAGGATATGTGAAAGTTTCTGTTATCAATACCAGTGGCTGGGGTCTGCCTTTCACTATCAGTGGAGGTTGAGGCAACAGGAGCAGCTATATGGAAAAGAGAGAATCTGGAGAAGCAAAGAAAGGCCAAAAATGTAACGCACAGTGGAGTGACAGTGCTGCTACTGAGTCTGGAATTCTAGGACTATTTCTGTACATTTGTGCCAGACTGAAGCAGATACATAGTTTGTACTGAAACTCTTCCTCAAGAGGCTCTTTCCTCTTGCTGCTTGTTTGTTCCTTAGATTTGTTTCTTTTTTTTCTTCACTACTGTTATGAATTTTGAGTCTTCTGTAGGCAGGTGACTTCTAAGGCAATCTCAGTGCATGTGTTGATGTGCAAAGCTAGAAAATAGCTGTTGAATGAAGGCATATTTTTTTTATTCTGATTGTTGCAAGTATAACTCTTGACTACTTTTCTCTGTTTGTTACCGTGTGCCTGTATATTTGTGTTTATACACAACATGGTATTTTTAATACAAGTAGATGAAAATACAAGTAGATGAAAATGGGCATTTCTGAGAATGAGAAATGTTCTAAAGATCTTTGAGGCAAATCTTGTCCTTACTACCCAACAACTACTGGAAATACTTTTCTAAAAAATAAAAAATGAAAAAAATGGAATGGTCTTAACTTCATCTCAGTAATTTTTTCCAGTTTTCTAACCACTTCAAGAAAGTAAAGCTTAGAGGGTTTTATGTGGCTAAAATTATTTGTCTAAATTCTTTTCTTGCTTAGGGAAGGTTGGTTGGTTTCTGTGGTGTTTTTTTTCCAAAAAAAATTTTTGTCATTTAAATTCTAACAGATTTTGCTGAATGGGAGCAGGCAAAAAATGCATAATAGCAAAACATGAAGTGGCATATTCAAAGTGTGTGTCCATATATATATATTTATATTTATATTTATATTTATCCTGAGACAAATGCTTTATATTTACTTGGACAAACTGCTTAATGCTTAATTGGATCAGATCATTTTTAACTTGAGCCTACAAACACATATCTGTGCCTGAATGGATTTTCAGCTTCTCATGCTAGCTGTGGAACAGTGTGCACAGGCAGATTCATTATTCTTAGGTCACTACAAATCAATAAAAGCCAATTTTGACCAAACAATATCAGTTTTCTGTGTCAGAAGGGTATTGTTTAGTAAATTATAACTCACTTGTTTCTCTGAGGAATTTACCTTAGGCCTCACTCATGCAGAGGAAAAGGCATATACAAGAAACCACAGGCAAAAGAAAAATAAACCCAAACAAACAAAAACCTGACTGTTGTAAAAATCATAAATTCCCAACTAAAACCATTCTAGTAGACTAACCTTGTAAAACAGCAAATTTGACTATGTTCAAATGAATTTACTGCTCACTGGTTTTTGCTATTCGACAGCACTTGATCTGAATCTTCAGAGCATCCCGTGGTGAGCCAAGTGGTAAATGCTGGCTTTCCTAATGATGATCTACTACTGTTTGATGTTACATTTTCAATGTACAGGAATATGAGAGAGAAAGCTAAAGTAACCTAGTTTACCTCCTGCACAAATGAAATTGTGAAGAATGCTGAAAGTTTTGGTTAGATTAAGAAAGAAGAGAATCATTTTAGGAATCTGTCAAATAACCTAAGTATTAAGACGATTCAGAAGCAACACCAAAAACTGAAAATATATCAACTCCTACAAAATGAAGAAAGTTCATTCAAAGCTTTCATTCCCTGCTGTTTGATGTGAAATCTTTTGATCAAAAGAAAGCAAAGCAAATGAAAGAAATTAAATAATGTCTGTTATCTCTTAAGACATTCTTTTATCAAGTTTGATCTCTGGCAAGCTATAGTAGCCATTCTTTATTTTTATGAATATCCATCTCTTTTACCTGCACACAGAGAAACGTTTTAGTCTCTTAGTGCTTCCACTTGCATGAAATGAATAAGCAGAGGAAGCAACTGAAAATTTGAAGCATGCATACTTTGACCTCTTACTGGTCTTTTTAAGTCTTGGGAAGTGCTGGAAAGTTTTGCTTTCTGAGTAACTTGTGTGTTACCACTTTTCCCCTGAGTATCAGAAAACTTCATGCCAGCACTCTATTTGAGCTGCTGGAAGAAAAAGACTAAATCAGACCCTTGGAATAGGTTGATGTGTGGAGACTCTTTATGAGTCTGTCCATATGGTAATTCATGGAATTAGTAAATTTGATCATGGAATGATCAAACCTGATGCAGATGTTTGATCTCACCATGGGCTTGCCTTTTTGCTGGCCCTCTGTAGGGTGTGAGCACAGGAGGAGCAGATTGCTTTTAAGCTAGGTTCACCAGAATGTATCCTGAGCATAACCCCAAACCCACATGCACATCTACTTCAAATCAGAGCTATAACAAGCCAGCAATGTGGAATGAGAATATGATAGCACAAGATCTCAGCAGGTTTGAGCCTTCTCTCAAGGTACCCTTCACTCACCTTGTAGGGCAAATACAACTTCAGAGTGAGAGGAGCAACAAAAAGGCTAAAAGGCTGAGCATATCATATCAAATTATGCTATGAATACATCAGTTCAAACATTGCCCCTTACAGAAGTATAGTAAGCCATAGAAAATTCAGCCATACAGAAATTATGCCTTGAATAACATCAACATGGTGTACAATAAAAATTACACTACATTGTTCTCGAGGGACAGCCTTTTTACTGCTTCCTCAGTCTGTTTTTTCTCTATGCAGATTTTCAGACTAATATATTGGAACTCATATTTCATTATCATTGCAGAGACCTGCAAATCTCTCTCTTCAGATATTTAGAACCTGACAAACCCTTTCAAATTTTTGTCCTAAGCATATGAAAACCATGTAAAGAAATAAAACCAGAACTGCGTCACACAATGTACTACTATGTTCCTGTAGTTTTTAAACTTATCATCCCAAGGGGAGTCTCTATAATAGTCTTCATATAAAAATAAAATAAAATAGTAACCATAAAACCCCTTACCTGTTAAAGTATCTCTATTGATTGCACAAACAAGTTCATCAGAGAAATATAAAACATTTTAAATGATTTCTGGGTAAAGCACTGCATACCATATTGCAACATAAATGGTCCCCAAATAGGCAACTTTAAGAAGCAGTACAGAAAAATAACTCATTAGAGAAACTGTTTTAAAATAGTTTGTTTCTTCATTGAGGGAGTGTGGTATTCTTGCCCCAGAATGCCTTAATTCACCCTAATTATATTCTGTTTGATATCTGCAGCTGTTTTGAAAGCAGGCTTCTGCTATGTAAATCCAAGTGATATTTCTCATCTCATTTGAAATCCCAGTGTGCTCTAATTTCCAAAGGAATTATAAGCTGGTCTCTACTTAGGCTCATTGAATTTTTAGGAGGAATATCAAAAGAATACACAATTTTCTGAACACCATCGATTACATAGACTTTATTCACGTTCAATTTGCTTCATATATGCATATTCACGAGTACAGTATATATTGACACTACAGTGTTAGCAAAAAAGTTGTGTAGACGCATCATTGTACATGACCAGAAACATCTTTTTTTGAAATGTTCATATTGGACATTAGCAGAAATTGACTTTTTCTTTTATCTTTGAGTCGCAATTTAGAACAGATGTGAAGTTGTCTCTTCAGCAACTTTTCAACACAGCCAGTAAACAACACCATTTTGGCTGACATCAAAGAACCAAAAAAGCATACATTTCTGCCAAAAAATTAATGTTGCGTATGCATCCTTCAGTATCCTTGTCAGTAGCTGTCTATGCTATTAGTGCCACATTGCATAACCCCCGTAATGATGATGTGCAGGAATTTGTAATTAAATATTGCCTCAAAGGTGGTCACCAGAAACGGCAATCAACAAACACTGGTATTTATTCTGAAATATCACCAACAATTCCAGGCAAGATGTCAAAGTGAACCAACGTGGTGTTAAAACCCACAAGTGCCTGTGAAATGCATGAACAGCCAGTAAGTGATGGCTTCCTGCTGCTCTCTACAAATTACCAATCAACAAAAGAGAGCAGTTTGATTTCTCCTGCTCTGAAGGAAAATGTTCTCTTTAGTAATCTTAACAAGGGTTACAAACTGTTTGGAGAGAAAACAAGGGAAGTCAAATGCTTTTTTTCAAACAAAACTAATTTACAAAGGTAGAATGCCAATCGGGGATTAAATATTTAAAGTAAATGAAGTTTTATGCTTTGGAGATAGAACTTGAGCAGAATTTAGGTAAACATTCAAAAAGAATAATCCACAAACTTCCATCCATAATTGCTACAGTTTTTACCAGATGAACTCCTTCAGTAACTGGAATTATGTTTTGATGCCACACCATCTTACCAGAAGTAGGTTGTAGTTAAATTGAACATCAGGAGTCCTAAAACTGGCACCTCCCACACTAAGTCTACCAAAGAAGCCAGTTCATTAGACACAGTTTTAGAGTATTCAGTGCTTCTCTACTTCCTATTTCTCCAGGTGAGTGATATTATCTTTGGTCAAACACCAAAGTGAGATTCCTCTATATTTAATCTTGAAGAATAAAAATTATTTGTCTGCCCTGCAGTTCCTCTCCCACTTGAGTGTAAACAAATGCATAACCTGGTCAGATAGTTGACCACAGGGCTACAAGAGGCAAGTTTGATTCATGCCCTCTATTCACAAGTCTCACACACACACTCTGTTGTAATCCATAAGCTTTCGCAAACGGGCAGCACCACAAAAAAATTAAAGGATGTATCTTGTTCCCCTTTGGAAGGAACAAAGCAGAAAGTTTGGTCAGTGAATAGCAATCTGCTACTGGTGCTCAAATGTCTCATCCTGAAGTTCTTGAAGTAATTTTTTCCTTCATTTACAGTTACACATTTTATCTGACTTCTGCTCCATCCTGCCATGCTAGTCGGTATGATTCCCTTTACAAGGTTCCCAAGCTTCTTTATGTACTAATGCCATGAGTGAAGTTTATAAACCCCTGAGTTAAAAGTTCAGGTTAGTACACAGGTTTATAGAATTGAAAGGGGATTTTTTGGGGGATGTAGCATTAGACATGAAAATCAAATAAAAGCAAAGGCATTAATGTATACTGAATATCCTGAAATTAACTTCTGGGGACTGGAAACTTCCATTCACAAAAGAAGACGTCAGAAGTTATAAAAAAAATACCTTGGCATCTAGAAATAAATGGTGTATTGGGAAAACAGATTAAAGCTAGAATGTCTTAACTTTTGCATGTTTTTAATAAAGGAACCCTCATAAATTTTAAACACATGTAAGATTATTCTTCAGAGTGTGTTTCAAAACTGGAGTTAGGGAAAGCTCTGGAAAGATCTAAAATTCAGACGTTTGCCAAACAGTTGTAGTGTACAAAGATCTCAGGACTCAGAATTAAAATTGTTTTATGTTACATTTTCAATCTGAATTTCGCTTTCTCAAGTAAATGGGCAGAGCTCATGGGTAAATGTAAGTGTACAAAACCACCTCCATTTCCAATTGCATCCAAAGATGATAAAATAATACAGGAAAATATAAGGACTCAATATCTGTGGAAAATATTGCATTAAACAGACCCAGTTTATTATCTTTCCTAAAACATTCCACTTTACTGCATATGAGCAATAGCAAATACCGGAACTACAGAGAACTTTTATGTGACCATAGAAACTTTGTGCCAACATATAAAACTGTGATACAGTGAGGATGGTTGAACCTTGGAACAGGTTGCCCAGAGAAGTTGTAGCATTTCCTTAGAGATGTTCGCACCTGATTGGACATGACCCTGAGCAACCTACTCAAGGTGATCTTGCCTTGAGCTAGACATATTGTACTGGATGATCTATAGGGGTCCCTTTTAACCTCAACCAGTCTGGAATTCTGTGATTCTGTGACAGATAAATTCACGTCACCAGATGTGCTTCCAAAAGTTTATATGATAAAACAATGTCCACTCATTTTCTGCTCTTGTTTTATATTTTCATACATTATATAAATAAGTAGACTGGCATACCCACATGGTTAAGGTAGCACAAGGGAAACATGGACCATAACCTATACACACTCTATCAACAGCCACTTTGGTGGAAGAAAAGAAACGTCTTCTGTGTAAAACTCCATGTAAAATATTTCTCACTCTGTTGTCCCCAGAGACCTCTCATCTGTCTACTTGTCCATGCTGGCAGCATTCCTCCAAACAGCAACACCTGATGTAAGGCAGGTGGGGATCTTTATTCAGCAGATATGTAAATTTTATTTTGATGAAGATTTTACAGTACATGTCTGGAGACATATGGGTTCTACTTGTCAAATTCCCACAGCAGACAAAGAGTCTTGTTGAGCTGACTAGTCTGCTTTAATCTCAGGCTCAGCAATTTGCCAAGGATTATGTGATTTAGACTGCATTTGTAAGTAAATCAGGATCTGATGAGACCCTTTTGCTTGTACGTCACTTGCAAGAAGGAGATAAAGGAGATCTAATGCAATCTCAAGCTAACTCCATACATTTGGAAAACTACATGCAAAATCTTTGACTATCTTTTGAAAAGTAGCCTATGAAAACATAGAGGGTAGTAAAAATGATCTACAGAACACAGGCGTGTGAGAGGAAACCAGGTGGGAAAGATACAGAGATCTCTGAAACACAGTTTTATTAAGATCTTTGTCATGCCAGAGGGAAATAAGGATGAAAATGTAAAAATAATTTGGTTTACTGTGCAACTCCATTAAAACTCCAAAATAAAAATAATTAATTAAGTGGCATCCTTGAAATTACTCATACAGATAGTCAGCAGTAGGCTTTGTGAAAACCATGGTTTGGGGATTATACAGAAAAAAATCAACTATCAACAAATATGTTATACACAACAGGGGAGAACTGATGAATGTAAAATTAACTTATTTTTGAATAAAAAAATATCATGCAAACAGATGCATTTAATCGATAGTATTAAAGGCATTGCATCAACTTCCTGCAAGACTTTTCTTCATAATTCATAATTCATCATTTCACATATATATATATGCAAGTGATATATAGTTTAATTTTTGTAAGCAAATTTTTCAGAAGTTAGCATAGACAATTTAAACACATCTGAGATACCTGAACTCTAGAGTTTTAGCTTTACAGGGTAGTGGGGAGATAAGAAGTTGTATGCTGGGAGAAACAGGCACTAGCAACCAAACACACTTGGCCATATTGTTAGCTGACTTCTTCAGCATCCTGTCATGCTGGGATCATATAAAAAGTCCAACAAACATTATCAATTATCATGTAAACTGTTGCTGGCAAGAGGCTCTTGAAGGAACAGCAGTACAGACTTCTACACATGGCAAACTATGGACCTGTCAGTACTACTGGTTTTATATGTTTGGTAGTGCAGCTGAAGTGCTGCAAGAATGTTGTGTGAAGGATAAATGATTATGTGCATGTGTACAGATTTATTCAGTGGATAGCAGGATAGGTTTGTAGCACAAACTGATCTGTCCTAGAGGCATAAGGTAACATATACCCTGCAATAAAGTAAGATAATAATTGCCGGCTGCCCCTGCCTACTCAGTTGTTCTCTAGGATTATTGTAGTTTCCTATACTTGAAACGCAGTTTTGACTACTAGAAATTCTATGTGGACCCATACCCACGTTTGTTTAGCGTTCCTGCAAAAATCGGGTTTTATTTTAGCCTGCTTTTGTCTGCTTTCTCAATCTAGTCACCCATTTTCTTTGTTGCAGGACAGACCCTCTGCTCAGGGCCATTTTTATTCTATGTTGGCACACTAGCCTGGCAAGTGCCTTAGGAGTTTTTGGCTTGTGCACAGTATTATAAAGTAAGTACAATAGATTAATATGTAACTTGGCATGTGGTTCTAAATTTATCAGAAAACATATTAAGTCACATACAGAAACTACAGTTTTACAAGGAGCTAGAAAAAGTACTTATCTGAGTGCAATTTACATGTTTTACTGGAATCGGTAGTTTATTTATCTGTGCAGTGCTTTAAAGGCATATTAGCTAGTGATAAACTTGATACAATTTGAAATGCTTAGCTGAAATATACCATATGGGACTGGAGTCTGTCTACACAGCTGATCCGAGTGTTGATGCTCCTTTATAGCCTTGCTTTGCAACTCACTATTAAAAATTAAATTTTCATTTTAGATATTTCTCCTGAAGTTCTCAGCTTCTATACCACCTTAATTCTCATAGGCCAGGTATCTAAAAGTATATGTCCTACAAACTGTACAGGCCACACAGAAAATATTCACTTGCTGACTTTCATTCACAATGGCTTGTTTTCTCTTTAGTTCTAAGGTAGGATCAGGAGAAGCAGCAGTTTCCTTAAGAAACTGTCAGGACACATTTACCAAGGTAATAAATTTCATGTCTTATTATTCTATGGGAAAAAGTATGTCTAAGATCAGTTAAAACCAGCAACATGATAGGAAATTTCCTAGTTTGCTGAACTACAGGCATTGCAGAAAGGTCCAAGACAACCAGGATAGCATTTTTATCTTATGTAACCAACACATATATATGCATCTAAACATTTTTAGAAAAATGTGAAAGTTTAGGCGTGTAAATATTTATATTACATATATAAATACATAAAGGTATGAAAACTGTATATACTGTGTACACATATAAAACCCTCCTAAGAGCAAACAAAACAGAGTATCTGTGAATCTTTTGTGTTGTTTCCACTTATACTAATCAATGCAGAGAAAAAGCTACTGTGAGTGGGAAATGCAATATGAAGCTGGTAATATAGCAGTGGTAAATGACCCATCACATACATACACATATAGAGACGCATTCAGCAAAATTCTAGGCTGTTAATGCTGAAATAATTTTCTGATCTAATTTCTCTGAAAGACAAGTAGATACAGCAGTATTTCCTGTCTTCCAATTTTTATTTCATTGGACAAGTGGGGTATGGGAGCTGAGGTAGCATTTCAAATGAAGACAAGTGTGAATATTAAAGTTCTTTAAGTATTTTTAAAGGCTTTTTTCAGTCATACAGTTCACTTTCTTGTATATGTAGTGTTTTGGGAAAGAAATACATTAGGAAAATGTCTTTTCCAGACACAGAGATTAGCTTTGATTCAAATCAGAGTAGAGCGCTGCAGACTGTAAAGGCAAAACTTCAGGAGACCTGAGACTTGTAAGAGTATAAAAGAAGAGACAACATTTGCAGTAAACACTGTTTGGTCCTAAAGACATGCAAACTGCTCACAGTGGCAAGAAAACAGACAATGAAAATGCAGATAAGTATGAAAAGAGTGTTAATGGAGATAAGATTCATAGGTGGTAGTGAAAAATCACAACAAAAAGTATTCAACTACCAAGTAATGGAGATAAAAGTTGCTGTTTACAGTAGACTGTGATATGGGAATGATACAAAATTCACCTAAACCTGAAAATGAGCATAACTGGGCTTGATAATACTATAATAAATGTTGTTTATTTTTTTCTTAATAATGGGAACTCACCTAGGGAACATTTCCATGGATATTATGAGGTTTTATTCCACAGCCTGTTTGATCACATGCATAATGTTTGCTGATATTAAGACTGAAGACAAAAGATTGTGTAATGAAAGTGAAAAGAACACCATTTGTGTCAGACAGCTCCACAAAATATGACTTAGATCAGGTGCTAGAGACAAAATTCACCCATCACGTAACACAGAAGTCTGAGCAGCCACGACCGTATTTAAAACAAGTTAAGCAAAGGCTGATGAAAAGATATATTTTTTCCTCCTTCCATGTTGCTGCTTCTTCTTCCAAATTTCTGGTTAAAGAAATACCATTTTAATCAGTCTAATATTTTGAAGCAGAGCTCTTCTCACTTTTTAAAGAATAACTGATGGAACAGAGATTGAATGTATGGATGTGTGATAGTCATTTTTTCCCACCTAGCACCTGGTTTATGTATCTATGGCAAAGCAAAGATGCAAAGGACAAAGCAGAAGTTACTGAAGGTATATATTGCACTCATTTGTACTGGAGACTGTTTTTTTTATTCCACCTTACAGTTTTTAATATCTCCTGCTTAATTTCTCTTTTTCTTTTTTTTTTTTCTTTCTCTTTTCTCTTTGGTAATGCAAATTCATTCTCTAGCCAGAGCTAAGAAGCTAAAAAGATTTAGGTCATGATTAAATGCTCCGGTACCAATGACTGTCAGTAGATGCAAATCTATAAAAAGGATTCAGTTTCCCAGTTAACTATGATGATATCTGATTCCACAGCTTTTTTTTCATTTGTTTTAGAGACATTCAGTAAAAATAGCATCTTTACGTAGTTTGTACATCTAGGAAGTGTAAGTGGACACAGTTACTTCTGCCCTAAATTTGCAGTAGATGGAGAGTTTGTTATTTTGATGACATTAACTCATGTCATTACAGTAAATTTATTTTAAGTAAACAAGAATGAGGTGATTAGCTAGGATGGATTTGACAATAAGTTGAAACAATCTGAATTATACAGAAAGCTCATAGCTTAATTGTGGGCTGATAAAATGCCTATGTCTTAACCTCTTCCACCTATAAGGACAAATCAGTTGTGTTTACTGGATACAATTTTCTCTAGGAACTGATATAAACTTGGTTAAAAAAACATTATAAATAAAGCATAATTCTTTTAAGAGGCGTACGTGATTAAGATGGGAATTAGAAGCAGACACAATAAACCATAAAAAATAACTAATCACATTTTGAAACATAGAAATTTCTAGGTAGCTAAATATAGCTTTTCATATGGGTCCACACATGCACAGTAGGTAGCACCTTAATATTGAGTTTACTTTTAAACTCTAGCATCATAAAAAACTTAGAGGCAAAGAAGAGTTTAAACCACAGCCATGTATCGCTGACACTGGAAGTAGAAAAAGCAGATAAGGCAGCCAGCTATGCTAGAAAACACAGAGCTATTGCCCTTTTCCACACTAATTAATCTCTGAGAACACTTAAAAGAAAGGCAAGGATCTTATATCTTAAACCCTTATGCAACGTGAAAAATTACATTTCTTCAGGACTACCCAGATGGCTGAATCTTGGCCAGAGGATTCATGGATGGAAGAAGGGGATATGGGAAAAGCTGGGTCCCAAGGCTGATGCGTTGAGTGATGACAAGTCAGGGTTCAATTTCTAAACTTCTGGCATTTTACATGATATTAATGCTGTATTAAAAATAGAATGCTACTGTAAACTAGCAGCCCTGATCATGTTCTGCATTCAACAGGAGCCACTTTCCTTAAGTCTCCACAAATATTAATCAGCTGACAGATATTCAGTAGCATCACCAAAGACACGAAATCTGAATGGTCTTTTCAGTCTCTGCAGACCTGAATCAAACCAAGAGCAAATTGAAGTAAGGTGCATGATGATCTCATAAAGTAAAATATATTACTAGTCCTTCCCATGTGACTAGAAATGGATTGCAAACACCCTGCTGCTTTTGTTTGTTTGTTTGTATATTTGTTTTTTCTTTAATAACTGCCACTGG
The DNA here is from genome assembly GCF_034315485.1 of Pezoporus occidentalis. Taxonomy (NCBI): domain Eukaryota; kingdom Metazoa; phylum Chordata; class Aves; order Psittaciformes; family Psittacidae; genus Pezoporus; species Pezoporus occidentalis. The sequence goes on from NW_026916062.1 coordinate 2,139,382, forward strand.
ATTTCTGCCATTGCATGGATTTTTAGCCAATTTTTTTTTTTTTTTTTCCTGGAGAATATTCCATGAGGACATTTCAGAGATGCTGTGAGAAAAGCAGATGAGATGCAGATGCAACCCTTTCTTGACCTAGGAAACATCCACATTTTTTTGGAGAATGAACTAGCTTGTACCACAGCTTTGAAGATTTGTGAGTGTTGCCTAGGGACAAATCTGTTGATTAATTCCAGTGTGTTCTCAGTTATCAAAACAAGTCACCAGTAGCTAGACTCTCAGGTCTGTATATGCCAGGGCATCACACAAAGAAAAATTTTCCTCAAATTATTAATGATGCATTCACAGGAGAGATGAAATGGATGTCTGATAGTAGGCTTTAGTGTTGGGCATTGTGTTACTGGGTTACAGTAACGTAAGAGAAAAAAAGAAAGAGGAAATAAAGTAAGTTATGTAGCAGCACATTTTAAAGGATTTGCAAAGATATTTCTTGAATAAATTCCTCCTTTTCTCCCTTGTAGGCCATGAAAATCTTTCCTTTAAAATGTAGTGGGTTTGGGTCTGCATGTCTCCGTGGACTTTTTCTATAGTTTGTTATTTTTTTAATGTCTCAGCAGGTGCCATCAAGGAAGCAGAACACACATTTGTATTTGTTCAGCAATCCCAAACCCTTTGCTTCATTTCCTCTTTTCCCACTGCTCCCAGCTCTCCTGTTTAGAGACTGTTCCTCAAGAGTGCTATCTAGGTTGTGATGATTTATCAGCAACTCTAACACCTTTATGATGTAGAGGGTACATAGAAAACATACTAATGGGAAGAAAAAGAGAAGAAGGGCACAACCAAAATACCCACAGGCTTTGGAAAAGATTCAAAAGCAAAGGCAGGCAGACAAAAATATAAATTTCTTAGAGGAAAATAACTTTTCTGGGGAAAAAAATAATAATACAGAAAGGAACACAGATATATTCCAGCAGAGCCCTATCTGTAATATGTATGTCTGACCTTGTTTCCTGCAATCTTACATGTTGCAGGTTCAACAAAAGCACAGTGTTAATGAGCTCAGACAGAAGAGGAGGATTGTCTAAGTCCCTGAGTGTGAAAGAAATCTAGTATTTTTATTTATATGCCTTTAGGTACCTGTCAAACGTATTCATTTCCTGCCAATAACATGGAGGTACTATTTCAGCTGTGAATGTGCAGTCTGCAAATTGAATGCAAGGCTGGAAGAGCTGCTGGTTGCAGGCATGCTTGCTAGGGTATTTGGCAAAAGAGTATTTGAGCAAAGTGCATGAGATGTCAGTCTGATAAAAATCACTTGCCCTTGAATCAGAAAAATACAGACTTATTGCCACAACTGTTGCTCAGGAGAAAAGCCTGCAAAGACATATTCACTGCTGTCAGCATAAGCCTACTGTGATAGTTTATTCTCAGTCTCGCTTAGCAATGTGGCATGGGCTTTCTGGATCCTGTGTCTTACCAGTATTTAGCGATGTGCAACTGTCCGCTAAAGACTTAAAAAATCTAGGATGAAGGTGAAGCTTTAAATTGTCTTTTAGTGAGTGGTGGTGTTGAGAGAGAGGGTAAGGCAGACTGTGGATGCCAGACAAGCACCTCCAGTCCTGGGAGCTGCAGCCACCTCCTGGAAGGGAGCCTGAGGGAAAAAAGCAGCTCCAAAACACAAGGGTACCACAAGAGCTCATCCAGCATTGACGGGCACTGGGGAGGAATGTGTCACAGTTCCTCAGGGACAGGAAAAGCAGAAAAGGCTGTGTGTGACCTGGGGCTTCCCAGACAAAGGGGTCTGTGGTGGTGGTAGTGGCAGATGGCAGCGACAGAGCTCCACAGGTTGAAGCAACCTATAATACAACTACTGACACTGATTTTCACTTGGAAAGTAAGATGAGTCCTGAAGGAGCTGGCAAATGAAGTTGCGAATCCGCTGGCCATCACATTTGAGAAATCTTGGCAGTCGGGTGAAGTTCCTGATGACTGGAAAAAGGGAAATATAACCCCCATTTCGAAGGAGGGGAAAACGGATGACCCAGGGAACTACAGACCAGTCAGTCTCACCTCTGTGCCTGGTAAAATCTTGGAGCAGATTCTCCTGGAAGGCATGCTAAGGCACAGGAAAATCAACAAGGTGCTTGGTGACAGCCAGCATGGCTTCACTAAGGGGAAATCCTGCCTGACCAATTTGGTGGCCTTCTCTGAGGACCTACAGAACTGATGAACAGGGGTAGAGCAGTTGATGTCATCTACCTGGACTTGTGCAAAGTGTTTGACATTGTCCCACACGACATCCTTGTCTCTAAATTGGAGAGACATCAATTTCATGGATGGAGCACTTGGTGGATAAAGAACTGGCTGGACAGCTGGCACACAAAGAGTTGTGGTCAATGGCTCAATGTCCGGCTGGAGACCAGTAACAAGTGGTGTCCCTCAGGGATCGGTGTTGGGACTGGTCTTGTTTAACATCTTTGTCAGTGACATGAACAGTGGGATTGAGTGCACTCTCAGCAAGTCTGCTGATGATGCCAAGCTGTGCGGTTTGGTTGATACCCTGGAGGGAAGGAATGCCATGCAGACGGACCTCAACACACTTGTGAGGTAGGCTGATGCCAACCTTATGGAGTTTAACCATGCCAAGTGCAAGGTCCTGCACCTGGGTCGGAGCAATCCCAGGCACAGCTACAGGTTGGGCAGAGAAGAGATTCAGAGCAGCCCTGCGGAGAAGGACCTGGGGGTGTTGGTTGATGAGAAAATGAACATGGGCCGGCTTCAGCGTGTGCTTGCAGCCCAGAAAGCCAACCGTATCCTGGGCTGCATCAAAAGGAGCATGGCCAGCAGGCCGAAGGAGGTGATCCTGCCCCTCTACTCTGCTCTTGTGAGACCTCACTTGGAGTATTGTGCATAGTTCTGGTGTCCTCAACATCAAAAGGACATGGAACTGTTGAAACAAGTCCAGAGGAGGGCCACGAGGATGAGCAGGGAACTGGAGCACCTCCCATACAAAGATAGGCTGAGAAAGTTGGGGCTGTTCAGCCTGGAGAGGAGAAGGCTGCGTGGAGACCTCATAGCAGCCTTTCAGTATCTTAAGGTGACCTATAAGAATGTTGGGGAGGGACTATTCATTAGGGACTGTAGCAATAGGACAAGGGGTAATGGGTTAAAACTTAAATAGGGGAATTTAGATGGGGTATAAGGAGGAAATTCTTTACTGTTAGGGTGGTGAGGCACTGGAATGGGTTGCCCAGGGAGGCTGTGTGAATGCTCCATCCCTGGCAGTGTTCAAGGTCAGGTTGGCCGAGGCCTTGGGTGACATGGTTTAGTGTGAGGCGTCCCTGCCTATGGCAGGGGTGCTGGAACTAGATGATCTTCAGGTCCTTTCCAACCCTAACTGTTCTATGATTCTACGGCTGTTAGAGACTGCTAGCTTCAGACACAGGCAGCTCTGCCAGTTGCTTCTTGCCATGGGTGGCCAGCTGAAAGTTAAATAATATTGATCTCCGGCAGTTGCAAGCTAACCACTAAAGGCTAAAATTATTTGAGCTTCTCTTAAGTTTCCAAGCATATTATTATGGTGTTATAGGATTTATATGAACCCTGTTTTCTTTTTCATCTTTTGGCCTCACTCCTTAAACTAGCAGTGTGTCCTACGCTACTAGACTGCTCCTTCAGGAGATCTTCTTTCTCTTCTCAGTTAGTCCTACCTTTTCTGGTTACACCAAGTTTAGGGCCAGAATCAATAACATAAGTAAGAAATTAATATTCATATCTACCAGCATCAGTTTTAGCCTCTCACAGGAGTCTATGAGAGTGACCATTTGGTAAACTCAGCTTTCAGCTCTGTAGCCTCTTTGCCAATAAGCAACTGTCGGAGTCATGGGACAGCTTCTTTTTATTTAAACCCGTATCTCACCTGTCTATGCTCTGTCAATCAAAACTTGGTTCTGCAGACAGGTCTTATACTTCATTGACATTGTAAGAGGTTTGCCATATTACTTTACTTCTTACTTTTCCCTCTCACCCCAAATTCTGTTCTAAAATACCTACGTAACATCTCCCACTACATGAAACTATGTATATACTGGACTTGATTCCAATTACATTTATTTCAGATTTATAGCTGTTTAACTTCACTGCTTTCTTTCGAGTAAGTGCTGATTTACCTTAAGTACAGCTTCACCAGCCATTATCCCAGGCTTCTAGAATCTTCTTTATAATCTCTCTCAGGCATTACTGTTAAGTTAACCTACCACAGTAGTCAGGTTAGGCAACCTGACTCATGTTAACAACCAATTTTTTTCACCATCCATTTAATAGCTTATCAAGTTTAAAAGCCTGTTTCCTCATCTACTTTTTACATTTCAACCCATTAATTCTAACAACATCTCCCTGTAAAAATTAGGTAACATGCTGTAAAGTTAAAAGTGCACCAGAGTGCACTTCACTGAATGTCTGCATTACAGGGGTTCTGCATCTCATAGCTACTGTGCCATAGAAGATGACTCAAAATAAACCCTCTAACTGATCTGCACATCAAATGCTCTAAAAATGTAAGAAAGGGTCTTAGACTGTCAGTAGCTTGGCTAGCTCACAGTCTATTGTCCCTGGTCCATTTCTTTAATGCACATGGTGATAACAATGACTAAAATTCATCTGCCATCAATGTCAATAAATCTCTAACAAAACTCTAACAAAAAAATCACAACCAGTTGTTGAAGAGTTTTCATATTTCTTACTTGAATATAGAATCTCTAAAGCAGTGTCAAGGTTTTTTATCATAATATCTGCGGAGTCATTTGTGGTGCCCATTTTCATATGAAACATGCCTTTTCACCATCTCTGGCTGTCACAGAAGTTCACAGTGGTTATAGAAAGGGAAAAGGTTGGGAAACGGTTCCAGTGTGCTGCAGGCTTTCAGAGAACAGATGTCAGTTAGACATTAAAAAAAATAAACTTGGCTCAAGTGAGTTTACCTTACAGACATCCTAGGGCTATTAAAAAAAAACATCACTGACTCCTGTTCCTCATCACTTACTATTAGTTTGTTGCTGAATTCATGGTTTATCTAACACTACTGAATTTAATAGTCTTACATCAGGGATGAATTTGGCCCTTGGTCTTTAAAGCCATCTTTCCCCTTGTGTGAAACAAAAACACCATATGGTGAGTCCTTGGCTTGATATCCATAGCTGAGCTTGCTATCGCTCCTTTCTGATTCTGTTGGTGGAAAAGGTTAAACCCTGCAGAGCTGGTTCAGTGAATGCCAACCTTCAATGACAGGGGGTGAAAAAGGAGTTAATAGGGAGCTTCATCCATATAGCCCATCCTGTTCATTCTCCCGGGGCTGCACATTATGCAGGCTGAGCTGTTTGCTGTTCATCGAGTGATGGAGTTAAGCCCCTCAGAGAATCAAAGGAACAATCCTCTTAAAACTGTTCAGTTATTCCTGTAGTTCATTCTGTGAGACATCCCTCCTCATAAGGGCTGTGAAAGGAAGCAGTGCCTGAATAAGCTCCCCTTCACACCACCTCAAATGAAGACCTATGCCACAAAGTGCTGAATCTGTAGGCAAGGAAGGTGTAGTTAGCACTAAAAAAATATATCTGCTGAATTTAATTGTCCAAGAATTTTTGCCCTACGCTAATAAAAAGCTGCAAGAAGTGGCTATTGCATGCTTCCATGTTGCAAACTAGGAGGATTTGTCAACCGTACCATGTCACTCCCTTCAAATCCTCTCCACTAGTTTCCTTCAGGAGACCAGAATTAGTGCTAACACTTTTCCATGAATTGCAAAGCTGCCAGTTTGTCTTTCACTACCTGCCTTTTAGCAGGATTAGCCCCTCAGTCATGCCAACCTTTGACACTCTGTTTGTCTCATTTTGTCTCAAGCATCTCCAGTTTCTTTGCTGAGCCACATGTAGAAAATGGCTTTCAGATAAAAAATGTCAGGTTGATGCCTTCAGCCTTATCCATGAAGTGGTTCTAACACATTCAGAAACCTTCGACTGTTGTCTCTCAAAATATTAAATTGATATTGTTTTGAAATTCCAGATGTTTTTTCATGTAAAGAAAGATTCAAGCACGTTTATATAAAAATAATAGTATTGTTTGCCCAATGTTTAACTGGATTTTTTCTTTTTTTCCAAAGAAATTAATTAGTCTTTTAGTTGGAAGTCAATCCTTTAGGAAATTTTCTTGCTGTTTCCAGTCATGCACTTGTCCCAGCTAAGTTAAGAAACACAGAGACAGCTCTTCAGGCTTCCGGTATCACTGAAATTTACAGTGCATTTATGGCAGAAGAATAATTAAAACCTTAATTTCAGTGTTATTTAATTCCTGCCTTGTTGGGTGCACTGAAGGGGAGAACAGTCTGTGTTAGTACTTATTTATTTTTTCTGTCAAACTCTCCATCAACCTGTGCTATTCCGCTTTATTTACTGACCACAGTTCAGACCCTGCTCTGAGGCCAGAAAACACATCATTTTCTAATCTGCCTGTGAGATGAGAGGGTAGGATTGTTGTTCTTTCCTTAATCTGGATATGAAGGGCAGTGAGCTTGCAGTCATTAAAGGAAAGAGAACTATAAACACGTTGAGTCATACGTGAGAAAGCTTTGAATACTCAAAAGCAGAGCTGCTGTGGCTCAGGAAGTAATTGACAAGTTACAGCGTTTTCACTCTATCTGAACCCAGCACCAGTGGAGAAGGGTGAGCACCACACCTTAGCAGAGGATTTCCAAGTTTTGATGACCAATGTGTCTCTGGCACGTGTGGGTCCATTTCTGCACTTGGAGAGATGTTTCTGCTTCCTCTGGACCCTCACTTCGATGTCTCTTTAGCTTGTCCCTGCCCAGCCCTTTTATGACCTCCCTAGAGGATCACTGTCTATAACCCTGAATGCCATACCCTTTTCTGCAGATCTTTATTCAACTCTTTGCATCCTTTATTCATTTCTTTGCATCCTGCCTTCTATTTTTGGCCTTGCTGTCCTAGTTTCACTGCATATTCCCTTCTCCCAGCATACTTCTTGCCCTGTCTACGTCTCTTGCCTTGTAAGGCTGCATTTCCCCTTCTTTCAGGCTGTTGTGCTTTCTCTTAGGTTCCAGCAATAGCCACACTTAAAGCAGTGGAGTGCATTGTCAGAGACCCATTGCCTATAGTAGTCATGAGTAATAATTTCAAGGTAAAGCCTATTTATTTCAGAGTCAATTTGCACAGACTCTTCAGAAGGAAGAACATTGAAAACATTTAAAAGACAGTAATTTTTTTGCACAGGTTAGTAAGTTGTACCATGTTTTGGTAGGCATTCAATGAATCAGCTTCTTTCCTGGACCAACAGCAGTGAGAAATTAAAAGTCTTATACCACAGCCTTTTAGTCTCAATGTAACATAACTGACTCAATTATTAGTTCTTGTGGACATTGTTGGAATAGGAAGAATAATTTTGTATGGGAACCTTTTTTTAAGAAACTTTCCAAAAGAAATTCTGTCTGAAATGCATTTGCTGACATGAAAAATTTTAACTGCAACAGCTGAAATTTGACAAACTGATAGGTAATTGAATGCAGGATTTATAGAGAAAGTGTTAGATGGCAGTCATTTTAATACTCATATTTCTACTAGCTCTATTTGTAATGTGCTATTTGCTACATAAATATATTCCAATTATTATAGTAATGGATGGGAAAAATATTACTCAACTTTTCATAATTTTCTTACAAGAATAAATGAAATAATTACACTATTAAGCATAGCAAATTTTTCGTATAAAATACATTGGTGATTCCTGGATATCCTTATTTAGCTCTTAATGACAACATGTATAACATTATTTTGGACTGAAATGAATAGTATCCATAGTCATGATAACTTTTTTAATTATGATGATTATTTGCCAATTTTGCTATTGAAGAGCTATGGTTTTACTACTTTTTGTATCCTTTGATTTCACACATACTAAGGTGTAAGCACCAATGCAGACAATTTGTGTTAGCAGGATAAAGCAAGCTATTCTTTTTAATATATCTGCTTTGTTAGTTCAATATAAAATGCTTTCTTTGCCTCTTGACTGCTGAAACTCATAGGAAGATTGTGAGTCATGAAGTAGCACAGGAACCTTTGTAAGCTAAGAAATCAGATTTGTGAGAGCTTTTACTTTAAGTGGTGGAAGCTGTTCCAAAACCAGAAACATTGTTCAAGCCCTCATATAAGTCCTGTGATGTAGTTACAGCTAATAGAGAAACTGTGAAATTCTATTTATGTAGAGCAGATGAAATAGTAAGATATAAACCCCACATTCATCAGAGGAAGTAGCTCTTTATCTGAAAGGGTTTGTCTCCCTATTTTATTTCTTTTCCCACATAGAAGAAGACAATGTTCAGAACTGACCAATACAGAGAAGATTCCCTTGGAAAAGGCCTGAGGTGTTTAGTTTCAATCCCTTTTCTTTAACAAATACAAACTTGTATCCACAGGAATTGTAGGTATGCAAAAATTCAGGGTAGGGCTTTTCCTCTGAGTGGAGAAACCTGGGAGTAATCAACCAAGCTCCTACCCATCTGCCACATGGCACAATTTAATAAGATGCATTTTCTGTAATCCCAAGACAAAATTTTCACATCTGTTAGCTGCATCAGCCACCTGGGCTTGTAAGAATATTTGTAAAATATTTTTTAAATATATTAGATGTGTTTCAAGAAAGTGTATTTCTTTGAAAGTAATTTTTAAAAAATGCATTTTCCACCCGTGAATCTGTAATAATTACAACTCAGTTTACTCACCTTCAGCTGGTCTCCAGCAATGGGTTTCCTGGGAATCATGAGCATGGCTATTTATAAGATGCAGGAAATGGGTCTAGACAGTACCTGTGTCTCCTGCCATGGTAATAACCCCTTTAACGCACAGAAAAGATTTCCAGCTATACAGAGAAAAAAAAAAGGAAAAAGAATGTGTACATTGCACTATGTTCGTCAGTCTTTGTAATGGGCTTTAGTAGAGCTTATAGTTGCAGGGTAGTACTTATGATTAGAGCATAGGGTCATTCACCCAGCACAAGCTTGTTGCCTTTGCATTTTATGGCTGGGGCTAAGCACACTACATCCATATTTGCTTTCTGGGCTCTCAGTCTGTTCTTGTTAATGGTTAAAAATAGCTGAGAATGGATGCATCTCTCTGGGAAAGCAGAAAACAGGGCTTTGGATGTAAGTTAATTTATAACAAACTAAAGCCTTGTCCTATTTGTTTTAGAACTCAAACTTCTTCCATGAATGAATGAATCAATGGAACTTCCTGAATGAACTGAGAGAACTAGTCCAAACAGTTATTAAAAAAAAAAAAAAAAAAATAAATGGAGCCAAAAGGAGATGTGACAACCTAAGTAAGGTTAAGACAGATTAATTCTGCTAAAATACTTAACAATGCTTCTCACTTAAACATACCTACAGCTGGTAGAAGGGGCTGTAATAAATTAACCATTCTAGCTTTCTTGTAGGTTCATAAATTTTTAAATATAGAAAAGGTCATCAGCTCATGCATTCTGATTGGGATAATACAGTCCATAAGCCATGTATCAAGTACAATAGAGTGCATCTGAATAAATATTTTTATGAAATACTCTGTCTTAATTTTAAGACAAAAAGGGGTGAAGATTTTACCATTTTTTTGTTAATTTGTTCCAAATGGTTTTTCACCTGTGACAATGGAAAAAAAAAAACAAAAAACCATCTCTTTAATTTGACTTTTTCAGGCTGGAAGTTGCAGCTACTGAATCTTGTTAATCTCTTCTCTCTTTTTCTGTGTCATTCCTGGTCAGGTTACAGGATGTGTGTCAGCAGGCATGATTTTTGTTCTTTGTCCCTAAATGTATGTGTTAAAATAAACACATTTTTTAATTGTCCCAGTTTAAAGAAAAGATTCGTATTATTCTGTGGATACTCTGTGCTCACCAGTCCTTATTATTATGTCTATTTCATCTGCAAGTTTTATATTTATTTGCAAAACATTAAAACCCCAAAACTCTTGAGAAGTAAGTATAAGAAATAAAAATCTTTGTACTCAGAAGCTTGATTTTATTTCCTACACCTTCAGAAAGAGACTATTTTGTAAAGCAAAGAAGCAGAGTCATAGGTTTGAAGAGAATTCTACACTAGAGTAAAATCTTGGTAAATTAAGAGCCACATTTGACAATGAAAAGACACAGTCATAAAGATGTGGATGAAAGGGAAGGGAGGAAGTAGGCCAGAGAAAAACCTATGTATACCAGAGTCCTGTATAAATTTAGGTCTTAACAATATTCTTTGGTTGACGTTGACTAGAACACAACTTAAAAATACTGGAGTAAGCCCTGTCCCATCTTACGCATGAAGTCATTTTGTAATTTTTGGATGATGAAGAGTGGGGCCTGTCACCGCTGTACCCCGAGGAAGAGCTCTGTGGTCTGAAATTTATGACCAGTTTACAGCCCCCCCTCATGCAGCATTATGCCTTGCACTTCTGCTACTGACAGTACCCAAGTGTCCTAAACTGGTGTGTACATTCCCTCTTAACATGCTCAGTAATACTTACTAACAGACATGTTGTGTAGCTTTTAGGCACAACAGTACTGAAAGTACATCTAGATTCTCCATTAGCTTTTTGTGGTACACAGATTACTACTTGTTTGTTTTACTTATAAATTTTGTATTTTGTTTCTGAGGGATCAACAGAGCGCAGGATCACTTCATTCTTTCTTCAGTTCATTGGATGTGAAGAAAAAACAAGGAGTCTCAACTCAGTTTCATTGAAATGTTTTTTCCTCATGTAGCTCTCTGGGGAAGTGAAATTTTATCTTTATTGCATACAGTACACAGTTTCCACAAGGGGTAAATGATTATTAATAGCAGATCTTCCACATTTAATGAGCGACTGCTATGCAGAATAGGTCAGTGTTTTTGAAGAAATATTACAAAACACTTGCTATAATTAGTGTAATTAGGCTTTTCAAATAGCTGCCTTATCTGTAGAAAAGCAGATTCTCAAACTTACCTTGCAGCTGGTTATAATAAGCACTGATTTAGATGAGTTTCAAGATGTTTGGGCAACTTTTATTAAATTCTCATTTTTTCTGGAGAAGTGCTCAGCAGTAATGGTTATAACCATATAGAAATATTCATACTTGATTAGGCCAGTTGCCTGTTTATATTTCTGCCCTGTCTTTGACAATGGCTTGTACCAAATGATTCAAGGGGAAATGTGAGAGATTGCCTCCTAGACAAGATTAGACAAGTCCTTATTTGAAAGTTATTTTTAATAGTCCTCAACTGAATGCAATGCAAGCATGTGTATTGCTTCTAAAATGGGTGAATCTTGTCTAACCTAGCTCTCTGTTTTCTCTTTTCTTATGAAAAAGCTGCATTGAAACATACATTAAGTAGACCACCACTGGGACATACTTTTCTTTACAGATGCTAGCCTACTGTGGTTCAGACATGGCTGCTGGCCTATACTGTGCCTCTTTCCCACCAAATCTTTAGCCTGCCTCATTTATTTAGACTATCAGTTCTGCCTAAAATACAGAAAGATGATCCTTTATATGGAAACTACATCTCTATATACCAAAAAATAATTAACTATAAGATCCCTTTTAAGATACATGACAAATTAAATTACTAAGATTATTATATATATTTTATTTATTTATGAGGATTATCTCCAGCAATATTGGTTCCTTTCATGCAAAAGCTTTGATTTTGTCAAAGGCTTTTCTTTAAACCAAATTAACTTACACCAAATGTCTCTGCTAAGAAGGCAATGTTTCTCCAATCTGAAATAATTTACTTCTGAAATATTAAAATGTTCTTTGAAATGCTTAATTCAAACATTTTTAATAGGAATTTATAAACTATTAGTTTTGCAGAAAATGTCCATGTTTCTTTTGAAATACTCTTCAGTAATGGGTTCTGAGAACTCACTTTCTATGTGCGCTTGTTGTACTGCAATAAAAGTTTTAATCTAATATTTCCTTTTAGTCCAAAAATGTCCTTGGAATGTAACTGTGGAACCATAAAATCACAAAATAATTTGTTCATTGAATATGGGTTAATTAGTTTGTGAAGCAGACTAAATTACCTTTAATTTCAATTTAAGACCTTCCAGTAACCTACCAGGTTTGTGTAAATTATCTTAAGGAAGAAAGCATGTTAACATTCAGTAAATTAAGTATTTGAAAGGAACTTGAAGAGATTTTACTGCAACCACACTGTCTTCTAGTTTCATGACCTGCTGCTGCTCAGTGTAGTATGGCTAGTACTTTATCAAGAACACAGATTCCTGTAAATAAATAGCTGTTCTATTGCTGAAAGAGGTTTATTACATCTATCAGTTTACATTGCATTAAGAGTCTGTCCTGGGTTCAGCAGTAGCAGTCATTTTTCGCCTTCTTGGTAGCTGGTGCAGTGCAATGTTTTGACTTTCAGCTTGGGAACAGAGCTGCTAACAAGCGATGTTTTGGTTTGGCTAAGGACTTTGTGGGCCTCATGCTCTGCCAGGGAGGAGGGGAAGCCAGGAGGAAGCAGAGACAGGACACCTGACCAAAGAGGTATTCCATACCACAGCACGTCATGCCCAGGAGGTAACTGGGAGTTAGCCGGAAGGGCTGGGAGACTGCAGGGTTGGAGGAGGTATCGGTCGGAGCTTGGTTGGGCTGGGGGGGCGAGTTATCGGTCGGCTGGTGGTGAGATGATGTATTCTCTTCCCTTGTTATTTCCTTTATCATTATTATCATTGGTGGTAGCAGTAGTGATTTGTGTTATACCTTAGTTACTAAACTGTTCTTATCTCAACCCGTGGGAGTTGCATTCTTTTCGATTCTCCTCTCTGTCCCTCCGGGAGCAGGGGGAAAGAGGGGGGGAAGTGAGAACGAATTAACTGTTTTGCACAGCTTACATAAAGCTATGTGATTGCTATAGGCAAATTGATCATTAACTTTGAAATTCAGTTTGACTAACTTTTCCATGCACATTATGCAAGTTTATTTTCAGATTTGGCAAATATTTCCAGCAGAATGAACACATGGAAGGTTATCAACACAAACATTGAAAGTGTTTTTATAAATATAAGTTAATTTCTGCCTTATACTTGCACAGAATTCACTCAACTTCAAAAGCATAAACACTTGGAAAGAAGAAATTGTAAAAAAAGAATATTTGCAAAACATCATAGATTGTCCTTCAGTCTTTTCTGTTCACAGTTTGACTAAAGAATAGCTAAATCTGAATTTAAAGCATATTTGTAATGTTTGGATGTTACAGATTATAGTGTAATGCATATAGACATCTTGTGTATGCCAACATAATCTACATGATGTTAAGCATAATTTTTCCTTTCACATATTTTGGCTCAGGGAAAGCAGTCATTTTAGCAGGGTCAAAAGCACTACAAGCAGGATGCCAGCTCAGAATGAGTTGTTACATTTACAATTTGGAGAAATCAGTTCAGTTAAAAAAAACCACAAAACACAAAACCAAAAACCAAACAACAAAAAAGTGCTTTATGTAATGTGCTAGTGTTCCTGAAGACTCCAGCATCATTTTCCTTTATATCTCTTGGCAAATGAAGCAAACCTATCCTCCCCTCACTTCCCAACTCCCTAACATTAGTTCTTAATTATCATCTGCAAAATGATGGTCAAAATATTTCATATACTGCTGATATGACTTGGAAAAAACATAAATAAAAGAGTGCTTTGATCAAAGACTCCTGTTGAAGAGAAAATGCAATTTACTTGGAGGTTAATAACCTTGGAGTTCTTCAATACTTTAGATCTGCTACATGAAAATTGTCAAAATATTTTCAATTTCAGAATCCTTGACTTCAGAGAAGCAACTCTTATTGTCATAATGATCCATGACCTAGTTTCAAACAGATTGTTTGCTTTCTCTCTCCCTTCCTTCTTTTTTCTGCCTCTTTTTCCTTACTTTGCCCTCCCTTCCCTTGCCTTTCACTCCCCTCCCATTTCCTCCTCTCTCCTCCCCTTCCCTCCCCTCCCAGCCTCCTTCCTCTTCCTCTTCCCCTTCCTCTTCCTTCTCCTCACCCTCTTCCCCTCCCCGTCCTCTCCTTCCTCTCCCTTTCCCCCTTCCCTTGTATTTATTTTATTTATTTATTTATTTTTTTTTTTTTTTTTTTTTTTTACTGTATTCTGTGTCATGAGATATTTTAGGGATAAGAATCATACCAGTGCCAAAAGAAAGCAACATGCTGGCCTATACAAGTACTTCACTCCTGATCTAAGAGCACCAGATAGCTAGTGCTACCAGAGTAACCTGAGCCACAGCTACACAGAGAGGGTATAAAAATATTATAAGTTATATATATATTGTGCATTGCTCTATTCTGTGACAAATAATCCAACAAGCAATGAAAGCAGAGTAAGTTTCCTTCCTCAGTTCCTTTTCCTTCACTGTACCTTAGTCCAGCATTGGAATCATAGAATCAGTTAGGTTGGGAAAGATATTTAAGATCATCAAGTCTAACGTTTACCCCAGGACTGCCAAGACCACCACTAAACCATGTCACTGAGGGCCTCATCTACCCAGTTTTTCCAGCAATAATGATTCCCTGAGAAGCCTGTCCCAGTACCTGATCACCCTTTCAGTGAAGAAATTTTTCCCAACATCCAATCTAAATCTCCCATAGTGCAGTTTAAGGCCGTTACCTCTAGCCCTATCACTTGTTACTTGGGAAAAGAGATTAGCCACATCCTGCTCCATTGTCCTTTCAAGTAGCTGCAGAAAGCACTAAAACCATGTATGTAATCATCTGCATCAAAACAGGGTTTGTACAGCAATGTTAACATTTCTGTGGGCCAAACAGTTTCATACACAAAATCCCAAAGCAGAAGAGAAAATGTTGTTCCAAACTTCAAGGACCTAAGACATGTGTTTTTTTTCAAAAGTGTGATTCAAGCACAGATTGCTTTTCGGGGGTCAGAAACAGCAGTAGAGATTGCTTTTAAATACTATTTTCAAGTTACACCTGCTCACCATGAAGCAAACTGTCAGGAAATAATGAAGCAACATTATACATGTTGAAGCTGCAAGATGGGAAATGGGAATCAGATCAAAGGTCTCTGAAAGATGAAAGAAACAAATGAATTTCTGAAATTGAAGATTGAGTAGTCTATCATTGAAATCCTTCCTACAGTCATTGGAGCATGCTTAATGGGTTTGGTCCAGCTACTGCTGTAAATTTTCCACAGAGCAAAAAAAAATGTGTTACCATCTTGATCATAGGTCAATACATCATACAGATGTTGGTATTTGATTTGACCTCAGTATGTGCTGTGGCAAGTGATCTTGAGAGCTGGCTGGACAAAACTACAGAAATACTGCTTTGGTGGTGTGCTTCAGCTACATGTTCCTAGATCTATTGCCTTTCGGGAAATGCAGCTTTCTGCGTTTCTTGCCTTTAGATGCCTATATAGTATTCAGACATGGTGATGCAAACTAATGCATTCAGTTGCAAAGAGATTAGTCCAGCCTACTAGGGAGTTAATTAACATTACTCAGAATATTCTCATGTTGGCTTTTATCATGTGGTAGGTGCTGTTACCATCAAAAACAGGGAGTTGGGTGTCTGAAATGAGAAGCTTTAATTGGCATCAGAGCTACCATGATGCTCACAGACTGACACAGTCCAAGTGATCAAATACATAGAGCTGAACAGTTACTGGAGCCGAAGAAAACAGCCCACTACAGTGACTGACTTCACTGAACCTGGTGGAGTGTCATGGGTTCAGCAGTAGCAGTCATTTTTCCCCTTCTTGGTAGCTGGTGCAGTGCAGTGTTTTGACTTTCAGCTCGGGAACAGAGCTGATAACAAGCGATGTTTTGGTTTGGCCAAGGACTTTGTGAGCCTCATGCTCTGCCAGGGAGGAGGGGAAGCCAGGAGGAAGCAGAGACAGGACACCTGACCCAAACTGACCAAAGAGGTATTCCATACCACAGCACGTCATGCCCAGGATGTAACTGGGAGTTAGCCGGAAGGGCTGGGAGTCTGCAGGGCTGGAGGAGGTATCGGTCGGAGCTTGGTCGGGCTGGGGGGGCGAGTTATCGGTCGGCTGGTGGTGAGATGATGTATTCTCTTCCCTTGTTATTTCCTTTATCATTATTATCATTGGTGGTAGCAGTAGTGATTTGTGTTATACCTTAGTTACTAAACTGTTCTTATCTAACCCGTGGGAGTTGCATTCTTTTCGATTCTCCTCTCCGTCCCTCCGAGAGCAGGGGGAGGGCAAGAAAGGGGGGGGGAAGTGAGCGAACAAATTACCTGACTGGGTTTAAACCCCGACAGCTCTTTTTGGCGCCCAACGTGGGGCACGAAGGGTTGAGATAACGACAGATTTGACTGCATTAATAGTCACTCGTCACAGCAAATACCGGCTCTATGTAAGTTACAACATTCTGAAGCTGTGAGATCAAGCAAAACAACTCTGAGAGCCAATAAATCAGCATTGTGACGAGTGACTATTAATGCAGTCAAATCTGTCGTTATCTCAACCCTTCGTGCCCCACGTTGGGCGCCAAAAAGAGCTGTCGGGGTTTAAACCCAGTCAGGTAATTCGTTCGCTCACTTCCCCCCCCCTTTCTTGCCCCCCTTCTCTAGCAAGTGATCCCAGCTGCTTGGCTTCTGTACCTTCTAGTTCGTGACCATCAGCCCCATTGTCCCAGCATCGGAGTAACCAGGTGATGATGTGCTCCCCTGGTTGACGGGTAAAATCTTTTCGCATATTCCGCAGCTCGGTTGAGGTCCGAGGTCGAGAAGTTACCTCTTCTTCTTCTTCTTCGTCATGTGATAATGACTCCTGATCAGATTCTGGACCGGGTGGTGAATTCATTGGTTCTTCATCTCGCTTCACCCTTTTTGGCTTGACGAGTGACTATTAATGCAGTCAAATCTGTCGTTATCTCAACCCTTCGTGCCCCACGTTGGGCGCCAAAAAGAGCTGTCGGGGTTTAAACCCAGTCAGGTAATTCGTTCGCTCACTTCCCCCCCTTTCTTGCCCTCCCCCTGCTCTCGGAGGGACGGAGAGGAGAATCGAAAAGAATGCAACTCCCACGGGTTGAGATAAGAACAGTTTAGTAACTAAGGTATAACACAAATCACTACTGCTACCACCAATGATAATAATGATAAAGGAAATAACAAGGGAAGAGAATACATCATCTCACCACCAGCCGACCGATAACTCGCCCCCCCAGCCCGACCAAGCTCCGACCGATACCTCCTCCAGCCCTGCAGACTCCCAGCCCTTCCGGCTAACTCCCAGTTACATCCTGGGCATGACGTGCTGTGGTATGGAATACCTCTTTGGTCAGTTTGGGTCAGGTGTCCTGTCTCTGCTTCCTCCTGGCTTCCCCTCCTCCCTGGCAGAGCATGAGGCTCACAAAGTCCTTGGCCAAACCAAAACATCGCTTGTTATCAGCTCTGTTCCCGAGCTGAAAGTCAAAACACTGCACTGCACCAGCTACCAAGAAGGGGAAAAATGACTGCTACTGCTGAACCCATGACATGGAGATACACTGATTTACTTCAGGTGAGGGCTCGGGATGATCAATGAGCACTGTTGAACTTCTATCTTACCACATGACAGGGCATTCTCCTTTCATTTTCGACATAGTGCTTTAGAAACTACTCTCTTTGTATACTGTAAATGTTGACCTGCACTTGAAATAAACCTCTCTTCAATAAATTTTGATTTTAAATGTCACAGATTATAGAGGAAACCTAGAAAAGGTGTCGCTTTTCAATCTGTATAAGTTCATTGAAATTCAACTCATATATAATGAAAAGGCAAAATATTTCCTGTGGATCTCTGGTCAATTAGCTTTTCAATGTTTTCAAGTCATTTTTCACCAGAAACATTCACGCTTATAATAATGAAAATTGCTTCCCAAACCCACAGAGTGTTGAAAGTCTTTGGAAAATAAAGTATAATATAGAATATTAGAAAATAAAATATAGAAATTAGATTATTTCTTTACTGAAAAGTCAGACCTGCTATTCAAAGTGAATTTAAATAATCGTTTTTCAATTTTAAACAAACTTACAAGAAAGACTATTGTTTCCTTTGACATAGTAAAACAATTTTGAGAACAGGCAATTTTATTTGAAATAACTGTGTAGGTGTCATGCTTAGCTAATCATAAAATGTCATTTTAAAAAATATTAATATATTCCTCTTAAAATGGAAAGCAAAGTAATGTACTTTGTAAATGAGATCAGCATTCTTCAAGTCTAGAGAAATACTATTCACTGGCTGCACCATAATGCTGATTCCTGTCTTATAGTAATAAAAGCTGTTTTGCTTCCTTCTGTAAAGTGCTTGAAGGCTGAAGACAAACATAATGATCAAACAATAAAAAACACAAGTAACCCCCACAAAAAACCAACATTGTTGCAAAGGAAGAATAAAGCCATAGTAGCAGATTATAGAAATTTAAATGTAACAATGGAACTGAACTGCTAAAATGTGGTGTATGTCTGTCCTGGGTTTAAGACAATGTCCTAGGAAATTATTCCTGTATTCACATCTTACCCAAATGAATGGAAGAGGGGGATTTGTAGAACTCCTCACAGAATATCAGAAACTTGGAAGGTCACATTGTGATGGTCTTCAATAAACTCTTAGAGTATACAAAATACAAAGATTCTGAACCAGTTGTATAAATCTAACTAAACAGCACAGCTTTTCTTATTGCTTGAACTTTATTCTAAAGCAGAGTCATGGAGTTAATGTCAGCTCAAAAGAAAAGTAAGTCCCCCACAGCTGAGATATACAGCCCCATCTAATAAGAATACTTTTATTTTGGACTTTAAGCAATTTTGCTATTTCCTACTTTTTGTAAAGTTCTCTTCATAAGCGTAAAATGCAAATTTTCACCATCATTTAAGGATTCATGAATGTGAAATCCTGGAACACAAAAGCTAAAAGCTCTCAGGATTCATTTAATTTACCTTCCAAAGCTGTTATTTATGTGACAATGTCGATCTTCCAGTAATTCATGCATGAACTTGCAAAACAAAAAAATATTTCCATTTTTCCATAGTACAGTGAACTTTTGGACATATATATTGGGACAGACTGAACCTGTAAACTATCTGGAAAAATTTTTAGAGGGTTGAAAAAGAAGGAATTTTTCCAGACCAGTAAACTGCTTAGTGTAACCTTCTCATAAACCAAGAGATGCCAAAACACACATTAATTTTGCTAGGTTCATTTCATATCCATTTTCCCCTGTTTGCACTTTTGTACAATAAATCACAATGTCAAAGCATGTTATGTTTTACTGCTTTTAGCTTTTAGGCTGAGATAATAGAACAACAATATTTTTCTGGAAATGATAGGCACATAATATTTTCTAATGAAATACAACAAGTAACTACAGAGTAGCTAACAATAAAGATGGGCCAAAATTCATTTTCTTTGCTGTCTGAAAGTGTTACTTATAATGACAGGCTTCTTGTTAATGCCCAGCATACAAAGTGTTCTCTGGCAAGAAGTAAGGAGCATGAGTTTAAAATTTCCCCAAAGTACATTTTTTTTTGCAGTAACATTATAGAAGTTTGCTTACAATGCATTTTCTAATACTTTAAAAAAAAAATTTATTCAACTTTATAACTCCTGATTTATTTTTCCAGTGACTTAGAGAAACTGAGCAAAGTAACTCAATTATAATGGAATAAAGACAGATTTTCAATCAATGACTCTTTAATAATCATACGTAAATTCTAGAATGATACAGTTTTAATTGTTGGTGGTTTGGGACTAATATTGTCCTTTATTATATATTCTTGCACAGCTTATCCTAAATGAGTCCCAGTCTGTTCTCAGTTGTTACTGTTTCATTTTTTTAACACTTCAGCATTCTTAGATATCAGAACAGTGGAAACAGAAAATGGATGAAACGAAGTGTTTAGCGTGACTCAGTTGACCTATCAGTTTTCTAATTAAAAGACTTATTTTTATTTCCTTTCAGCCTGGATTTTCTACCCCGTTGCTCTATTTTTGGATGATCATGATTTTATTTTTGTCAGACATGGCATTTTATTTGGTATTAGCTATGAAAACAAAAGCAATCCCCATTCATGTAAAAGTCTACCGCTTCTAACATAAAGTTTTTCCAGTTTGTTAGTAAGTATGGGAAAAAGTGAGTATTCACAGACACTAGTTCTCTAGTTCTCTTGAAACAGAGCTCTGCTACTGTGATTGCAAGATAATACAGTTTTTGTTTGTTCATATGCTTTTTCCTTTAGGATAATGTTAGGGTCCATCTTATGTTTCCTCTTTTTTCAAGTGAGAACCACACATTTTCTGGTGAGAAACAAGATAAAGGATTCTGCTCAATTTACCTCTGGCAGGCAGAATTCTTGGGAAAGTATTGTTTTTTTAATACCTTACTTGAATATCAAACCAACTGTTGTGATTTCAGCTCTGCCTAAATTGTTGGATAAATTCAGTTTAATGCTGTTGGTCAGGCTTCGAGTCACTCCTGAATTATTCCGTAACCTCATGGGCATTCTTTTCATCTAGCAAAGTTAGAGTTAGTCCAAGTAAAAACAAATTCTTCATTGACAGTCACTAGCAATTGAGGAGACTAATGGATCTCACTCTGAATTTTTTGTTAACAAGAATGGAGTGAACAGTCAAAGAAGCAATCGTTGCAAGCGAACAACTCTGAGACATTGGCAGGATCAATAATCACCACTCTGTCAGCCAGCGTAATGCCTACAACCTGTCATTTTTGTTTATTTTTCATATGCTTTTTTAGATACAGAATACAGAAATGTTGAGTATTTAATAAAGGTGTATTGAAGATGCTTCAAATTCACCCTTTTGCCTTTTTTTTTTTAAACACTTCTTAAGTTCCTGGAAAATTCCCTTGGGTATTCATGCAGCGCTTTTCTTCTGGCTAGTAAATTCAGATGTATTCTAGTTAAGTCTCTCTCAATTTCAATTGCTTCTTATGCATATTAGCCAAAAAATCTTCTCTTGCCTATTTTTTATATTTGTGCTCTTGCTTCCTTTCCAAAGATGGTTTTATTTCCTGAAAGAGATGCACCTAGGGGAGGCAGCCACACTGCTATTCATTTTTACGCCCTCCTTCCATTTCTGTAAGAAGTTCACAATAACAATGTATGTGCCAATTCATTTATATTAAAACTTGAAGATACTGGAGAGGGACTCTTCGTCAGGGACTGTAGCAATAGGACAAGGTGTAATGGGTTCAGACTTAAACAGGGGACGTTCAGGCTAGGTATAAGGATGTTTACTATGAGGATGGTGAGGCACTGGCATAGGTTGCCCAAAGAAGTGGTAAATGCTCCGTCCCTGGCAGTGTTCAAGGCCAGGCTGGACAGAACCTTGGGCAACACGGTCTAGTGAGAGATGTCCCTGCCCGTGGCAGAGGGGTTGGAACTAGATGAGCTTAAGGTCCTTTCCAACCCTAACCACTCTATGATTCTATAATTCTATGATAGTAAGAGGACCTGTTCATATCTCTTAAAGGAAAATGTTTACACTTGAAACTGTCCATCATCTATCCTGATGGCGACCTGGGAAAATTCAAATGGCTATGTGTTTATTATCACTGGCGTTATTCTATACTATCTGTAATGAAGAGGTATGCTAAAGGCTGCTTTCATTTAACCTGATCCTGAAAAAAAATTCCAGAACAATGTTTTCGAACATGTCCCTTACTTTTTATATACTTTATATATTTTATATATTTATATAAAAATAATTGCAATAAGCATGCACATATTTCTGGATTTTTGGAATGACACTATAGATAGCAAGGCAAGAAACACCCTCTCTGCTACCTTTGCACCACCTCTTATATAAAAACTCAAACAAAAAGGGTTTCAGAAAAGATAATTCTAATACACAAATTTTAAGACTAATTTTCTCTCACTGTGCTACAAAGTCTTTGAGCACCTGTAAATGATCCCCTGCTGGTTTATTTCATCCCTTCTGATCACTTTTGATCCAGGGATCTATATTAAGTGATGTCCCTTTCAATTAAAAGAAAAAAAATATCCTGTTTCCAGGAACAGAACGCACACTCGGTGCCAGTTTCATGTGGAGCAATATTATGTCCCATGCAAACAAGAAAAATGCATGAGAGCAGCTGAATCTACATAAATTTTACACTAAAATAAGTCCTTGTGAAAATGTTGTTATGCTAATTGCCTGGCTCAGTATGTTATCATGTCAAAATGTAGTCATCCAAATTCATCATTAGATCCAAATGTGTCACCAGCTGCGTATATCAGCAGTTAAGTTACATGAGCCATTCATTTGGCCCAGTATATAATTTATCTCATATTTATGTGATCTATATAAAACTAATTTCTTCCTAGGTTAGGACACTGCTGCAATGTTGATTAATGCTTTTGTCATTTCACATATTGATTATTGTACTTCACTACTTATTGGTTCCTTCATTGCATATTGCACTGGCTTGAGCTTATGAAAAATGCTGCATGTATTCTGGTCAAATTATTAAAGTTTAATAACATCACTCTAGTTTTAATGAAACTTCACTGCCTCACTGCACATCCGTAGTATAACTATGGTATTCACAATTCATATTGTACTGTGTAACCTTTCTAAACCTTTGCTGACATTGTGGTGAATGACTTTTCTCTTTTGTCACATATTAGTTTCTTGCTTGATACCTTATGGGGGGATCGTTGACAGCAGTCCAGCAATAAACAAAAATGAGGCTTGTTTCTTTTTGGGTCCCTTATGCAACTGATCTGCTTTCTTTTCATATTGCTTTGTTTTGTCATCAACTTTAACCATGCCTTCCAAAATACTATTTTTCCACAGAAAAGAAGAAATAAAGATTGATCATAGTCTTTGTCAGTTATTTATTAACTTTAAGTGATCCCACTTAACTTCTTAGAATTATAACCTGCTAGAAAGGCTTTCCCCCTTGTTTAGTGATATGACTGAATTTATCCTTAAAAGCTGAAAATGAATCCATCCAATAAATTATAAATTGATTTAGAAAATGAGTCCATTTAAATACTCTACGTTTTCCAATATGAGATTAGATGACTAGCTTATCTTGTCTATTTGGTGCAATGAAAAGAGTATGTAAACAAGCAGACAGTAAAAAAATATAAAGTGCCATCTATTTTATACCAGCTCTTGAAACAAGCAATGCTTTACTTGTTCAAAGAAACTTGTTTTTCAATACAGGTAGAACATGTTTACTTTCAAAATGGGGACAGTTCGGGAAAGGCAGATGTTTAATGAAAAGTGTTCTTCTGTGAAAGCTATGCTCCGTATGTTTATGTTACATGACATTCTATAGAACTTAAAGAAACTGTAAACTCATGGAAAAACAGATTATGACAAATATACAGCGTATGTTACTGCTCTCCTTAGCTCACACAAGATGTTACAGAAAAAAAGGCTCCTGGGCATAAGTAATTCTTTAGCCAAAACTCTATGAGATAGTGGTTCACTGTTATCATTATATGCCTTTAGCATATTTTTGATTTAACTGAGCAATACTGATCAAATGAGGCACTTCCTAATGATTAGCAATGAAAAGAGAGAAGATGATGGCCTCAGGTTCAGCTGCTGTTAATCCCTAAATTATGTCTGAACCAAATCTGTTTTCATTATTTTAGGATGAATTTCCTTTTCTTCTTGTAATTTAGTGTAGGCTGACAACAGTGAAGATAAAAGTCTCCTTCTTTATCCAGAGACTTATTTTTGGATGGCCCCACAGCAGTGGGGCTCAATACCAGAAGCAGGCAGAAGTAGCCCAGGAGAAGTTGCTCTGTAGTTAACATGGGACCTGTTCTGGAGTATATGCTGGAGTGCCTTTTATGGGTCAGGCACGAGTTGCCTTACTCCCACTTTGTAAAAGAGGGTATTGCTATGGATGTAAAACCACCCCTTTGCCAGAGCAATCTTCCAAGGAAGAGTTTGAAAACCAACAAAGAGTGGATTAGGAACAGGATTGTACTTCAGGATGCAAACCATTTTTAGATTATGCTCTCAGCTGAAAAGAATTGGGGGTGGATTTTACTTGAGCATTCACCTTCCACTAGGGGAGAGTGAATGAGTGGCTATGTGGGGCTTAGTTTCTGGCTGTGGTTAAACCACAGCATCTTAACTTTTGATACTTTCAGAAAAGCCATCCTTGTGTGTGGGGTGGACCTGATAAGAATCCCCTTCCAATACATTAATCTGGTCAGCAAAAAGCATAATGTTATCATTGCAATAACAGGGGAGCACTCACTAAGACTTCATGTTCTTATTGCAAAAGCTTTTTTTTTGACAGTGTAAAACTGCATGTTGCCATTTAGAAATATTTTGCAAACATTCTGTAAAACAGAGCCTTTAAAAGTGCATTTCAGATTAAAAGTTCAATAAAATTGTTTCATAATAAATAACAAGCATTGCTGACTGGCCAATTATTGGGTTAGTAATTCAATTTTCTGGGAAATACTAAACTCTCTGCTCTTGAGCAAAACCAGATGCATAAATCACAGAAAATTAAAATGGAAATTCTCACCTACCTCTGTTTAACCTAATGTTTTTCTAAGGGTGAATGTTGATGAAATGTGTGCCTTGTAGAAATCTTTAAGGTTTGCCATTAAAAGTAAAGCAAAAAGTGTTTTGACAGGATTAATAGGTATGCACATTCACCTGAAATGGTAAACTAAATTGTAGTTAACCCTAACCCCATTCTGGTGTTAATTTGGTGGGGGGGATACAGGGGGGAAGTAGGAAGTGAAACTTGGTAAATGTTAAAATCTGCATGAGAAAATAAGAGCGTTTCATTTTTCTTTTGTTTCAGTATTTTCTGATGGTTTGGTTTGGAAGGGTTTTATTTGTTGGTTTGGGTTGTTTTTTTTTTTTTGTGTTTTTTTTAATGATTTATGCAGGGAAAGCATTGCTCTTCAAAAATATGTAAACATATAGTACATATTCAGGAAACACATACAATCTGAACAATCAAAATAACATAGAGAACAAACTTTGGTTTTGCAGAAAATTGTGACTCTCAGAAGTGATGATCTGAATTACTTTAAAGTTTAGAAGCAGAAGTTATATGATTATAACTTGGTTGTATTCATATAATTCAATTAGATATAAATTCAGAATTATGAAGCAGCGCATGTTATTTGCTTAAACAGTTTAAATTTGAAAATAGCTTCTGAAAAATCTGAATACACTGTAGCTCAAAACCAGCATCAATTAATATTAATCACAGCTGGTTTTAATTGTTCTTATACTTTTTTTTGCATATTTTTTCCTGAATTTTGGTATACCAATAACAAATTTCTCTCAAGAACAAAAATTCAGCACTAAAAGTGGGCCAAGACTTATCATGGAGACTTTTATCTAAAGGTGAACTGCCATAAAAGCAAATCCATGTTGAAGGTTTTGCCTCTCCCTACTAGAAACACTAGTTCTGGAAAATATAGTGAGAATCTGATAAAATTTAGTGTCTGTAAAGGTAGATTTCTGTGCCATTCTATGACCATATTGTGCACTATGATTTACTGGGTGCATAGGATCAAATTCAGGGGCTTTAATTTTTTAGAATTATATTTGCCACAATACTAAAGAGGAGGATGAGTCACTGTTAGTTATACATTGTGCCAGTCACAGCAACTGAGAGAAACATATCTATTAGAAGCCAGTGCTTTGTACACACACAAAGTTTACTCCACATGGATGTATTGTTGTGTCACAGCAACCATAAATATCAGTTAGATTCATTTTTATTGCCTTGGCAGAGAGAATGATGACTTGTAATAGAAATACATTAACCAAACTGTCACAGGTTTGCATGCTTTGCTCTCTGTACTGTAAGCATCCAGGTACCCTACTGCTACACTCAAGTAATTAGCTCTGTGGTTTTAACCTCTGTCTATAGATCCTTGCAAGTCACTGTATTGCTTTGAAAGGCATCCATAAAAGGAGCCAAGAAAAGCAAGCATCTTTGAATACTGCAGGAAATCTTTTTAGAAGCCCACAAATCTTAAGAACTGCAGGCAGAGAAATGATGTACAAGCTGTAGCCATATTGGTCCTGACAGTACTCCATGAAGGATACAGCCAAAATTGAGATATCTGATGTATTAAAGATGTGACACTCTGCAATGCTGCTAAGAAATGGTTTCTCTAATCTATGGAAGCGAGTAGCTGTGGAAAGAAGAATCTGAAATAAACTTAATTCAGGCACTACCATTTCTGAAGCAGAACTTGACTGCCTGAAGTGGGAGGCTTTGAGATGGAGGAAAACTGCAAGCACGGTCACTTGAGCACAGTGAGTATCGGGGTAAGGTCAGTATCGATATATTTGAATTAGACATGAGATGCTAGCTTTTAGTTTTGTACCACTACTCAGTTTTGGAAAAAAAAAAAAAAATGTTATAGAGTACAGTGAACAAATGCACTGCATATCCTGCATATCACAGTTGGCTTGTTTAGCCCCTAGAAGTGTTAATAACAGAAAACGGGTTATAATTTCTGTATGACTCATTGCTGCAATTATTTTTGGTAGGGCTCTTTCTATTTACAAGCAAATATGATAACAGAAAGCCTCTACCAGCAGCAGTAAATTGGACTCCTAGTGCTCCAGGAAACTCCAAGGCTGTATGACTGCACACAGGAAGGATGTCAGTGTGGCTCACAGCCATTCAGCAAAACACAAAGCCTTATGTCAAAGACTACTGTTTCTTGGTGTAACCACAGCAGTTAGAACAGGGCATGTTTTAAGTCTATGTTTCCAGCAGTTGTTATATTTGGAACTCCTATCTTCATATTTGTCCTGAAAATCATTTTCTCGCTGTTTCATGTTACAGCTTCAATCCATTCCATCATCCAAAAGCACTAACATTTGGGGATTTTAAGAACTCTGTAAATAGCTCAGTAGCTAGAAAGATAAATACATTTCTCTCAGAGCAGATTGATAAGCCTTGTTGTCTTGCCGGTGACAAAATTCAAAACAAGCTCAAACTGCTGTCCTGCCTTCTCTCCTTTACCAGATTCAGCTTCTCACATTTTAGGTGTAAATGGAGCACAAGAGGGGAAAAAGTCCTGTAATTTTACCTTTTGAATTATTTATGATAGATCTTTTATCTTTCAGAACCTCACTTCTGTTTGCAAATGGGGGATAATGGGTTAATTTCTTTTGGGAAAAAAAGAAAAAAAAAGAAAAGTGGGATCTAGTAATGGTGAGTTTTCTATAAAATTAAGTAAGCAGTGTGATATGGCTCCTACAAAGCTGTCAGAAGCTTTTCATTATTCCCTCTCTAAAGCGCAGTTAAGAGTTTTCATTGCTATTAGTTACATTTTAACTGCAAGGTCTGGGCCAAGCTAATGGTCTTAGCAATAGCACAGATCAGTCAGTGTGAATCTGCTGAAGTTATTAATGATGTTACACCAAAGCTCAAATGATGGAGGGAAAACGAGATTTGTGCCCTTAATGTTAAAGGTGACCTCTGCTTTGCATGCACTCTGTGAAAATCTACAGCCCACA
Source organism: Pezoporus occidentalis (assembly GCF_034315485.1). Taxonomy (NCBI): domain Eukaryota; kingdom Metazoa; phylum Chordata; class Aves; order Psittaciformes; family Psittacidae; genus Pezoporus; species Pezoporus occidentalis. Next base: position 2,166,928 of record NW_026916062.1, read on the forward strand.
GGCAATTTTATTTTCTGCCTGAAAATTCCTGTAGAGACTTCAGTATCTGTGAGGCAGTCTCCTTTGCTTTTCCTTTTCAAAATATTAGTACGAAGGGCGCAGAGAAGATTTGAAAAATCAAATTAGGACTGAACTAAGAATCTGGCATTAATTGTCTTTTAGATTTAGAAAAAAGGCACAGGTCAGAGGCACGGGAGCCGTTTAAGTTTGGTGGTTTCTGATGCAGCAGAATCTGCTGACTGCATTTTCCATCTCATTAACCTGAGGTTCCCTAGAGGGAGAGAGAATCTCTGGTGCTCACAAAGTGTCAGACACAGCTAGATCTGTCGTTAGTTTGCCTTGCAAGAAAGCAAAATAATTACTTCAGTTTGACTGGCGCCTTCCTCCTGCACTGCCCATGGCACGTCCTCCTCAGATAATGCAGTCCCTTCTCTGGGGTGTGTGGCTAGGCACATGTAGAAGGATCTTACTGTTCGCATATGCAAGTGAGGGAAAGAGAGATTTGGGGAGCTGAGTAAATAAGCAGGAAGCAATATCTTGTGGTCAAGGAAACAAAACAAGACAAAACAAAACAGAAGGATGAAGAGATAAACCCTTTGCCATCCTTCACCCTCTGCTGATGTGCTCAGAATTGGCCCAACCAATCAGAGGACCTCAGCACCACCTATGTGGCTGAATCTCTGGAGACATAAGTAGGAACACACGCAAGAGAGCAATATGTAAAAGAAAAACACTGACAGTCACATGCACTTGCTAATATAAAAGCCTGCTCCAGTGTAGGATACAACAAACAGGCTTAGTTGGAAGTCAGATATCTTCCAGGAATGGCTCAGGATCAGATGCAGCTGCATGGACTGGTCTTTCTCATGGCTAGTAGGTCACAGAAATACATTTGGGCGCACTTGAAGGGAAACCAGGCAGGCAAGGCACTGCAGCCATTGTGAGATGAGACTACTCAATGCTTCAAAGTAATTGAAAATGTGTAACTCTCTACATGAGATTTTAGGAGCCTGACTGTAGGCACCCAGATTTTAAATGCATGTGTTTAGAGGAACCCACTTATCATATTCCCTGCATTATGCAAGTTGAATTTTTTTTTCAAAACCGTCAGAAAGCATCCAAAAAAAAATAAAATTAAATGCCTCTGTGCTCTCATTATGCTGTAATTCAAATGATATATTCAAACTAGAGCTGCTAAGCATGGCTCAGTGAGATGCTAACACACAAGTCCCCAAAACCATTCCTGCTTATCCTTATTCCTATTCTGAGTTCATGACAGAGGCCAAATCTCACAAACTCTGCTCAAATCTGTACCACTGAGGGAGTTCAAACTGCATTCAGAATAAATAAAATGCATTAGAAAATAACTAAAATATTTCTGGTGTAAGCAATTCAAGGCTTAAAGGCCTCAGAGAAGAGCAAAGAAGGAAACTCAGAATGTGCTAAATTGCAAAATTGTTGATGCTTCCAATGAGAAAAAGATACAGAGAAAGAAGACGGAGAGGCCAGGGAGCAGAAGCTGCTGAACTCTAAGCACCCACTGGCAGCTTGGGTTAGAAGTGACAAGCTGATAGAAGTAAGTGGCTGCTCACAAAGAAGACACAGAAAGTTTCTGAATCAGTGAAATCTAAGCTCAGAATAGGAAGAGGGACAATGAGTCTGGGATGAGAAAAAACTCTTGATATGTTGGGAAGAAGGCTTGCAGTAGAGCCTGCATAGTAAAGTCTACAAGGAAAAGAAGAAAGCTGAATCAGTTGAGGAGAGAGACAAAAAGTTTTGATAAATTATCAGAACTGTAATAGCTGAAATAGGAAGGAAATTATATAGCTTGTTCATCTTACTGAGGAACAACTGGAAAAATTTAACAGTTTAGCAGTGGGTGGAAAGGGAAAAGAGGCATTTAATTTAAGATTCTGCTATTAAACCTGAGAGCCTGGGAGCATGGTGGAGTTATCTCACAGTCATGAATAATGGAGAGATGGAAGAGACTGAACGGAAATTAGGGACTGTGATGTTTGTATAATATTCTTCTTCTGTACATATAGGAATAATTAATAAAACTAGGAATAAAGGCTTATTTTATCTTCTTGTACTCCATACCTGTCAGGGACAGACACCAACACAGCATAGTAACTGCACAGCTCTATCTGTTCTCAATGAGCAAGGGTGGGAATATTTCATTTTCATGTCATGTATCACTCACAGCTTCATGTATCACTCACAGCTGTCTGCTGTAATTGCAAAAGTCAAATTACCCCATCCTACATTCACACAGAGCCAAATTTGTTTGGGAAGTGGGGGACTGAAAGTGGGTGTGTTAATAGCAGATAATTTGCTTCCTGAATATATCTCTGGGGTCAAAACGACAATATCTAGTGCTGGTATCTAGTGCTGTTGAATGTATAGGACAAATTCTCTTTTTCTGTACTTTTTCCTCCTTCTGATAACATAATATGTCCCTAAGCAAACATCTGGACAGGTTTTATTTCTGACAAAAATTTGAGATGCAAGACATATGTTGGAACTCAAAGAAAAGAGAATTTAAAAATTAGCCATTCATGCTGTTAGATGAATGCTCTCTGCTCTGTTGTCCTACATTTTGGAGAGTACGGAACATTATCTAAAGTCTAGGTAGGGTGACACGCCTTTTGCTTCCTTTTGCTGTATACAGCATTTAATAAATAAAATAAAATAGAATAAAATAAAATAAATAATTCTTTGATTATTGGGTTTTGGAGAAAATTCATTGATGGTCTTTTCTTTTTGACACTGATGCCTCTTTTTTGTTTCAGGCCTGGCTACTGCTATAACAATCAAATAAAATGAGTTTTCTTTCATGATATAGACTGTGAAAGGGTTTAAGCAGATAGGAGACTTATTCAGTACAAAAGATAGTATGATCACTTTTCCAGTTCTAGCCTTCCCCATAACATTTTTCCAACTTCAATAGTAAAGCCATGTTTTACTACAGACAAGCTCTGAGCACCTTGTTGCTACATATGTCACCTTTAGGTTGGTGACAATTTTTTTCCGTAGAATACTGTAGAAAATGTAGAAAACTGTCATGTCTTGGTCCCCTTCCAAGATCTCCTCAGAAAGTCTACTCAGCTGCAGTTAAACAGAATAACTTAGCTGAGTCCAGTGTGTTTTCTTCCTTGAAGGGATATTTTAAAGAGTGTTCATGCTACTGCCCATTTAAAGGAAGATGGAACATAATTACTACCCTTCAGGCTCCTGACTCCAAGGCACAACTTCAGTCCAAGGCACAGAGAATATTCTGATCTACAAACATAGCTTTCTTTAGGTCCATCCTAATTCGTCATATGTGGTGAAACTGTTAGAAGTTGTCTTACATGAGATTCAGCCCAAATCCCAATGACGGGTTTACCCTGAGTGTTGTTGTTATTTTGGTTATATTGATGGGTCTTTCGTTCTTTAACAGGAAAATGTTCATGCTCCTTCTCTGTCTTGTGGGGCGTTCTTAGATGAGAGGCCTGTCTCTCACTTCTATGAATCCTGCTGCTGTCAAAAACACTCTGACAGAAAGTAAGATTTCTGAAAAGCAGTTAAGATATTTTCTTGCAAGGGTAGCCATGATGAATGGTCACTGTTTATCAGTGGTTTTGCATGAAGCACTCTGAGACCACTAGTTATAGCAAAACATAACTGTTTAGAAGATGTTTTTCTTCTTTAGTGCTATTAATTTGAAGGGTATGTTTAAAGGATGCTTTAGACTCTTATTTGGTGAACCACTATAGCAGCGCTTCAGGCATAGTTCTGTCTTTTTTAAACTTTTCCCTGTCTTCCTAAATATGTATTCAGAAGTCCTCTCTTAGGGGGACTTACTGTACTGACAATAAGTATGAGCAAGAGGACTTTTTTTCTGTAGCATACCTTGAAGAAGATTTGATTGAAAATATATATATAAATGTCTGAAACCCAGAATGACTAAACAAATCAATTGTGCTGATTATCAGCCTGCAATAATGCCCCCTTGTTACCACTAAGACTCATATTTACTGAAATGTATTATTATTGTTTACTTATGTTGCTCAACCAACTATGCTACATAGCCAATCAAATAGAAAGGGTCACAAAAATATCTCTGAAGGATATGAACTCTTTCACCTAAATACATGGTTTGAGCTTAAAAATAAGAAGGTAGTTTATAATGATAGAATGATTTAATGTAAAAAATTATAAGTGAATTCCATCCTGTCAGAAATAAATAAATGCGACAAAGAAAAAGTTTCTCTTGTGAGTATTAGGACAGGAAGGTTAAGGAAAAATATGCATTTGAGTAGAAAATTTTAATAAGATGCCAAGCGTAATAATAAAAAATCCATTTTCCACTGGATACACAAGAGTACAAAATAGTCAGTTGATGTTGATTCTGTGATTGCATATACCGATACCATTTCATTACAAGCAGCATTTGGAATTCTAAATCCATTTTAAAAAAATGCAACACATGAATGCATTTCATTCTTGTTCAAATGGAATGATACATTTTACTCTTTTTCCCTGTAAAAGACACCTTACCTCTATTATATGAGAAAAAAATAATTTCAGATATATAAATTACTATTCTAATTGGGTTTAAGTTCATAGAACAGATACATGTGCATGAGTTAGTTCTGCAATGTATTAGTTTAATATACCTCCTACCCTTTTTTTTTTCCCTGAATATCTTAGTCTGCCTTCAACAAAGACAGCATGTTATATGACAAGTCATTTCTAGGTTATAGGTGATTAAGAGGAGCTAGATAAGAACTGAAGTGTCCCTTGCAGAGTACAACTTGAGCAGCAAATATTTGTCTATATGAAAAAGCTCCTGGCTCAAGCTGTTCAATTACACTCAACTGTACTAGCATGCCTTCAAGAAAGAGCTGTTGTCTCAGGTAGTTGGGGCTTGAGTCATTCAACATCATAGATTTAAATCAGAAATTGTACCTGCAGTCATACTGATGTCTGTAAGTACTAGGCCAAAGTACAGCTTCACTTAATGACAGACAGTATCATTTTGGCCTTTACTTAGTTTCTGAGTAGCTTGAACTGTATCTGCAGCAGAACTGTGATGAATTTTTTTCACACACAAAAGCTCCAAAAATATCATGTATTGTAACACATTTGTGTCATGGAAACAAAACTGTGGCTCCCAGGAGGTCTTGGATTCTAATTCCTCCCAGTTATGATTCCTTCAGCACTAAAAAGTAAGCTATATAATATAGGTAAAATTATCTGTTGTGGAGCATCACCTTACTCCCTGCTTTTTCATAAGGATACTCAATTAGCTATAGATGAATCGATCTTTGTACAACATTTCAATAACAGCTGTAGTTTTGCCATCTAACAAACATGAATACAATAAGAAATTAAAACTCAAAACTATTAGCCCTTCCGGGTATCACCCTTGGCTTAATTTGTTGAGTTTTTTTTAAATGGAGATTACATTTTTCCCCTAATGTGTGCTATGCCTTAGCATGCATGAAATGTATCATAAATTATATCGGTGAACTATAGTACTCTGACCTTTTCAGTATTCAGTAATTAGAATGCCTAGAATATATAATTTACAAAAATTAAACTAGCATCTTACTTTCCCCTTCATATAATCGAGCGTGGAAAGTGACTTCAGAAGCAAATGTAAAGCTGTGTAATGTAACTGTCTGTGATGGATTGACCCTGGCTGGACACCAGATGCCCACCAAAGCCCCTCCTCAGCTGGACATTGGAGAGAAAATACACTGAAAGTCTCATGAGTCAAGATAAGTACAGGGAGAGATCAGTCACCAGTTACCATCATGGGCAAAACAGTGACAACTTGGGGAAATTAATTTATTACCAATCAAATCACAGCAGGGCAGTGAGACAAATAAAAGCAAATCTTAAAACACCTTCCCCCACCCCTCCCTTCTTCCCAGGCTTAACTTTACTCCTGATATTTGATACCTCCTCCCTCAGAGAAGGCAGATGGGGTGGAATGGGTGTTGCGGTCAGTTCATCCCACACTGTCTCTTCCTCCTCAGGGGAGGACTCCTCACACTCTTCCCCTGATCCAATGTGGGGTCCCTGCCGAGGGAGACAGCCTGCCTCACCCATAGTATGCACCGCAGGAATCTCTGCTCCGGTGCCTGGAGCACCTCCTCCCCTCCTTCTTCACTGTTCCTCTCACACATTCTCACCCCTCTCTCTGTCTGCAGTTGCTCCTGAGCAGTAACTTTTTCCCCATTTTAAATAAGCTATCCCAGAGGTGCTACCACAATCACTGGGGGGCTCGGCTTTGGCTAGCGGTGGGTCTGTCTTGTAGTTGGCTGGCATTGGTTGTATCTGATATGGAAAAAGCTTCTAGCAGCTTCTCACAGAAGCCACCACTGTAGCCCCCCACTACCAAAACCTTGCCATGCAAACCCAATACACTGTAACATAGCAAATTCATGTTATATTCTCCAGTCTTCAAAGTTTTACTGCAGTAATGCCAGAAATTCCAGTAATGTATATTAAATAAATAAGTAATAATAAATTCCAGCAATAAAATATTTTCTTTTTGTGTAATGTACCAAATTAGCAGAATTGGAAAATTTTCGCCAAAGAGTATCAAGGATAATTAATGTTATGAAATGGCACAAATATGAGAAATATATTTATAAAGCAGGAAATATCTGGAAAAGAAGCAGATATGTGGGAAGAGGTAAGACAATTCTGTACATCATTAAGTAATTTGGAGAGTGAATAGTGTATAAGAGCAAACAGCGAAGAGTGAATCTGATCAGATGTTCACTGTCTCCTCCAATAAAAAAATAAAAGAGTTCTAAATGAAACTAAAAGGTAATTCTTAAAGTAAAGAAAGGGAGGGATTTTTATCCTGAGATTTGTAACTAAACTATAGACATCCCTATCACAGAAGACTGCAGCTTTCTAGTAGACAGCAGAGAGGACAAATGTCACTGGACAAAGACATGAAAGAGAAGTCCATCTGTGAAAAAAAAAGTCTATTATCCTTTAAGGAATCCCCTAAATCACAAATTACTGGAAGCAGGAAGAGCATCTGGGAAAGTTAATCTACTTGCATCTCCTGTTCTGATACTCTCCTTTGTGCATTCCCCATGCATGTCTAAGTAGGCATTGCTCTGACCTGTTAAGAGCCAGTCCTAAATGGGATTGAGTTCAGAGTAGAACCTATCAGAAAGAACATATTAGGAAAACTCAGAGCATTGGGGTTCCTTATGTTTTTAGATTCTCTTCAGTAGGTCTCAGCTAAAACCTGCCTTTCCAGAGGGTAGAAAATATGGAGATATTAAGCTTATTTCCATGTAGGTTTCTATTTCATCCAAATTATCCATTATTGGCTAAAATAGTGCAATATAATAACTATTGTATATGTCAACCAATAAAATTAAGTAATTAGTACAATCTACCATGAGAATTAATGGTTATATACTGTCCTCTACTTTCTTTGATCTGTCAAGGAAAGGAAATGTAATGGAAGGTGCGTGATATGCTCATAATAGGAGAAGTTACTGATTCCTATCGTACAAGAGCAACCTTTCTAATCAGCTAAGGGGATGCTTGTGTCATCGAAGGAGACATTAAAATTCCCTGGTGAGATTAGAATGTATGTGACAAGCATTAACACATTATGAAAGTGTATGCTAACTGATGAAAATTATAGGAGTGTGCTCATGTATTTGTAATGTGAAAAGATTTTGTGTCTTAATAATGTAAATGTGAAGAAAGAAGAGTGAAACGTACAATGTAACTTTTAAGCTTGAAATTAAAAGAAGCTAAAGAGAAAACTACTTTTTCTGGTTATATATAACTTAATGTAAGATACTTTTCTGAAAGCTAGGCTAGCTGCGAGGGTTTTGTAAAAAGCCGGAAAATTATAATATCTTAACTGAAAAATATTTTATATTTTCAACCCCAAAGCTCTCCAGTTAATAGTTTTCTTTGACAGATTTTTTCCCTTCAGGCTGCTTAAAGAGGCCTGGGTTTTGCAAGGTATCCTGGCTGCACAGAGCTCCTCAATGGATCAGGGACTCTGATTTAGGTACCTAAGAAGAGGTATGAACTGCATTAATGACTGCTTCAGAACATGCTACCACTTCAAAGTACTTCCCCTCCCACACCAGATGACATATCATAAAGCAAAACTGAAAAAGCACTATTGATGAAAGCACCATTTTATATCTCTATGATTTTCTTTTCCATTAATTTACTTTTATTCCTAGGGGACAGCTGCCTAGATCACAGTCCTCCCTTGGAACAGTGCTGTCATGACTTCAAAAGTAGTCAGGAAGCTTTGAACTTTAGAAACATTTCCTTCATAGAAGACCATGAACAAAGATAAAGAAATAATAAATTATTAGAATCTATAGCACTTATTACAGTCTCATACAGAAATAAGATTTTTTTAATAGGGAATTCAGCAGCAAAACCAAGTTGATCTACATACTCATACAATGAACAATGAAATTTTAATTACATGTACACAAACACACATACAACCTTATTGGTTTGATGCTTCCTCCATCTTCTCTCTGCTCTGAGTGACAAAACTCATTAGGAGGAAAAAAATCACCATCAGGCTACTCTGTTTCAGTATTTCATCTCTTAAATCCTCCACTCACTCTTTTCTGTCTTGAAGAGCTGTCAATACATTTGAACTTGGGCAAAAGCTATGGCAAAGCAGTATTTTTGTCGAAGTAATGCTATTTCTGTAGAATGCCTTCTTGACATGAATGGATATAATTGTCAGCTTTAGGTTTGTATTCCACAGTGACTACCTATTTATCTGTATTCCTTGAGAGTGGGACTTATTTAGTCTCATTCTGACTGAATGGCAAGGATATGTCTATATTAATCTTCTACATCTCTTGGAAGATTATGAAAGGAGATGAACTTCTGCCAGGAAGTTGTTCAGGTGATAAAGACAGATGTGTAAGATCTCTCTCCATTGACTGAGGGAACCTGGTTAAATCATTGGTGGCTAGCTTAGATTAGACAGTCTTTTTGGTGGCTAAAGTTAAGGGAGATATATCCCACCCTAAATACAGACTTTGTCACTTATGCTACATTAAACAGTCTGTGGTTAGAAGTGCATGAGTCAGAACCCATTATCTGTGTGACCAATCACATAGAAGATGCTTGACCCTAGTGGCACAATGTTTGTTGCTCTGTCAACCACTAATCTATATTTACATGTGTCACCATATCTAGTGCTCTTCCTTGTTCTCAAGGACACTTTGACATTAATGAATGACTGACTGACTGACTGACTCTCATGGAAATTTTGCATGATAGCCAGGATGAACAGGCATTTCTCAACTGTTCTAGAGAAAAATAAAATGGAGACTTAGTGGGTAATTTTCCTATTTGTACTCAGTCCTATTTGTACTGCTGAGCCAAGAATGCAATTACAATTGCAGTTTAATACACTGGAGAAATCATTTGCCCTTGTAAATCTGCCTTACCTCTGCACTCAGTAGTCTTGTCCTTCACAATTTACCACATTCCTGGTGCTCTTGAATCAGTACCGCTCTGGTATCAAATTTGAAGCAATGCACCAACACACCATACAGAGCTCTCCAAATACCACGTATTTGGAGACATCTTTGTATACGCACTAGTCAGTAACACAGACGTACCCTAAGCAATTCTGCCATCTGTATTTATGACAGCTAATTTTTTTTCTCACATTGTCGTGGTTTAAACTCAGTCAGGTAATTCGTTCGCTCACTTCCCCCCCTTTCTTGCCCTCCCCCTGCTCCCGGAGGGACGGAGAGGAGAATCGAAAAGAATGCAACTCCCACGGGTTGAGATAAGAACAGTTTAGTAACTAAGGTATAACACAAATCACTACTGCTACCACCAGTGATAATAATGATAAAGGAAATAACAAGGGAAGAGAATACATCATCTCACCACCAGCCGACCGATAACTCGCCCCCCCAGCCCGACCAAGCTCTGACCGATACCTCCTCCAACCCTGCAGACTCCCAGCCCTTCCGGCTAACTCCCAGTTGCATCCTGGGCATGACGTGCTGTGGTATGGAATACCTCTTTGGTCAGTTTGGGTCAGGTGTCCTGTCTCTGCTTCCTCCGGCTTCCCCTCCTCCCTGGCAGAGCATGAGGCTCACAAAGTCCTTGGCCAAACCTAAACATCACTATCAGCTCTGTTCCCAAGCTGAAAGTCAAAACACAGCACTGCACCAGCTACCAAGAAGGGGAAAAATGACTGCTACTGCTGAACCCAGGACACACATCCTTTCATTGACTGTATGCTTGTTTGTTCTTTAGAAGAACTTTTATCTTTATAAAACAGTGGGAAATATTTTTTTAAAAACTTGATCTGGCATTTCTTTTACTCTCCCAGAGCTCATCTGGTCAGACAGGGAAGTCACACAGCCTGTGTGATTATATTTGCAAATTCATCTATACCAGTACAAAACTGTCCAAGTACATAAACTAACCCGAGGTGCATCATGCTAAAGTAGGACCCTGCTCTATTAAATGGAGGTGAGGGGTGGGGGTGGAAATCAAACATATTGTTTTATTTCTGTTTGTCAGGTTTTCATTAAATATTTACAGAATGATATATTTGAGAATCCAGTTAAATAATAGGGCTTTCTTGGGTGGCATTCAATCTCTAGTAGACATTAATGTTGAGTTATTGAAGGAAGCTTTTTTATTAAGTTGGCTGAAATTTTAGGGAGATGCCTAGAGCCCTATATTAATGGAGTCTCAGTAAGATGATATTACGTGGGCGCCACATGGGAAAGTCCGTATCCATGTGAGTACGTGGGACTATCTGCCATAAATTCAGGGTGTGAGTGTCTGTATATGTCCATACAAGTGTACGCAAATGTGTCCTCATTCATTCTGAAAAAAACTGAAATTTCAAATTAAGTATTAATTGAAGAATATCAGAATTAAGGCAGATCACATAAACTTGACTTTGTTAATTTCTGCCATAGAATTATGACTATAAATTGTGTCAGTCCGAGGATTACAAAGCTTTATAGTAAAAAAATAGTCAGAATTTCTGAAGAGAGTAGTTTATCCTTCAGATCCACAGTTTCCAGCTTTATTTGCAGTGAAAATATTCATGCCAGAAATCAGGAGGAAGTTTCTAACTCTATGGAAATTGAGGTTTGATAATAGATCACCTAGTTATCTTGGGGAATGTCCACCATTGGACATATTTAAGAACTGGCTAGGTACGTATAAAGAATGATGTGGGTGAATTTGATCCTGGCAGAGGTAAGAGAATGAACTAGATCTCATGTTTAGATAGCTTCTTATCCTATTTTTTATGCAACTACTATTCATATAATCATTGATCCATGCAAGTTTTTCCAAATGCCAAGAATGTAACTGTGGATATTAAGTTAGCTCTTTTATAACTTTGTCCGTCAACAAGTGAGAACAGAATCCATTGCACACCCAGTGCCAGGAATGGCTCACAAGTAATAAAGTGGTAAACTCTAAGAACACATCTAGCTCTTTAAGAGTATACAAGGGGAAAAGAGGAAACAAACAAACCTTTCCACTTGCTACACTAAAGGAGCCAGTTAAGAATTTCTCAGGGCTACTTTGGAGATGAGCATCAATGTAAACGGATCATCAATGAGACAGAGAAGCAGAAGAATAAGACCACAAGAGCTTTGGTAAAGACATTCTCAGACACACAGTTTGAGCTACAGTGCTGTCTACACACATACACTACCAAGTAATGAACTTAGTGTACTGTTAAGATTTCAATACCCTGCCACATACTGGTATACCTATTATAAGTTATTTTCCCCTAAAACTCCAAGGTATTCTAGCACTTAGCAGTTTCAATCTGCAAAATCCTACTAAAGCAACCATAATGATTCTTCAGATTCTAGAGGTTCATGTTAATAGCTTTAGTGTGTTTGACCTTCACTAATCTGTGACACTTTACTGAAGATAGATACTAAAAGTGGATATAGAACCATTTTTTCTTAGGCACTGACTTTTAAAATGGTGGTGATTCAATATTAATAGCAGCTTTATGCTATCCTTTCTTATTTCTTTGTTTAGCATTGCTTGTGAGGCCTTGTCCTGGATTCAGCAGTAGCAGTCATTTTTCCCCTTCTTGGTAGCTGGTGCAGTGCAATGTTTTGACTTTCAGCTCGGGGACAGAGCTGATAACAAGCGATGTTTTGGTTTGGCCAAGGACTTTGTGAGCCTCATGCTCTGCCAGGGAGGAGGGGAAGCCAGGAGGAAGCAGAGACAGGACACCTGACCCAAACTGACCAAAGAGGTATTCCATACCACAGCACGTCATGCCCAGGATGTAACTGGGAGTTAGCCGGAAGGGCTGGGAGACTGCGGGGTTGGAGGAGGTATCGGTCAGAGCTTGGTCGGGCTGGGGGGGCAAGTTATCGGTCGGCTGGTGGTGAGATGATGTATTCTCTTCCCTTGTTATTTCCTTTATCATTATTATTATTGGTGGTAGCAGTAGTGATTTGTGTTATACCTTAGTTACTAAACTGTTCTTATCTCAACCCGTGGGAGTTGCATTCTTTTCGATTCTCCTCTTCGTCCCTCCGAGAGCAGGGGGAGGGCAAGAAAGGGGGGGGGAAGTGAGCGAACAAATTACCTGACTGGGTTTAAACCACGACAGTTCTTTTTGGCGCCCAACGTGGGGCACGAAGGGTTGAGATAACGACAGATTTGACTGGATTAATAGTCACTCGTCACAATGCTGATTTATTGGCTCTCAGAGTTGTTTCGCTTGATCTCACAGCTTCAGAATGTTGTAACTTACGTAGAGCCGGTATTTGCTGTGATAGTGTTTATCAAGTATGGGGCCTGGGCTAAGGTTCTTGTCTCACTGTGCTTTATGGCAATGGCTTGTAATACGGGCGGGCTCCAGCAGCAGGGCGGGACGGACGTGGCCGTGGACTTGTACCTGGCCGTCCGGCTGCTCTTCACCGTCCTGGCCCTCACCCTACTCTCCATCTTCGTGAGGCTGCGGGGAGCCGAGGGGGAGCGGCCCCGGGAGCCGGCGGCAGCCGAACCGGCCCGGGAGAGCGGCCCCGGGGACCAAGCGGCGGCGGGAGCGGAGCCGGAGGCCGCGAGGGGACGGCTGCGGGTGGAGGAGGTCGGGGCGGTCGAGGAGCGGAAGGAAGGGGCTGCCGAGCAGCGGGAGAAGGCGGCGGAGGAGCCGAGCCCCGCGGAAGAGCCGGGCCCCGCGGAGGAGCCGAGCCCCGCGGCCGAGCCGAGCCCCGCGGCCGAGCCCAGCCCCGCGACGGCCGAGAGCATCCCCCGGAAGCCGCCCGCCGAGCCCCAGGAGGATGTCGGAGACCACGCAGCATTTCCCAGCAAGGCAGAGGAGGAAGAGCTGGACTCAGAAAAAGAGAAGCTGATGGTGGGAGAGCCGGCAAGCACAGCAGCTACACCAGCCCCAGTGACAAGCACAGCAGCATCGTGTGAGAGTTCTGAAGGTTTTGAATGGCCTTTGGGTATCCTTGGAACCTGCCTGCTGATTGTGATGGGGATCAGCATGTTGGCACACACACAGACTGTGTTTTACCCACAACCATTTTGTCTGATCTCAAAAGTTAAGCAGAGTCGGGTTTGGGTCTTGTCTGGGGTTAGACGACAATATAGGGGGACCAAGAGGTTTTCCCCAAGGCTGAACAGTCATGAGTGGCAGGGCGTGTGTGACAGTATGGGCAAGTATCTAGTCCACTGGGCCCCTCCAGTGCTTTGGAAGCATCGGAGATGGAAGGCAGCTGTATGGAGTCCCCAGCAACAAGCTGCAGAAACTGCTTAAGGGGACAGTGAATTATTTTAAGCCTGGTGGGCCCATGGCACTTCAGGCCATCAGAGCAGAGATGCAACACAGAGATGGCCTCATGATCGAGGGGTGGACTTAGCAATGGAAACTATTGCCCAGGTTATTCACGAGTGTGAACACTGCACACAGTCTCTCCTGCTCTGGAAGACTGTTACAAGAGATGGAGACTGACATCATGGACCAGATGGACTCAGCAGCTTTATAGGGACTGGTCCATGCACTAAGATAAGAGTGCACTGAGATAAGAGTGATGGTATATTGAAAATGTGGGATCTGAGCATGACGTGAATGGTATGGAATAAGGGGTGGATAATGTCCTGGATTCAGCAGTAGCAGTCATTTTTCCCCTTCTTGGTAGCTGGTGCAGTGCAATGTTTTGACTTTCAGCTCGGGGACAGAGCTGATAACAAGCGATGTTTTGGTTTGGCCAAGGACTTTGTGAGCCTCATGCTCTGCCAGGGAGGAGGGGAAGCCAGGAGGAAGCAGAGACAGGACACCTGACCCAAACTGACCAAAGAGGTATTCCATACCACAGCACGTCATGCCCAGGATGTAACTGGGAGTTAGCCGGAAGGGCTGGGAGACTGCGGGGTTGGAGGAGGTATCGGTCAGAGCTTGGTCGGGCTGGGGGGGCAAGTTATCGGTCGGCTGGTGGTGAGATGATGTATTCTCTTCCCTTGTTATTTCCTTTATCATTATTATTATTGGTGGTAGCAGTAGTGATTTGTGTTATACCTTAGTTACTAAACTGTTCTTATCTCAACCCGTGGGAGTTGCATTCTTTTCGATTCTCCTCTTCGTCCCTCCGAGAGCAGGGGGAGGGCAAGAAAGGGGGGGGGAAGTGAGCGAACAAATTACCTGACTGGGTTTAAACCACGACAGGCCTTAAAGCTGGTAAATGTTTAATGCGAATTGTGCTTATTATTATATGCAATTAAAATGCCATTAAAAAAACCTACTAAAAATTAAATGAAACTCAAGTAATGCCCTCTGCCAGTGCAGAAGCAGAAATGTCTCAAAAAGGTGGCCCAAAATCAGTAACTTGGAAAGATCATTACAGAAATTTTCAAAAAGGTTTCAAAACCCTCTAAGAATATTATTTATAAAAATATTGTAATATGTATTAATACATAAGTTTAATTTATAGAAAATGAAAACATTCTAAAAAGTAAGAGACAAACCTCATGAAATGTTTTCGACTTATAGATTTTGGGGAAGCCTTCTGAAACCCCCAGAAAACTGCTGCCTTATTTGTAAAGAGAATGGACACTACACAGAAACACAGATTTCTGATGCTAACACATTGCCTATTTGGTTTAAATAACTCTTTTTTGGTGCAAAGCCCTTGAGATAAACTATAGATGCTATATTTTAAAATTATATCTTATTCTGTACTGATCTATTCCTTCATGCACTGAAGTATACCAACTTATGTTTTGAGGAGCCTCTCATCACAAACAAATCTGATCTTTTTTTCCCCACTTCCTTCAGTATAGACAGCAGCTAAACTTTCTTACAAGTTACATGAACCTGAAAGAACCTCCTGGTCTTCTTCCAAGAAGCAAGGACATAACCAAAGAAAGCACCAAAGTCTATAAAAATATGTTCATCATGCATTTTGGTTCTGAGGACATCCAAAAAGAAACCATTAATCTGAGTTTATTTTTATCTAGCCCAGAGTCAAGTTTCTGTCTCATTTAAGTCAATAGTAAGTTTCTGTTGACTCCAGTGACACCAGAATT
The DNA here is from genome assembly GCF_034315485.1 of Pezoporus occidentalis. Taxonomy (NCBI): domain Eukaryota; kingdom Metazoa; phylum Chordata; class Aves; order Psittaciformes; family Psittacidae; genus Pezoporus; species Pezoporus occidentalis. Next base: position 2,182,501 of record NW_026916062.1, read on the forward strand.
TTGCCCATACACCTCAGAATTGTGTCTGAAAGTCTTCCTTCCAGTTAAAGGAGTGTGAAAGGTTATTCTGATGTACACTTTCAAAGAGAAAGAATTCACTTCACGATGGCTACTTATTATAGAATTTCTTTTACATAAATAGAGAAGAACTATTCCATACTATTGAAAGCTTTTTCTTTCTAGTGATGTGCAAATAGATTAAGAAACATAAACTATATAGTCTTGTGAAATGACATTGCTTGTTTGGAAAACAATCTTGCAGTCTTGAAGGATTTATTTCTGCAAGATTCTAACTCTTCTTCTGCCTTGACTCACACTGTTGACATTAAGATGAGAAAACAGTCTTACAGAGGTTTAAAACTGCCCAACCCTATCAAAGCCAGTTTTAACTAGGATGTAGGTAATTATGCAGGAAATATCACTGGTCTAGATATGGTGGATTAAAAAACCCAAACAAGCAAGCAAAATAAAGCAAAACAAAGCAACAATCCCTCCCCTCCAAACTAACCAATCAACCAACCAAAAAAGCCCAAAACAAACAAAAAAACACCAAACAAACAAAACAACCCCAAAGTTATATCACACATATTTTTTGGTGTTTGATCATACAATGGATTTTTTTAACTCTCTTTGGAGAGGGTAATTAGTTTTACAGTGTTTAAAATATACAGAGTCACTTTTGCTAGCTAATTAATAACTTTTCTTCAAGTCCAGTTGGAAAACAAGACAGCTTTGTCTTGTGTCTATGTTCCCTGTACATTGTAGATGAATTTCTGCAATGGCTATATTTAAGGATGAATCCGCAGAACTGCTGTCCTGTGCCATGGTGTTCACCTGAGATTTTTCTTGTTACTGCAAATCGACCCTAAAAATTTTATAATCATTTTTTCTTCAATGAAGAGCAGGAAGCTAAATTGTGTCTAAGAAAAACACTTTCTAGGCTGAGCTCTGAAAAATGTTAATAAGAGCAGAGCAGAGTAATCCTGACAGTGGTATCATCAAAGGCAGGATTTTAAACAGTGAAAGGGAAGTCAGGATGTTTAACTTACTAGTAACCACTCATCCCTTTTAGGATTTAATATTTAATTATGAAAGTTGTCAATTAATGACTGGGTCCCACTGTGCTAAATAGACAGTCTTGCCTCTCAAGACTAAACCTAAAGCTAAAGCTCTTGTGTTGCACATGTGAATTCTAGGTTTGATTGTTGGTGGTTACGAAACTGTTGTTCAAAATCCCATGAATAATTCAAAACATAGATTTGTTTGCAACAAGCAGCCCAGACCCAAGAGCGCCTGAGTTGCTTTTGTAATTTTCCAGGAAGCACAGCTGACTTTGCTAGGAGATAACACTGAGATAAAATTCATTGGCTCTGACTTTTCAGTTCTCCTTTCTATCTGGAATGAGATTTCCATATCCTCTAACTCTGCTCCCAGAAGGGTGCTGCGACTTGGGTTGTGCTTTATACTTGGAAATTCAGAATAAGCTTGATTATATCACCTCTGGGTTCAGAGGTGCTGCTATCCTGCTTTATTCTTCTTGGTGAAGCTGTAGTCCCAGTCATCAAAGCACCCTGTTGTAGCTTGGCTAACTACAGCCTTAGATGGTGTCAGCCTGAAAAGGCATCATCACCATTGTGCAGACATCTGAATTCTCCAAGCAAGTGAAACCAAAGTTTCTCTGATGTAACTCTGTATCCTGCTGTGGGAGGGAGAAACAGCAAAGGATTCTGTTATCACCTTTAAAGCAGAGCTGGCAGTGATGGCTTGCTCACTGCCTAATCAGCTATGAATAGATCTACTTACGTAAGGTGACTGAAGAACTGGAAAGACATATATGAAATACATTCGGGGAACAAGGTGTGTGTCAGACAAGGCTGCAGAATGCTAAACTTTGTTTCCCATCAGTCTCATGAGAATGTACATCAAAGTGTGCTCCTGGTAGCCCTATGTCAGGCAGCTCTGAAACTGCTCCAGAAACAGTTTACAGCACCTCAGCTCAAGGGGGTAGAAGACAGTAAGCACCTGCACAGGGGCAGACTGACTCTGACTGTACTGTGCTAAAAATAGGGGTGAAGCTGTAAAGAGTAAGACTGTACTTCAACATGAAATTCTTTACCTGTAGAAAGAAGAATTGCCTGCAAAACATTACTGTCATTAGGACAGAATTTCTCTGTACATTTGCAGCAAGTTAGCTTCTGTAATTTCCTGAATGAAGCAAAAATGAAGTCTGGACTATAAAACCTAAATAACCTTGCAATAAGGTCTTTCCATACCAAAGAAGGTAATGAGGAAGATTTGATAATAAAAAAATAAATACGCCCTTTATTCATTGTATGAATTGAAAATGCTAACAAAATGAGTAGCCAGAATGGTTTTATTATTGTACAAAAAACTATGAAACTTGAATGATGCTTTGCTGCTTTGTAATGTCATTTTTGCCAACCTCAATATATCAGTATTACACATTTAGGATGGGAACAAAGATGCATAAATTTAGAGCATCAATTTATCATCACTTGTTTTTTCAAGAGATGAGAGGTGTTCTGGTATTTCATTCTGCCACTCTTCTACCGATTCAGACTCTTCCTTTCTGATTGTATTCTCATATTTGAAGCTATTTAAATGAGGGGAATGAAATATAGGACCCTCCTCTGCTTTCCCAAAAATAGTGTCCAGGACCAAGGGAACTGTAATCTTGGATCTTGCATATGCAACTACGTCTGTGAATTCATTCATTGCTCTGTGAAACTGAGGTATATAATCCCCAGTGGATACACTTTTCCATAAATTTTGGAAAACATAAACATTTTTCCTTTTTTTTCTGTTCAGTTTTTAGCTTTTCATTAAATATTTACTGAAACAAGGATCTAAGAATCCAATCCCATAATAGATTTTCTCTTGACTTATCTCAAGGTCATTTGAATTTTTTGAGCAAAGAATTTAGCTCACTAGAAACTAGTCTGCAAGATATGATTTAATCACCAGTAACACTGATGTACTTCACTTGTTGAAGGTACATTATGATTTCCACAGCTATCCTCCTTAGGTGTTGATATGCTCATCATGTGATCAAAAGTAACGATCCAACTTCAAATTTACCAAAGACGCATGGTTAGTAAGTACTTTAAGCTACACTGATTACTTTTTCCTCATTTTCAGGTAGCAGATACAAGTTTTCAGCTAATTATTTCAGTTATTGTAGGGTAAAATGCAAACTACATGAAGGCAATGACAGTTACAATGTTATTTATACTGAGGCTGAGCGAGGGTGGGTTGCAAATAATTCTACGAACATGTGGCATACACAGGAGATCTTCCACTCAGAGCCTGATCTTTTCAGGCAGGCTTCTGCTGAATTTATTTTTAATCTATTTGCCTTTTTAATTCAGGACGGTGCGCAATTTATCTAATTTCATGCAATTAACAGAGGTGCTTATGTTAAGACTACAAACACCCTAGGCTCCTTTAATAGTCAATGTAAAAAATAAACAACTCTAGAGAAGCTCTTAGCTCATCAGACTTCACAGTTTTCCTTTAGAGACGCCTCTTCCTCTGTCTTCATAGCAGTGGAGGCAGTCTGAGGAGATAATATTCCTGTCTCCTCAGTACTTTGCTGCAGTGGGATTATTCGAGGCTCTGTGTAGAAGTGGGATCTTGTTCAAGCTCAATTGTGCCTGGCCAAAAATAACACCAGAGTAAATATTCTGAGTCTAAAATTCAATCTCCTTGAAAGAAATAACTTTATTTTGGTCTGTGCTTTGCACATACACCATTCTGAAAACCATTCCTGAGGCTGAAATGTCCTAATCTATGTTGTAAATGTTACTTTAGTAATGATTAAAGTTACCAATCACTGATGCTATATTCCTTCTCTTCTTTACCACATTTCGTAGCAGCTCTTGTCATTTGATTGCACAGTAAATATCAGGTAGTGGCAGTCTAATTATATGATAATTGCTATAAATGTTACAAAGTCAATAGAGCCAAATAAGAGTCAATTGCACAGTAATTATTCTTGGGCCTACTAAGCATTTTATCAAGTAATCTGCAGGAACATGAAATTATCTTACCACCTTTTCACTTGCTTCCTTTCTACTGTATCAAGAAAATAATTTCAAATTACCTTCTTGACTTCCAAACTCTTCATGGTCTCTTTACACTTTTGATACTTGCTCCCCCAGTGTCTCACTTTGCTTGTGAAAGCCCAGACTCTTCTCTATCCTCTTCATTTGATTGCACACATCAGGATAAGACAATGACTTCCCTATCTTGTCACAGTAACATTTACAAATGCAAACATTTGCATTTGTATTTCTTATTTTTAGATAAACATCCAAGCATAAATAAATCATTGCTCAAGTTCATGCTCTGAGAAGACGGAGATTCATTAAGGGTATCTCCTTTTGGAATAAGAGGATAAATAGTGCTGTGTAGAGATTTCTGCACCTTCACAAGAAGACACTAATACTTTCCCACTGTAATGTCTGCTAGTGTGGGTTTTGAGACCATTTTCATTTTTGTTACAGCTAGGATTTTCACAGCTCATTGTCAAGATATAAAACTGCCTCTTTGTCCTACTTCTCCCTGCTTATCCATTTCTCTTTCACCTGTTTCTGCCACGTTTGTTTTTTCCCACTAATGGTTTGCTTCATATGTTTTTTATTTATCTGATAGAAAAGTATCTGATGCCTGAAGCAAACAATTCAGTAGTTGGTGTAGGAGGAGAATAATTAAACCAGTAGCAAGAAACCTTGGGTAAGATTTGTTAAAAAAAAAAAAAACAAAAACAAAACAAACAAACATACAAAACCAAATCAAAGAACAGAAATCAAACCACCTAGAAACCAACCCTCCTCCCCAAAATAGTTTTGTGCTCTTATTGCATTCTTCATATCTGCCGCATGACATTCATCCAAACCTCCTTCTGCTTAACTTGCTTGAAAAGCTTGTTCAGTCTGACTGCTCCTTTCAGGAAAAAGTACTGGAAAAAATCCACAGCAAACAGGTAGAGAAGCATATCAGAACCACTCCAATTCACCCCTTTTTAGGTGTCTGCACCAAGTACTAACTCTTATATGGCTCCAAAGCCAGAATGATTTAGGCTATGGGAAGGGCTTGAGTCCCTTTTGCAAACAGGAAAAATAAAGTAATCAAATAAATGTAGTGGTAATTTTGTATGGGAGAGATGAGACCGGCCCTGAATGTTTCATCTGAGAAATAAAAAGTTAATTCCTCTCTGAAATTTGCTCATTTTATTTACTTTCTCTTACCGCAATTTGTGGTATCCTTTGGAATGGGCAGATTATGGGCTCTGTAAGTTTAATTTATTTATACAATAATATTAATTTAAAAAATTAATGCTGGAGCTCTGCACTGCATGTTAAAGACTTCTTTGGGCAATCTGTGACTACTCAGGTATCAGAATTTGCACTGGCACAGATTTGAGACTCATTCCCTTGGCATTAGTCATACGTATTTTCTTAACTCAGATCATCTTAGCTGTATCTCATATGGTCTGTCAATAAATTAACAATATATTATGACAAAGAGTAGGAAAAAACTTACTGTACACAGCAGCAATTTATATCTCATAGTTCAGGGTCAGAAGCAATAAGTAAACAGCGGTCAGAGAATGAAGAAGTAAGAAAAAAAGTTGGAGTCTACAATAGATTTATCCTTCCAATCTCTCTTTTAACATGGATTTTACAGGTAATAGGAGATGGAGTTAGATTTTACTTCTACTTTACCTCTAAATATATTCCTGTAACAAACAAAACTATGAAAAGGAAGAATATGAGCTTTATTGGTTCTACAGTGGTGCAAACCTGTCAAAAATCTGCAATGAAAGCTATTAGCATTTAGAAATTAGTCAGCTATTAGAAAGCATTGGTCAGGGTGGCCTCCAGCAAAATGCAAGATGAACTCCTTTATACAACCGTGTAGCCACAGCATCTCTGAGCTTTAACAGATACTGGTCTCACAGGCACATCTCATCTAAGTTTTTTCGTTCCAGAGGCCATGTGGCTTTTCCCACTTTTCTTGAATAATGTTATTGCTTAAAGCAGAAAGACAATTAAACAAGCTACTGTTGCTATTATACTATGGGGAATATTGGAAACCTGATACATTTGAATCACAGTCTGAAGCTCATTTGATTGATTTCCATGCCATTGATCTCAAGAAGTGTTACTGTAACACAGCAGTGTCAGCCTCTGTCTCAACAGGGGTTGCTGGGAAGAGATCTCTTACCGTAAGGAGCTACGTCTCTTTTTAAATCTCAGATCTAAAACTCAGAACTACTGCCAAATGAAAGTCAAGACTGTGTCATAAATTCTTTACTACTTTACCGTATTGTGTTTTGAATGGCTCAAAATCCAGCTCACAGCAGTTCCTTCAGGAAGTTATTCTAGAGACTGATGTCCTAATGTCCACAGGGGTTTTTGTGATCTCTCTGGCATTTTCCCCTTGCTGACATCCTTCTTTCAGTTTAAATAGGAACAGCAATTGTTGAATTACTTCACTACAGTATGTATACACTCATTTGCAGCTCATTGCCACCCCTATTAACAAGCTTTTCAACACCCTGAAGTAGTAAGAAAGAAAATGTTTGCAGCTATTAACAAATGCAGCATTTAATGACATTATAAGCCTGCCTGATCAGAGGTTTTTACTAAATATTGGATTGCTTGCTGAAAGTCAATTTTACAACAAAATAAATACCAGCATGACGTAAATTTCACTGGTTTAGTTTTCAGATGTAGTTATATACCATATTACTCCTCAGGGGTGAAAAACATAATGTGTGCAAATGAATTTAGATACACAGCAACTGATTTTCCAGTGATGATATAATTAAGGCTGTAAAAGACTGCCTATATATAACAGCTGCTGTGGGAGCCCCTCACATGATTTCATATACATGACAACCATATTTTGTTTTTCTTGGTTTGCTGTAACACTTGACTTTTTATAAAACCAGCAAATTATTCAGTGTCTAAAAGAGTTCCTAAAAGAAAGGCTGAGAAGCACAATAATTAGATCACTCTGACTCAAAATTTGCACTAAAGAAAAATAAACATTGCTGAACCAAAATACATCCTATTTGTTTTATATAAGTACTTGATTTTTGTGTATACACACATACTAGGTTTTATATATATATACATGTATGTCATGTGAACAAAGTGAGTAGGTTTAGCATTTTGGTTTTCAGTTCTTTTCCAAGACAAAAAAAAATGTGTTTGAAAAAAGTGCCTGTTAGAGACTATGGTTCCTAAACGAAATATAGATCCACTTTGGCTTCACTTGTTATTAGGAAAGTACCAAGTAGGCACAGTACAATATTTTCTCTTCTCTTGACGAAGGCTTCACTGCATTGTTTTGCTTTTTTCTTTTTCTTTTTTACTGCTACCAAAGGAATTGACTAAGTGTTGCAACTATAGGCACCATTCAACTTTCTGTTCTTCTTGTCAACCTGAGAAAGCAGATAAGTGATTGTGGCTTTATAGCACCAGGTCAGGGATAGAGGGCTGCTGAGCAATATAAGCATGAGTGCGGTAGAAAAAGGAATAAAGATACCCAAGCACTAGGAGCAAAACCTCATCACTGGAAAAAAATCTGAGTTGTTTCAAAATAAATTTTAAATCCATGAATAAGAATATATAAAACCAGTACTTTAAACAGGCAACAGTAGATAAAAAATAATAAATTAAACTTCACTCTGCAGTATGGATAACTATTTCAGTAGATATTTGGAGCTGCTTTTTACTCAAGTTTCACATGTAACATTTCACAGATATTTCTGGGAATTTTGATTCATTTAATAAAAAAAAGATCAACTTTCTAAAGTAGGAGAAAAGGAAATTATTTTCCTTCAGTTACATAACCTATGTAAGTATGTTCATAATTAATGCTGGTCAACAGACTCCTGTTAAATTTCTTCACCCATACAAAACTTCATTTTCTGGAGAAAGTATCTGCTTTCAGCATGTATGGTTATATACTCTTAGAAAATGAAATACCTGAGAAATTAAACCTCTGATGTTTTCTGTATGAATACAGAATATTTTCTCTGAAAGACAAATTTCAACTCAAATAATGCTATTTTCTGCTGTGAGTTATGCTTTTTAATTCACTTGTAGCTCATAAATCACACAACATGTCCCCCACCTTTATTAAGAGGAGATAAAGAGATGAATTATGTGAGAAGGGGTCAGGTTGAAGAGCCCATCAAAATAGCAGAATGGGATTGTAAATCATTAACAACAATTATAATACCCTTATTTGGCAGGTGGCACCATTTTGAAGAGAATACTTTGACATGTTTCAATTCTGGATTAATTGCTGAAAAAATGATCTTTTTCTCTTTAAAGCTGTGATGTTTCAAGGCACATCCTTCTCTCTGAATCTATGTTTATATAATATACATGTTCACAGTGCATCACCCTGCACAGGATGCAATCTGCATTTTATTCAAACTAATAATATTCGCTATTACCAGTTGAACTATCACCTCCAGTGTCTTTGGAGCCTTGCTTTGCTTTCATTAGAGATGCTCAGGGAGCCTCCCAGGTTAAATTTTCTGATGTTCTCAATCTCAGATTAGACCCACATCACAGTTGCCAAAAAAGCAGATGCACTTTTGAGAGAGTACCATGAGTAATATATTGTTAAAAAAAAAAAAAAAAATTGGAGTCTGTGAGGGTGTCATCACTTTAATGCAATCTTATTACATACACATCACTGCCATTCCTTGACAAAAAAATAGGTCTTTCAGAGGTTTCTTAAAAAGTGATGCTGGTTTTTGTCTGATCCACTTCTGTTTTTATTGTTTTTAAGGCTGTCCATCATGTCCAATTCTCCATCAAAACAGTTTTAAAAATAATATTAGACATAATGAAATCTCAGGTTGCAAATCACAAATAACCTCAAATTCATACAGTCCCACTGTGAGCAATCAGTACATATTTAAATCTATTGCAATAGTTGCATTCATCCAGATGACTGTTTCAAAGCTTCACAAATTCAGAAGTGAAATATATATTTACTCTTCATCATTTTTATATTATCCTGCTACAAAACTTCAATCTTCTGTCAGGGGCAGAAAAAAAAATAAGGCAATTTTGGTGACTGCTTATAAGCTTTGAACAGTATCTTTAAATGCTTGAGAGCAGAATTCAGTCTCATTGTCTGTGATCATCCTTAATTGTTGTTAAATGTCAAACACAGTTGAAAGTATTTCATAAAGTTGGTAAATATAAATATATATATGAATTTTCACGACGTTTTATTGCATTGTGACCCTGGGTTACCCTTAGTGATCTTTTTATAAATTATTTTTCAAACAGTTGAGATTGCATGTGAAATCTTACTGAAATCTAAGTTGTTCTTCTACCAATAGGCAGAAAAAAGGGGTTAACTCAGCAATGTGATTATAGGTGCTTTCAAGTTTTCTAGGCCTTTTATAACGGCCTTTTATAATATTGTATGCCCTTGACATGTCAGAAAGAAAAGTTGCTATTTCATACTCAGTAACCTAGCAAATTAGTGGGTGACATGATAACAAGAAACACCAAGGACATGGACACACAGGTCAGACTTTGTTTTCAACAAAAAGCTGATGCTTTGTGTAATGTCTCAGGGTGTAATGTCACTGTCAATAAAGGCATATTTAGAACATGGCTTTTCATTGCCTGTTACAGCTCTTGAAGTGGTGCATTGTTCCATCAGCTCTAGTGTTCACAGCTGATCTGATTTGCTTTTATGAGGAATTTGATCATTATCTGTGGCAGTTTTCTTTTCACTAGGATTATAATCAATTGGAAGGACTGAAGAATTCCTGACTCCTGAACAGCCTTACAACTGTAACGACCAATTTCATAACCATGAAAAATTCTAGACAGATACTAAGTCCTAATGCTCACAGACGATTCTCTGGTAGCCTTATTCCAAGTGCAATAAACACAATTATCAAGGGATGTATTAAGAAAGTCTGATGTACTTTTTGCTTGCTTCCTCACTTCTAATGACTACCACCAGAAAACAGCTTAGACAAATCAATGACTCTGCTCCCAGTGGAAATGGAAGTGCCATATTTCCTTTCTGCATTTACATTCATGGTGCAAAACACCTGGTGAAATCCACCAGCCAGCACTAGAGATTTGTATATGCTTTGAGGATAGGATATATGAATCATTGAAATAAGACCATTTAAGTGAGAAAATGTTCCCCAGCATGAGCAAGGGGTACACAACACCCTGTTACACAATTTTATGTCCACCTTGGAAATTATAGTTTGATTTGCTACAATAGGAATAGTAAACTCAGAGATTTACTACTCCCAGAAGACCAAAGGATTTAAGATTAAGTATGATAGTGTACTGAATAAAAAAGTAATTAGAGTAACAGACATAAGAATCACAAATTATTTTGTCACAAATTGATTTTTAAAACTCTTTTTTTTTTTTTAAAAAAAGGAGAGGAATAATGGATTACAAAAGCTTGGAGAAGGGAGAAAACATAAGCATGTCAAGAACCAAGTTATACAGAATTAAGTAGATAACTATGATGTTATGTGGAAAACTGTGAAGAAAATATAACTAAACATTAAAGACTATTTTGTGAGAGTGACTAAGATTTTCACATTTACATGTGCAAGTAAAATCCCCACTCAAAATCTTAATACAAGACACAAAGCATTAGATAACCAGTAAGTTTAGCTTCTACCCAGAGTGGAGAAAAATTACAAAAGAGATAATTTATAACATTTTAAAAACTGCCAAAGTGATAAGGAATCTTAAGTCCCTTAACAATATAAAAGATTTTTCCATCAGCTTCAGTGGAAATCAAGTTGAAGTATATGAAGCAAAAACAATTAAAGATAACTTCTTCCTCTGGGGCTCCTAGTGCCTCCCAGGCTTGGAATCAACACGCTCCAGTGGAAAACTCTATGTGAAGTTGGGATTTTATTCAACACTGGTCCCATTCTAGTGTGTAATAAATAAAGAGAGAATAAAATTTATTTCTATATTCAAATGCATCTGCTCAACTTAAATGCTGAACTTTGTTTTTGAGACAGCTTTTCAGAACCATCATGATGAAATGATGCTTTTTGAGCAAAATGAAAACGTGACATGATGGTATTTATTTTTCAGAAAGTAAACCCAGGAACTGAAGTGCACAGGGAATGCAGGTTAGACTAAAACCTAAAAAAAAAACCAAAACGCACAATCACAGTTCTGAATACATTTTGCCTAGTTATTTCCACAAAAAGTCAAAATAGAAAATTCTAAACACTAGGAAGAGGAGGAAGTTCACAGTGGTAAATATAAAGTTGTCACTTCCCTAGTGACAGATTTCACCCCCTCTCTTCATTATTATTTTTATATAGATCTAAATATAATTCTCTATATAATGTAATTTGCACCTCGAATCCTGTGTTCCGTTCTAGGCTACTCATTACAAAAAAAGATGTTGATTGAGTGGGTCCAGAGAAAGTCAACAAACCTGGTGAAGGGTCTGGAAAACAAGTCTTATGACGAATAGATGAGGGACCTGGGATTGTTTGGTCTGGAGATGAGAAGACTCAGGGGGGACCTTATTGCTCTCTACAACTACTTGAAAGGAATTTGGACCAAGGAGGTGGCTGGTCTCTTTCCCTAAGTAGCAAGTGACAGGACAAGAGGTAACAGCCACAAGATGAACCAGAGGAGGTTCAGATTAGAAATTAGAACTAACTTCTTTACCAAAAGGGTGGTCAGGTACTGGAACAGGCTGCCCAGGGAAGTGGTGGAATCATCATCCTTGGAAGTGGCAGTCCTGGGGCAAAGGTGGGACTTGATCTTAAAGAGCTTTTCCAAAGTAATAATGTCATAATGGTTACGACTGTAAAGTATTCTACCCAAAAGGAATTCAAATTACTGGGACCACCAGTTTATTTTTTACCTGAAATTCTTCTTCTAGCTATTATGCTTTGGGGGTCGGGTTTGTTGGTTTCTTTTTGTTTGAAAGACAAGTTACCACTGTGCTATGAGGCTTAGGCCTTGACTGCTCCCCACTTGGAGTACTGTACGCAGCTCTCCTGTCCTCAACACAGGAAGGACATCGAGCTGTTGGAACAAGTCCAGAGAAGGGCCACGAGGATGATCAGGGGACTGGAGCACCTCCCGTATGAAGACAGGCTGAGAAAGTTGGGGCTTTTCAGCCTGGAGAAGAGAAGGCTGCGTGGAGACCTCATAGCAGCCTTCCAGTATCTGAATGAGGCCTATAACAGTGTGAGGCGTCCCTGCCCATGGCAGGGGGGGTGGAACTAGATAATCTTAAAGTCCTTTCCAACCCTAATCATTCTGTCATTCTATGATAAATGTATTAAATGCTATGGGCTAGTTATAGTGCTGATCATGAGCATCTAATTACCTTAAGAGCACTCACAACCAATTACTACACAGCATAAGGCTACTAAACAATAAAAGCATAATAAAGAGCAAGTCAAACAATAAGAACATATATTAAATAATAGCATAGATGTCATCTGTCTCTGAAGATAACTTCATTGATTCATTATCACTATGATGTGATTGTTCTCAGTACTTCAGAACTCGTTAATAAACAGAAGTTATAGTAGAAGTACTAAAGAGCTATCAGCTGCATGTAAAATGCAGCTTTTATCAGGCAGACACCAGATTTGCTAGCTAGGAACAGCTGTGGTGAGTTTGGTGCTTACTTGAAGTTAACAAGAGGCTTTCCTGTCCTGTAAAATCCTCCTTACCTACTTTTAGATGCCTCTCATACTTATTCATGCAGTGTTCATTGGTGTGTGAAATTAAAGCATGAACTGATCAGTATGTGAAAGTGAGATTCATAAAGTTAATTTATGAATAAATTATAGCAAGGATGCTGAATACATTTAAGGAAGGTTGTACCATCTGCTGAAATGAGCTAATACTGCTACATTGAGAGCCAAATCCAAAATGGCTGAGAGTGGAGACTGGCTGGAATTTACTAAGGTCAGGCAAATATCAGCAAGTTACTAAATACCCTAAATATAAATAAAGTAAATTGCATTTTGCTAGGATGGCTAGTATAAAATCCTATCTTTGAACATGAAAGTCAAAATTGCAGAAACTCGTTTTTTACCAAGTTAAAGATGTACAATTTAAAGGCAATTTTTTAATCATAGAATCATAGAATAGTTAGGGTTAGAATGGACCTTAAGATCATCTAGTTCCAACCCCCTGCCATGGGCAGGGACACCTCACACTAAACCATGCTACCCAAGGCTCTGTCCAGCCTGGCCTTGAACACTGCCAGGGATGGGGCATTCACACTTCCTTGGGCAACCCATTCCAGTGCCTCACCACCCTAACAGTAAAGAACTTCTTCCTTATATCCAATCTAAACTTTCCCTGTTTAAGTTTTAACCCGTTACCCCTTGTCCTGTCACTACAGTCCCTAGTGAACAGTCCATCCCTGGTATCCCTGTAGGCCCCCTTCAGATACTGGAAGGCTGCTATGAGGTCTCCACGCAGCCTTCTCTTCTCCAGGCTGAACAGCCCCAACTTTCTCAGCCTGTCTTCATACGGGAGGTGCTCCAGCCCTGTGATCAGCCTCGTGGCCCTCAAGCTATTGAACTGGTTTACAAATAAACTGTTTCTGTTTAATTATTGAAATCAACAGCTTCATGTATAGTTGCAATGTTTGTATATTAGGGATGTGCTTTAGCTCCTCAGAAAAAGGCATTCTGGAGTAAGTAAGAAGTGAATATATCCTGTTTAGTTAGTCTTGTGCTCCCAAATAAACTGGATCACTTTCATACAGCTTGGGTGCAAAGAGACTGTGAACAACATGTGGATTCGGGAGTAAAATGACATGGGAAAAGTGATAGTATGGAAAAAAACTCCAGCTAAATGCTCCATTAGACCTGAAATCCTCTGGAAACAGAAAGCATCCAGGAAAGAATTAAGCCATGCACAGCTTTCCTGTTAGGGTGGTGAGGCACTGGAATAGGTTGCCCAGGGAGGTTGTGAATGCTCCATCCCTGGCAGTGTTCAAGACCAGGCTGGACAAGGCCTTGGGTGATGTGGTTTAGTGTGAGGTGTCCCTGCCCATGGCAGGGGGGTTGGAACTAGATGATCTTAAGGTCCTTTCCAACCCTAACGATTCTATGATTCTATGACTCTATGGTACTGGTAGGAAGACAACCAGAAAATAGACTGATTTCTCATAATGGAAGGTTCTGGTACACTTAAGGCATCTAGACAGATAATTGTGTATGTCAAATCAATTTTGTTTGAGATAGGGTACAAAGCACAGTAATGTTTGACATGATTGATAGTTTATCTACTCTCCACTTTCAGAGTGGTGGGCTTCAATAGCATAATAAATGGCTATTTTACAGAACCGGATAAAAAGTGTTGTGAGGACATGATGAAAAAAATAAGGTAAGCTTCATCTCCTCATGCTCAAAATGCACCTAAAATGTGTTCTTGCTTTCTATTCTGAGTATTTGACAAGCGGTATATATTAACTAATAAAGTTGTGGAAAATTTGCATAAAAAGCCCTTATGCTTTAAAATTACTATAAATTTAAAATAATAATAATTTTGAAAATGTTCACAAAATTTTAAATTTCTGGTCATAACTCCACAATTAGCTGTATGTAGGTAGAGCTGTGTGCCTACAGAAAACTGCCCGTAAGGTAGAAGGGTACATTCAAGCCCAGAGTCTTCTGAAACTAATGAAAACTATTTCAGATATTTACGGCTACTAAATAGGAACACTCTCCTTCAGTTCTGTAGGCCATAACAGTTGTGTTACTCCTCTAAATCAAAACAGATTTGTGATTAAATCATCTAACAAAAAATAAAGCAGTTACTTCTCAAGTTAGAGTAAGGGATGCATTGCGTACTGCAGGTCTGTGGACAGCAAACGTGAGAGGCCTGGGATACCATACTTTGAGGGAGTTCTGAGAATTATTAATTCAAGCATGCGGTAAGTGCAAGGCTAAGTGCAAAGCTAAGCGCAGATAGTGAGTCTCTTTCCTCATTTTGACAAATGGAAGATGCTGATTCTTGGATTCTTCTTGAGCTTTGCCTTACTCTCATGCATTATTTTTCTTTTCCACCCATCTTACTGATCTTGACTCTTTGCTTTGTCTCATTCATAGCAATTTTTCCATACCTCTACAGATTCCAGTCCCTATTTTAATGACACCAGTGACTGTCTCTGTCTTTGAATATTTTAAATCAAAATTGAATCAAGAGTAGACATGCTATGGAGACTATATTTTTTCTTCCCTTCCAAGTACAGCAGATCTGTTTATTTCTGGCTAATAATATTATTTTGATATACTCCTAACATTTATTTAAAAATAAAAGGGTAGAAAGGAAAATTCACTAAAATCAGCAAGCACAAGTATAAAGCACCATGTTTCAGTGTGAAGTTTAATAAATGGTTTTTTGCTATGCTGAAAGGGTGAACATTAAAAAACCAAATTTGATACCATTATCATAATGAATTTCCAACATCCTAAGAGACACATAAGAAGAATCTTTTATTCTTAATACACCTGCATATTTCCTTAAATATTTGAGTAAGTCCAAGATTAAACTACACTTGCTTATTCAACTCTAAAAATTTCTTAGCCATTTAACATTTTTTCAGGGTAATGTTTTAAAAATTAAATTAGACTGACTTTAATAGTTTCTGAAGCTTCATTTCAAGAATTGTTTGTTGGTGTTTTGGTTTTTTTTACTAATTCCACACAGTAGTATTTTGGGAAGGTAAGATTTAGTTTTGCACTTTGAAAATGAACCTTTCATTTCATTTAGAAATATACTCATAATGGAAATAAGAATATTGGATATACATTCACAATTGATTTTGTCACTGTTTTAATTGATCAGGCAAAAATTAATATTTCTCTTTGTTCCAGTGTTGAATGGAAACTTTTAGAAAAGTGAAACTATGTGCAAAAAAATCCCAAACACTTCTGTTTCAACAAAGTAGTAGTTTACTGGAAGTTTACTAGTAGTTTACTAAGGCTGAGTTGAAGCTTCAAAAAGGCTGGAATTTTTCAGAGTTAGAAAGAATAGGGGATATGGTTCAAGAAGTACAACTAGGAAAGGATGAAATTAAAGAATCTTGTGGAAAAATTGAAAAAGAAAAAAAATGCATAAGAATGTATTTTGTAGCACAGCTTTTGGCATGATTAATGAAGCTTGGTGGATTGAAAACAACTCTTCTACTTTATGTCATATTGTCTGATATGTCAGATTTAGAGACTAATTTTGAACATATCTGATATTTTCCTATAATTGTTTTCTAATCCAATGGTTTGGTTTTGGCTGTAAGCAGGCATGCGTCGGCTGAAAGGATACAACCACTTATCTTTGCTTCTACTAGGACTACATTTATAGAACCTTTTAGCTTTAAAAGGAAATAAAATGCTTTAAGTTTATTTAAAAGCAAGTAGGCTTCTAGGCATAAAAATGGAAATGTGATCAGCTCTATTTGTGTAAGTTGTGCATACACTACATTTTAAAAGATTAATTCTCTGTGTACTGTTGTTGTTTCATGTATAGAGGTACAACTTGGTGTGCAATTACATCACACAAAAATATGTTAGAAGCTCTAAGGCTGCCTTGTATGGTTTGTGAAATAATGAACATGTTCTGCTCACAGCCTCCACCATTATAATGTTATTACATAGTCATTACATTGAAGCTGTTATTCCACTGCTAAAACAACTGATCAATATCCATTACCATTCAGTGATGGTTGGAGTTGAAATGAGATTATATTGCAAATGAGCCACAGACAAGGTAATGATCCATCCATTTTGATATATTTAAAGACATTCCCTAAAGCAGATAATTTCCTTAAGAGACAGTACTTTTCTATCAAGTTTCCAATCTAGGCAAATAAAAATGTGTTTAGATTATGAAAAGCCTCGTGTAGTATGGTTTATAATGAAATAATAGTGTCCTCAGAAAAGATAACCACTGCTGGATCAATGAAATTGTTTCTAGTTTCTACCTACTGAGTTTTATATGTTCTGCAGTCATAAATGCTGTGTTATATTGAGCCTGTATCTTCCCAAAGAAACAAAACGATTGATGCTGGCTAGAAGTCCTAGTGTATCTTAGGGAGGCAAATTTTAAAACTTGTCCAAGGATTTTAGTGTCTCTTTCCCATAAGACCCATGATAATATAATTTTCCCCTTTCTTATCACTTACAAAGTCTTGATCAAAAATGTTCCAAGCTGTGCTTGAGTGATTCCTTCAAGGACCTGTCAGTCATTGACTAGAGGGATTGACTAGTTTTTTCTATCATCTCAGTTATCCCTGTCTCATTAGCATATTTGGGTGTTTATTATTTATTTGTGGGGTTTTTTTCTTGTATGTTAACCAGATATCCTCACAAGACAGATGTTCTTAGGTATTCGCATCTCCTTTACATTCTACTTATCCTTGCAATGTGCAGAACACATCATCTTGCACCTCTTTTCATCTGGTCCTGCAATTTCCCTGTTGAAGCAAAAAGCTTCACAAGCATGTTAAACAGATTTGGACAATTTACTAATATATAGCATAGTAATATATTAATATAAATAAACATCTTACTACTATATCTTAAGTTCATTTTCACTTTCCCACTTGTTTTTCTGCCATATTTACCAGATTTCACTCACAGATTTTTTCCCGGAGTGGCTGTTGTTTAATCATACATAGAAAACATGTTCACCTTCTTCCAAATAGCCCTTTTGAAATGAGAACTACTTTTTATTTTTCTTTTGAACTCAGTCTTCCATGATTTTGAATATATTTCTAGAATATTAATAGCACTGTATCCCTCATTAATGTAGGCCAGCTCAAAAAATATAGCTTTACCTTTTACACTATATTGACTATTTGGAGGGAAAAAATACCAGTAGTTATGATAGGCTAAGATAGGCATTTATATAGTAAATCTAAATACTTCCCATGGCAGAAAGTATTTTTTCAATACTAATGTGAAAATATTGGAAATCTAATATCTCCTTTTCACATGCCTATATTCTTGTGAGTTTTGCTTTCTGTGATGCTGCTCAGTCTAAGCTGTGCAGCAAGAGTCTACAAGACTTTCGGATTGTCCAGAAATCAGTATCTCTGCAAATGTGCAAGACAAAAGAGGCAAAGAACCTTAGATCCTCCATGGATATAAATTAGGCCATTCTCTATGTCCATACAAAAAGAAGCTGTGATTTAACTCTACAAAATGGACAAATTGTTCACCTGAGCTATGCAGTAGAAAAAGCAGGTTGGATATAGGGTAGGTTCTGATTGAAATCTTTGCCATTGCTCTCTTCTTTCTTCTGTAAAGCTAAGGACTCCTTCAGGTTTTGCAAAACTCATGTTTCTAGCTCATTTCTTCAGACAGGTCATCCTCAGCTTCTCTATCTCTTTAACCTGTTCTTCTCAAAAGCTTTTCCCTCTTGCTGACCCTATTTGATATGTCTGTTTAGCAAATACAATTTGATTTTCTCCACCACTGCTTCTGAGACTTGAAAAGACTCTGCGGGGATAACCACTTCTTTGCAAAATATCCTTTTCTTATGAAACCTTGAAGAAAGTTATCACAGCTGGTGTCCTATGGCCACTGTGCATATAATACCAGGCCTCACTGTTTCCTCCACTGCCTGCCTACCCCACTTTCATCTTGTCCTATACCTTGTTTGTAATGCCACTGCAAGAACATCAAGCTTCCTGGCTTGGCCACCACCACCATCACTGTTGTACTGCAGACTGCAGTGGTAGCAGCCCACATGAGGCCATACACAAATGAGATCTTAAGATTGTACCAGAATTTGTCAGAGGCAGCCACAGTGCATGCTATGGTGATTTCACTGCTGTTACACACGCTAGAGAGAGTAAAGCTGACCTGCAATGCCACAGTCCTGCCTATGATTGCTCTCTAAACATACACTTGGTCATGGCAGAGCTGTGTACAGCAGCAAGAACAATTGGATCATAGTCCATTGCTACTCTGAGGTCTGATAATAATACCAATAATAAATAATAAACAACAGCAATAACCTTGCATCATCTGACAGCTCAAAGGCATACTTAATGTGAAAATAAATAAATCATTGTTATGAAGAGGCTTTTGTGGCCCCTTCTATGCTACTATATTCTGCTTCATTTCATGCAAAGTACATATCCCAGCCTGACAGCCCTGACAGCAGAACCGTCAGAAGATTTAGCAGAATTGTATGATTTTCTTTCTCTGATCAAACTGAGAATAAACTTGTCTTGGCAAATCTATAATGAGGTTTTGAATGTTGACAGAAGAAGGGCATGTTGGGGAGAAGTGAGGTCATAAAAGCTATGTAATCTAATGAGCATTATAATTCCTTATGAGGTTTGCCTTGATTTTTTTTTCTTACGCGGTTTTTTGGAGGCAGTCTTCTAGTCATAGTTTATGTATTCTATGTGAATGTATTAATTACATCTCAGCTTTCAGAGATCTGAGGGTTGGTGCTGGTAGCAAAATTAGATGCTCCTGTTTATAACAATTGTTTGATCAATAATGTATTGCAGACACACAGCCCATAGTACGTTGTTACAAATATACAAATGGGACGCCTTCCTATTGCAAATGCTCTGCAGAAGCTTGCTTTGCAGTGCCTAGCACTATTCCACTCAAATAGAGGACAATGAAAATCTGCCTGTTTAATTGCAGGTCCATTAGAACACAACCAAAGGTTAAGTTATTGCAGTTACTGATATTTAAGTGGTAAATAAGCAAGGCCTGAAGAGGAGAAAGGAAGTGGACTGCTATTTTTATGGCATGAAAAGAATAATATTACTGGAGTCATAAGGACACTTCTGTTGTTATTTCAGAGCTGTATTCTAATTGGCTTTGGCTGAATGTTACAAAATCATGTAGGAAAAAATATTTTTAAAAGATTGAAGTGAAAGAAGACCTTAATTCCCTTCTATTTACACCTGCCTCATCAAGACTAACTGCACTGAAGTAATAGTGTAGGTGAACTGATCCTAGTGGATTGATTCTTTATGATGCAAATGCCAGCTAAACAGAATCAGATTCTATCCATACTCCATCAAGTTCAGTGTGTAGAAATGACAATAATTTCTAGTGTAATGCAACAATGTATACAGCAGGGTATTTAGACTTGATGTTATTATAATAGAAAATGAAAATTACTGCATTATATTCAACAAGTAATAATGTTCAACTGCAGTCAACAAATGCCTCAGCTTGTAAGAATGGTTTTAATAACCCTAAGATACCTACATTTTAATTAGAATGTTTCTTTTCATAAATAAAAATTCAAAATGTATTTTCCTACCCAAACCAATAACATTGTTCCAAGGAATAACATGCCTTTATTATTACTTTGAGGGCTTAAATCACTATTAAAAGTGTATCTTTAATCTGTAATTTCCTGAGTTTCATGCAAGAACTGCTTGGTAAAATTCTACTACTTGGGTTCTACAGAAAGATATAACTGTCGTCTTAGCTCTAAAAGCTAATAGAACTACCTTTCAAGATATTACATACCTAAGCAGTACAGTCAACATACTTTGTCAAGACGTATGACGTCAAAATAGGAAAAAAAAAAAAAAATCATTTTAATTCTTTCAGAAGCTAGGCAAAAAGCAATTATCTTACTAAATGGAACCTTTTGCTGTAATTTTTAATTTCTAAAGTTTTTTTTTTCATTCAGTCAATTTTGTTATGTTTATTACTACTCACTAGCTTGCATAACTTCCATTGTCTTCATTAATTTTCAGTCATTTTGTCAGAACTTCATATAGTCTGTTCTACTCAGATGGTAACTGAATGTCCAGTGACTATTCTGGTGTTTGAGAATAATTTGGGAAAAAAAAACTGAAAAGTTTTCTGATGATTTTCAGGTATTTTAAAGTATATTTGATTATCCAATCTGTCTTATGAACTCAGAAAGTTACACTGGTGACACTAGTCAACCTTCTCAGAAAAATCTATATATTAATGGCCTCTATCAGTTATATTCCCTTTAACATGTTCCTGTCAGAACCTTAAGTCCCTCAATTTCTGTTACAACAAACACACATTCTGCATTGAGTTCATTTTTTTTATTATATACAAGCAAAATTTCATTGCCCACATTGTTCTATAAATAGATCACACAAAGTTTACTTCCTGGCTGCTAATCATAATTCTATCATATAAAACTTTAATTCTTTTAATACTGGTCTCATGTATTTCCCTGTAAAATTATGTAAGCTTATAATTTGTTGCGTAGTCCTGTTCTGTTCCTAAAAGACCTTTATATATGCTCAAGTTTAGCAATAGAAATGATAGCTACATATTGTTATATATCTTTGCAGCAGTTCATAAAGTGAAAAAAAAATAAAATCAAACTGTACCAATTCATCTGGGCCTTCTTGCCTTCTGAGCACAGCACTGATGTGTGTAATGTTGTCTGTGGGATAACACCAATTGATTGATGATACTTTTTTCCTACCTAAATGCTGTGTTATAAGTGTTTAGAATAAAATTAGTTTTTCTAATGGAATTTAGTGGAGTATGAACATCACTGGGGAGGATACTAACACAGTTTTTCAACGGTCTAATCCTGTTCCAGCTGAAGTAATTGAAAAACGTCCATTAATTTTCAGAGAGGCAAGTTTAGGGCACAAGAAATTCAGGATAGAAAGTCATGAAGATAAAGTGGATAGATTCCAGTATCTTTTTACCAAATTTTTACAGGTATAACTCTGTTGAAACCACTGGAGCTTTTGCCAGCTACATTGGTGTATATGAAACAGATTGGGCCTATGAAGGATAGATTAAGACTGAAATTTAAAACAGTCACATGGAGTTATTCACACCTGATTCAGTAATTCTCAGTCATCAAAACAAAGAACCTAATTTTTGCAGAATTACCAATGCAGGTTAACAGATACAAAACTTAGTCCAAAGCAGTGGGAGTCTACATTTTTTTATGGCATCATTGGCTTAATCATAGTGGAAGATCACATTATGGTTTTATGCATTCATATGTATATTTGACATGTCTCTGAGGAGTTGAATGTTTATTACTTTGACCCTAGTAAAATGGGAAAAATACATACTTTTCTTTTAGGAGCTTGATCCTCTGTCGTACTGAGCACATTGTGGAAATGTCAAGGGCTTCGCATTGCCATTGAAGTCAGAAGCTTGAAAGGTTGAGTCACATAGACATTTATTTTACAGCAATTAATAACCTGAGAAATTAAGTCACTAGTATACTATACATCTTAATTAGAAGCCACATCTTCAATTTAATTTCTTTTCTCTACCACATCTTCAATTTAATTACTTTCCTTTGCAGCTTGCATAACAAAGGTGCAGATTCTATATAAGATTTACAATGGATTCAATTGTTCTTTGTTTATATGAAACTTGATGAGAAGAAAGTGACTAACTAATAGATCACTAAGTGATCTATTTTTACCCCCCAGCTGACATGCACAATTCCCACTGATACTGGAAGATGCATCACAGGGCTTTTAGGAGAGTATTGAAGCTACCCTTTATTTTAGATGACTAACTCTTTTTAGTGTATTCCTTCACACCTTTTACATTAATTTATGTCATAGCTTATCTTACTGCATGTCCAATTACAATTATAGGTTCAGTGCAGTGAAGCAAACAGAACTGAAAGGGCTTCCTTAAATACAAATTTCAAAGCATGTCATGGACTAAAATATGCCTCTCAACTTTTTAAAAAAACCCATACAACCCAAAGAACCCAACCAAAAAAAAACCCAAACCCAACCAAAAAAACCCCAGCAGCCTTTCCCTCCAGTGTATTCTAGTGTATTTACTAAATCAATTAAGCTTTTCAGGCTTTGCATAATTTGTCCACTTTTTCACTAACTCAATGCTACACATCTAGCTATCACACTGCCTATTCCACTTTTACGCATACCTTACCTCACCTACCTAATTCTGCCTTTACCATTCTCCTATTCAGATTACTTAAAACAGCTTACACACAGACATTTTGAATACAATGTAAGTTGTGCATCTCATCCATCTGCATTTGTGGTCAGATTCCTCGTTAACCCAATTCTTCAAATTTACAAGAAATAAGAGGCAATGAGGCAATCTTTGTTTTTAGGCAGGGAAACATCTATGCCTAGACTCTGTTATCAAAGCATCTGCCAGAATTTCCTGCCCCTCTAGAGCATGCGAATGTTGCCTCTGACAAGGTACACCTCTTTCCTTCCCTGCTGATTAGCCTAGGTAAATGTTTACATCCTGTTAATATTAACACCATCCCCCAACTGGCATGCTCTTCCAAATACTTGAATCTGTTTCACATAGATTTGCCCTTCCCATACAGCATGGTGTTTTGGTTTTTATGGTGATAGAATGCCCCTTTATTCACAGGATTCTTCTTTCTCCCTCTGCTTCTTCCAGATGCCACCGGTTTGGTTTTAGGATATTGTAACAGAACTGTTGGATATTGTAACAAAATTGTAAAGAAACTCCTAATGTCAAAAACCTGAGGAGATCTCAGCCACCTCCTAGCCTAAGGTGTTTAGGCGTCTCTTCCGGTTTGCCTAGCTCCTCAGTGTTTGAGAGAGGAGTTGTAACCTCCCCATTTGACAGAAGGTGAAGAGGGGCACAGAAAGCCTGGGTCCAAAAAAAGGCTCATCCCTTAAACATTCTTTGTATTTTGCAAAAGGAAGCCAAGGTCCCTAAATCAGGGTCTTGGATCCTGTTTCTAGGTGTGTTGCTATAGGATTGTAAGTGTAAATGTGTTAATGGGCAGTCTGAGATGCATGAGTGCCTATTAAACATAATGATCCTTCACTTGGTTCAGGAAATCCCCAGGCTGAACCTTTCAGTTGTGGGAGGGGGTGTGAGGGTAAGAATGTTCTGTTTCCCACACTGTTTCCTGAGACACCTATTGCTAATCACTTTCCAGTACAGGGCATAGGACTGGATGGGCTTTGTTGTGATCCTATAAGGCTGTTCATGCATAATTTAGATGTTTATACTAAGAGATATTTTGACTTAAGATACTGAGGATGCCAGAACAAATTAGAATGACTAATCATGTCTAAAAGGCAAATAGTCAGCACTGAGGATATTAATTTTTATCATGAATACTACCCTGAAAAAAAGGCACTGTTAATAGCAATGATTTTTTTAGATAACAAAGTTTCTTCCAGACGTAATATAATCTTTTACCTTTTAATATAATCTTTTCTACCTCAATGATCTGTACATTAAAAAGCTTGAATTAGTTGTATCACAAATCTACAATGATGCCAACTGAAGTTAGACACATGCATCTATCAGAGTGTGGATTTCCACAGATTTTAGTTGTGAAAATATTAGAATCATAGAATCATAGAATAGTTAGGGTTGGAAAGGACCTTAAGATCATCAAGTTACAACCCCCCTGCCATAAGCAGGGACACCTTACACTAAACCATATCACCCAAGGCCTCAGCCAACCTGACCTTGAACACTGCCAGGGATGGAGCATTCACAACCTCCCTGGGCAACCCATTCCAGTGCCTCACCACCCTAACAGGAAAAAATTTCCTTCTTATATCCAACCTAAACTTCCCCTGTTTTACCCATTGCCCCTTGTCCTATCACTACAGTCCCTAGTGAAGAGTCCCTCTCCAGCATCCCTATAGGCCACCTTCAGATACTGGAAGGCTGCTATGAGGTCTCCAAGCAGCCGTCTCTTCTCCAGGCTGAACAGCTCCAACTTCCTCAGCCTGTCTTCATACGGGAGGTGCTCCAGTCCCCTGATCATCCTCATGGCCCTTCTCTGGACTCATTCCAACAGTTCCATGTCCTTTTTATGTTGAGGACACCAGAGCTGCACACAATACTCCAAGTGAGGTCTCACAAGAGCAGAGTAGAAGGGCAGGATCACCTCCTTTGACCTGCTGGCCATGCTCCTTTTGATGCAGCCCAGGATATGGTTGGCTTTCTGGGCTGCAAGCGCACACTGAAGCCGGCTCACGTTCATTTTCTCATCAACCAACACCCCCAAGTCCTTCTCCACAGGGCTGCTCTGAATCTCTTCTCTGCCCAACCTGTAGCTGTGCCTGGGATTGCTCCGACCCAGGTGTAGGACCTTGCACTTGGCATGGTTAAACTTCATGAGGTTGGCATTAGCCCACCTCACAAGTGTGTCGAGGTCCCTCTGGATGGCATTCCTTCCCTCCAGCATATCAACTGAACCACACAGCTTGGTGTCATTGGTAAACTTGCTGAGGGCGCACTCAATCCCACTGTCCATGTCAGCGACAAAGATGTTAAACAAGACCGGTCCCAACACCGATCCCTGAGGACGCCACTCGTTACTGGTCTCCAGCCGGACATTGAGCCATTGATCACAGCTCTTCGTGTGAGGCCATCCAGCCAGTTCTTTATCCACTGAGTGGTCCATCCATCAAATTGATGTCTCTCCAATTTAGAGACAAGGATGTCATGTGGGACAGTGTCGAATGCTCTGCACAAGTCCATGTAGATGACATCAACTGCTCTACCCCTGTCCATCAGTTCAGTAGCCCCATCAGAGAAGGCCACCAAATTGGTCAGGCAGGATTTCCCCTTAGTGTTGTTTTTCATGTGCTTTAGCATGCCATCCAGGAGAATCTGCTCCAAGATTTTGTCAGGCACAGAGATGAGACTGACTGGTCTGTAATTCCCCAGGTCATCCATTTTCCCCTTCTTGAAAATGGGGGTTATATTTCCCTTTTTCCAGTCATTGGGAACTTCACCTGACTGCCATGATTTCTCAAATATGATGGCCAGCGGCTTCGCAACTTCATTCACCAGCTCCTTCAGGACCCACGGATGGATCTCATCAGGACCCATGGATTTGTGCGCATTCAGATTTTTAAGATGGCCTTGAACCAGATCCTCTCCTACAGTGGGCCCAAGGTCTTCATTCTCAAGAGTCCCTGCGTCTGCCTTCCAGGACTTGGGTGGTATGGTCAGGCAGATGCAGGGACTGTGAGAATGAAGACCTCATGCCCACTGTAGGAGAGGATCTGGTTCGAGACCATCTTAAAAATCTTACATGAAGTGTTGATATTCAAGATTTACAAGTAAGGACAAAAAACAAACAAACAAACAAACCCCAATACAAACAGCAAACAAACAAAACAAAACAAAACAAAAACCCCAGGAGAAGAAAACATACTTTAAACAGTGGCTTTGAATTCTTTTTGACAATATTAGGAATTCTGTAAATATGATGAGCCACTTTTGTCCCATGAGTCTTCCTAGAGCTGGTGGATTTTTGTTTTCTCTGATCTGTTGTGTGAAAAATGATAAAGTAAATCTATCCTCACAATCCTCCAAAGGCAGTTAGTTTCTTGACATTTTAATGGCCCCAATTCACACCAGATTACTGTTATAACATCAGAGCCATTTAAAAAAAAAAGAGGGTATTCCCAGTAGCCATGTATCTCATTGTTCACAAATGCTAGGTCACTGTTTTTTAAATAAATATGTTGTAGGCATAGTTATCAGGGATTGTTCTTTTGATGATTCACCTCTTGAGTCCCAGACTACTAGATTTGTTCAGGCTAGTAAACCAAATGGAAAAAAAAAAAATCCCTAGATTCACAAAATATCTGCTTCACTTTTCCAAAAACCTACATGGTGGAGAGTCCACCTCAGGAAGATTTCTAAATCACCTTTGGCAGGGCAGACACAAAAAGTAACAGGGCTGTAGGGACCCTTTACCTGCCTGAAAGAAACATGGTTAAATAAGGTTTCACCACCTGGTTGACAGCACGTCTCTTCCAGCTCCCAAACAGATCTTTGCCTTTTCAGCAAGTGGGTGAGGTCAAGGGAGGGAGGAGGTCCAAGCACATAGGTAGGCACATGGTAGTCATCCTAGGGGAGAATGGCACAAAAAGAGTGAGAAAAAGAGTCCCTGTGAATGACTGAGGCATATGACTGACCAAAACAGAAGGAAATATTTTATATACACACATATATTTCTCATTCAAATTTATTCTCCCATATCTTCCCTACACCACTTCTAAAGCAGGATTTGCAAGGTTCTCTCCCAGAAAATTTGAAAAAGCAGCACCATACTCTTTGCAGGGGATGTTCAAATGTCTCCTTGGACGACAAAGCAATGTCCTGAAAAGGTCCACTAATAGCACGAGAGTCTGCGAAGCCGGCAAAACTCAAAACTGTCTTTCAAAGAATGCCTTGACAGAATTCTCTCTGAAAGCCTTTTTCTCTCACTTATGGTAGGAGAAGGCCAAGAATAACATGAGAATTTATTCCTAGAATAGCTTCTGCCCTCCTAGGGTCCACTAGGTTCAAAATAGGACATTGTTGCCTCCAAGAGCTCTTGACTCAAGCAGATCACCATACATGAACAGGTTTCCTCTTCTTTCCTGCCCCTAGATTTCCTAGGAAAGACCTGAAGTAGTAGTTCATTTTGCAAGAGAACATCCCTCTGCTGAAATGCTGCTGTCTGTGTACATCTCTGCCAGACTTTGCACTGATATTGATTTTTTAGTTACGTGCATAGGAGCAGAAGAATAACAGAGTATATCATTTCTGCATGTCAGCTTCTACAAATATAACAAGAAAGCTTTTTCTCTCCCTTCAGAGGTGGTGAGCATTCAGAAAATAGGTGAGAATGCTCCCTTTGTCCTTCCTCTGTTTAGACAACTTTGAGAAAGCACGGCTTGCTCGGTCACCTGGTTAGAGCATAAAGGTTGCTGGTAGTTTGCCAGTAACATTCTGCATCCCTGCCAGAATATCATATGTTCACTGAACCACATGCCTAGAGCAGTCCTAACAGTTGGAAGCACTTCTGATTCAAACAGTCCAGCATCTCCAATCTGAGTAGTAATTAGCTGCACTCTATGGGGTGTCTGCAAATTAGCAGCGTCCAGTCCTTCCTGCAGGTTACTATAGCATTTCCCATGAAAAATCACCCATCACTTGGGAACTGAGAGCAGCTTTGGTGTTTTAGCACATACCTTGTGGACTTGGCCCCTAGTAGTCCCTGAATAACTTTAGGCCTTGGAAACACTTTTGCTTCTTTAGAACATCTTTTCATGTTCTCCAGCTCAGCCTATTAAGCTCTTTGTGGGTCTTATTTTTGGATGGTTACAGTCTTTTTTCCCTGAATGTTCTGTGGTTGAAACATTTGCTGTAAAACAATATTTTACCAGTACATTAAATTCTTCAGCAGGGAACTCAGGCTCTTGGAAGTGACTTAGCTTCTGTTATTCCTTCTGAAGACATTAAAAATAAAAAATAAAGACACAGCAAAAAGGAACAGTGAGAGATGATGAAAATCATTCAGAGACTTATATATAGTGCATTTCCAGCATTTTTCCAGAAGATATAAGAAATCAAAGATAGTGTCAGAGGGTCCACTGCTGATGCCCTATGAGTGAGTTTATGTGTGCATGATGGAGGGAGTGGGGAAGATGAGAAAAAGGCAGATATTGTATCTGGGAGCTACAGTTCCAGCTCAGGAGCAAAAAAGCTCCCCTCTAAACAGACTTTCATTTCAAAATTTCTAAGATTCAGGCATAATGAATATTTGCTAAAAAATCTGAGGATTTCTTTACTTAGTGAGCCATTTATTGAATGTGACACCACTCCTAATAAAAACAGTATGCATCCAGGTAAGACTATCAAAGATGTTTGTATATTTTTTAAATACTACTTGTAACTGACAAGGACTTTGTAAGCAACATCCAGAAACTTTTAGCAACATTCTTCCAGTATAACCACTTTTGATGGACAATGTATGTAATAGGTGAGTTCTGTGGTATGTCCTTAATAGGCTTTTGGAACAGAATTTTAAACATATTTTTATTTGTTATTATTTGTTTACCATATACTTACTAAAGATTACACCCAGAGGTCTCAAATGAATTGATAAGAAAGTCTATTTTTAACACAAACCACCATCTCAATCTTCTTCCAATGCTATTGTTGCATTTCTCACTTACTTTCTACTTTTTCAGGCAAGAGTTAAGTATATTATTATATAGACCCAAGAATTATTGTGCCAGCAAAATATACAATGAAAAACTTCACAGGAGATCTTTCACAGAGAAATCCTTTTTATGCTTAAATACAATGTACATATTAGGAGAATAGTCCATATTTGAAAAATATTATTGAATGAAATATATATTTAAGAATTGTTCACCAGCTGTTGAAACTGGAAAGCTCTCAATAGTAATAATAAAAATAATAATGGAATAATATGATAGAATATTAAAGACAAAATAATCTAAAATTAAATCAGCCCTGCACCTAGACACAAAGAAGTTACATCTTGTTTTATCTGTTTTAATTTTAGTGTCTTCATGCTATTTTTCTTTACCTTAACATGGTTACTTAAGATACGTTATTTTGAATTATTTTCTGTGGTTTTAAACTTGAAGAAATAGAGGGTTTTTTTCTTCCACTGACAGATCATGAAACAGAAACTTTTTTCCTGTAGTCCCATAATCAGCTAATTTCGCTAACCTATCCATGATGAAACCATTGTATCTTGATCCCATAAAAACAGAAACAGGCAATTTCTAGTTTTGGCTCCCAAGCATGGAAGTTTTTCATCAGAAAAAGTTTGAAGCATTAAGCATTACATATCTGTTGTGTTTTGCTTTTGGTATTTTTTGGTTGGTTGGTTTGGGTATTTTTCCTCTGTTTTACTGTAATGCTCATCTGTGATAATTTCATTCAGGTTAATGAAAGCAAAGCTTTTGCCTGCAGAACCTTCTTAAGCTGAATTTTCATGATGCACTCTAGGCTCTGGATAAGTAAGGATTTCATTTTAATCTTATATAAGGTGTCTCCCAAGGAAAAAGAAATAATAAGAACAATAAAAAGAACATAAGAGATTCTTAAGGTTTGCAGAAATCTTTGAGCTTTAAGTGTTTAGTGATGCAGCCTAAGCACTTTCCTGACATCCTAAGCAAATGATTTATGGAAGGTGGGGGAAGAAACTCATGGCAAAACACAGAACATGCATGTCTGTAATTGTCTACAGAATTCCTGCTTGTTTGTTGCTGCATTGTTTAATGAAAATAATTTATGCTGATTTAAAATCATTATTTTACATTTTTTTATTTTCAGTTTAAGTCATTTCCAGTATCTAAAGAAGACAATGTTTCGTAGCTTTTGCAAATATTTACAATCAAGAAAATTACCATTTCTTAAATATAAATATATTTAAGTATATGATGTTGGAAATAGCTGACAGAGCAGATGCTCATCATGTGCAGTAGGCCATTTAAAGATAAGTTTTTCTTATATAATGGCAGATGGAAAATTTCAGATAATATTTAGAAGAGCCAGCAGAGGTGAAAGAAATCTTTTCTTGTGCACCTCTGAGAAATAATAGTGAGAAATAATAGATTATAATCAAATGCTTCTTATGAAATAAGCTTTGTTCTAGAACAGGAGGAAGAGAAGACTTGGACAGAAGATGAAGAATTTCAAAAAGATAAAGCAAAGAGCCCTCGATTCTTGACGATGTCCAGTTTCAGTGACTGACTTTTCAAACTGTAAGTAGATGGATATCAATAGAGATAATGGGGATGCGGTTGAAGTCTTACCTGTGAAGACCTAGCTAATTTCCTAGCTAACTGGAGCTACCAGTACCAAAGCAGATCCACTGTATTAATGATTCCCTTATTTTGTTTTCAGAGTATGCTTGCAGGTGTGAGTCCTGCAGTGAAAATAAGATCTCTAATACTGTCACACCAAATTAGGACACTAATTTCTATCAGCCTTAATATGAAGAGAATTAATAAAAACTCAGCTACCTTTGTGTTGCAAGTTATTGCCAAAGTATAAATTGGGGCTTTCCAATCTAAAGCTGTTGTTGTTTCCCCAGTAGTTGTTACCTAAATCAGCCAAGTCTCATTAGAAGAAAAATACCTGATCTAAAACTTATTAAAGTTACTGTGCATGTCCCTACTGATTTTAGCTGGCTGCAAGATATTTAATTTAGAAAGTATTTGGCTAAATGTATTTGAAAGGGACAGAACATTAATCCTGCGATCTCTGGGTCACATACGATGGCTAGAGGTCAGATTTCATTCCTAAAGTTCTTAGTTTAAAAACTGTTATCTACTGCTTGCTTTTGGTATATTAACTTTACAAAGACTTTTTTTTCTTGTTTTGTTCACTGTTAATTTGTTCCATTAGAAGTGATACAGAGTTTGCCTAGTCTCATTACTGAAGTTTAATAACCTTTCTCACAGTTCTTCCTAGATCTTCTCTTTACAGTACAGAAAACAAATTGGCAAAGACAATGCCACATTAATCAGATTGATTTTAAGTCGTTAATGACTGTTAATTACAAAGTAAGGATAAACAAATGTAGCCCCTCAACCATTTTGTTTCCTTCCAGAGACCCCTTTTCAGCCTTTTGAAAGTTAGATCATTTCTAACATAAATATGTTCCATCTCATCAGAAATATAATTTAATTCTAATATATTATTTGAGATCAAAGTTCTTATAAAACAATAACATGATTTTACTACAATGAATGGTTTGTTCCTGTCATATTGATATTCCATTTCTTTTCTTTTGATTTTAATATGGTACAAGCTAAATGATTTTTCACTGAAACACAAATTGTTATTCCAGTCAGAGAGTCTACTTGCCCCATGCATCAGAACATTAAAACCTTTTAATTGTTTGATGGAAATAGGCAGCTTCTTTTCCCCAGCACTTCCTGAATGCAATAACATAAAGTCTTTACTTCATAGCAGTATTTCATATCACATTATTAGACATCTCTAAAAGAAATAAGGACATGTAATTTTGATAATGGCAAAATTGGCAAATTATAGCATCACCAAATTCACAGTATCACAGTATGCTAGAGATTGGAAGGGACCTCGAAAGATCATCTAGTCCAATCCCCCTGCCGGAGCAGGAGCACCTAGATAATGTTACACAGGAATGCGTCCAGGCGGGTTTTGAATGCCTCCAGGGAAGGAGACTCCACAACCTCCCTGGGCAGCCTGTTCCATATCCGTGTTCAGATATTATTGATACAGAAGAGGTAAACAATAACTTCTATGCAAATATCTTAAGTATCTATCTATTAGAGTTACCATGGTAATGAAAACTCAAGAAAACTCATTGTCAAAATACTTGCTAACTTCAGTGTGTCAGGATAGGCTCAGAAGAAATTCTTAATCTTTCCTTCAAGAAACAGATAACACAATTTGCATTAGTAGGCTCTCTACACTTCTTCATTCACTATACATAGTCTAACTTAAATCAAAGATTAGAACTTTCTCATCAGTGAATTTAGTGGGAATGGTCCCCAATTCTTATTAGATGTTTTTCATAGCACACTTTTCAATCATTTCTCACTTAAGAATAAGCAAGAAAAAGTAGAGAACTGACTGCAGGCTACTGCTGTGAATGGAAAAGGTATTACTTAATGCTATGAAGTATGCAAGTTTTCTCTAATATGATGGATGGCAACAAAGTGGATGTTTAATGAGAGAAAACTGGTTTTCTAAAAAGTAAAATAAAAAATGCTATGGGTGCTTACATCAACAAATATGAAAAATCACGCATGGATTTTTTAAAAAGTCTGCCTTTTTCATTTAAAAACATATAAAAGAAAGCTGACAGGACATACAATGTGGGAGGGAAAGAGTTATTGACTGAGAGATGCAAATCACAGGGAGAGATGAAAGAAAAATTATATGGAGAATTTTCTGTGATAGATTGGGTAGTTGTCTACATGTTATATATACACAAATAAATTGCATGTGAAAAGAAGTGATAGTCTGAATTGCATGTCTGTGAGAATGACATGTTATCTTCTGTTTCGAAATATTGCTTACTCTCAAGGAAATATTTCAAAGATAACTCAAAGTTTAGTTAATGCATGATGGCAACTGTAAATAGAGAAAATAGGAACAGAGAATTATAATTAAAGTATTTGGAGAAAAAAAAAGAAAAAAAGCAAAGTTCAAAATAACGATAACCTTAGAGGGGTGGGATGGGGAACGGAGTCTGTGTGGTGTTTATTTAGCAGAGCACATCTGTTGCAAGGACTGATGTGTGAGCACTGAACAGGAGGGAGGTCAAATATGTGGCAGTGAGATGGACAAGACTTGTGGGCAATGGGAACCAAATTTAATTGCAGTACAGGTAACTGAAATCACACAGATCAACAACATGTGATAGGAAATTGGGGAGCAGCTCCATAGAAGATGACACCTGTGTGTCTTTGCACTCTAAAGGGTGAGTCTTACATTATTTCACATATTCTCATCCAGTCTAAACTAAAAGGAGGGAAAAGTTGACAGGAAAGTAGAAAGGAAGTAGATGCCACAAGTGGCACCAATAAATGTTTATAGAGACAATGATATGTATTTGCATGAAAACAATCCCCAAGTTATATCCTTTCTGGGAAGCATGAAAGAAAACATCTGTTTCAGAGAGCACAGAGGCTTTGCATTCACAAGATGTTCAATCCTTTATGCACAGTTCGGTCTTTTATGCATATTCTGAGACATTTATAGCAGTGCTTCACATAAACTGTGTCTCCCTTGTGGAAGCTAGCATTGGGGTAGGTTATTGGAAGACAGTAGCCATTACAGTGGTAATTTGAGCGGGGACAGAGTAATGGCACCACATTATGAACCAATAATGGGATACTAATATTTGCAGTATGCTCTTGCAGTGCATAATAATGAAGGGAAAGTATAAGTTTAAAATCAATCCTTAATTAGGTGGATGACTTTCTGATTCTGACAAACACTGAAACTTGCCCAAAGCTTCAGCACAATGTTTGCCGTATTTCTGCCTTAGGATGCACACAGGTCCCTACTAAGCAGTATTGCAGGCCTGTTGGCTTTTGCTTTTATTGACTTAAGCCACCTCTGTGTAGCTTTTCCAGTCCCTTAGATTTGCATAGTTTTATTCCTGTAGCACCAGTGATCTTATGCCATTTGGCAGTACCCAGTGCTGCAGTGAACATGTCATGATTTCAGCAGAGTGAGAAAGGCAACAAAAAGGGAAAATGCTGACATATGATTCTATGATGTTTGGAGCAGTCGGCTTACTTTAGATCAAGTGAGCTGTGAGGAAACAGACACAGCTGATGAAAATATCTCAGTAAAAATATTCTAAGGCTGTGAACCTTTCCAGCATGCTTAAAAGCTGGCTACTGGACGCCTTGTGTAGGGAGGACAGTGATTAAATCAGCCTGTTGCATTAGATCCAGTATAAATGGCACCCATAGGGAATGCTGTGGATGCAGCAATTTTCTTCTCCTGGAAGGCCTGAATATCATGTGTTAGTCATATATGGGGGAGGAATTGATAAATTTAAACAAACATATGGAATTCTTGAGTCTGCAACAGTATTTACACGGTGGCCCAAATTCTCTTCTGCTGCACAGTGGCATGTGTTGGAGTTTATAGTCATCTAATTGGAGAGTGAAGTTGGGCTCTTGAAAGCTAAACTGCAGAAACTCTTTTTTTTTCTCTCTGTTTGTGGTTCTGTTTTAATAACCTAATTTTTTATTTATTTATTTAAGAACAATGTGTAAGACCTCTGCGAGTGCCCTCAGGTTCAGTTGTACCAGCTTCATAGTCCATTAAGCTAAACGTCCCTGCTATTTTTGCTAATTTTATAGATGTGGTATAAAGGTTAGGGAATTCTGCTAAATATCTAAAAAACACATTAAAATCTGGAGGGCGCAGATACTGTGTACAGAGCACATTCATCAGTCCATGTCTTCAAACATCTGTGACAGCTGACAAACTGCTTGTCAGGCATTCACACCACAAAGGAGCAGCAGAAAGAAAACTGTCCATTTGGCATCTCCTGTTTGAAATGCTTACGTTAGGAACTCATTCATTCAGAATATTATTTGACGCGCCCCTGCTGAAGCCTTGGGGTCTTCCTAGAAATGAAAGGAAACTGATTTAAAATTATAATCTTCATGGGGTAGGAATTATTATATAAATTATTTGTATTTTCCTTCCTCTCAGAATATATATTTATTATCAGAATATATATTTATTATCAATCCCTCCTCAGTTTGCTATTTATCACATGTCAGATCAACCAAGTCAATTTTTTAATGTCCAGTCACGATTTTAGGTCATCTAATATAGGGCAATTAAGTTGCTAGAAATTTCAGCACATTCCAGGTCAATTCATTAAGTTTTGTCATTCTGAAGTTTAAATTTAACACTTTTCTGCTGAATTACAACTCTAATTAATTATCTTCTATGCTACTCATCAAAAGGACTCTTCTTCTCCTGTCTTAACCTGCTAATAAATGGCAGTGTTTATGAAGAGGAATGTGACAGATTCTCATTTGCACTAAGGCTCTTCACAGGAAATGACAGTAAAAGAGGCCTAATAGGGACATAAGATGTTTGTCTCCAGTTTTAAAGACCCCTCTCTACTGATATAATGGGCAGTTATTTTGACATTACCTAAATTAGCAAAGATTTAAGATTTTGTATGCAGAGAGGTGAATAGGCAACTTATGACAAATGTTAGTTCTAGGATTTAGAACCTATTATGTGTATATATACCATTTTTTGTTTGCCACACTGTTCATATATCACAAGAGGAAGAGATCTTTTCTTGGTATCCCTAGAGACATGCCTAACTCTCCCTGTTGATAAAGACTTTTTAAGGTTCTTTATTTTTCTTCTACCGGCCCCATTGTTTTTTAAAAGCCAGTCTTAGCAGCTACATAAATAGAAAGGGGGTGAGGGAATGACACACCACAGAGAATGGGGTTATTTGTTTGTTTGCTTGTTTCTCTGACAAGCAGGTATTTCCAGAAGCATGTTGACGTTTCATTGCCCTCTGGACTCTTCTGTTCTGGAAGAAGAGCTATATTTTGTGGGCGATTGCTTTCAATAGACAGAGTTACAGCTTCATTCCTGTCCTGTATTAGTTTAAGCATATAACCTTTTTGTCCTGAACAAAATTATCATGAGCTGTTTTGAATGGAGGGAAGGGGAAATGAGTGGTAAGCAGAGCTGTCCAGGGCAGGTATTTGCATAGCTTCTATTCCTTGACCTGAAAAATATAGAAAAATTACAGGAAAGGCATTACTTTTACTCAACCACAATTGTAAAATGACAGTGGCTTTGTTGCTGTTCCTACATTTTTGTGACTATTTCTGTTTTCTTTTTTTTTTTCTTTAGCATTCCGGTATTATTTTAATTCCTAAGATTACATCTAGTTGAACAGCTCCCATATGGGTATGTTGTCAGAGACTGTGAGGGCCCTGGGGAGCAAGCAGCAGGGCAGGACCTGGCAGCCAGGGGTTCATAAAGAGGCAGACTGACAGCTTTGGTTACAATTCTGACGTGCCAGACAGTTAAACTGTAACACATCTGCCACCTAAACACCCAGGTAATTGCCCATCCATCACCACCTAACCGCCCAACTGCCTCCAACCTGAGCACACACCAAATGGTTACACCCCAGGGCTTGTACCCAGGAATAGCTTCAAGCTCATCCAGCAGAACATGTGGCCAGTCACATCTGCCACGTTCTGGAACTCCTTTGCTGCTCCAGTTTTCCCCTAAAGCCTTTGTTTTAATGAGATGAAGGACACACCTGTTGTGCTGTTGGGGTGGCTCAGTTAGTGATGCTGGACCTGAGCAGTCATTCCCCATCACAGATCCATATCTGATGCACAGAACTGCAATGCAATCCTTCAAAAGGCAGCTGGTGAAGAAAGCACCATGAGCAAATGGGAAAGGAGGGGGAAAGGAAGGCCTGTGCTGGGAGGCAATTATCAGTTCTGGGCCAGATGAGGTTGGCAGAACTCATAAATGCTTCTCCCAGTTTCCCTATTATTCAACCTAATTTCCTTCTGGAGTCATGTTTCTACCCTCTGCCACTTGCAAGGGAAGAAACCACCATGTTACCTATTGTATCCCCATTATCCACCTACTGAGCTGTTGCTGCTTATTTTCAAGCCCATGATTCCAGCCTCAAGCTCCCTCTCACACCTAAAGGCACAGAAGTGCTGCTGGCTTCCTCCCAGTGAATCTGCTGATGATTCCAACCTCATCCCAGGAAAAGCATGTTCTCTGAGCACACTGAACCTTCCTTTTCTCCCTTCAGGACCCTCTGCGGCCACTTTTCCCACCCAGTGTCACAGCAGTGCAGCGAGAGCCCAGACCCTCCTGGTGCAGGGGGCCATAAGCCCTTTCCTCCTGTAGCTCTATACCCTGCCAATTCAGGAGAAGCTGATATCAGCTTATTGCCATCACCACCACCTGTGCTCTGCTTGGTGAGGAGCCACATATCTGCAGACTCCTATCTGTCTATACAAACATGGTTTAAGACCCCTTCTGTGGGACAGCACCTCAGGAACTTACTGCATCTTGGGTGAGTGTTGCATGGTTGATACAAGCTGCTGCGTGATGGTTGATACAAGCTGCTGTGTGACCTTCCACTGCCCGTTCTGCACTTCCAACTAGTTCTGTCTTATTTTTATTCAAGGAGAGACAAAGTTGGCTGCAAGCCCGGATTTGCAGCTGGTGTCTCTGGAAGAAAGCTTACAGAAGGAAAAAAACCCACAAACCAATAAACATAATAACCCAAATTCCATGCTGAATTTGCAGACTATGCAGTTGGCATCATTCAAACATATAAGGCATTGGAGACTGAGAAGGAGGTTAAGGCTGTGACTACTTTCTTTTATGGTGGGGAGAGTAGCTGTAGTGATTCTCCTCCAGTGGTGTCCAATAAACTGAGAATTCCAGGTGGAGGCAATGCTTTTAGTTACATGGCTCTGCTGTGCAGTGCAGGAGATAGACCCTGAAAAGGAGGAAGAAAATAGGAATTTGCTGATGGCTTGCAGAGAATATACTATGCCACTGCCAGAAAATATCCCCAATGCCATAAAAAGTAGCTCTCTCTTTCAAAAAAAAAAAAAAAGTTAAAAATAGCAGCTTGCTTTCCCACCTGTATTATATACAAAACAGCAGAGCATAGAAGGTACAGAAAGGGTGATTCTGAAATGAGGTGAATACATCTTTTCTACAATTCAGCATTGTGCTTGGTAATATAAGTGGACTTGCATATGTTAAATATTGCAACAATTAAAGGCAGTCATGGGCCAGCAAATTACTTCTGACAGGTGCCTTCCACAGAGGCTAAGTAGTCCCTTTTCAGAGTTGTTTTAGAGGGCTTTGGGAGCAATGTCCTATGCAGTCAGCAAGCAGAAAAGTGCCTTCCATCCACCTACCCTAGTACTTCTGCTGTAGAAGAAGTAGACAGAGTTACTTACAGAATTCAGCTTTGCAGCAGTAAGCTGGATAGACCTTTCCTTGAGCCTCTAGAATGGTCTGAGGCTCCATTCTTAGAAGTAACTGAGCTTGTAAACTGCTAAATGTTCATTTGTTTGTTTACCCACTTCTGAGAAAGATGATGCCCTTCCAGCTATCATTCTTCAATGAGGTAAGATCTCATGGCTACCAGATGCATCACAATATTGCTCAGCACTACTAGGACTTGAACAGACAGGAAGCTTAAGGGCTCAATTTGAAGGCACTAATCCTGCAACTGGACACCCGTGGGCAAGAACCCCATGTATAACAACAGACTTTGCCCAACTACAGCATCTTGCTTAAACATTAGTTTGCAGCACTGGGGCCTATGGAAAAAAAAAACCATCCTCATCCATTCAGGAGCTTTCCTGCTTAGTGACAGATGATGAGAGTTCTCAGCTATCGGAAGAAAATTTAGCTACCAACCAGAGCGTTCAATATGGGAAGAGGTTGTATGTAAGAGCTTTTTCCCCCCTATTTTGCATTTGTATGATATGATTTTTAAGTTAGTTTATCACACAGTTGATGAGCAAACAACAGATCAAAATAATTTGTTAAATCTTAAAAATGTGAAAGTGTCAAAGAGGAAGATGGGTGATTAGGAAAATCTGGTGCAGAAAAAAATGGACTAGACACAACTTGATGTAACTGACAAGGAGTTTCATTGATTTAAACCAAAAGAGTATGAAAAGATTGTGATCTTACTCCACACTGTAATAAAGTTTAAACAGAATTTTCTAAGGAATACTAATAGGAATTGCAGAAAACAACTAGTTTTTGCACTTATGCTATATTTATTTCAACGGCCGCAGTTCTTGTTTTGCTATTTTTAATTGTCTTGGGGCAGGTGACAAGTCTATATACTTAAGTGTAAAGCTCTAACCATGCATCTCATGCAAAATAAATTAAAAAAATGAATTATAATAGGCATTCTGGAATAGTAAGTAAATCAGCACGTGCCTACTGCATCGGTAATAATTCTTACAGAATATCCTTGAGTGACTGAGGCACCAGCAGAGAGGAAGAGAAAAAAATAACACATCTTCAGAACTGGGAGGAAGCAGCAATCAGATAGTCAGATAAGCACATGCACAGGCTTAAAACCCTGGTATCGTACTGGCTGAAAATAATCCGTTAATTTTTACAGTAAAAAGTAGATATGGTAATTCTGGACATGAGTCCTGCACAATACGAAATCAAGCTCAGGATGGGATGTGGCACACATCCAAAACTGTAATTCCTAGGAGTAGTATATTCCACTTGTACCACTGTTAAGGCATGATCTATGAAATTCCATCTGTGTTTTCTAAGATGGGGTCATCGATGGTGTTCAGGAGATGAGGCCCTTGATGGCTGTCTCCTATGAAGTCAAGCAGGATCTCAGCTCCTAAGAATCTCATCAATAATCTGAGAGCTCCAGTCCACAGGTTGTCCATCAGCAGACAATCAAGGTAATCATGCTGGGAAGATTAAAGTACCTAAAGATCTCACTGCTCTCCAGGCACTTGGAGATGGGAGAAAACCACTCAAATCACTTTCAAAGCCATGGAGAAGTTTTTTGTCCTGTTCTTGATTTGGTTTCCCTCTCTTCGCCCCGTGAGAGCTTCACTGTACGTAGACTTACAGAGGGACACAGAAGGCTTTGGAAAACTTCTGTAGGTATTCAGATGTATGGCTAATTTATTAGAAGCTTCTTTTCATTTCTGTACCCCACAGAGCAGCACCATTGCTTACCTCCTGCTGAGATGCCTGTCACAAACTTGCTGTTTACCATAGTATGAGAGTAAGACAGACTCACAAGGGATATTAAAACATAGTTCTTGTCAGAAAAACTTGATTATTCCTTTCAATAAGCCCTAAAGAATTAGTGAATGAAGGGAATGGGACAGTATAATAAATTCCTGATTTCAATTTCAAGAAACCCTACTTGTAAAATTAATTCAAATTGACTTGAAGTGGAAGTGGAAAGCTGTGGTTAAAGATTATTGACAGGGCCTATTCAGATGTGGGAAAGGGCATAGGGATCACAGCAGAGACAACACGAGTTTTTCAGAGACAGAAAAGAAAAAGTTACATGTCCAAATTTCAGTAAATGCTAAATGGAATTAGAGATCTAAATCTCTCACCTGTGTTCTTTTGAAAATCTCTCATTTATGTTTTATTTGCCATCTTCTTTAATTATTTAAGATGAAATAAGTGGGATGTTCATGAAATTCAGTTTAAAAAAGAAAAGAAAGGCTTATGAATAATTAGAAACTCAGAGAAAGGTAAAATATGACTGAATTTTTGAAGTGGTCTGGTTAGAAATAGTCGAAAATCTGTGCTGTGTATCTCCAGGGGGATGAAGTAATCAGAAGAAAGACAAGTGACATAAGTTTGCAATATAAGGAGGCAGTAAAAAAGAGCATGCAATAATTAATTCTATATATGGAAACAAACCATCAAAGTGCAGGAAGGGAATAACCTTTGTTTTCTACCTCTGTCCTTTCATTACTGACCGAAACTGCAATATGTGCATTTGTGGGTTATCTCTTTCTCAAAAGAGTATTGAACAGTTGGAAGAAGTTCAAGGAGAGTCACAAGACATGTTTTAAAAGAGAGACCTGCACTTGTCAGGGAAGTTTCAGGTGATTATTCACATAAATTTAGTAACTAGTCACAAAAATAGAAGCCAAGCCTACTTTCTCTCCAGGGACCAGGAAGATGCTACTTAATTTCTCCTTATGGACATTCAGGACTAGCGTCATAGAACCTGTGAAAGAGCAACTGTTTTTTCCCAAAGACTAGGCTTAGTTCTGCAAATTGCTGAAACCAAGCTTTCCTTTCAGGAAGAGTATGCAAAGGCTCCCCATCCCTCCCTGTCCAGACATGGAAGCACTGCATATAGATTATTGGTGATATCCCCTTTATGTTCATTTAATTTACTTCTTGTTACTGTCATTCATCTATTCTGGAGTGAATTTCCTGCTAAAAATTACAATACATTGTAATTGAAGCACTTAACATGCTCAATACTAGAAATTAATCTAACATATATATGAAAGATTAAACAATCTAGTATCTCAGAACTAATCCCATCAAGCTATTTCTACATTCTCTTTTTCTGCATATAAAGGAACATAAAGTAACACTGTGAAGAAATATACGAATTTTAAAAGACAATGCAACACAGAGACACAGAAATCCCCACTACATCCATCTCATCTATTATTGCTTCATCACAATCCGTTTTTGTTTCTTATTATCTGAAGAGAAGAGATGACCCAGCAAGAACACAAGGACTCCTTAGGGGAGGAGAAAATTCTCAAATATTTATTCTCCTATGTTCATCACTAACTGTACTAACTCCATTTGTGCTTTTTCCCCAGTGTGTCTTACACAACCTAATGCCTGCAACTGATGACTGCCACGGTGCCAAGCTCCAAACAGATGGGAGCACAGTGGGTGCTGAGTTTATCTTCTGGGCACCATTTGTACTCTTTTCTCAGCACCCCTTTTCACAGTCATGAGCCCATTTTCATACAAGGAAAAGTGCAGTAAAGCAGCAGAGATCTCCTATCTTCTGCTTTGTATCTACACGTAGGGATACTATGATTTGCTCTCATGGGACAGCTGCTTTCTGTGCAAACAAGTGATGATTCAGATGAATAAAACAATCCCAGTTCAGATACAGTGATGCAGGGTGTACCCATATGAAGCCACGTATATGTACAATAGCCTGCAGTAAGTACTATGCCCCCATGAACAGATGTACTGCATGAGTAGTACCTCTTACAGGTCTTACCTGCACTAGCCTCGGGCAGCCCAGCATCACATATCTGAACTGGGATGACCAATTTAGCTGCAGTACCAACACACAGCAGGTGTGGATGGCAAACTGGATGATGACAGCATCAGCAGCCTATTTATTGGTGAATAATGTCTTTGTGGATACCTTCATTGTATGACTGGACAGCACTAAAGGGATTTGATGCCTGACAGTCTGAAAAAGAACATGGGGGGTATATGACTTTGCCTTCCAGCTTATGCTTTATGTTTTTTTCTTGTCAGCAGTGATGAAGTTTATTCAAACCAGCAAAATTCCCAATTGTCCAGCTTCCCCCATCATTTTCCAGTGTGAAGACTATGGCAGTCCCTTCTGAATTTGGATATGGATCTTCCAGCAAGGAACAGATAAGCTCTTAAATACAATTGATCGTATGAATAGTAGCAGTTGAAAAGAGAGGGGTAGAGAGGAAAATATAAAACAGGTTGAGCATTTACTTCTAGATAACAGATCCAGTAAAAGAAACAACTTGATGGCCCACAATATACAAGCTGAAGTAATGTGTGAATGCTATTTTTATGAGAAGCCACATCAGTGGTGTGATCCTGCAAAAAGCTAAAGGTTGCCTGAGAATTTCCGATCATCTCAAAGAGTTCGGTTCAGGACACGAATCACTCATAAAGGGAAACAAGCATTGCCCTCTTGTTACCAAGTATACTAAATTAGGGTTTCCACCTCCAGTAGTAAGTATATTTTTGAATATCATTACTTGAACAAAGATAGCATTAGCAAAGCAAATGATTTTACATAAGGACTTTTTTTAAAAAAAGGCCACAAAATGACGTTTTTTTATACAATTTAGCATATTTTTTTTTTAATTCATGCAAAGTGAATCAAAGAGAATTCTGAAATTCCATTTTCAGAATTAATTTCAATTATTCTAAGACTTGTAAATTTTTCTTTCTGGAAGAAGAGCCCAGAAATATTCCTTCAGCAATAGACTAATTAGCCCATCATGTGATTCTGATCTCTGTTCACACATTTTAAAGGTGTATCTTTGTATGACAAAACTGTATCTCTATTCCCCATCTATCCAGTTAGAACAGGAAAGTATACAAAAATTGGTGCACATAGAACCTATTATGAAGTCTTAAAATTAATTTTTATAGTGAATAAACATGGCCAATGATAGAAGTATTTCTGCAGCAGATTCTGATATATTAATCTTGTGAAATATTAGCTTAACTGGAAGACTACTTGGTGAAGGAAGATTTGTTTTATTTTTATCAGATCCAGATCTGTAAACATAATCTAGAATATATTATTCTATATTGCTGAACATGTTAAAATTAAGAACTGAAAAACATACAGGGATATGAATTTCATCTTGAATCCCCAATATGACCATAATTCAATGGATTGCGTTGATTCTGAAAAAAATTCTGAAGAATAAATACTTCTTTTTTATAAGAATTAATTTCTTTAAAGAAATACACTATGTTTAAGTGTTATATTACTTTTTGTATTTTATCTGGATTTCAAAATTTTTAACATATATTTAATCAAAGCAATTATTAATTATGATTTATAATAGCAACTGCTGACTAAAAATTAGTCGGTCTTTAATGACACTAAATTTATAAAAGGGTAGAAAGGAGGCCCCTGGGAAGTACACACCTGCCAGCCTCACCTCTGTGTCTGGCAAGATCATGAAACAGATCCTCCTAGACAATACACTAAGGCACATGGAGGACAGGGAGGTGACTAAGACAGCCAGCACGGCTTCACCAAGGGCAAGTTTTGCCTGTGGCCTTCTGTGATGGAGTGACTACATCTGCAAACAAGGGAAGAGCACTCACAGCCCAGAAAGCCAAACATAACCCGGGCTGCATCAAAAAGGCCAGCAGGTTGTGGGACGTGATTCTGCCCCTCTGCTCTAGTGATACCCCACCTGGAATACTGCATCCAGCTGTAGGATCCTCAGTGCAGGAAAGATATGGACCTGTCAGAAAGGGTATAGAGGAGGCCACAAAAATGATCAGAGTCTGGAGCACCTCTCCTGTGAAGACACACAGAGAGTTGTGGTTTTTCAGTCTGGAGAAGAGAAGGCTCTGGGGAGACCTTATTGCAGCCTTCCAGTAACAAAAGAGGGCTACAAGAAATCTGGAGGCGTACTTTTTACAAGGGCTGCATGTGATAGGACAATCGGGAATGGCTTTAAACTGAGAGAGGGTAGATTTAGATTAGATATTAGGAAATAATTCTTCACTGTGAGGGTGGTGAGGCACTGGCACAGGTTGCCCAGAGAAGCTGTATATGCCCCATTCCTGGCAGTGATTGTAGGCCAGGTTGCATGAGACTTTGAGCAACCTGATTTAATTGAAGATGTCCCTGCTTGTTTCAGAAAGGCATTTGGACTACATGGTCTTTAAAGGTCCCTTCCAACCCAAACTATCCTCTGATTCTATAATAAATACTCCATATACATAACTGTAAAACATAATCCTATAGAATGTGAAATTAATATAAAAATTATCACAGATATATTGAAAGAAAAACATACAAACTTTATTATTTACATTCCTT
The DNA here is from genome assembly GCF_034315485.1 of Pezoporus occidentalis. Taxonomy (NCBI): domain Eukaryota; kingdom Metazoa; phylum Chordata; class Aves; order Psittaciformes; family Psittacidae; genus Pezoporus; species Pezoporus occidentalis. The sequence continues at coordinate 2,227,221 of NW_026916062.1, forward strand.
TTTTAAGTTAAGATTTTCAAAAGTCAGCTCATCTTTCCTTTCTAGAAAAATGATGTGTGTTAAAATTGTAAACCTCACATAAAGTGGAATTTTAATGTACTGACCACTTCCACTGAAGTCCAATAAAAGGGACAAGTTCCATGGCAGACTATTCCCGTGTATAACAAAATGAATAGCAGAAGAGAAAAAGACTGAAATGCATAAAGAAAAAGCAGTCATCATCCAAAAGTAAGAAAAACAGAAGACAAAGGGTGAAATCATCCCCCACCATGTGCATCTAATACACAATTCTCTTGTAGCACCTAGGAATTTCCTAACAACCGTAGCCATCTGAATGTTCACAAGCTCTTCTATACCACCAGTGGTCTCAGCTTGCTTCCTCCCTAATTACAGGCTGTTGTCTGGAAACTGTAGATTAATAACCATATGGATAGGGCTGCACCTGGGTGAAACAGATGAGAAGTGTGATGAGAATTAGAGAATATGAACAAAGGACACACAGGAGCTGTTCTTTTCTCCCACTCTGACTATAACACATCCCAATTTTTCACACTGAAAGAAGGAGGACAGTGTAGACTGTGCAATTCCAAAACCAAAACGCTTCACCTTCAGATGCCGGTGTGGTTGCTAAGTAGCAGCAATGTAGTTTATTTCCTACATCACTCACATGCCTCGTGAAAAGCAGTTAAGGTTATCATAAATCATAGGCTGCCTGCATATTAAGATATGCATTAAGACAATATTCTGTTCTCTGTAAGAATGAATTAAAAATGTTATAAGAAATTTTAGGTAGTATGATAAAAGGAAAAAAAAAACTCATAAAAGCATCTATATACGAACAAATTAAAATGAATGGACAGGGAATAAATTCAGATACTGCCTGGAGTATTGAAAGCAACTAGGAAGGCAAAACAAACATCCAGATGCTGTCTGAACTAAAAACTATCACCCCAGATGGAAACATAGCCTAAGAAAGGTGACGGAAAACAGCATGAGGAATGAGAAGTGCAATGAGGACAGATTCAAAAAGGCTAAAAGAGATCTTAAATCTCAGTGTGAGATTTTCCAAAGCTCTCAATAATAGTCTAACTTTAGACAAAATAAAAACAGAATTGTACCTACTGGAGGTTAGTGAGTCATAGTTAAGTAGCTGCAAATTCCATCAGGAAAAGTTTATGAAGCCAAAGATTAAAAAAGAGAGAAAGTAAATTCTAAACATGTCTAAGCAAGAAACTTTCAAAAGAAGGAATAGGTCTCTTGGACGTCAGAAAAATAAGAAAGCAAGGAACATAATGGCAGAGCTGAGAAGGTAACTGGTTTCACACTAGACTGCATCAGACTTATGCTGATGCAGTTATACACTGCAACGGTATACCTTATACTCTTTCAAGTTATAAAAATGTCATCAAAAGATGAAATGTTGGAGCCAACTGATTAACTGAATAGAGTATCCAGCTGTAGATAGGTTAAAAACAAACAAACAAAAAAAAGTTAATAAGGTTGCTGAGCTACTATCAAAAGTATGCATTCTTTTCTTAAAGTGGCCTGTCAGGACTGGAAAGGAATACAGACATTAGGAATAACCCTGGAAATTACAACATAAGAATTCCTCTTTAACTAAATCAGTTAAAATAATCATCAGATGTAAAACATCTATTCTGACAGAATTGTATAGCTCCTGCTATAAAACATATACAGGAATGGACTCCTTTAAATATGTATGTGTATGTTCATGTGTGCATGCAGTAGTATTTTCAAGTCTGTAAGAACTCAGCAGCTCTCTTGCTAACTCCAGGGCCCTTATCCATTGCAGCTATGACTGTCTGAACCACAAAGTGTCTTCTTGGTGATGTTGTAATAAGAAAAGTATTAATATTCTTGTATCTGGGCTGAGAAAACAGGTTTGTCATATAGAGTTGACTATTCATAGAAAACTTTTCATTTGTAAATGTATCACACTGCTGTGATATTTTAACCCTTCCATTTCTAAGCTGATTTTTGTGAACTTATAGAATTTGAGCTCCTTTCAGCTCTGTAAGTAAAACTACTCAGTTTTCTAGTTTATTCCCTGCTGCTTCTTAGCATAACTCTCTTCTTCTTGGACAATCTGTATGGTGGTTCCAATTAGAAGTCCCTACCCAGATAATTTTTCAGCCACTCTTTAAACATTTGTTTTTGTTTTCTCTTATTTTGTTTGTTGTTTTTTTTTTTGTTTGGTTTAGTTTGGGGGGGGGGTGTGTGTGTTTGTGGTTTGTTGTTTTTTGTTTTTTTTTAGTGGAGTACTTGTGAAAAAATTAAACAAAAAGTAACAATTTCCTTCATTCTATTTTTAAAAGAGAGGAGATAATGACAGCCAAGAAAATCTACCAGATGGTTCTTTTAATAAATACATTAAAGTCTCTTTTATTTTAATCCAGTTTTAGCGACTAACATAACAGAAACTTTCAGACCATCAAACCAGTTTTCACAATCTGCCATAAGTTTGCATTTCACAAAAATAATCCTGACAAGCACTAATAGATGAACGTTGTTGGTGCAATAACAAAACAGTATAAGGCATATTTACACCATCCTTACATACAGAACACTGTACACACAAAAAAATCACAGATCCAGAACAAAGAAAATTCAGTCCCTTAGACGTTTTACTTTTATAGGCTTGGTTTCAAACAAATAACTCTCCAAGCAACAGACAACCTCTTGTTCCTGTGTGATTTATTTGTAACATTGTGCTCATGCAAAATAGGTATTTTTTTTTATTGCATTAACATTGAAAGAAGGTTGGGAATTAGTTCTGAAACCAGTACAATCAAATTTTACACCCTGTTTCTCTTCATCCATAGCAAGTCTGAGTCATTGTTATTGGTGACATAAAATGAGGCATTAACTGATGATTGAGATTTTTATTTGGTAAATTCCAAAACAATAATGAAGCTCAACAGACTACAGCTCAAAAACCATCTTTCTTGACCATGCACTTCTTTTCTATTATGAGGTGGTTTAGATGAGATGCTTTTTGTATTTTTTTAAGTTTCTATCTTTTTCTATATATTATTAGAGAAACCATGTACTATCCAACATCCACTGTTCACAGAAAGAAATAATCAGCAGGAACAGCTCTGGTGGCAGAGTTGGCCAGAAAGAGGACATCAGTAAGTTAGTAGCAACTTAATAAACATCAAATGCCGCAAAAATATGTCATGAAAGAGCTGGTTACTATAACCCATATTTCTGTAAGAGTTCAGACTGCCAGGGACGTTTGCGCTCTGGAAAGTAATCTGGAATGTGGATTTTTTTAAAATCTTGGATGCATTTTCTCATTTCTTCCTCAATACTCAGCTTCTCGCATACCTTCTTTTTGGAAAGATTTGTTTCTCTGGACTTGCTAATGAGAGTTTGAAAGAGTTCACTGTTCCTGCGTTTGTCTGGTGGTGGCATCCACTGCACTGGTGCCTTCTTAGATGGACGATCCAAAGTCAGAGTATTTGGCTGGTGGGCTGCGGAAGGCTGAGTGCTGGTGGCATTTTCTTGAGGGGTGCTCGCTTCTGAGTGGCTGTCACAGCTCGAGGTGGACAACTCATTACAGGAAGTCCCACTTTCACTGCCCTTGTCCAAGACTTTGTCATGCTTCCTTTCTTCGTGGTCTTGTTTGGGGGAAACAGTTCTCTGAGGGGGCCCTAATACAAGGCAGGAGAGAAAAAGTATTAAGCGAGCACTGGTTTACATCAAAACTGATTAGATACCATTTAGAAAAACATGACTCAGAGTCTTGGCTGGCATAAGTCGGTGGCATTTCCTTGTAGTCAAAAGAACTATACCAGACTGGTAGACAAGATGAAGGTCTAGTCCACCAAATTCTTACTCCTAAAATGTTTATAGCAAGAATAACTTCACTGCCTGCCTAAGAATGCAGGTAATGAAACATGCATAATGCTCATAGATTATCTGCACCAGAAATCCCTGCAGGCAAGTTTAAATGAGCTAGTTTGCTATTACACACCAAGAATTTATTATGAGAAATTAGATTTTATAGTATAGGAAAATACTATCATACAATTTACAAACTCTTTGCTTAAATAAGAATAATCCAAGGGCTTCAGTTTCCTTTTTGGAAGTTCTTAACTCACCTTCCCAAAACAGTCTACTGATACTATGCTCTGCAGATGTCAACTCTGCAGAAGCCCTGAACAGAAAAAGAAGCATTAATCCTAGAATAACAGAGAGATTGCTCATTACTGACAGAGTCTTTAGGCTTTTTTTCATTTATTTCTTCTTTTTGTATCCTATAGTGATTTCACCACACTTCTTACTGTCAGTTATTATCCCTGGCTTGCCTCAGTGCAAGCTCAGAATTCAGCTGTACTCCTCTTACAGCACAAGCTGGCAAGGAAAAGTAGGTTATGAAGTTATTGATGAAGAGGCACTCTGCAACGGCAGGGAAAGCAGTTTGATGGCCTATCAGCAGGCATTGCTCAGCATTTCACATGTCAGAAAATCAGATCTAGGCTGTTATTCTCTCCAGATACCACTTTTGCTTTGAAGTCTTAAGCAGAATATAAATGTGAAAATTAACTGGTAGCCTCTAAATCTGTACAAGTGTTTTCATTTCTGAAGCCTTATTTCAGAACTCCAGCTGTGAAGTGAGATGACACTATGCTGACATCATATAAACGTCACAATCTTAATTTAGGACACTGTCTAAGGCTTACAGAAATGTCTACAGAGTTCAAGAGGCACTGGATCAGATGGAAAGAAAAATTTCAAAGATGTTTAAATATCTAAATGAAAATGTAAACTGTGCCTGCTACAAATCCTGAAATATCCAAACAGTTTAGGCATCTAAATATTTTACAAAATCTAGATTATCCTTACAGTTTCTCCAAATACCACCAGCGTTGGTTAACTGCCCTTGCCAGAACCAAAACTCAGAATGAGAGCTCAGCCTCCAGTTACTGAGGCAGAGTAGCAGAGATTTTTTTGAGTCACTGTTTTTTTCAGAATTACAAATTAGCAATATAATTACAATTATAAAGAATGCAGAAGCAATATGAACACTCTCGTGTCTTTTTGACAGTGCAGTTCTATGGTTCAAAGGAATCTAAGAAGATTGCAGTATTTCATATTTTATTTATGAGACACAGAGGAAAACAAAAGAAAGCGGAAAAAAAAAAAGCAGCAAATCAATAATCTAACAACAGAAGCATTCAACAACCTGCTTTGCTTTTGTTTTAGTCAGCATCTCAGGATGCCATGTCACATTTCTGTTGTCCATCTAGAGAAACCCATGTGTAACCAAGATCCAAAGAGGAGAGACAACACTCCATCAGGGCTTGTACTTACATTATTCAGAGTGAAAAAGACAAGTAATTTTCTACTTCATTATATTCAACCCAAATATTTAGCACATGGTTGCAGTGATTTCCTTCCTCTTTCTCTTCCAGAAGTATGTTCACCTTCTTAAAGAGATGTATATGCTTTCCTGCTATTGTTGTATCAAGCATTTCGTTTCATACCTCAAACCATTATATGAATGAGAGTCAGCTGTCATGGAATTACTCTAGCTTTGCAGCATGTGATTGTAAAACCGAGAAGTTAATCAGTTAATGATTTCAGTATTGTTACTCTGATTTTCAGTAACATGATTAACATCAATATCTAATCTAGTTTACAATCTTAGCTTCTACAAATGTATCAGCACACTCTGTGACTAAGAAATTAAAATTTTCTCTTAGCCACACCCTGTAGTCTTCAATTGTCTTTCCTGCCCATTTTTTGCTGTAATATAATAAATCAAGATATTATTTCTACTTATACTTACTTCTTTTGGTACTCCTTGCTTTTCAAGGGCTCAAATCTGCATGTACTAAGGCTCTACTTCAAAAAGACACTGCAATACACCTTTTCAAGAATATAAAAAATTCCACTTCCTGGTACAAGATTGTTCAGGAGCCTGACAATAGGCACATATTTAAATGCTTTTTTGGATCACAGCCCTGAGGTTCAGTACCTTACAGCACTAAGCTCTGTATGCTTCATTGAATCACCTAAATTCACAATGACTTAAACCCAGACACACATTTCTCCCACACCTCTCCTTTTAAAAATTAACAAATCCTCCCTCACAAAGAATTCTTTACATGCTCCTGCGCTTCTTTCTCAGCAGTGTGTTATTAACAGAAGCACCAGTTCTGCTACAGGTGAGGTTTTTCTCACAATATTTTCTGCTGGCTGAAATTCAAAGGAATTTATAAATACATAAGAAAAAATCCTCAGGAGATATTTGTTTAATTTTCAACATCAGGGATTATCAGATAAATTTAGCTGCATCTCTAATTTGGAAAGGATCTCTTTATTGCCCTCCAAGCTGTCATGCTCATCTGTGGCTGGGTTTGGGTGATGGGATGCTGTCTCCACTGTACCTTCTCAGCCCTTCCAGAGTAACACCAAAGAATTTCAAATACCTGTCTGCTTGAAACTACTTATTTTCTAGGAGTGCAGAATAGTTTTTAAAAACTCAGAGAAAGTGTATTTGCTCCATTGTGCACACAGAATCATCCAGTGATAAAATCATTTAGGCTGGAAAAGGCCTTCAAGATCATCAAGTCTAACTGTTAACCTGGCACTGCAAAGTCCACACATAACACTAAAAAAACTTCAGTGACTTACAATCTGTCCCTCCTGCTCCTGCCCTTTCTAGGATCTCCCACCTGCTGCTGGCTCCCTAACTTAGATGCTGGAACTGAGTCACTGCATCTCAGACCTCTCCGACTCATTCTTAACAGTCTTAAAGTTAAGGAAATAATATTAAAATTCAATTAACCTGAGTGCTTCATTATCTTGCTTCACCAAGGGCAACCCCTGCTGTAGTGGGCTTCTATGATGGAGTGACATCAGTGGACAAGGGAAGAGCTACAAACGTCATCTCTCTGGACTTCTGTAAGTCCTTAGACATGGTCTTCCACAACATCCTTCTCTCTAAATTGGAGAGATATGGATTTGATGGGGGGACAGTTCAATGGATGAGGAATTGTTTGGATGGTCTCATCCAGAGGGTAGTGGTCAACAGCTCAATGTCCAGATGGAGACTGGTGACAAGTGGTGTCCCTCAGGAGCCAATACTGGGACCAGCACTGTGTGATATCTACATCGATGACAGACAGTGGGATCAAGTACACCTTCAGCAAGTTTACAGATGACACCAAGTTGAGTGGTGCCGTTGAAACATTGGAGGGATTGATTGCCATACAGAAGGACTTTTAGAAGGTCAAGAAATGGGTCCATGTGAACCTCATGAGGTTCAACAAGGCCAGTGCAGTGTCCTGCATCTGGGTTGGGGCAACCGCTGGTATCAGTACAGGCTGGGAGCCAAAGGGACTGAGAAAGTATGTTTATACTGAATGTAAGGAAGAAATTTTTTACAATAAGGGTAGTGATACACTAGCAAATATTGCCCAGAGAGGTTGTAGATGCCCCATCCCTGGAAACATTCAAGGTCAGGGAAGGGGCTGGAAGGGGTTCTGAGCAACCTGATCTACTTGAAGAAGTCCCTGCCCATTGCAAAGGTGTTGGACTAGCTGACCTTTAAAGATTCCTTCGAACACAAACCATTCTATTATTCTATGATTGATTCTACGATTCTCCTCTGTCTCTCTCTGTAGGTTAAACTCCCAGTTTATTGTGTGCACAGTGGCAGATTCAAGAATTAACTTCTTCCTCACACAGTTTTTTTATTTCTGCAGTGTCTCAAAGATCATTTGTTTGTTTATGAATCAGTTTATTTTTACTGCAGAATGTAAAAGAAGTTGTGAACATATGCACAGATTGCTGCAGTTAGCTATTTTAATAGCTACTGTATTGACAAGAAGAACAGAAAATCTTAGCTCTGAAGTACAACAGTTACAGCTGGATCTAAGAGATGTAGATAAAAGTTGAATAATTATATAAATACAGTCATTTGGAAACAAAACATGAACAACACTTCAAATGTGTTCAGTAGGCAGTACCTCAGTCAAGAATGGAATCTGTTAGAGAGATGCTTTTACTATTCCAGAAAATATACACAAAAACCTGAAATTATTTGAGTTTTGCCAATCTCCTTGCCAGTGCTATGAAATGAAGCCTGTTTGTTAATTTAAATAAAAAACTAAATCAATTAAAAAGCCCCAACAACAACAAACCAACCAACCAAACAAACAAAAAAAAAAAAAACCAAAAAAAACCCCAAATGAACAAACCCAAAATCTTGAGGTTTTCTATGATATAACTTTAGTGAGACAAAGTTCTTTGGGGTATTATCTTCATCATTTTCTGTTTTGTCAATTATACCTTTAAAAAAAACCCAACAGAACAAAGGCTATTTTTATTTGTTCTTGTAGAAAATTTTATATGTAATCCCAAAATAGTATTTTCAGTTTAATTAATAATTTCTGCATGCTTAAGAATATTGGTTGTATGTGATTTGTACATGACTTTGCATGAAATGCAATTTTTTTCACATTGTTTTGCATAGAGAAGAATCCTTATTTTATAGGCTTCACGAATATTTTTAACCTGATATCAGCTATGTTAAACCCCTGAATGAACTTTTCCTCTACCTATTATCTCATAATTATATTATATTCAGAGTGAATATAAGATGAATCCATGTTTTATGATTTAATCTTAAGAATCTAAGCAAAACTAACTATAATTAATATGCAATAACACAAAACCCCTCATAAAATATCACATTATAATGGACTTATCCATCTTCAATATCTAGGGGGTTTTATCACTTTTCATCAACATTCAAAGTGTTACACTAAACTGAATGCTTAGAGAAGCCACCTGTGAAATCTGATAATAGGTTATAGCTACTGTGGGAATCTTTTCATTACCAGACTTTTAAGTACTTAATATCACATTTCAATGGCAAATGATTTTCTTTCATGTCTAACTTTACTTTTATTTTTTTTAAAGATTATTTTTAAGAGATATAAAAGGATAGCTCTAAGCCCCTGACATTTTCTGTGGTATATTAATGATATTTCCAAGTTTAGAATACTGTTCTTAGAGCCCAGCTCAATACATGAATTCACTCCCTGAAAACAGAAAGGGATTCAGCTTGCCTCTTACCACTGGAGTTGTAGGTTACGACTGGCTTTATGGCAGGCAAATTTACAAGTGACTTCCTGACCACTGCACTCTGTCATTTTTAATGCACAATGAAACCAAGCTAAATCCACTGCTTGGATTTAGCAGTGAGAGTTTATGTGGTTTTTTTTTAACTCCATACAGTTTGTCAAGGAAACATTTCTACTTATTTTAGTTATTGCAATTTACATCTAATTTAGGCTTGTTGGGATCCAGGGAGAGAGAAGGCCATGCCCCACTTAATTTCTATTTTCAGGCTAATATGCTGGTTTACACAGGAATTAAGTGGCATGCAGTCTTTAGCTGTCCCTCTGCCTACAGATCAATTTTATCCATTATGAACATACCAAGCAAACAATATTAATGACTAAGCATATAATGTGAGAAATATCTAAGTGCTTTTGACAAGCTCTGCTCTTGACAGCTTGCACTTACAGGAAAAATTGAAAAGTTCAGTGTAGAGATTTCAGTGCAATGAAACTTTGTGTGGGAGTCTTTGTGCTGTGTGGTTTGAAATTGCTTCAAGAAAAAAAAAAAATCAGTTCCCAATTTCGGCCTCGGTACAAAATTTCAAACCACTTTTTTTGACTAAAGGCCTGATCTGAATAATGCTTAGTATGTAATAGTGAAGTATTTTTCAGAAAGGAGGATTAAACCTCAGTATTTCCTATATTCTTCCTCCTTTTAGATGAGTGATGAGTTACTATGGATAGCCAAATACTTACACTTTCCTGTTGTTTGACCCGACACTTAGCTTTAGTCAATGCAAAGTAGAATAGTTTCAATAAAATGAAAAAAATGTTCCTTTCACCTTTGATTACTTCAGGGTAACATATTCATTTGGAAAAAGTGAGTTAACTTCCCTCAGGCACAAGAGAGAATTAGCATCTGGGAGGCTTTGATTTATTAATGTGCTAAGTCCTGAACTCTTGGGTAGAAGGCCAGCACTGGTGACATATCAACTTCAGCACTTTGAGCAGAACTTGAATTGTATGTGATTTAAGAAAGCCAAGCAAGTCATCTTGCAGATGAGTCTGCCACAGAGAGGTTTTGCGAGTCTCAGCAGGGCTTTCCTGACATGAAATATAGCACTTAGGCTCCTCACATTCTATTAAAGCAGTTTTGTAAATATGCCCTATGCTCTGGCAAAACTTCAAATTCATATCTACAGGGCATGTAAATTGGCTTGGCTTCACTAACAAGCTGATGGTGAGCTGTGAGTGTGGGTCCAAAACTGCGTAATTTAAAAAAAAGGTTATACTTAAATGTTGACCCCATTGAAGTCGAAGTCAGCACAGTCTGTGACCTTAAATTACAAAGCAATAATTAAAAAGTAAAGCCTTTTCATTCTAGTATGAATGAAAAAAAAAAGATCTTAGAAGGAAAGCAACTTAATGGTGAAAGCAAAATGGGTAAAAATACTCTCTTCTTGCAAAAAAAAAAAAAAAGTTAGTTAGAATGACTTCTATGATTTCTCACTACTTTATTCAAAAAGCATAATTTTATTGGAACCCCTGAAAAATTCATCTTTAGGTGAAGCCAAGCAAAATTACATTCAGATAATACTTTAGCCCCCAAATATTTTTCATAAGAACATATGAAAACCTCACCGTAGACTTTATTATCATCTTTGCTAGAATACAGAACCTATAATAGGGTGTTCAATGAGTCATTGTAGACAAACTAAAGAAATAATGAGAAAAGTAAAAAAAATAAATAAATCATGGTGATTATGAGAGATGGCAAAATATACTTCTTGATTATTCAGAAATGTTTCACCACATTCAGAATTTAACAGGAAATGCAAATTTTCCCATAATAGTTCCTGTCCCCTACTGACAAGCCCTAAAGGCATTTCACATGCTTTGATTCCAACACAAAATTCCAAAGTGGGAATTGTACACTGAAGTCTTAAGACTGAAAGTCAGGAAACCACCAATACCATCAATAGCACCCACGGTGTATGATGCATGACAGACGTTACCAATTTCAGGACTATATTGCCAGATCATACTCTGCAACTAAATTTGTCAACCCTGCTAATGACCCTCGAAGAGACCACTGTTCTGCAGATTGCAAGATCTTCTACTAAAGAAAAACTTAAAAAAAATCTATCCCAGCTAAATGCATACTGCAAAGTTATCTGACACGTTCATAGCAGGCAACACAAATGTCCAGAATCAAACAGATGCTTCATGTTTTTTGTGTTGGGTATTTGGAGAAATCACTGAAGCAGTACAGAATATTCTTCCTGAAGCAAAATCTGGGTAAGTCATCACAGTTTTCATATGCTATATTAATCTTGTTAGCAGCAGAGTAATAGCTCTACTAGAGAATTTGAGTGTCAAGGATATAGAATCATAGAATCATATAAATGTCCTTAAGTTGTTTCTTAACCATTTTCTTGAAATCACCTCTAACACAGGCTTAAGTTACAAGAAGAAAAAAAAAAAGCCCCAAACAAATTAAAAGCCAACAACACAATTACAAAACCTATGTTAAGGGAAGAAGTGAAAAAAAAGAAAGATAATCACTCCATCTTGGCATTGCAGAAACACATCCCAGATGAGTCTCCCTCCCATGATTCATAGGACAAACTATAAATGACTGCTTAACCCATGGGTTTAGAGACTCAGTTGTATTTCCTTTTTGGTGTTCTCAGACCACATTTAGAGAAAACAGCTGTTAGGCGGTGGGAGAATACTGGCCTCTATAACCCTGTTTATTCCTCTTATAGCCTCAGATCCTTGGGGTCCCTCTGGAGTTGCCAGCAGTTATCATTCTCCTTTCTCACTCCCTTCCCCTTTATTCCAATAACATATTTATTTGTAAGTCAACTAGGAGTTTCAGCCTGTTGTCAACCACATTGCTGGCTGCTTCTTCCTGCTTTGTAAATATTAATATTGGTTGGGCATCCCCTGAAGTGTGAAACAGTCTTTTAGCCAGAAAGTCTGTGTTTGGCAAAGCCCTAACCCGAGTTTTAGGCAACGTGAAGCTGAATCTTTTTCCACACAAATAAGCAATGCACTTCTTTGAACCACTCACCTTTAATTTTTCCTGAATTATTTTTAACTTCTCAGCTGTCAAATGTGGCTCTATATGTGGCCACATAAATGCTTGTGTGCAAACAAAAATGGGAAATATTCAAGGGAAGGAACTGCACTCCTCAGTGACGGCTTATGGCAATTTGAAACATAATGAAGCAATTACATGCCTTCTTGTGACATATACGTATGTTAAATATATTGACTTAATAATGTCCCCATCAAATATAGTTTACTTTCAATAAACGTATACATGGAATGTAAAAAATGACGTCTCAAATAAGATCTACCAGTCAGAAACGTATTTCGGGGTACTTCAGGGATTCAATCACTTCCAAAATCACTGCTTCTCTCTTAGAAGCTCCAACATGAGTTAAAGCAGAGAGAATGTGATTAACACAGCAATCTCAGGATTCTTTGTTCTGATTTTTATTTTAAGAAAAGTTCATTCATAACTTATTTGTAAGAACTCTTCTCTTAAGGGACTGTCAGTGGCCTCAGACTTGCTTACTTTGTCCTTACAGTAGGAGTAACAGGCAAAAAAACCTCCAAACAAACAAACAAAAAAACGCAACAAAAAAGGTACAGAATCAACCACCACATTTGTGGCTTTCGTCCCCATTTAGTTTCAGATATCTAAGCAATAGTTTTCCTTGTTAACTTTTATTTCTGTTTTTCTAGTATGATCTCACATTACTTTGGTTTGTCAATTATCCTAGTATGATCTCACATTACTTTGGTTTGTCAATTACTTTGTCAATTGCTTTAGCTAAAATGTGTCATCTTCATTTCTTCCTTCCATCTCTTTCAATTTTACAGGTTTCTTTCCTACTGGCATGCAAAATAAATTAATGTGAATTTACAGAATGTGTACAAAATATGCTAGCAGAAAGTTGTCAAAATACTGTGCACTGGCTTTGCCATTAGAAAAAGACTCAAATTAAAGAAACACTTCAGACAGCAGCAATCTTGGCAGGCTTACATAATATATATGACAGCACTTCAGGCAATAAGCAAGTGGAAAACAATGGGAAATGAACACTTGAATCAAGTTTGCATTTTACTGAGATCTAGCAGTGAATTATCTGAACTGGGCAAGAGTCCACAGTGAATTATCCTAAGGGTTCAAGCACTGAGAGGGAAGCAATTCAGAATACCCTCAGATTATATTTGTATAGTTTCATGCTTTTCCTCTCTGGATCCCTGGAATAATAGAAGAGTCTCAATCTACAAGAGTTCTGTGAACAGACTACAAACGTTTACTGAAAGCTTTCCCTAAGTAACACTGATGGTCATCATTGAGGTCTTTCTCACTTCTGTGTACACAGCATGAAGTACATTTCAGACTAACATTTCAACTATAGCAGTGCCATTCATCTATTTTGTCATTAAGGTTTGGTACATGAAAACTAAAGTAAAACAATATGAAATTAAAGGGGCATTGAATCCTAAACTATGTAAACACATGCCAATAATAACACACTATCTTTAGATCTAAATTCCTAGAGCTGCCTTACAGCACATTCAAAGCATTCACCTCAAGTAAACAGCTACAGAAAATATTAAAACATATGCAGAAAAACAGTCTTACTTGTATGGTATATATTTAAGTAAAATAAAAATTATTAAATATGTGAAGGATAATGAATTCACTCTGCACACATCTTGTTCTCCACAAAAAATAGTTTGCAAATAATTTGCATGCAAAAAACATATCCACACAAACAAAATATTATGGCTATATGACATAAACCCACAAACAGATAGCAAAAATGAATGTTGAATTCATTAAATTAATTCTCCTTGAGAAATGGTGAAACCACGCAGATTACAACTACAGTATAGTAAATACAATGTGAAGTTCTTAAAAGAAATCCTGAGTATTTACAGAACAAACTACATTTTTTACAGGACAGAAACAACAGCATTTAAGGGACAGGATTACAGTGGTCACATTTAGAAATTCAAAATGTATAGGGATTCTTAAGAGCAATATTAGAAATATTGCAAAATTTCTTCAGACACTTCTTAGATAATATTTGAAGATAAAAGTGATACTATGTATCTTGAACTAACCTAAATTTTTCACCATTACTTAATCCTCTAAAGGTAATAAAAGGAAAGCCTAAAAAAGGATCTACTGCTGTTACTGAGGTGGCTGTTAGTAATATTCATTTTATTTCCCTTGCAGACTGTATGTTCTAGTAACAGGCTACATTGTGCATAATGTAGTTTTGCTGCATAATAATTAATAGATTACCTTTGCCCTGAACAGGTTAAAATCTAAGAACAAGACAAGAAACAACAGATGGGAAGAGACAGACAGATGGGAAAGTACCAAAAAATGCAGTACTGGTCAGCACAATAGGCTGGTTGTCTCAGACCTCCAGCTGTCTAAGCTTTTCTCAAAATTTATATGAGCAGCACAAAGCCAGAGAGTTTTAAGGAGGATTTTGAAGGATAATAATACAATAACTTTGCAGATGTTAGTAGTATCTTCTCCCTCAAGTACAAAGTAGCATCAGAGGTGACATGAACATGAGCAATAAAGTCACAGTGGACTGGTTGGGGCTAAGAGTCACCATTGCAACAGCAAATGATAGAGGCTAGGTGAGGACAGGCAACCAAAGTCCTTAAGTGTGGGGATAAGCAACCCATGTCTGACATAAAAATGTGAGATTTAATGTAGGGACTGAGAGGCATAGGTGAAAGCAGTAAACTTCAAAATTATTTTTTTCTACCAACACAAAGCAGATATTCTGGAAGCAGGTAAAGTAGTATTTCCCACAGCTAGATAAAGTCTGGATGGAAGAGGTGGAAAACTAGTTGCATCCAATAGTTGCATTTACATGTCACATTTCCATCCCTGACCAAGTAACAAAGAGTCTGATTACCAGCCCAGGTAAAACCAGCATCAGAAAGAGTAGGAAGATTTAATCCTCCTCTTATTCCAAATGTTTCAGATATTTACCAGGAAATACAATCAACACATATAACTGAGATATTTAATCACTTACTACAGTTTGCAATGAATAAATTATGCCCAGCTCAGATGGAAATGTATTTGTTTAAACTCATTCTTTCCTGAAATATTAACCACATTTGAAAAGTTTTAAATAATAAAAATGTTAAATATTAAAACACGGACTGGTTTTCGACTGTCCAGCAAACTGAATACCAAATAAGTACAGAAGGCTATCTAAAGAGGGTGACAGCATTCTTTAGTGAAAATTTATTTTCTTACATTATTCTTAGCAATTTTTTAGATAAAATATACACAATCTTGAGCAATTCACAAAATATGTCTTGGCAGCACTAAAATGTAGATACTATTAGTTGATACCTAATTTAGCCCTAATGGAGGCAAAGAAAACAAACAAACAAAAATCTCTAAAGAAAAAGTGTGAGAGTTTCAGAGGAGAAATACACATTTACTTATACATCTCACCACAATCCTACATTCCAGTAAATTATGTGAAGAATGTTTCAACTAGGAGCTGTGCGGCTTTTGTAGCTTTGCATAGCAACAAAAAGAGTGAGAGCAGGAAGGAAAAATACACTATAAAGCATCCTGAGAGAGTGAACAAACACTACTATTGAAAATTTTACATCAAATTTCATCTGCCAAATCAACCTGAGCAATTTTCATTTTGTCATAGTAACCTACCTTGTAGTAAAAACATTACACAACCTCATTCTGATTATCACTAATAGTTCTGCCTCAGTTTGATCAAAGGCACAGTCAAAAGCTCTTTTACTAGTTTCATTAGAGCTAAAGTAGTCTACTTTCTCTTATTTTCCCATCTTTGACTGGCTCAACAGAGGAATGACCAGCAGATGGGATAATTAATTTGGAATGTTATCACAAAAAAAGTCACTGTGTTATTAAAGCAGCATTCAGCGCATTTTATGAAGTGATCATTTATAAAAAATAGAATCTTATTTTTTATTAATTTGCATTTTCATTACATTAATGTAAGAGCTATCATATGTTGGCTATAGAAAAACCTAAAATACATAGAATATAAAAATTAAGAAAAAGCTAAATGGCAGTAGGTATGAAAACATTTTTTTTTCTAATAGCTATAAGGCTTGGGGATATTTACTCTTTCAGAATACAGGACTCATTTGTTGCATTATGCATGTGGGCGTGAGTTTGCAGTAAAAGTTGCAGGTCTGCATTTTTAAGTTTCCAACAGCAACCCAAACGGAAACCTGCTTCTGCTGACAGCTGAGATGGTGCTTCTTCTTTGTCACCATGCAGAGCTGACAAAAAAGACCAGTGTATATGCATAAGGGCTGTCAAGGGCCAATGATAACTTTATTGACTCAGATTTCCAAGTGCAAACTGTGCAGTTATTAACCAGGGAAAGGGCTATTATGTGCCCTTTCTTCTCACTTTTTGTATTCCTCAAAAAAGAACCCAGGATCAAAATACTGGCATTGTTACATTCATTGGTCCAAGGTTTCTTGTACTGAAATATTTTCCTTCCTACATCCTTGTTTCTCCTCCTACTACTACTCTGATTCCCTTATATGCTAGCTTAATTTCCGCAAGCTTTACCAATGATAGTGTATCTTTCCTGTTCAGCTCTACATTGAGCTTTCAAATACAACAAAGCAGTTACCCAGAACAAATTAGGTTTGTTTCTAAAAATGTCATATTCTTCTGCTTTCTGATGTCAATATGAAAGTCAGGGTACTTCTGTCTCAATGACTGAATTTCTTCAACTGTAAAATGTGAGCTGTCCCTTCTGTAAAAATCTTGAAGACCTACTGCTGAAAACAATATATGATAACTGGATGCTAATAATATACTAGAATAAATCCTGATAATTTCTTACAAAATAAATTCCAAATTTATTTTGGGGTTACAAAATAAAGTACAGATGGGAAAAGAGAAAGTAAAGTCAAGATCATAAACAAGGTAACAGGTTTATCTAATAAGACTGTAGAAGAGGTCTCACTTGTACATTCTTACTGCTATTTCTCTGCCAATGAATGGTATGCCACAGTATTACTGTGCCTTGACAGATTTAGGAAAGCAAAGAAAGCCAAAGTCCTTAATGGAAAAGATGAATGAAAATCTAGTAATCGCAGTGTTGGTTCTCCTGGCTGCTTCTGGTTGACTTTGTCTGATTTTCACTCTGCAGTCAAAAGTTACTGAAATTACTCATTCCTACTTGCTTTTTATTAGCCTCAAAGAGTGTAAACAAACGTGGAAAAGAGGAAGGGAATTGCGCTCATTTTTCCCAAAAGATACTGTAACTTGCACACTTACCATGCAGCTTTCCTGTTATTCTTGGTATGAATGAATGGCAGAGCTTCAGAGCTGCCTGTATTACAGTTGAGGTCACAGACAGGAGATGAACACTGGCAGGGACTTTTACTGACAGAACAAAACCTTGAGATTTCCTTTGAAAGAGACTGTCTGCATTTAAACAAAGCAAAACAAAAAAAAAGGAAATGCATAGAGAGAGCTCTCCTGATATATCCTTCCATTTCCCCACAGCTAAGCTTAGGAGCTTCACAAACTGGGAACGGTGACTGCAATAGGCTGCTATTTCATTATCCTAGTTGAGTGTGTTCTTTATAATTATGCTAACATGAAGCAAGAGGCACAATCTTGACTATATGTTCTATTTGTTTAGAGAAAGGCTTTAAACCAGATTCTTTAAACCAGTCATGAAATGCTTTCTGACACAAGTAACATAAACACTTCCTTGTATAAAAAAAACAAAAGACCATTCTTCACAGTAAACTTAATAACATGTTTGATTTTACTTTTCAATCTTTTGTCACTGCTATTATTTGTTTATAATTTATCCTCCTCTGCAGGTGTTCATATAAGAAAACAGAAAACACAGGTATTTGTTATATCTAATTATAGTGAAAGTTTTGTGTTTTTTATAATATGCAAGGGTCTATCTATAACAGAACAGAGTAACAGAACAGAATTGCTTTTTCCCCTTCTCATGGTGGGTTTTGACTTTTGTCTTTTATTTTAACACACAAGATATTCCATTTCAGCAAGTAGGATGCTCATTGTATTTTTATAAAATAATGTAAAGAAAATTGGGAAAATAATGTAAAGAAAGTTTTTACTTACTCTTATAACTAAAAAAAATAATAAAAAAAATAAAGCTATTAAATTAGCTTCCAATGATTTTGGAAATCACCTGTTTTTCTTCTTAAAATTACTTTTTTTAGGAAAAAAAAATAAACCCATGTGCTTAAAATATTTTAGATTTTTATAAAACCCACAGATTTTCAATGAAAAAGTGTTTCAGCGTATTTTTCTGAACATAACCAGTGTCCTCCACATTTTTCATCGCCCTGTGACTGTGACACAACTGAACCTATAGTTCCACAGATCACTTTTATGATATTTGTCAGAAGCTATTTAATATCTTTATATGGAACAATGAAAGGGAGAAAGGGACAAAGAACAAGAATAATTTTAACATGTATGGTAAGGAAATCAGAATAACATTATCTCTGGATTGCACAGTATCTATGGATAATGCAGATACAGTACTAAAAATACAGATATAGAAATACATTTCTACTAATGGCAAGACATTACATAATATATTCATATAAAAAAATGCCACTTTTTCCCTCAGCAGATGGAGGCAGGCAATTATTTTACAATCAACATCTCCTTTATTTCCTACTGCTATTGTTGTGCTCAGTAATAAGAATTTTAACCCTGGCACATTCATATGGATACATTTCTGATACTGTGGCTCAGATTCTGAACAGAGTTATACTGCTTCACATCAGCAATGATGATGGAGTTGCTCTAGTCTTTCACCATGCTCAAAACAAAATATAATTAAGTTCAGTGAGCTCATCTCTCTTATACATTAACCTGAAGAAGTATCCCAGCAGCCTTACAGCTGGACCTGCATGTTCTCAGCTCCTTTTCTTCTTTAGCACCTTCTAAAAAGCCTCAGTTTCCAAAAGCTAGGAAACGTTTCCACACTTACCATCAAACAGCACTGTTAGGATTATGTTCTGTATTGGAACCATTGTGTTGCCCTTGCAGTTCATTTTTTAATCATTTCTCTAGTTAGATATGTTTTTTTTTAAAACATAGCTGATAAGAAAGGATTCAGCACTTTTAGATGATTAATTGTCTTCTGCCTTATGGAACTTCAGTAGGCTGTCCAGGCATAAGCACATGGAAAGCTAAAAGCCTGGAAAGTGGGAAACTTTGCTGGAGATTGCAAGTGTTCCCATAGCGAGGCTTTCTTAGGATGACATTTTGGGCTTAGGGGTCTAAGTTCCACCATATATGCCTAAATCCTTTTTTTTTTTTGGTGTGGCTTTAAGTTTTCCCCTAACTGAAACACTGCTGAAAGATATTTGCTACTCTCCTGTCATGTAAGAAATGAAAAATTTCAAGGTTTTCTCTCCATTGTATTTCTTTGATAAAGACTTCACTGATCACTTTCAGCATTTCATTTCAATGAAGATAAAAGCCAAAGCTTATGGTTAGAAAGTGAATGAGTGAAAAAGATTTGTAAATGGCAGTATATGCAGTAGCTGATCAGAGACAAAGCTAATAAAAGTAACATGGGATGAAATCCATCAACAAAGCCCTGCTTTACCCGGGTGAAAAACTTGGTGTTGCCTGTCCATCCCTGCTTTGAAGCATCCATGCAGGCAAACAGGTGCCTGCTTCTTGCAAAGAGGTCCACTGCTGGCTGTGAGGGCAGTGCAGCCAGGCATCCTGCCTGGTATGTTGGATACATGGCTGGATGCCCCAACATTTGCCCAGCCTAGGTGTCAGAACAGGGTCACCCAAGGTGAGAACACCTTCAGGGCACAGCTGGGAGCTAACACTCTCTAAGGAGGAGCATTGGTGCTCACCTTCAAGACATGCTGCAAACCTGCTTTCCACACTTCTCTGCTCAGGAACACAAGCTAGGCAACCATTTCAGTTAAGCCTATTGCTTTCATATGAGCTTTATTTTCAGAAATAAATGAAAATCCTGATTGCATCAAGGGGCACCCTGAGAATGGGCTCAATTTATAGAGAAGCAAATATTACCTGATGTCCATGATTTCAGATGTAAGAAACAGTGATAGTCACTGAATGACAGCGTGCAGCATTAAACTACCCCCCTCTGAGAGCAGCATGTCTTTTCAGGATTAACAATTTATGAAGTTAATGCACATCTAAGTATGCAGCTGTCCTTTTCTATTTTTAATAACCGAAAAGAAATGTCATCAAGTAAATGGGGAAAAAGCTGCTTCTCAGTTGGGACTGTACATAAAATAGTAGCAGCATTATGCTCTGTGCTGTAAAATGGTCCTAACCAGTTTTGTCATGGCGCTTATAAACACAAGATAGACCTAAAAAATTAAACTCTCTTCATTTTCCGTTCACATTCTTATTAAATTGTTCTTTGTATTCACTTCTTTTAACTGTGATCACAAAATGGGTATGACCTCATGTGTGTGGCTTGGTATGAACATGCATTAAACAAAGGTACTTGAGGTATTCCAGGATTTAATTCAATTTTCCTACTGTTTTACACAGGAATTAATATAAATAATCCCTTACTTTCCTTGGGCATTTAAGTATGAAGAACCCTTAAGTCCTTTGCAAAATTATACATGTTAAAGAAAAACGTTCAGTGCTTAAATACAGCAGTCCTCTGAATGGGCCTTGTGTAAATAAGTATTTTTTTTCTGCTTGCTACGGGTTTCTTGGACTTTGGTGATGGGTGTGCCATAAATACTTTGATAAGAATAGAATCCACAGCTGCATGAAAAGATGAATTCTGAGCAATAAATATTTTGCTAAGACATCAGTAAAACTTCTCACTCATTTGAGGAGTATTGTGAAACTTGTGCAGCAATGATCAACAAAAAGCCAGATGAAAAGCAAACTGATACAAGAATACAAAGGTGGCTACAGATTTGAGTAAATGGGAGGTGAAGACACACTGAAAATTCAGTTGTTGAGATAGAGAAAAGTGACAAGTGTTTATTGTTAGGAATCATTCTTGAGATGAGTATCATTTAATAAGTGTAGCTCATCCCATTTTATGAGCTTATCTTTAATGAATAATATGTTAGAAGAGGGAAGATCAGGATATACTGGAGAAATGAAGTGATGCTGAAGTCCTAAGTGGTAGAAGCAGCATGAAATGTAATGGTAAAGAACGCATCTTGGACATAATATTAACAAGAATTTCTTCTTAGCATCTGAGGGGAAGCAAAAGGAGAGTTAAAAATTGCTGTGCTAATTGACCACAGTTCCTCTGAGCAAAGTAATACAAGCAGTAAAGAAAAAGTTGCAGAACATGACAAATAAGGCATACCCAGAAGAAAATACTGTACTGCTCTACAAGGCAAAGGTAAGACCTGACCTGACTTGAATACTGTGTTAATTATGGCTTCCCATGCTTATGAAAGACAATTTCAAACTAAAGAAAATGCTTCTAGATTTTTTTTATTCCTTTTTTTATTTTTTTTTTTTACATTTGAAAGCTCAGAAGAAGAAAAAGTAATGCAAACTGAAATTACAATGGTAAAAAAATAGCTTGATTTTACCAATTGAATTCAGAAGTAAGTTTCTAAACAGGATTATGTGTGGTTGCTTTTGATAATACAAATTCAGTAAACTGGGAATTGTCTTTCAGCCGCATCTATGATGAGCCCCCCCAAATAAACTACAGCTTTGGGGTGGATCTGCCTAGATAATTTCCTTATACATACTTCTTAAAGGCTTAAAGCTTTTTAACAAGTGAGAGGAGAAGAACAAAACCAAACCCAGTTTTCCTTGAATTGCTTATGCTACCTTTTTTTTTTTTTTTTGGGGAATTGCACACCCAGCAGCTTTGCAGATCTTCCTCCTCTGTACACATGGTGAGGGCACCAGGAAGAAGCAATCTTTCCTCTCTTCACCCAGCCTATCTGAAAAAGCAGTGTACAAGCTTAAGGACAAGCAAATGCAACATGCATTCTGTCACACCTCACAATGAAGCTCATAATTCATGCACAAAATAATTTTTATAGATCCTGTATTCTGCTTAGAAAAACAAACAAACAAACCCCTCTCAGGCAGGTCATCCTAATAATTTGCTCTGCAGTTGGCAGTAGCACATATATTACATGTGTGTTGCTACAAACATGGCAATATCAGCCACATTTCCGTACAGCATATGGGACCAAGACAGCGTGCCATCCCCAACAAGAAGGGGCTACAAAATATTTTGAAGACAGATGTGTATAATAATCCAAACCAGACTGGAAAAAACAGTTCACAGTTCAAACTTCATAGTGGTAGAAGACAGTATAAGACTTTGTCAGAAGAGCTGCTGGATTCAACCAACATTTATTATCTATTTGAAACTATATATCCTGCTTTTGATCTTTTGGAAATTTTCTTAACAAACAGCTCTGCTTGCGTGTAATGATAGTGGGTCCACCTTTTAGTGAAACTTTGTCATCATAATTGGTGAGTATGTACCCTACATACTGTTGATTTCATGAGACTTCATCACTTCCATGGCTGTCAGTCTCAGCATTCACAATGTTATGTTTCTTCCTCCCACACTCTAATTTCTTTAGCACGGGGCAGGCAGTGGAGCATGATGTTGATGCTGCTATCTCTGCTGCTGCTGCTACTACTTCATCTAGTGCATCTGTGATACAAGTTGTTAAATCATCACAAGAATAATAATACATTATGAAGCAGGCTACTTTATTATATAAGAACTATGAAGTTCTTATGGTATTTTTAATGCACAGTTTAATTGCTATCATCATTGCACTCTGCATAGAGCCACCTCTAAGTCTAGAAAAAAGACAAATAATTGTAATTCAGTGTCATTAGTGCTGCAGGTTATGAAGTAAGATCCTAAACACATATGAAAACGTTTCTTGTAATTCAGTAAAGTAACTCTTTTTAGGTTATGTTAACAAACTTTACATTTCCCCAGTTTATCTGCATAGGTTTCAGTTACTCTACTTGGAAAAAAAAAAGTATACTGTGTCCACTTCTGGGGCAAAATGTAACACACTTTGCTCCTTTTATGGTCTCAGCAGCAAATGAGCAGAATACAGCATTCAATGCCACTGGACCCTAAGTATCAGTACATGGGAGAGGAGCCCTAAAGGTTTTTTCCATATTCATCCTGAAACCCTTAAATTTATCCACATGTGCTATGATTCCAGGGGGGAAACTTAGACTTACCAGTCCCTCTGGAAGCCAAAGCAATTTGTCTCTTTTTTATAGTATATTTGTAGGGCAGATACCAGCATACATCAACACAAGTGGTCATCAACAGGGGCAGAATTCAAGTGATATATAGAAGTAGCAAAGACAGACATCTTCTGGTAGAGCTTGCTGAAGGTGGACAAAAGATCTAAAGCTTAAACCCTTTTTTCTCTGTGCACCTCTAGAAGAGGTTACTGCCCCCAGAAACAGTAAAGAAAAAAACGTGCTGGCACCTCCACTGCCTCAAATCAGAGCCCAGTAGTCAAATCTATTAATAAAAAACAACTTCAGTGTTGCATAATTATATATATTTCTTGCTTGGTTGTATCACAACCCTTGCTTTGGACTAAGCTTCTCACAACAGCCCCCATGCCTTTAATGATGCAGCTTGCCACATAGACTCTTCTGGTCTAAGGATACCTACTCATACAAGACACTCAGGATAAGAAGTGAGGGGACAGTCTTTTCTGCAGCTCTATCTCCAAATGAAACAAGGGGGCATTACAATTTAAGTTCACCCGTCCACACACCCCCCCCTCACCCCCCCCCCCCCGCTCTTTCTTCCCAACGCAGGGAAGGATGGGAAGAGGAATGGGAGAGAAGCTAAAAGAACGTAACTCTCATGAGCTGAGATAAGAACAGTCCAGTAACTAAGGTATAACATAAATCACTACTGCTACCACCAATAATAATAAGGG
This sequence comes from Pezoporus occidentalis, assembly GCF_034315485.1. NCBI lineage: Eukaryota > Metazoa > Chordata > Aves > Psittaciformes > Psittacidae > Pezoporus > Pezoporus occidentalis. The sequence continues at coordinate 2,251,334 of NW_026916062.1, forward strand.
AAATAACACAGGAAGAGAATATAATACCACCCGTCGACCAATACTGATACCTAGCCCGACTGAGCAGAGAACTAGCCCTTCTGGGTAACTGCCCCCAGTTTATACACTGGGCATGACGTGATGTGGTATGGAATACCTCTTTGGCTAGCTTTGGTCAGGTGTCCTGTCTCTGTTTCCTCCCGGCTTCCCCTCCTCCCTGGCAGAGCATGAGAGTCAGAAAGTCCTTGGCCAGACTAAACATTTGAGCAGTAACTAAAAACATCGGTGTTATCAGCACTCTTCCCAGGCCAAAGTGAAAACCACAGTGCTGCACCAGCTACTAAGAAGGAGAAAAAAATGATTGCTACTGCTGAACCCAGGCCAAGTTTCTTGATGCAAAATGGTTTGGAAAAAAAAAAGAAATACATCATTCTAGCTTGAAAGCAGATTTGCATATAAGAGCTTAACTTATCAGACTGAGGGATGTATTTTGGAAAGAGAGAGAGTACAGGTGGAGGAGAAGAAAAGGATATTTAAGATGATTATGCCTTCTAGTTAGAAGAACTTACGTTCTAACATGTAAAACTTCTGTTTTCCAAATAAAACACCTCAACATCTTAGTTGAAATCAAATGCATTGAAAAACAGAGGAAGCATTTCCTACTCCTATAAGGTAAAGTGACATAAAGCCAGCCAACACTATAATATGATAAGGAATACAGTCTAATTGCTGATAAAATGTCAATATTCCAATAGCTGTATACCAGCAGTCAATTAGATTTAATTAGGCTCTCTCAGCAAGCAATAAATAATGTAAAAGAGAAATTGAAAAGGAAATCGGCTGACTGCTGTGAAACACTCATGGATTGGTTTACCAAAGCTAATCTTTGGGTAAATTAAGAACCAGCATAGACATGTTAAACAGAGGATTTGAAAAAAAGACCAATGTCTAATTTTAATTAAGGGTTAAGAGATTACACATGAAAATCTAAAGGCACTGTTGATTTGCTCAGGTTTTAATTATGATCTCATTATTGATATCATAAAAAGCATTAAGAAAGATTTGAATGAAGGGAAGCACTAGACTGGAAAACTGGGCTGCTTATGCACAGCCCCATTCTGGAAACTGATAATGATTAGTGTGCAGCATGTGGACACTCATCCTGTGTTCAGCCGGCCTCCATGTAGCTGCCTCTGTGCATACTATCAACCGGATTAAAACCTATAGTTCACAGGGCATGAATGGAAAATTAAATGCAAATGAATCGGCAGCCACATTTGCAGGATGAGGGCAGAAGAGCAGCAACTGCAACTCACTTGGGCTGCATCAAAAGAGACACAACCAGCAGGGTGAAGGAGGTGATCCTGCACCTCGTGAGACCTCACTCAGAGCACTGTATGCAGTTCTGGTGTTCTCAACACAAGAAGGACATGGAGCTGTTGGAACAAATCCAGAGGAGGGCCACGAGGATGATAAGGGGACTGTAGCACCTCCTGTATGAAGATAGGCTGAGAAAGTTGGGGCTGGTCAGCCTGGAGAAGAGAAGGCTGCATGCAGACCTCATAGCAGCCTTCCAGTATCTGAAGGGGGCCTATAGGGATGCTGGAGAGGGACTCTTCATTAGGGACTGTACCGACAGAACACGGGGTGATGGGTTCAAACTTAAACAGGGGAAGTTTAGATTGAATATAAGGAAGAAGTTCTTTACTGTGAGGGAGGTGAGGCACTGGAACAGGCTGCCCAGAGAAGTGGTAAATGCTCCATCCCTTGCAGTGCTCAAGGCCAGACTGGACAGAGGCTTAGGCGACATGGTCTACTGTGAACCGCCCCTGCTCATGGAAGAGGGGTTGGAACTTAATGATCTTAAAGTCTTTTCCAAACCCAACCATTCTATGAACACATTAAAACCAAGTAGGCAGAGGGGACAGAACTATGAAAAAATAAAAGCAGTATTTACTGTATTACAGCAACTCTGAGGAATGAAAAGTCAATAGAATATAGTTCATCTGTCTGAATTAAAATTACACTTTTAGGTTGAGATCAATGATGAGATTTTGTATTTCCACGGCTCTTTTCATTAAAGAGATGTCTAAAAAAGTGACATTTTAATAAACTAAAGGCAAATGAAACACAGAGCACATGGAAGCAAAAGAAGAGGAGGTTTTATGTTACTGTTTGGTGGAAGATAAGGAATGACAGGAATAAGAGGATCCAAGAAAACACACTTTCTGATATTATTTTTTTTTCCAAACTAATCACAATAGTTGCCATTTCTACTCTATTTACATAGCATCTGATGAAACCGGATAGGAGAAAATGACAGTGACATTTCCCACAAGCTAGATCCACTCTTGTCATGTGCAAAGCACAATAGTCTTCATTTATTCAAAAGTGATGCTATGACAGTTTGCATTAAGCACCGAGATGGGCATTGAGTCTGCACATTGCAAACAGAATGGGACTGGTGAGAGGTGGAGGTTGAAGAGAAGTTTCTGTGTTTTCTGGCTTTATGGAAAAATTCTATATTCTTTTAAACTTCTGGCACTAATCTGCCCTCTGTGAAATTACCAGAAGGAGAGGAATTAAGAGGCAAATTTCTACATGTGGTTTTAGATTTAACTATTACCTGAGTTTGCCTTTTTTTAACTGCATACTAATATTCTATGAAATTAGCTCAGTGGTAAAAATGCTAAATGGAACAGCGATTAGATGGGAAAAATGGAGAATAGCAGCAGCAAATGAGCTTTTAATTTGTAAACTTGTAAACTTCCAATTTGTGTCTCTCTGTATGAGATTGCCTTAATGTATCAAAAATATTTTAAATTGAAGGTTAATAAGCAGTTTCTATTGACTTTCTTTAGCTGCTGTAAAAATAAGTTGAATATTTGCCTTTGGAATAGTTGTGCTTGATGCATATAAAACCCATTAATGACAAGAAATTTTGCACTCTTTTAAAAAATAATTAGCCGACCTTCATGTTTCCTGCAAACATGTATCTCTCTTTGTTGGATACCAGAGTGATTTCTTCTGCAAAACTCTTAACCTCTCAAGAGAAGCTGTATTTACTGAGGAAAAGTAGTTCAGTATAGACATGGATTGAGTATCCTGTTCAATGAGTATAGGTCTGGACTGTTAACCCCACGGTTTACAAAGCATAGGCTCTGGTTTTCCAGATGTGTTTTATTTCTACACATAGAGAATGCCATAACTCAAATCCAGAAGTCCAAAACACCTGGATCCACTAAGTCGCACTACTTTAAGAACACACTACTTTAAGAACACAGTAGTCCACGCTACTTGAAGAACAAAAGTTGTGCTTCAGCCAGTAGCATGGATTTATTTTCTTAGCTTATGTACAAAACTCTGTCGGTATTATAACTACCACTAGCTCTGGGCAATGCTTCAGTCTGAGACTACCTAAGATACTGACAGCTAACACATTACAGTGAGAATTATCTACGGCATATTTTCAGTGTTACACCTGAGCACCAGGGCAGTACTAACATGCATCAAGTCTATCGCTTCTGGCATCGGACAAGCTTCATCAGCACTTGCATGGAGATGCGCTCCACTGCACTGTGTAGACCTGTCCTATGGAAGTGAAAGTCTGTTCAAGCTCCACTATGCCTTGAGCATCTCATTCTTCTCCATTTTGTTTTTAATAATTTGGAGATGTCTTTTATATTTTCAGTTTACAGAAATGGAAGTGTGTCCATGCAAACTCTGCATGGCTGCTATGTTTTATATGCATTACTATTATGTCAGCAACTAGTGAGTTCACACAGAAGGGGAAAATTTGCTCGGTGCTTACTTTCATACTATGCAGTTTTGGGAAGACTGGAGCTTGTCACCTGGCACTTTCTGATAAATAAGGTCTAATAAACTTTTTCTCAACAGGTTTCCTGATAAACTTGATTTTTTTTCCTACTGGATAAATATATGGGAAAGGTTTAAATTTCCATGTGATTTTTTTTTTTTTAATTTTAATATTATTACCTTTAAGAATGTAATTTAGACATTAGAGCATAGTGTTCTGGCAGTTTTAAAGCACTCACCTATACAAATTATTCAGTGAAACAACTCCAGGAAAATTATTTAGTTACGATCTGCAGCCCACACATGCAGCCACTTCCTTAGACTCACTTAAAGACAGGATATTTTTGGTATTAACTTGAGGATTTAATTAGTTTGATTATCTAATTCCAGTTCAGTAGAGGATAATTTGCTGATTTGACCTTGCTGTGATAGATTGCGTTATATTTGCTCAGTTTAAGATTATGTACAGTAGCTTAGGTTTGGTGATGTGTTTCCGTAAGTGTTTTATTAAATTCTACTAATGCTGTCACATTTTGTGAAATAAATAATTTGGTTTAGAACTTTGAGCAATAAAAGGATATTAAACGCTCACCTGAATCAGACTTTGTTTCTCACAAAAACCTTGCACTAAACTTTTCTTGACAAAGTTACAGAACAAGGGTTAAATATAATTGAAGCTTGCAAACTATCCTATACATTAATTTGATAATCATTACAAATTATTTGTCTAGTGGGAATTGACTATATAAAGCAGAATTTGGCATCTAAATTCTGTTTCAAACTGTTTACATAGAAGAAAACTATGAAATCGAACAGCACCATTACACCTGATCAATACATGATCAATAGACTAACCCATCTGAGGAAGCACTTTGGTCATGGTTACTGAACATCACTCAGACATTTCTGCTGATGCATATATAGAGTCTTTTAATAATCAAAGAAACTTTTCCAAAAGAAAGCTTATTAGGTGTTTTCTGAAACTGAGGTTGGATTCAGACAGTGAACAGCATGTACCCCCCCCCCCCCCAGTCACCTTCAGTAGTACCTCTGAAGTATTTGCTGGTAGTGGAAGGAAAGCTAGTAAGGCCATGAAAACTAGAGGCTGAAAGTAAAGTGTACCTGTACGATCCAGAGCTGTTTAACTAACCCTTAGAGGTTATCTTCATAATCCTCAGTAAGAGTTAAGTAAATTTACAGGATTGCTGAGGTTGGAAGGGACCTTGTGGGGATCATCTAGTCCAAATTCTCACTCAAATCAAAGTCAACTCCAGCAGATTGCCCAGTGCCATGTCCAGTCAAGATTTTACCATCTTCCAGGATGGAGACTCCACAACCTCTCAGCAACCAGTATTGTACCACTGCTCAACCATTCCCAGAGTAAAAAGGTGTGCAGGGGTTATCTTTAAACAGAATTCCCTGTATTTCCGGTTGTGCTCGTTGCCCTTATCCTGTCACTGGGTACCACCCAAAGGGATCTCGTTCCATCTTTACTCTCTCGCATACTCATTGGTATGATCCCCTTGAGCCTTTATTTTTCTAGGTTAAACAGTCCCAGCTCTCTTTGCCTGTTCCTATGTAACAGATGCTCTAAGCTTTTAAGCATCTTTGTGGCTGTACTTTCTCCAATATGTCCTTGTCTTTCTTGTACTGGGGAGTCCACCACAGGAGACATTGCTCCAGATGTACCTCACAAGGTCTAAACGGCTGAGCAGTGTCCAGCAAGTATCCTAGACATTTATACATGAAAGAAGTTTGCTACTTGGGGATATTCTTGAACCTCCTGATATCAGAGGTCACAATACACATTCACGGGAGACTGAAAGTGTCTAACATGTAAGTATGAAGATAAACTTATTAATAGATTTTTTATTAATTCCTGCTCTTTCATTAGATTTATGCAGTTTGATTTAATTAATTTCAAACTAAGGGGTTGAAAAGCATACAATACTGCTTTTACTCATGTTACCAGATTTCTGTATCATACTGGCGGGAAACTTTAGATTCTCTGAACTAAGCAGCAACGGCACAAGGAGGCAATACTTTTCTCACTCAGAACTGGAATCAGAATCACCTAAAAGTATCATGCAAACAACTTCTTATAATTAATAAATAACCCCTAATCACATTTTCTCTATGAAGAGTTTTGCATAGGATCCTTACAGAGAGAGCCATGTGCAAAACCAGAAGGGACTCAAGAGCTGCCAAAGCCATCCAGAATGTGACTTACTGAAATTCTTAAGAATCCAAAGAGCTGCTTTGCAGTGAGAGGAGGTTGCACACTCCCCCTTTGCCTAGCCTGATATTTTGAATTTGGCAGTGAAGATTATTAACTCAGCTTTTCTCTGCTGCTTTTGTGTAGACTACATCAACAATAGCACTAGGTTGAATGTTTATTACACTTACAGACCACCCTCCAGAGTAAACATCCTGTTCTCCACAGCCTGTTCAGAGGCTGCCTAAGCAGAAGATAAGCAAGCCCTTGCACTCAGGCAAGGCTTACAGGCCATGTGGATGTGGCTACATCTAGTATCCATTTCTAGTACACAACATGGGAAAGGGCAGGAGATACAGAAGTGTCTTAACACGTTGTTACATTTTTTATCTCAAGAAACTTTAGAACTCAATATATTATCACAGTTACTGTGTTTGCTTCAAAGCTTTCTATTTTTCTATTAGTGTACTCCCCATCACCTATGCATCACTATTCTTTCAGATAAAGAAGTAAAAAGCTTTGATATTTCTCAAAACTAACAGTTGTAAGGAAGGAAAATTTCTGTCAGTTTTGGCAAAATATTTAACCATTTTTATCAGCCATACCTTCATAAATACAAAGATGAGGAACATTGTGTGCACGTGGAGACCTCCACCCCTAGCATTAGTTATCCTAAAAGACTCTGTTTTTCTCTAACTCTCCATGCGCTCATTGTAAATGTGAGCTTCAGAAAAGAGTTCAAAGTATCCCTGGTTTAGGTATCTTTTTCTGCTGTGGTACCCATGTACCAGTGTATTGCTGTTTATACTGTATCACTACTGTACTGGAAAGAGAAGTGTTTTATTTACTAAGAGAGGAACACAAGCAATAAACATCTACTTAGAAAGTGAAAAATAAGTGACTCTAAATTCAGTGCCTGTTCAAAGTATTTTGAATGTTACACATAACATTTCATTTATCTTATCAACATTTCAAACACTATCAATGAGTATGTTCTAATAGACCTATTTTTAACACTTATAAATATTCCAAAGAAAAATGCTCTTCCTTTGGGGCACATATTTATTCATTTGTTCTACCCAACTAGCATCAGCATCCAGACCAATTCCATGGTAAGAAATGGATATTATCCATGTGTGGTGTAAAGTTTGGAATTTGTGACTGAATACTGTTTTTTGTAGATATGAGGCATCAATTTACCAGTAGTGATCTTTCTATAAGAAGCTGAAGAATTCTGAAGGCTATCACTTTCTGAAGTTCTTAAAGCTTGAAGAGATGTTTATTAAAAAATGGCAGGGTACAGGAAGCCTGAAGGAGTTTTTTAGGCTGGATGACATAAAGTAGGCTGCAGACCATGACTTCAAAGTTGTATATACAAGGTGAGAGTAATATTTTGAAATCTTTCAAGTTTGCTTTTTATACGTTCAATTTTTGAAACATTTTGAGTCATACAATCATATATGAGTGAAAAACGCTGATAGCTACACTCTTTGATGATTATTATCGTTGGGGGATATTTTCATTTAATCTGTTCATCAAATACAAACTTTACAGAAGTCTTGATTTCTCATGTTTTTAAAATAAAAAAAAAACGTTAAAAATAATCATGTAATCAAATGCACAAACTGAATATATAGAGATAGGTGTATTTTCCTAGATGTAATAGACTGAACTGTATAGAGAAAGTTACAAGTAAAAGAGGCAACAAAGTTAATGAGAAAATAGTCTTATAGATTCGTAAAAGTATTTAGGCAGGGAAAAGACCTTTAGTATCATTCAGTCCAGTCATTAAATCAGCACTGCCAAGTCTACCACTAAATCATGTCCCCAAGCTCCACATCTACACATCTTTTAAACATCTCCAGGGATGGTGACTCAACCACATCCCTCGGCAGACTGTTCCAATGCTTGACAACCCTTTTGGTGAAGACATTTTTCCTAATGTCCAGTCTAAACATCCCCTGGCACAACTTCAGGCCTTTTCCTTTCATCCTGACATTTGCAACTTGGAAGGAGAGAACGACACTCACCTCACTACAACCTCCTTTCAGGTAGTCGTAGAAAGCAGTAAGGTCTCCCCTGAGCCTCCTTGTCTCCAATTGAGCAATCCCAGTACCATCAACCGCTTTTTGTAAGACCTGTGCTCTAGACCCTTCACCAGCTTCTTTACCCTTCTTTGGACATTCAGAATGTTTAAATTTCTAAATATTTATAAATATTTAGAAAGCCCCTTTTTGAAGGAAGAAGGTGATTTACTGAACATCTTCCAGCTTACAGAACTTAGCCTGTGACTACAGACTGAAGGAGTCACAGGACTAGGGTATCAACACTGACTTTTAGGACCATAATTCAAATTTTATCAACACCTAGTGCAGAACAAACACCAAGATATGAGCACTGTTTTGGTGAAATAGTTGTTTATTTCCTTCTTCCTAATTATCCATAGACAGGCTTACTGGCTCATTATTAATTCAGTTACATGGAAAAATGTGAGCTGGAATTTCTCTGCTGTGAATAACTCATTTGACTATTCAAACAGCTACATACTTCACTACATCAACAAATGATACAGGTTATGTTCTAAACATCCCAGCCATTGAAAGTAAAAACGTAATGCACAAAGAAAATTAATTATAATTGTTCACTGTGCCAGATGCCACCCTTCACAATTGTGATAGGCAGGGCCTCACTGCACAGGCAGTCCTCAGATCTCTGCTGCAGTCTGCTTAAAAAACTTCTGAAGAAATGGGAAATCTCCATCCCCACAATGGAGCCCAAGATAAACTGATGCTCCAAAAAGATGTGTTAAATATTTTTTTCATTACTTCAAGCAATACTTAAAAATGCCAATAATTAATTTGCCTCTAAGGGGCTGATGAGCTGTCTGATAACAGAAACTTATAGAGAGAATTCTAGCTAACCTAAATTACTGAATTTTACAGTGAATGCTAACTATGAAAAAAAAACATTGCCTAGTAATAATAACCATGAATTTTACAGTTACTGTGGTTAGATTCTGGATGCTCAAAAGAGCAAAATAATATAATTGGACTGAAAGGCAATAATGTTAATCCTTTATTATAACACCTGAATGCAGTAGCACAAGAAGCACCAGCATATCCTAATGACATATTTTGGAAAGAATTACCTCTCTTTCATATAAAACAGAGCAATTAAAAAGCCTGTTCAAGTGATTTCACTTAAATACACTTATCAACTTCATGCCTCTCACTATATTGTGCCAGTAACCAGCAGTGGCAATCATATTTTTCTGTTTCCATTCAGATGAGAAGTATGTTCATCTTGTATGATAAGACTGTTTGAAATACAATCTTTTTCTACCTAACAACCATGTCATCCAAACAGAGGTGAAGCTTTTCCACCATTTCAAGAAAAAGAAGCATCATTTGTCCTTGAAAGCACATGGACACAAAAGGATTCATTAATGAAGAGTCAGGGAATACCAGTCACCTGCTAGACCAGAGCAGCAACTGATGCACAACAATCTTATGCTTTTCACAGTCATCAAATGCTTAATCCTAGATACCCCACTTACCCTCACTATCCCACCAGCTGCCATAGTTCACCCACCTGCAGCAGGTAAGCTAAGATGCCAGGAGACAAGAATACACTGTATTTGTAGTTATGTATTAGATAAAATAAATAAATAAATAAATAAATAGCTTTCCACTTGATGTATTCTAATAGCAAATGTGTGACCCAGACTGAGTTATGAGGCTAACCCAAGCAACTCTGTGTAATACAAAACAGATACCAAACATTGCAAGGGTGTGGAAAAGCCACTGTTAGTGACCAATACAAAAGTCAGTGGTGACTGCATTGTAGTGTATTAGGTTCAGTTAACTTTAAACTACTGAGATCATATTCTGTTAGACATCTAATTACATTAGCACAAAGCTCATCCAAGACCCACACCAAAGAATTTATTCTGTTCCTTGAGCAATGCTGTGATCCTCACAGCTACAAATCCTGTATTGCAGTTGGGGCAAAGAACAGCAAACACTGTAAAAGAAATAAATCCTATTACTACAAGAAAGCACTGAAGGTGTTAAGTTTACTAGAGCAATGAAGAGGCATATAAATCTTACAGCATCACCTCAACATCTTCAGTTTGAGAGACAGGAAAAATATATTAATTCACTCTGAGATTCCTCCTAGTCTCCTTTCTGATGCTTAAGAGACAACTATTGACTTAATAGTGCTGATAAATGAACAAGTAGTTCAACTGAGGTCTATGAAATGGTACTTTCAGAAGTAAATTCCAACTCATGTTACATTCAGAAGCAAAATAGCTGTCAGATTTAACTCTCTAGGAGAAATATTTGGTAGGAAGATAAGTTTTATGTTCTTATCAAAACACAGTAGTTCAAAACAGATTTACATTTTAGGAATGAAAACTGATAGATCAAGAACACTTAAATTATCTTAAGTAAATAAAAACCATAAAAGCATAGTAGTTCACTTTCATTAATGTTTCAGGCTGCCCTTCTCTTGAGAATTGATTCAGGGAGAACAGTTATTTGTCTACTCCACCTCAGTACTACTGAAATTGGCTCTTGCTATTCAAGCAATAAGCATCCTCCCAGATCAGGTGGTGTAATCAACTATCCTAAGAAAGAAACAAATTTGATTAGTTTTAGTTTAGACTGGCAGGTCTTGAAGAGCAGATGACTGATTTTGTTTTTCAATATAATATGCTAAATAAAGGGATTACAAAGTATAATTCATAACCCCAAATGATAAAGTACTTCATAGACAGCTTGAAACAGTGTTTCTATGGTTTCTCTTTCAACTCCTTTTTCCTGTTCCACACTGTATCTCAGCCTCAAACACAGGTCAGTCTTTCAGCGACAGGTCACTGACACACTTCTTTCATAAACCATTTTGTGAATGTTTACTGCTGTCAGTTCCACTGTAAGAAAACAACAAGTACATACTCAAATTATTAAAAAAAAAAAATCTGAATTCCAAGCCAATATTGACATAATCAGTTATATCATTTTACTACACAAATAATGTATCTTCACTTGTATCTTTCTGTAAACCATTTTATTATTACTGTGTTTAAGGAAAGTATAAAACCAGAAATTCAGTGACAGTCTTCAGGAAAGGGTTTCAATTTTTTTATTTAAACAGTTAAACCCCCCCATGGTTACAGGGACTGTTATAATAAAGCTTAATAATAACCCGTTTGGATCTGTCAGCAAATACTTTGGTTTTGGCTACTTCATCATATGGAGGAAGACTAACAAAATATGATTTTGTTTAAACTGGAAAGTCTAGAGAGCGTGCCTGAAAATAATCTGTACTTTAAGTGGAATAAGAAATGTTTCACATCGTCTGCTGTAGCAGTAGATGCAAAAACATTTTAAAGGAACAATATATAAGCACAAGGAAAGATTTTGTTGGAGAAAAGGAGCAAAAAAACTTAAGAAAAAAAAATCCCAAGCCAACAACATAAAACAGGCATCAGGGTCGAACTTGGACATAATTATACGCTTAAATTATATTACATGCATGATTCTGGAGTTTATTGCCTGTAAAGGAGGCAAAAATCTGTTGGTATTGGAATCTTACTAGTCAAGTGTTGTCTAAAATCAAACAACACATAGTAAGCAGGCCTCCATCAAGATCAAAGCACTATAAATTGCTAGATATAGAAATACAGTGTTAGAGATTGATTTCCAATGCACTATATGACTTCCAATTTTCTCATGTCAAGCCTTCCTGTAAAAGATCAAGAACCACTAATGGCAGACTGGCAGATTGCCTACTGATACCCACGGGCACACAGACATGCACTACACTTGTCACCTGTGTTTTGAGCCAAAACCAGATGGGAAACTGCAGTGTAAGAGGAACATGTGTCCACGACAATGAGCTTTTGCAGGAGCCATGCATTTCTGTTAAACTAGACTCAGCACATGTTGCTGTGCCAAATGCTGAGCAATGTTTGGATCGGAGTCTGCTCAGAACTTGAGCAGGTTTCATTTGCATCAGCCAGAAATCTGCTATATGTGGCCTAAAACTGAAAATTACCCTGATACAGACACCACCTGCAGTAGGGATGCAGAGACTCCTGCATTAAAGACTCCTCATTAAAGAGATGGGGCTTTTTAGTGCATCTCCCAGAGACCTCAAGCTCACTCACATCAAAGTACCCCAGAGTTATCATCACCTGCCTTTAAATGATTTCTGAAAATCAGCAGTACTATCTGTACCAAAGCAATTTTCAGTACCAAAATACATACTGGTAAAGAGTCTTCTGCCAGAGCAGTTATGTAGGTATTTCTTCATAGAAGCTTAAGAAAAAGTCCAGCAAAAGCTACAGAAGGAGCCCAAGAGGCTAACCCTAATGTCTTTATATGTTTTATTTCACTAAGGTCTTAATATGTTTCATTTTATTTTATAAGAAGATTTATGAGCACCCTTGAAGAAACAATATCATATTCAGATAAATCCTATCTTTCTTTATCTACTGGAACCAGAAGACAAATCAAATTTCAAATCCTAATTACAAAAGGAGAGATATAAGTCTAGACACTCAATCAAAACTGAAAAAGCAATAGGGGCAGATGGCCTGAAATAAGAAGTCTTTCATGAAGTGGAAAATCTTTATATCCTTAAGATGGAAAAAAAATCAGACAGTTTCTAAAAGTTTTTGGCTTAAGACTTGCAAATACTTCTGCTGTTTTTCTTTACAGTGTTCAGTGTAGGTTGTAATGCATTTTCTAGCAGCTGCATGTTAAATTGAAAGAATATTTGCTTAAAACATTTCCACACAAGATGAGGATTAACAATACTTCATTGTATTGAAAACAAACAAACAAAAAAGACAAAATCCACCTCTGATAGCCTTTGGTAGAATTGCATTTCCTTTTAGATAAGATTTCCTATAGAATTTCTTTTCCATATTTTCCATTTGGTGATGCCGTATTAAAATTACAAAATAACTCATGAAGAAAAGTCAAGATGCATCCTTGAAAATTCAATTTTCCATGGGAAATCTACATATTAACTGATGGAGGCAAAAGATAAAATAGGCCAGAAGCTTTCTCTGTCCAGCTGTAAGCTTGAGAGAGGTAACTGATTCTTAACACAGTGGAATACAACTGTGTAATGATTTTTTTTAAAGGTATAAAGCTGCTTGAAAATCATGGCCTAAAGATTTTCAAGCTTTTCAGTCCCTTTCTTTTGGCTCTGGATTTCCATAAACCCCCAAGAAAGTTTCAGATGAGCTGAAGTTCTTAACAGGGTCTGAAGTTAATGATTGCAAAATCCTCAGAAATAACTCCAATTTTCTAGTCCTATTATACTGCCAAATAGTGGTAATCATCAACTGCTTCCTCAGCTAGGAATTCCTTGATAAAGTTTAAGGACCCAAAAAAGTGAATTCCTACCACCATCAATTGATAGGATTACATGGAAATGAATGCCTGGCAGAGATGCTCAGTTTGCTTGATGTTATTTCATTAATATATATATACATGAAATAAACAATTCATTCTAACTGCTGCGATCACCTCAGCTCTTTAGCAATTAGGAGGTTTCATTATTGGGCTCAGAAGCTGCCTTCTTTGACCTTATTTTTTAGGGAAAAATCCAGATGGTCTAATCTTGCTGTTGTCAGCATTAGTGACGAAGCTGAGCCTAATTCCTTGCCGGCTCTTTGATCACACCAAACAAGGTTTAATTTATTTTACCTGAAGGTGTACCCTGTAAAACTGAAAAGAGTAAGTGGTACAAAGGAGCAATAGAAGTATTCATAATTTAAATGACAGCATGTTTTATACAAAAGACTGTCAAGGAATACGACAAGGCTATGAATTAAATCGATGGAACTTAAGGAATCTAATACAGCTGGTAGAGCTAAATGAGAAAGATTAAAATCCTAGGTAAAGGAAAGGGCAATGGAAATGAAAGTAGTTATAGATGTAAAATCACTTTTGTGATTGCCTAACACATTTCTAGTATTTTACAAATAAAAAATAATTGTCAATTAGCAGAAAATAGTTATTAATAGCATAATATAAAACAGAATTGAAAGAACTCAAAGATCAAAAGACTTGGAAAAGAAGATGCGGCAGCTTGCAAACAATTTTTCAGTTATAATTAGAGGTTCTTTTATTTCTTTTAGTGGTTGAAGTTCTCTTAATGATGAAAAAGGTATGGAGTCTTACATAGTTCACATGGTCTTTTAGAAGTGTCAGCACAAAGATGCTGTATGAAGACATCATGGAAGTGAAAATGGAGTAGCTTAAATTCTGTTTTTTTTCCACTAATTTCTTCAGGAGTTTTGTGCAATATGGAACATTTTCTCAGGTGTTGTATTTGAGTTGTTAGTGGTAAATAAATTGAGTTTTCGTCTCTCCAATTCATGCACATGCACACAGCAGTCTTATAAAACATTGGAACAGCTGAAGAAATATAAAAAATGCTGCAAAATAGATTATCTAAATATAAAGCTTTATGCTCAAATTACCAGCAAGCTGACAAAAGATGAAACTAGAGTAGGGAAAATGAGAAGAGCCACTGAAATGTATAAAGCCATGAGACATCCCAGGGATGGTTTTTGTCTGTACCCATGTCCCTGAGATGTTCTCATTTGCCTGGCATCTCATTAAGATGAATGGGCCACTTCACAAGTCTTTGGAGAGTTTCTGAAAGGGCACAGAGACATGAAAGAGAGAAATGGTAGCATTTACCTTCTGCATCATTTAATGGATATTTCTTGGCATGGGGATCAGGTGCTTACAATAACACAAAGAACCACTGCAGTTCTTTGAGGTTTTTCACTTTTCTTGCCTAAACTTTCACAAGCCACTATTTAGGTTTTTTTTGTTATTGTTGTTCTGTTTCTTGTAATTAATGGGTTTAATGTTTCAAATTCTGGGTGGTAACAACAGGAGGACTATATAAAGTGGTAGCTCTCAAATATAGCTTCACAACAGATAATCTAAATACTTTCAATATGCATAGGTTTCATTGAAAACCTGTTAAAACAGCCCACTTCCTTTTTTGGTACAGATGTACTTAATGTACCTTCTCCAGATGATCTGAAAGTTGTTAGTTCGTTTCAGAGATCATGCTGGCTGAAATCCAAGCAATCCTTAAAGCAGCAGGATAAGAATGCTATTAAACTAGCTTAACAGAAATTTCAGCCTGCTTATTAAAAAAGAAATGGTGGTAGGTGAAGTTCTAGTGTAGCTCTAATTAGGTCAATGTAATTTCCCAGGGAGCTGCAAAGGCTTAGAAAATTTCAAGTCAATCTCCTGTTTAAAATAACCACAGACGGTACACTCCATACAACACATGGTGGGATCTAACCATGCTCCCTCCCCTCTGAGCCAAACTGCCTCTGGATGGTGGTGAAGATTTCCTTGCTGCCTGGTACAACTGAATGTCTCTTGACAGAAAAAAGGACATCCTACAAAACCAAGGCCACTGCTGCATCTTCTCCTTATTCTGTATGTATTCTTCCTCTGCCTTCCTATAAGGAATTACAAAAGTAAGTCATGGTGCTATGCCTTCACTGTTAATGTGAGGAGAGAAAGGATTTTAGCAATACCTGCCATCTCCTCCAACACCTGTAAATAAGAGACTGATTGACGCCACAATTATTTGATGGTTAAGTATACATGTGATGGAACAAAACTCACGCTCACAGAGACAGATATGGTAGTAAGATGATGTAACCTAGTAACAGTCAAAATGAACTATTAAGTTTGTTGGCATATTAAAGCTTTAGCTTTAAGGAATCTGTAGCCCTGTCCTGGGTTCAGCAGTAGCAGTCATTTTTCTCCTTCTTGGTAGCTGGTGCAGTGCAGTGTTTTGACTTTCGGCTTGGGAACAGAGCTGATAACAGGGATGTTTTGGTTTGGCCAAGGACTTTGTGAGCCTCACGCTCTGCCAGGGAGGAGGGGAAGCCAGGAGGAAGCAGAGACAGGACACCTGACCCAAACTGACCAAAGAGGTATTCCATACCACAGCACGTCATGCCCAGGATGTAACTGGGAGTTAGCCGGAAGGGCTGAGAGACTGCAGGGTTGGAGGAGGTATCGGTCGGAGCTTGGTCGGGCTGGGGGGGGCGAGTTATCGGTCGGCTGGTGGTGAGATGATGTATTCTCTTCCCTTGTTATTTCCTTTATCATTATTATCATTGGTGGTAGCAGTAGTGATCTGTGTTATACCTTAGTTACTAAACTGTTCTTATCTCAACCCGTGGGAGTTGCATTCTTTACGATTCTCCTCTCCGTCCCTCCGAGAGCAGGGGGAGGGCAAGAAAGGGGGGGAAGTGAGCGAACGAATTACCTGACTGGGTTTAAACCACGACAAGCCCCCTTAGTGAGTTGAGAACATGAGATCTGCATTCCTTTCTCATGTTTTTAAAACCATTGTCAATACTGGAGTGTGTTACAATGCCAAAAGGTAACAGACAAGTTTTCTTCCTGAACAGGAAATTCTCATATTCTCAGTTTTAACAACTGCTATATATAATACGGCAGTGAAAGGCTCACCTCACGATATAACACCTCTATCTTATGGAACAATGAAGATTTATCACTATTTTACATTTGTAGAAAAGCAATTATTTATACAAGTATATAAAAAACAGGTTTATTGAATAGCCTAACTGAAATTTATCTATACTACTGAACATATATTATTTTCAGCTTTTTCAGTCTCTTGTTCTGGTGGTTTAAGCTTTTAACACCACAAGATTTTCTGGCACGCATTGCAAATAGAATAATAAGGAAAATGCAGAAGACATATGTATTGCATTTTGTAAGTATTTTAGAAAGTATTTAAAAGATTCAGACTTCTCTTGAAGGATTTCCAGTTAAGTAGTAGTAATTTTTAAATATCCTGAAGTGTGTCTAATGTGTTGTGAAGTTACAAGTTTCATAGAATTCAATTCTAAAAAGAACAATAATCTAGAAGATCACATCTCTTATGCTAAGATTTTTATTCACTAATTCATAGTTTGGGCATCTAGAAGTATATTTTTTTTTAAATAAGTGATGTTTAAAAAAAAATAGTTTGAATTTGATTCCAGTAAACAATTTTAAACTGATTTTTAGTGAAAGATTTTTTTATGCAAGCATCTTTTCAACTAAATCTATTAAAATAGCAGTTCCTTCTGCATACTTTTATAGGCTGTTATGAAAAAAATGCTATCCCCAAATATGATAAGCTTACATTCCAACAGTTTTATAAATGCAAATTCACCCAAGTGGGCATAGATTCAAACAAAACATTTTAAGAAATACTTTTAAAGTAGGTTTTACATAGAACTTTTTCAAGAAGTATGACTTTTTTCTCTCCCCCCCCAGTTTGACAAAATGTTTGTAATACCAAAGTATTAATTTTCTATTAAAAATACATGTTACATTAAGATTGTTCAATAGATGTTTTCATTTTTAAATTACTGCTTCTAATGGTTCAGCCTTTTGGTTTAAGAACTGAAATAAAACAATAAAAATATGCACTTTAAGCCAGTTGGGTTTAAGTCACTTTGGCATGATTAACTGCTAGAATACAGAAATTAGCACATTTGTAAGCAACTGAATAAACATTCAGTCTTCATGAAACAGAGCCATACATCTATGGGCATTAATTCTGTAATTAACATAAGTGACAATAACGATGCAGAGTAGCCAAAGGACTCTATTTACTAAAAGAGTGATTTTAATAACTCACAGATAAAGGAAACAAAGTTGGGATTATATCTTCTTCCCATCTTTTAAAAATTCTAGTGAAAAGAACAGCTCATGTGGAGACATTTAACTTTTCCTATGTTGATGTCAGCTTTGCAGTTATACTTGGCATAACAGCTTTGATTAAACATTTTATATAATTGTAAGCTTCCTGAGGGGACTCAGAATGCAACTATCAGGTGCTTGGGTTACATTCCAGATGGCAAGAGATTTGCTCAGCTTCACACTCCTCTTCCCACTGATGATGCTAAACCACAGTGGAATTAATTTGCAAGTAATTCTGGAACCATCAGGTTGAATTTCAGAGAATTAAAAAAAACCAGAAACTCTGCTTTTACAACAAAGCAGATGATTTGTAGTTATTTTTTAAGCAATTCCCAGGCTTCCCCTTGAGTAATTTTGAAACCCCTGTCTGCAAGCATTATATTCTAAAAGCACTGCTGTTGCATTAAGTTTACAAGTGAACTGAAAAGACTTTCTACAATTAATCCTTTCCCACTTTCAATTTAACATTTAGCTAAATGGACAGTAGTGTCAACAATATCTAGATGCAGATATGTATGGTAAGGCAACCCATAATTAGATTCATTTGGGATACCATCACACCTGACCACTACCTAGATAAACTCTCTTTACCACAGAAAGTTAGCTTCTGCAAGAGAAGGGAAGCTGGGGGGAATCTAATCTCACCTGCAGAAATAGCAATGTCAAGGTACACCTTAAGGATGATTGGGGACAAAGCTAGGGATACTGCTTCTCTATATTCCAGAGAGATGCTTCAGATGTGGAGAGCTCGGAGGACAATCATAACAAATATTCTCAGAAATCCCTAATAACCATGTTCCTCTGTTTGCCATTTCCCTGGTTCTAGTGAGTTGTTGACTGTCCATGCTTCGTTCTGACTTGCAAGTAGAACATTTTAATGTGTGTTTATACATGCCTAATGATAGAGCTGGACTGGCTTCAGGAATTTTCCTACCCCACGAAAATGGGGCTTGAACACAGTGGCAGTATTTCCATACAAAGCTTCACGCCAAAAATTCTCATTGGTGACTGAAGATACCTAAATTCACTGCTGAGTTCAGATCCACTGTTTCTCATCACGTACAAAATCAAACCAGGCTGATCTAAGTGCCTGTTTAGACTGAACTGGACAGTCTTTTATTTCAGCAGCCTAAAAGACTTCATTTGCTGTATTTCAGGCTTAACACAGCATCAGACCAGCTTTCTCCTTCCCATGCTAAGTAGCACATGGCTGTGACAGCTTGAAAATGCCTGAGAAAGAGCAAGTGGCAATAGAGGACTGAGTACTGGTTTCACATTTCATCAAAATCATCATCATAATAATAATAGTAACAACAACACGATTCTTCTGCAAGAACTCTTTGAAAGAGTGGCTGTGGATACCCAGTCAGAGGGGAGAAGTTTGAAAAGATGTTTTTTAGCCTGACCTGGAACGAGAGTTTTGTGCTGCAATGCAGAATGAGAACTAAACTAATGCTAACTACAAAGAGGCTGCTGGCCAAAATAGAGCTACTGCTATGTGTGAATTCACTCGAAGTCATTGCTGCAGACAACAGTAGAAGTTGTGACTGCAGTGAAGTTAATGCCTGATAACCAGGATGCAGAACAACAAACACAAAAGTAATTTGTCAACCCAATTCCTTTTGTTCATTCTGTATTATAGACTTTTTTATTGATAACAGGGGAAGGAGGAAAAGGAAATACTTGTACAAAATTTAGACTGACTTGCTTTTTCTGTCAAAAGCTACAGAGTGAATGGCACACCTTTGAATGGACTTCGCTGTTATATCAGTAGACTGTAGTTTTCACCTGAAGATCCATCAAAATACTGTCTGACAGAATTCACTACCCTCTGTAAAACAATCAAGGAATTTAACTGTGTGTAGTAATTTGAAAAATTAACAACAGCAATCTAATGTCAGACTGTCTTACCAATGTAAGACAAGACTGAGCAACTCTTGGATCTCAGCCTCAGGTTATTTCATGACACAGCTATTCCAAACCCCATTTCACTCTGCAGAAGCAGAATAGAGAGCATCTTAACATAGTAACACTATGAACATGAACAAATTAAAGACCTGTACTTTCTTATCAATATAATTTGCAGATATTACCTTTGACTGACAGGAAAAAAAAAAAGTTAAAGCAGTATTTCACAATACGTGATTGTTTGAATCAAAGAACTAACGTTAAACACAGAGTAAAGGTCAGATGAATCTGATCTTGGAAGATAGGGATGATGAACTGCAACACATTAAAGCCTCTGAAACCTCAAAAAAATTAAAAAGAAAGGTCAATAAAGGATTTAGTCAATTTGCTGATGGGTAACACTTTAATGAAAAATAAATCTTCTATCAGATGATTAAAATGTCATGCCTGAACTACATTCTAGATCTTGCAACACAAATGGGAATTAAAAAGAATATAATTTCATCTCAAATATATACAATAGTATGTGACAAGTATAAGTTTTAAACAGTAATGTATAGATTTAAAGAGGTTTTCATTAAAATAATGCTTAGAAACTAACTTTGCAATAATATGAAAAGTCACAGAAAGTTAAGAAATTAATATATACCCAAAAGGATACAACTTATTTCAATTTTAAGTTTGAACTCTGTTTTGAAATAACTATGATGGGCATTTAAAGGTATTTGTATACAGTACTAATATTTTTGTGTTCTTAGAGCTGAACATTAGTTGTAACATTTTGATCCATCAGTTTGGTTTTTAAACTATGACAATGCCAGTCCTGAATCTGAATTAAGTCTTCAGGACATAAGCATCAGCAACTAGTTCAATTTAAGTAACAAAGGATTACCTCTTCTGTAGCTCTTAAAGAGATCTTTGTTCAAGAGAAGGGTCAAAAATGGATAGAGCTCTGCTAGCCTGGAAGGAAACCCTCACAAACACTACCAGGCAGGATGGTGGACTTTTGGGAGTGATGGTTTTGCTTGCAATTCAGCTGTTTTCCATTTATGATTTCCTTCTCTTTTACCTACTTCAAAATTTTTTAAGAGACAAAAATTTTCAAAAGAATCTCTGAAATTATTCTCTAAATAAAACTGCGAATAAATGCCTCATCCCATCTAGAAACTGCCATGTAATTATGTAAACATCCAAAATTTCAGAAAGTTAGATTGCAATGTAATAATTACTGAGTCTTCATTGGATATCCATGGACTTTCAATGTTGATATATTAGAAAAAGTAACTATGATTAATCTGTTTATGCAAAATATTATTCTCTATTCCTATTAGATGTATATAAAGCAGAGAAAATGAACAAATCACTTTAAGCTACACCAATTCTTCATATAAAGTTATTTTGGAACCAAAGCATTATATATTTATTCATGCTCATGTTTTGTCCCTGCCAAGGCTTGTCACAAACACCCAGGAAAGATCATATTCCTAGCTCACTTCAGAGCAATCTTTATACTTTTAGGATTTTTTTGTTTTATCAGTCCTTCTGAAATGCTTTAATGAAACACAGTAAAAGTTTGCCTGCTGTTCTTGAATGGATATATGAGCAGCTGCAGTGATGCTACCACACTGATGTCTACCCAAGAAACAGCTTTTCCATGCTACCCTATTAACAGTACTTATTTAAAAAATAAATATCTGAAACTCAATTTTTTTTTTAAAGTTAGGCATCTATTGGGTGTCTTCTGCATTTTGAATCTGGCAAGGTCTTCTCTGTTCAGTTTTACCGTCATTTCCCTACCTCTGAGTAGAAAAGATGATTATTACCTACAGTGAGATAAAATGGGAAGTTCCATGAAGAAATTTAATTAAACATTAATCACATGAATAATTTCATAAATAGATAAGAAAGATTCCTCCTTTTTCTTAAAGAACCGTGGTCAATCTGATGACAAAGCTGCCTGCCTTACTTGCTCATCATTAAAAGTATTCAAAATATTTGTGGGAAAACACAAATTGATAATGAAACCATCTTAATGTTTATAGGTTTTTCTTTTCTTTCAATGCAGACTTGCATCACCCATTGCTTTTAGATGTTTCAGGAGGCACACATGAACATTTCAAATAAATATGTGGCAGCTTCTTAGGACTTTACATTATATATTTCAAAGAGCAATTGTGGGTCAGATGGTGCCTGGTTTTTGTGAAGCTGCACAGAGCTGCAGAAAGGGAAAAATCTCAGTATCTTCTTTTGTACACACATCTGGGAAGAACAGCAGCTCTGACACTGAGTAACACAGCTGTTCTTTCTGCATTTTTGCTCTAAGTTTCTGGACTGCTTAGATGATCCTTGGGAAGGGAGAAGGAAGTGAATTTTCTGCTATCTCCTAACAGATGTTGCTTGAGGTGCACATTAGCTGCATGCCGTGCCTTCAGAAGGTCATTGAAAGGACATGGATTTTTCTGAAGGATTCAAAAGGGAAGCAAACTGCATCCTGGGTTTGTTAAAATACTGGTTCTTTGTAACAGTCCAGTGTAAACATACCTGACCCTTTCAGATGTTCCTGTGTAGAGAAATCTGGGAGAAAAGTACATCTCCAGCTATACTAAAAAAAGAGGAAGGAAATTGGGAAGACGATAAGGAAAAAGGCAATTTTTGGTTCCATGACTAAGTGAAAGAAAGGACAAGTCATCCTTCTAAATAAGATACAAACATCAGCATAGTCTTTATCCTCAAGGCAAATGAGACAGCTCACAGTGGCAATGAAAACCTTCCAAGACAATCAGTAAATACAGGTTCTGCATTTTTAGGACAGAGGCTCTGTAACTGCCTACCCAAAAGATCCATCAAATATTTACTGGAGTTGGCAGTAGGGCAGCTTTATTCCTCAAGCGGAACTTCAATGGAAACCCAGAGATGCTCAAACTTTTCTAAGAAAAGCAACAATGTATGTTCATTTTTTCTGTACAGCCCCTTGTACCTGTGCCTTCTTATGTCAGAAAAGATTTTATGATATGAACTTTTACAATGAAGAGAAAGACTTTAAAGATAATGAGAAAACACAGCAAAATATGCAATAGAGCAAGCAAAGGGAGAGCAAGTCACTGCTGGATGCTATTTGAGAGCAATTTTGTTATTGAATAAGCTTACAATTAAAGAGTATCTGTCAGATGTGACAAAACATTAAGGAAGAATGAATGAAAGATTGTACTATAGGAAAAATATAGTTTACAATGAGCAGAGTACAAAATTATCTCCTGTAGATGCTCAGAAGAATAGTAGGTTGTATCATAGGAGGAACAAACTAAATGTGCTCATTTATGAACACAGCCACATCTGACTGAGTCCAAGAGAAAAGAGTGACCTTGTGCTTTTAGTCTCAGATTTAGTGCAGATTGACACTTTTGGGTGGCTGAAATCACAGAGCTAAATATTCATTAGAGAATATACACATTATAAATGCAGGTATAATTCTGAGACAATGAAGCATTCGTAAGTGTACATTTTCCAAATATATTCAATTTTTTTCATAATTCAGACAGTTTAGCTGAATTTATTTTTGCTGGAAAACATCATGAACAGCCTACCTGGACTGCTTCTGTTCCTTATTTTTGGTATTATTGTTGGAATTATCTGTCAATAATGAAACCAAGGAGAAGAAAATAGAGAATGAGACTATGTAACTGTTTTTCAAGAAGTACTTGCCAAAATACACACATCCTGAAATTACAGTTTAAGATGTGCATTTTTTCCTGTATGGACCTTGTATAGTGAATAATATGCAGATACATCTAATGTGATTTTTATATTAATTTGAAGCAACTAATAATAAAAAAAAATATTCTTAAAACCCAAGAATTTTCACATGCAACTGGAAAGTTTCTGTGGAATCATAATCATGGATAATCTTTTGACATAGAAATCACAACAGTATAACTTTAACTTTTATTCATGGAGTTGTTTCAAACTCTGCTTATATCTCTAACCATATTACTATTCTCTGTGCATCCCAGAACTACCTATATAGTACCTTTTAATCATTTGTCACTTACTAAAAACTACAGGAAAGGTTAATGCTGCCCTTTCATATTCTGCACATCTTTTGCAAGAACAACCAGAGAGCAAGTTCCTTCAGCTGAGTCCCTACCATGTTGGTTTGGTATGTGTGTATTCATAGGACAGTGCCAGACAGATTTCCACCATCAGTTATATCGCAGGTTAATGCTATACCAACAAAAATATATAGCAGCATTGTTGATTGAAGAAGATGATAAACTAAAAAGCACCAATGCATTTTAAGAAAGAGTTGCAGTAAAGCAGCTCTAAATCTGAGTAACTGCTATATGGCTGCTGCTACAACTAGGAAAATTCGTACTTCTGCAGACTAAGCCAGCAGTGATACAGTGAATTGGGACTGCCCAACTTGCTCATCTTCTCCTTTCTGCCTGCTAAGAATCACTATTTTATTTTTGCATTTCTACTCTCTTTATCCTTTAATATAATTCTACACTGGAGATCAAAGCATGGGGAAAAATGTTTCCTTAACAATAGCAAATCAATTATTAAAACTAAAGTTGATTTTATTGTCTTGGCCTCAAATACTTCCAAAGCATATGTATTTCCCCTAACCGTACCTGAGGAATTAAAAATGCAATGCTGTTGTGCAATTATGCTATTAACATACTTTATCTAACGACATTTAAATTAAATATTTTCTGTGGGCTTTATCCCTAAAAGTCAGGTTTATTTTTTTATTTTTCAGGACAAGGCAATACTAGTTTTACATTCTAATTGAAACCAGTCATTGTAGCAGACAGTTTCCAGTTAATACTTTCCTCTCTTCTTAGGTGTTTACATGCCCCTTGGGATATGTCTCCTTTCTTGTAGCAGCTCAACATTTATTTGGTCTACAGGGTAAATCCAAGCAGGTTATCAACTGCTGTGACTGAAGTTATGAAGGCAAGGGAGTAAAAGATGAGGATATTCTCATATGTACTTATATTCCTTCTTATTACTTCCTTTCCTCATCAACCATACTGAGCCCAAACATGCTAGGAAGCAGATAGTACCAAATGGTGTGTCTCAGGAGAAGCTGTGCCCAGGAACATGGTCCCTGTGTTTCTCCAATAGACCAATGTTCAGTACAAAATGCTTCTTAGCTGCATCTACCATAGGAAAAAGCTATAACCAAAAAGCTTGTATTTTTCATTATACAGTATTCGCTAAGATGCAGGACACAATAAAAAGGAGTCTGACTTAAAAATTATTCATGTAAGCAACGTGTAACTATGGACAATGCTCTTCTCCCACCCAACAAAGCTTTCTCTCCAGAGCTGATTTTTCTTTACGGATGAAACATCTTGCAATCCTAGCATGATTCATTTTGTTGAATAATATAATATATATAATTAAAAGTTTACTTATGTTTTGATACAAAAAAGCTTTTGCATAGTTGCAACAGAAAGACATCAAGCTAATATCAAATATAAAATTTTGGCTCTCATTCTGTACATTAAATCCAGTTAAGCTTTCACAGAGAATCTGCAAAGGCTTCCTTGAACTCTCCCAATGTTTGCTTTGATGTGAACTGGGTTCATCCCTCTAAATGATGATAGCTGTCAGCAACTTTAAATTATTCACAGTTAACGAGGTATAGGAAAGCCCTCAGCACTTCTGAGGTTAGAAGCACAGACACAGTGTTAAGACTGATATTCTGTCACCTGTGATGAAGGCATGATGTCTGTACGGCTGCTAAAATAGCCTTAAATTGATAATAGGCCTCTACGCCACTGAATAGTAATGGCTCTGAACCCCACAGTCCAGGCCATACTCTTCTGGGTATTCTGTAAAGAGAAAAGCAGATATAGTTCCTGGTATAAATAACACGTGAATAAACTAAGATTATTAAATACAATGTTTTAAAACATCTTATGACCAGTTTCTGACCTCAGTTATACTGGTACCAATCTCTTTTAACTTCCCTGTAATTCATTAATCAGTAGTTTTTTACACAAGGTTCCAGAGTATGTATGAAATACTTCTTTCATAGTGTGTTTTATAAAAAGCAACTATCATTGTTCCCCTGAATCTCTAATAGAAGTACTTAGTCTCCTTCCAAAATTGATTTAAACAGAGCATAATTCTTCATATATTTTGACTGACATATCCACTTTTAAATCAATCAGTTTGGTCTTTTGGATTCTAGGATGCTAATAAGACATCTGGACATCCATGAAAGAAAAAAACAGTACTCATTTCTAGACATGACTGCTTAGGCAACAAACTCTTTATCTATCCTATGATCTACTGGAGACAGTGATCAACCATAGCTGCAGGCTGCACACTTAGTTATTCCTATTCATGTGCAAATTTTGCACTCCAACATGACTATGAAGACACTATGATAATTATCTCCTGTGTGCTGTCTTCACTTAACAGTGTCTCAGTCATCTGCTGGTTCCCAGCATTTGAGCATTCCTGTAGGACTTTTCCCAGCCTTCCCCCTTCTTCCCTTCCCAAGCACGGTGATTTTCTACAATACCTCTGATTCCCTGAAATGTTGAAATTTTACCGTAAAGTATTCTCAATTCACTGGAACCAGAAAAAGATAAATGAACTAACTACATGAAGAAACATAAAATTATTGTGGGCCATATTAACAAGAAAATGCAAAATCAGCTCTCTTCCTTGGTTCATCCTAATTGTCTCCACATACACGCAGAAACACCTGCAGAAACACATTTACATGAAAGTATACCCACAAAGGCTTGGTTTTTGCTTCTTGTAAATAAATATGAAGATTTGCAATGCATTCTAAAAAATAAAGTACACATTATTTTATAGCTAATTCTTTTTTATAATACTTGAGATTTAATTCTTAGCTGTACATCAGTCAGCTTTTTGTCAGATGGGGAATCTCTTTTAAGGAGAACCCTTAGGTTGCCACATAGAATACCCTAACTATCTGAAATGGCCACAAACATCACCTTTTTCAATTAGGGCTGTTACAAGTTCTTTGCAGTATTTCTATAGATTATGAAATTACAAGTATAAACTAGAAAAAGGCTGTAAGAAAAACCATACATTTTACCATACATGGATCATTCCAAAACAGATTTTTGTTCAGTTTGTAAGATGGAGATCAAAGTTGAGCAACAACTAGCAGGATTTTTCCAAAGACAGAAAACTTACACATTAAGAAGAAATTTGAAAAAAAATGTATGTAATAGTGCCAGCCAGTAATGCCTATCAAATTGTGTCCCACTGACAGGGACCCTACTGCAGCATTCCTCAACACAAGCAAAACATTTTGTTGATACTCAAGAATGGCAACTCTAATATCTCATTTAATCTTATTACACTTCCTGTTATTAACATTGATTTATGATAATAAAGCAATTTCCTTTTGCTATAATTTTTCTATAAAGCAAATGATGCTTCTTTATAATTCATTAGATACATGCACTGTGTCTGTGTTGTCCATTACACTAATATTTTATTCTGAAACAAATCCCAGAGGTCTATCAGTGGGTAGCAGATGGAATTGATGAACACATGAGCAGGGCTGCCTTTATTCTTTTTAGTGGCTGGAAAACTTCCCAAAGTAATATATGTCTTGCTCATGTATTCATCACTCATTTCTGATGTACTCCGAGTAATTCTCAAGTTAGAAAAAACCGACACAGAAATGGACCTGAATGCATATTCCCTTTTCAGGGAAGATTTATCCTTCTGAGAGGTTAAACGAAAGCATTGGGACTATTCACTAAGCACTGCTGATCACTGCCTGTGAGGATGTGAACTTCACTGACTTTGTGGAAAGTCAGTGACTATGGAGATACTCAGGACTTTGATGCTAAAAATGACCTTTGATAATTAGAATAAGAAAAAAAAAAGCAGTTGATTACATGCATGAATAACCTTATCTTAATTGCCAGCAAATGGAACCAGCCTTTTTTTCTTTTTTTTAATACCTCAAACTTCCACATATTGACCATAAAAAGTTATCTTTGTGGCACTTGCAGGCAACTGAAGCTCAGGAGAGCCAATTAAGATGAGTAGAGCCAAATGGACACATTTTGACATCAGGAAGAACAGACTGTAAAAGAACAAATACTTTGATCTGAACCCCAGCCTGAGTAAGAGGGCACATATAATGAAACCTCATTATAAAGCACTGAGTCTGGCATTTAAACAGTTGCCAAGAAAAGGAGACTGGGCTCCTTTCACTTCAGTAAAAATGTGAGGGTCAGTATTGTGCCAGTTCAAGATTTTGGTTTATTTTCACATCTGCCTCCAGAATGAAATGAGACAGTATTACGACATTAATGGAATATTCAAATAAATTTTACTGTATTTGGAAAAGCCCTCCTTTGACTTCAGAACCTGCAGTTTTTACTATTTCACTCATCACAGGAGTTTGTGATGACTTGGTTTCCTCTGCTCTCTTTTATAGGATGGTGTGTAACAGCCTTGATTTTGAGTAGGGTTTATGGAATGCCATTTTCTTCAGGTTTAGATCTTGTTTGCAAGAACTCTTCTTTATACCATTCTTCTCTCTCTATGTATCCAGCTCTGTTTCCATCTGCATGCAAGTCTTCCTGAAACACCTGAGTTTCAGAAGTTGCATGAATATGGTTGTTTTCCAGGTAAGCTTCAGTTCAGTAAGAATTTCATAATTTCATAGCAGGGTTTTCAGTTTCAGTTTGGGGCAGGCTGCTTGAAATTTCCAATAGGGAAATTTAACCCAGCGTTTTCAATTCTACAGAATGAGACATATGGCTATACACATACCTCAGTAGTTCTCATAGTCTGAAAGTGTCTTCTTCTCCAAAGGTATATCTACTCCCCAATAACTACTGTTCTTCCACAGTGGTTTGACCATTTTGGATTATGAAAACATGGAATATTTCAATTCTCCATAGAGTATCCATACATGATAGAGCTATGCTAGTATATTTTAACAGATAAACTTACGCAGCAGGTGAACTTTATGGTTCTCTCTCGTCTATGAAACATAAGGGGACATAAATCCACAAAGGTGAACTGTGCTGGGGAGTCAGGTACTTAATGGCTAATGTGGGTAGACAAAGAATTTTAAATAAATAATATCAGTTCAAGCATCAAAATTAAAAAGAGAAGTCTGCAATAATAACATTGGCTTTAAAGTCATGACAGTAAGAAGGGTGCACTTGTCAATCTTTTCTTTCTAACTTACAAAAGATAGCAATCATTTTAAAATCTAACAGAAAAGCTTAAATTCTGAGTAATCATATTAATCCAGGAGTTTGATTTTGATTTTTGGAGAAAAAAGACCAAGATGGGGTGGGGAGTGAGGATTCTTGGTATATCCTGGGACTTCACAAAGAATTTGGGGTGGATAAAATGTTACATGATTATTTTTCTTTTAATAAAAAGGTATATATTAATGAATGTTAGAATAGAATACTAACTGCATGTGGCACTTAAAAGTCATCACCTTATAAACAGGTATCAAAACACTTCATGAAAGTATCAGAATCAGTACAACTCCTTTACAGATGAAAAAACTGGGACACAAAGGACTGAAATCATATGACAAAGGGTGCATCCAGCAACACCCTCATATCTCAAAAAAAACACAGAATTATTCCTTATCCAATAGTATCCCAAAAGAGGAATCTCTACACTTGCAGATTTTACTCATACACTGTGCAAGTTAAACAAAATGCAGACTAATATTATCCGCAGCACCTTTCAATTTGTTCATATATTTTGCCTGAAAATCTTGTTTCAATGCTTAGCATAACTACCTGATAAGAACCATTTTCTGCAAGCTTCAGACCTAATCGAATATAAATACTTGTTCATATTGTCTTTGTGAATATGTAATGCACTGAAAACACGTCAAATTCTAATTGCTTTGACTCTGCGCCTTTGACACCAAACAAATTAAGTAAGGGCAAAGTATAAAAAGAGAAGGGAAAAGCAAAAAAGATAATTTCAAGGTAATGCTTAGATTCATTATTTGTCATCGAGACAGAGTAAAACTTTAACTCATTAGAACAACCAGCCATAGCACAGTTGTTGCTAATTTAGCAATAAAATACAACACAACAATATCTTTCGTTCAGTAACATTTCTTTGTCTTTGCCCTAAGCAAGGGAAAAATCAAGGGGTGGCATATCATTAAATTAGGTTTATCAATTAGACACTTTGTTGGTAGTTAGTAAATATTTAGCAATCAGCACCTAAATTTTATTATTTAATCCTGGGAAGATTTACGTGCAAACCTAAATTTACTTATACTGTACATAAATCTTTGGGATCATGTCTGAGTCATACATTTAATCATTGTGATATAAAACAATGTGTCACTGTATAATATATCACTGCCATTATGTTTGGAATACAAACTTTGTCTCAATCTCACTCTGACCACTTGAGCTGACAAGGCAACATTTCCAAAACTGCACAAGAATACTGCACATAGGAAAAGCTGGACAGGAGAATAATCAGAATTTTCAGAATTACAGCTCATGTTTACAAATCTCAGTGATTTTGAAACATAAGATCATTATTTACAGGTTACAACATTTGCCTAGCTATGACCTGTTACATATGGAAAGCCACTAAGTTTTGACAGTGAAAAAAACATATGAATGGAAGCATGGTCCTAAAAAATAAAGCATAAAAAACAGCTTTTACTTGTAAAGTCTTAACTGTACTTCAAAGAGACAGTATTCACAGACAGCTTCTGTTCATTATGGAGTGTGTTTCTAATTTCCTACTGCTGACTCACAGCAATTAAGCTAGGAAACATAGCTGAGATAGACAGACCGGCAGACAATTCACTGTTGGCAGATAAGCTTATTCACAATGGCGAATTTGGCTTTAGGGGCAAGAAATGAAGTGTCATGAAATCCTAGAGAAGGAAAGCTTTTTCATGTGCTTTAATCTGAAAATTACAGAAAATGGAAAGAGGTGTATCGAATAATTAGGCTGACAACACTATGCTTTTAGTTATAGCAGGCAAAGCCACAACAAAAACAAGCAGCTGAAAACAGAAACAAGGTATATAAAGCATTGGGGTTTTTTCCACCCTGAATGTTTCTTTAATGATGGAATAATCTCTGTCACCTACATCAAAGAAAAAGTTTGAGTAAAAACTGCATTGTTTTGACAATATTAAAGTAGCATATGCAAACAAACAAAGTATACATCTGCAATGGTGCAAAGCACAACAGAATTCAAGTCATAAATAGGGCTTTTACATATAACCTCAATATCAATACTCAGAGACATCAAGTTTTCAATAGTTAGGCAACTACACAGCCACAGAAGCTTGGGTAATACTCTGTTGTAGTAAGTACAGACACATTTCCAAACCTGTAACCTTTAATCACAGGAGGTTTTATTTCTTTATTTATTTAAACCAACTGTGAAACTAAGTGGGCTCAGTACAAAATAAAGAGGACAGAGAAGTTCCCAGCAGTTCACAAAGGAACAAGTACTGTGTGTGTTACTGATTTTTCTGATCACCAGTCATCTGGGGTATTTTGTATTGTAAGATTATACATATTCAAGAACACCAGGGTTAGTTTATGTTAGAAACTATCCTTGGTGGTGCTGTAATCATCATTAAGGTATTAAGTGCAAACTACTGGTCTGTACAAGCTTTCCCGTGCAGATGGGCTGCCCCTGAAATCAGAGCTTTTTGAGTAGCTGAAGAAAGAAACAATTATTTCCCACTTTACCCCTGAGCACTTGGAACAAAACAAATAAAAGAAATAAATCTCTGATTGGTGGTAAAGTGGAAACACTCGTAGTGGAAACACTGCACAGGAACAAACACTATGTGCCCAGTTTTCTGAATAAAAGTAGGTGTCTGATAAAAGATACATACGATTTAAATAACTATATATTTAGAGCTAGAGAGCTTACAAATATTTTTACATATTTACATATTTTTACGATCAAACGAGAAAGGGGTGTGATTTTTTTTGTTCTGCACTGCGCTAATATCCTTCACCATCTTATTGCCATTTAAAACTTTCAAGCACATAGCAATATTATTTACGACCAGGAGACTGCTTATCATTCTCAAGGTCAGATGCTTATCTACAAATGACTAGACTTTAATCAGCACCACTGCTCTGTGAGAATAAACATCTCAGACCAAGGGTTCTCTTTCATACTATGACAAAAACATGAGGATGAAAAATTCTGTTTCTCCTGAACTCTATAAAAGCATTTGAAGTTCCCCATTACTAGTCTCTAGCTTTTGATTATAGTTTTTTGTTTTCTTCTACTTTTCATGTTGTCATTGATCCAATAACAAACTTGTTCTAAGTTTATAAATACCTACACTTCACACTCTTTTTCACTGCTGCAAACATTATAGCACTTACTCATTTTTAGGGGAAAAGATATTATATTCTATTTTTATTGAACATTCTCTAATGAAAGAATTTCAATACCATTGGTCATGGACCTCAGAACTCCAGACAGGAAATCATGAAAACTGAGATGCTAATGCCTAAGAATAAATATTTTTTATTCTCATTTCTACAAGAAGAGTGGTGTACAGAGTTACAACAAGGGATAAGAAGATCTTATCAATCCAAACATGTCAAGTGTTTGTAA
This sequence comes from Pezoporus occidentalis, assembly GCF_034315485.1. Classification (NCBI taxonomy): domain Eukaryota; kingdom Metazoa; phylum Chordata; class Aves; order Psittaciformes; family Psittacidae; genus Pezoporus; species Pezoporus occidentalis. The sequence continues at coordinate 2,283,656 of NW_026916062.1, forward strand.
TTCAGTAACTATTAGAAAAAAAAAAAAAAAAAAAGACTAAAGACTAAAGACTTTGAACTTAAAACTAACCCACTTCTCAACACCTGAAAATTTGATACTAGGAAAGTGTTCTATGTGAAGTATTCGGGGGGGGGGGGGAGGAAAATCCAGCAAATAAATTATGAATTATTTTCACAGCTCTTTTCAGGACACCGTTGATGTGCTTTGGTGTCTCAAAGTTTTCTCGTTTTTAAACATAAAACATTATCATATTTTAAAATTTAATGAACAAGTCAAAAATATATTACAAAGGATCTGTGAATAACAGTTACTTCAAAAGTATTTTAGGTAGGTAAAGTTTAATGTTGGCTTTAAAATAAATAGTTTATAACTTGCCAACAAAATCATCTACCTTTTCTTGGTGAGACATTTTCTTCTGGACAAGAGGTAGCAAATTCTAGGGAAAATACACAGTTTGCAAAATTATTTCTCAAATAAAGGCACTTCCAGTTGAAATCAAGTTAACACTAAAGGAGGTAATGTCATGATCTTAAAATAGGTATGCAACTTCTGTCCTTCCAGGTTCATCTAGATGTTCCTGTCTCCATCGATTATATAGAATTAAACACAGATGCTTGGAACCTTACCCAGGTTACATACTTGAAGGTATCCTAAAGTTTGCAGTGTGAAGATTCACCATGAACACATTCAAACCATAAGCATGTCTTTGAACATTACTAGATATACATGCTAGTATGTAGCAAAAAGTGAGGAATGGACAATCTCATACACAACAAAAATCATATGTTCATAGCACCAACTTCAATATCATAGCACCAAAACCATCAATTCTCACTTGCAAGTCTGTATTTCAGAACACGAAAATTATATCTGTGTACATAAAGAACAAAATAACGGGACATGTTTGAAAAATTGCTTCTAAAAAAATATTTTAGATATTACTAATATATTATCACTGTTGTTTAAATTTTGTATATTGTGCTATCCATTATTATTTCTTAATAATGTTTTAGCATCAGAAAGTAATTAATTTTCATGATACTTTTATACTTGAAAGACTTCAAGAACCAAAAAGCATTCCGTGAAAGCTTTGAACTTTCTGTTTCCTTTGTACTTTCCATTTCTCTCCCTATTCTGCTCATTCACACTTACATATTGAAAGATATAACAAAAAGGTCACAAGTAAAAAAGACATCTCTAGAAGTGCTAAAATAATACAGTATTCAAGTAACAGAATGAAAACTAAATCTTTATAAATGTAGTTCATGAAGGAAGCAGAAACTGTTGTTGAAATGATTTAGTAAACTGCTCTTTAGTGCCATTGTGTCACTAAAGCTTACATCTCATCTCTGAAGCTACTAAACTGAATATCCTTGGCATTCCAGCTTTCTAAACCATAAATTAAATTAATTCTTGAGTGGACTTAAATCACTAAACCTTTATGTTTTGCAAATTTCCCTAAGAATCTCACAATTTTTGTACAAGAACCTTTCCTTTTATTCATTATATACTTCTTGGAAACAGAAACCACTAGCTACTCCCAACTAGGACTGTCAACAAGTAAAATCATCCATGTATCTTTAGTCATCTAAACAGAAAAATTCACTGAGTTTAGTTCAGAGCATTTCCAAACAACCATGCCTACATGATACCCAGGTGGAATAATCTGCTTCCTGTAGCAACAATTCAAAAAAGCATGTGTAATATCTTCTGAAAGTATTGTTATTTAGAAACAGCAAGTTTCCAGTGGCAAGATTTGTCATCTACATACTTCAATATAGATCACTGCTGGTGATATACCTATGTTGATATTTTGCATATTCTTTCATTTGATAGTGTTACTTTTAATGCAGAGCACGTGCCCAGCTATAGTAATGATTTACTGGTGGTGTTGGCTAAGCATTTAAAAAAAGCTGCTTCAGTAATATTCACAGAACTACTATATTTTTTTCATTAATTTATAAAACAAAAAAAAACAAATTTCAAAGAATTACAAAAGGCAATTAGTAAGCAACAAATATATCTATTGCCAACATTATGCTTTTTCAGTGCCAGTCAAGAAATGACACATGGACAAAACCAGACAGGCTGCTAGCTGGTAATCAGGTAAGTGAACAATAAAGAGACAACGTTTTAAGAATGAATGTGTTTGCTATGTCAGGCTGTTGATGGGTTTCTGAAGAGATGCAAGGACTAAGGAAAGAGAGGTGAAGAGAAATCTTGTTATTGATAAATGCAAAGAAAGAGGCAATAGCAGTAGTGGTAATGTTGGACTTGCTGTTTTTCTGTCTGAAAAAGAAAGCAGACTCCTATATAGACAGGGAAATAAAAGCAGGAGGCAGAAAATGTTACATATGCATAAAAGGCCACTTAAATTACTTGAGGTATGAATATCCAGATGAGATATCACTGCGGTGCATGCAGAATATTGTTTGGCCTATGAGGAAATAACATCACATAGCTCCTGCGTGTGAAAGTGCAGCTGGTGTGGTTTTGTTCCTACTGCTAACCACAAAAAGTCACACGTGTTTGCTGCTGGCTTCTTCTACAAGATACGTCCCATTCTACAAACACAATTTTTTTGCCAGAAAGCATGTAATACTGCAGAAGAATGAGCGGAACCAGCAGGAGTGTGCATTGCTCCCCAGAAGCAGTGCTTCTGATGACAAGCAGCAAGCACTCACAATGTAAAGGGCTGACACAGTCTCTGAAACAGTGTGCTTGCCTGGAAATTAGATCAGCATATCTGGGATGCTTTAAGCAGCTCAGTATCAGTGCTTCTGCATCATGGGATTTTGTCTCAGAATTCTCTGAATTCAACAATAATTTTGAAACAAAAGAGATTATTCCCAAACCAAAACATGCTGTTCTTCAACTGCCCGTGTTTGCCACTGTAGGCATTTATTGTGCCAGCTGCGCTGAAGAACAAGGCATAAGATGGTATCATATCAGTTACATTTCTGCCTACATTATCTGTTATGGACTGGATATTTCAGTTCCCCAAAATCAGTAAACTGTCATCAGTATTGCTGCCCCACCACCAAGCTCTGATGAATTACTGAATGCTACATTGCCCATTCCTTCAACTACATGTTGTAAGGTCTGTGATTCACCTGTGCAGTACTTCATTGACATCCTTGTGATGTACTACTGCAACAGGCTGCCAATCTACCTGTAGCAAGTCTGGATATTCACTTCCCTCCTTAGCCAACCAAGTTCCTAAAATGACTGCGACATATCCACCACCAGAACATGCTCTCCCTTAACATTAAGAGGAAAAACTGCTTCAAAAAAATATTCAGAAGGGAAAATCATATCCCTATTCTAGCAGAAGATTGTTAAGCAACATTAGCCACATTGCAGCAGTTTGCAAAAAGTTCTGGTTTTAAGCATATCCTGAAAAAAGAGATGAGTGTATCACTAGACAGATTATTCTGTGTGATATGCAAGATGCCATTAAAGAAGCTGTTGTTTCAAATCTGTGTCGATGCCCCTGTGTTTTTCAAAAGTGGAAGACTTTTACTTGAAATGAGCCATTAAAGAAGCTGTTGTTTCAAATCTGTGTCGATGCCCCTGTGTTTTTCAAAAGTGGAAGACTTTTACTTGAAATGAGTCAAGATCACAAACACCTACTGTAGCAGTAGTACTCCTTGTCAGGTGTGACTAATGAGTTACCAGGTTCTGTCATATCCAGCAACACAGACTTGCATTTCTAATGAATTTGAGGACTTTGCCGAAAACCTTACTGATTTAAGCTATCACCATCAAATGATCAGGCTGAATAAATGATGCAGAATTAAAGTGCCTTGTAAAGGTATACTGGCCAACCAGGCTCATCAGATCCCTCACCCATAACAGGTCATGTCCACAGCTGGGCAAGGACAGCCTGAGTAGCAGTGCTATAACATGGACTCCACCTATGTCTCTGTTGAATGTACAGGGATTTATTCCACTGATTCACAACCTGACTCTCCTTATTCTTGTTATTCAAGAAAGACACATTGCTGCTGTGCTTGGGGTACACAGGAGTTGCAGTCTCCCAAGAAACTTGCTCATCTAAGGGAGATAGACATTGCAGAAATGTGCTACATGTTCATGTTGGAGATGGGCATTTCATATAAGGAGAAGGAATATTTTTGTAGAAGGGAAACTAAAATTTTGGTGGATAGGATGCAAGGTTAACATAACATGTAGGGAGATATTAAAAACACAGATGGAAGAGCTAGAACTGGATTTATAGATTGCCCCAGGAACCTCCTAGATAGACCAGGCAGTAGAGGCAGGAAATAGGAAGTATGTTTAGTTTTGCATGCTGTGAACAGCTGTACAACTGCTGACTGTCTCAGTGGTGGTGTAGAGTTAGCTACGCATGGAATTAACCTTTGCAGATATTTGAGCTTCATTGCATGTGGGTTAAATACCATGTTGCACTGATAAAGCAGCTCTGTGGATCTGCTGCGGAGCCACTCCTGTTATCAATGGCCAAGGTCCCAGCTAAGATATGAAAGACTAGTCTTGCGGAGGTTTTAGTCACACTACTGCAGGAAATCTGTCAGCACGCACACTACAGGTTTCCAAAACATGTAGTTCTTTCAAATGACCTGGTGTAGAGGAAACAAAGACTGCCCAGACTATTTGTATTCTTCTGTGCTTATGGTGTTAAGCATGGGAATACCTGAGTCAAGTGAAGAGAGAATGTCATCTCTTCCAAATCACACCCACTTTTTCTCTCAGTAAGGGGCCTCTGCCAAACATGCACTGGTGAGTGATACATATGTTTCAGACCCACATAGCTTTAGAGCCAGGAAGGATGAGTAGCGTTAAGTATCTGCCTCTTTACTAGCTGTTGGCAGGCAGAGGACCATTGCAGGAATAAATACACAGAAACAACAGACTTAATAGAAAATCGAGATACTTTTGCAGAAGTACCAGACTTGAGAAGTTGAAGCTAAAGGTAAAGATACAGGTATTGAAAGTGAGTGAAAGAAAGAAGGAATGGAAACTATTGTTTGGAAGACTTGTTACTGATGAAAACTTTTGATAAGATTCATACCTAACAATTTTATTTGGACTGCTTCTAAAGCCTGAGAAAAGTAAGGATCATGGTCCAGAGGCCTTCAGGGCTCTTATTCCACCCCTGCTTTCTCCTTCCACTTTCTCCACTCTGCTTCTCCTATTCTTGTCAGCTTGGCCATGCCTTTGTACATTTCTGGTGACACCTTCATGACCTGGAGCTCACTAATCCACTGGGGCAACATCCACAAGACGAAACTGATCAGTAAGAACAGAGTCCAGCCCTCAGCACATAAGTGCTGAGAGAGAAAGCTGCATCTCTTTTTCTGTGTGTTCTGTGCACGCTTTACAGGCTTGTAGCTGTAACACATTTTGGTGAGCCTAAAAGATGTCGTACTACCCAAGATGGACTCCCAACAACTCTCTTAAGTACATACTGCATACAGTAAATTAGCCAGCCTGGTCTGAAGCAGCTGCATAATGATCAAATGTAGGCACTTGGCTTGCATGGACAGCTAATTTCCCACCTTCCTGTCTCCAGACTGAAGCAACTTAAACCCTCTTAAAATCAACATAGAGGAAGTCCTACAATACACAGTAAAAAAGAAGTTGGAGATACACACGCTGGATGGGTACTGCTGAGGACAGTGATAGTAGACTGACCTTAATGGGAGGGAAGGGCACAGGATGATGCAGAAGGTAGTAAAATAATTAGTTTTACCAACAGTGTATGAGAATGGGAAGGCTGAGGTTGGAAGAGTAGTCGCTAATGCTGACAGGCTACAAGTAGGGATGAAAGAGAAAAGGCACATTAAACAAACAGGCATAGATGAAATGTAGCTAGTTATGGTTGGGAAGGACAATGATTAAATGATTGAGAGCCACTCAGCAAGAGACAATCTTTGTGAACCCACAGCTCAAATAAACTTATAACTTGCACAAAAGCTGCTTGAAACAAGTGTGAAAATAGGTCACAACTGCAACAGTCCAAAGTAGCATGAGTAAATAAGCAGAGCACTTTCTGCTGTCAGGAAGAGTCAGAAATATAAAATCTGGACAGATGTAGGAGTGAATTACTTGTGAAGTGCTCTCATAGCAGAAATAAGTATATATATCCTCCCTCCATTCTTCTTTTATGTATCATAATTTACTAAGGATTATGATGACAGTTATAGGATACTGAAGACAAATAGTTAATTTTAAGGGCAGAAACTTTTCTGACTTTACTGGTGATTGCGGGCTGGTAATGAGTATCCTGAAAACTAAAGATTTAAATGTGAAACACCTTCTTATCTTTACTGCCACATGTTCCAAAAACAAATGCTACCTATGGTCTTATTAGCAACATCAAAGCTTTTGAACTTTTTGTGGAAGTCTTACATTTACCATTTGGCTCAAAGACACAGGAAAGCTCTTCAAAGCCTTTGGGAATATATCACAAGCAGAGTTACATATATTAATAAGAAAATGTCCTGGCCTTGTAACAAAAAAACCAGCTTGCACATTATAGCCAAGTCCAAAGAGACATAGGCAGGTGGGTTGAATTACAGGTGGACTAATGGGCAAAAATACCAATACCAGCTTATTTCCATTTCAACAGGAGCCTACTATATATTAGATGAAAAAGTTGGAAATCATTCAAAGAAAAATTTGCTGGGTATTTTAAAAGCAACTATCATTTTAGCATATTATGTAGAACTAAAGGCCAGAGGAAAAGATTACTATTTAAAATGCCTTTTATTTTTTTTTTCTCCTTACTCAGATAGTCCCTGGCAGAAATGGTGAAAATGCAGATTTTAACCTTTCAGGTATCTACTTCACGTAATTTCACAGAGTGTAATATTACACTGTCATATTTCTCTGTTGAGGCAGTTGATGTTGATGAAACAAATGACATCTTACGATTAGAGAGGTAATGCTGTTGACTGACCAAGAATTCAATTATAGACTTTTCATGGACGGAATCCAAAAGATTTCAAAGTTTTAACCTGGTAGGTGAAGTCATTCTGGGTAAGAGTGTTTTGATACACTGTTATTTCTATCATGGAAGTAACCAAAAGACATAAAGCTTTTTGCACGATATGAAAGCTTGATTAGATCTTACATCCTGGAATATAACTCAAATATAAATGGTTATGCTAAGCATTTGAAATGATGTTATTAAAAAAGAGTAGTTAAGAAACTACATATTAGTAGTACAATTTACAATTTACAATTTAATTTCATTTAAAAGCAACATGAGTACATCTCAAAAGTGGATTTCTATTACGCTGTTCCCAAATGATTGTGTCTAAGGTAGTCTATAAACAGAAAGCCAACTCACAAGACACAGATAGGACTTTGTGGTTGACAATCAATGGGTCTGGCAGTGCCAATGACACCTTCTGTTAGAATAAAATACAGTTATATATATAAAATAGATGTGTATAATTGCCACTCCAAAACACACGGTATGTTATGGCAAGCATTAAAAACAATCAATGAGAATTTTAAAATTCTCAATGTAGATGTACAAATATCATAACGTGGGACTTAACTACTATTTATTGTGAAAGGGACCTGAAATAAAACCATGTGAAATTTAAATCTTACTCAACTTCGTATTTATTGCAGAGTTCATCTACTCCACACAAACTTCTGAAGTGGATGGTCTTATCAATTTTTGCAGAAGAATTACATTGCAGCAATGGTTTAAATTCACTGTGTATCAAAAGCCCAAGGCAAGCAAAATGTTTAGTAGTAAGAATGTCTTTCTGCCACTAGAAGAGATAATGAGCCCTATTACTAAAACACAGCAGTAATCCTAATTTTGAAGCCACATATAAGTTATAACTTTAAAATTAGCATTTTTAATTTTATTCCTACTTTTAATATAGTTTCCTAGCAAATTGGTACATAAAAAATGTAAAGAGAAAACAGCAGGCAACAATCAACTCTTGATTATATGCTCTCAGACTCTGAAGGGGTTGTATAACCTGGGTAACCCAAAACCACATATAATACAATATACACATAACATTTGGCCATAAGAACACACAGCAAGGGTTCAGTGGGAAAAGGGCAGGGCTGCTGCTGAGTGTAGAGCAGGGAGATTCCCCAGCTGGCACCTGAAAAGTCAATAACATATTGTGTGCTCAGCCTCAGCATGCCTGAACTCCTCCTGAAATGAAACCAGCTCATGCAGAGCCAGCTCTGGTGGCTCTGCGGCAGTGCACACTTAACCCTGAGACCGAATAATTCATCCTCAGATAATCAAGGGTTGACTGTATCTGGATGAGCTGAGTCCATTTATTAAACATGTCACCTGTAACTGTGGCTATATGCAAAGGGAAGTTTTCCCTTGCCATATGCTCTTTACTGAATGGGGTTCAAATATTCAGATCTTCAGTACATTAGCTGCTTATTCAATTTAAAGACTAAGATGACATTTCTTATAATGAACTTTCACCTGATAGTACGAATGTTGCTTCAGCCTGCATAAGCTCAGCATGGAGACCTAGTTTGCAGTCTAGTTTGGAGACCTTCAAGTATGAGGGGCCTCAGAAGTTTAAAATATTATTACTAATACTCATCAAGAGAAAGAAGACTAATTGCTGTTATACCTCCTCATAATATTATACTGCCACTGTCTCTGGTGGAGAACAATCTGTGCTGTCAACCTATCTGTTTAGCTTCAGTTAAAGAATTTAGAAACATTTATACTACAAACTTTGGGAACAGCTATCAAACATAAAATACGACTGAAAAGTGCTGCTGAATATATTGCCTAGTTGACTAAATATTGTTTTAATGCTGCTTTTTAGTTACTCCTGCAAAATGTAGTGTTCTGACAAACTACAACACAGAATGTGCTTTTCACACTAACACATGCTAAATACTTCCCCTTAAAGTTACTAATATTTAATAAATCATATAATTGGTACCATTCTTTAACACACAAAAGAAATATTCTTTGCTTTTAAATCATTCAAATGTTTAAGAATTCTATGCAGCTGATTTTCTCAAAGCAGTACATTAAAGTTTAGTAGCAATACATTCAAAAACAAGGCAACACGCTACTGTGTAAAAATCTAAAACTATAATTTCAAAACAGGAAAATTTAGGGCTATATGTAAAATGTAAAGTCATTTTAATCCTAATGTACGTAGCTGTATGGCTACCATAGTTAGCAGCCCAGTTAAAAATTTAATTAGACCAACACTTTTGTGCAAAGATATATACTGTTGTTATCACAGTGGGAAATAACCCTGGCCTTTAACTTGAAATAACTCAGCAAGTCACCTTCCTGATAAACAATGCAATATTAATGTCACAGTTGTGAGCAGTTCTCTCAACACTCACAGTAGGTATCAAATTTGTTGTTCAATTTTCATTGGAAATGTAGCATTCCTTTCTAATGGGTGTCTTTAGCTTCAAGTAAGAGGAACAAGTGGAGTTCAAGATATAATTAAAGTAATTTTATATTAAGCTAAAGGACAAAACAATCCACAGAGCAGCAAATATTAAATCATGAAAAGCATAAATGTTACAAATTATTCAAGCCACAGGTAATGGTATGGCATAAGATTCTTAACTATTAGTTCCCAAGAAAGCACATAAAAATTGAAAAAAAACATACCAACACTTTAGGAAACACTTGTATATGAGTTCAGTTTCTGCTGAGATTCTAAGTCAAACTGCATGATCTGTTACGGTGTCATAGATAACTCACTTTCTTTTTTTCTTTTTTTTTTTTAATAAAAAAATCTTCTTAAAAAAAATATCAGTGACAACCTTAAGCACTTTCTAGACTTTTAAAATACAAGAAACACTGGTTTGAACAGGAAAGGGTGAAAGTCTGACAAAGTTATTTTTCCACTTTTGAACATTACTGATCCTAACATAACCTTCTGCACCTTTTAGTACACAAGATGAGATGTTTTCTTTGTGACAAAGCACATTATTTGGTAACTGAAAATCAATGTAACACAGCCTCATAGTAGGCCTGCTCAACAACTCTGCTCAATTTCCAGGTTATTCCTAATTGTATAACCAATGAATTCTCTTGAAAAAATACTGAACTGTACTTATCATAAGATTTCCATATCTAATATAATTTTCAATTAGGAAGTTGTGATAAACGTTGCTAAGTGTTCTGCTGCTCTTTTATTCTCAGATGAATTTTACCCACAACTCACTTTGGCATTCGCCATGGCTCCTCTTCCCCTTCTGTTAACACCTGAGATACAAGGTTGGGGGTTTATTGTACTGAAAAATTCAAAAATGGAAAATGACATTTCCTGAGGAAAAACAAAATTGCACTCAAAATTTGAAAAACGCTTTTTTTTTTCTCTTGTGTTTATGATAGTCAGATTGTAAGGAATTTTAGCATACAGTATTTAGATTCTTTTTAAAAGTGCCCTTCACATTTTTTCTGAAGTAGCTTCGGCAATTTCAAAGAGCAAGGAGATTTTATAACTACAGAGTGCACAGCAATTTATGCACCAGAACAGTCAAAAAGAAACTTCAGAAATCCCACAGTCAGCTGCTCTTATGTACAATTGCTTTTAGTTCTACATAAAGTGAGATTAATCAGAATGTCAGCTGTCCTGCCTGTCAGTATTATTTGCTGCTGGAATAAACACACCATAGAAAGTAGAAGAGCCTGTGTATTGTAGCATATTGATGTTTTGCTGCACAACCACAAAACCCCACTGTCAGTGATTTTCTGTTGCCTTTTATAGAAATATTCCTTCAAAAATTCCTTTTGTAATTTTAGCAGGTGTTAAGTTCAGATAGATACATATATACAAAAGATGTACAAAAGTTATTGTTAAAGGCCTCTATTCCCTGATAAATTTCCTATATTAAACAAAAACAAAAACATAGATTTATATGGTTTATATTCTTATAAAAATAATGCCAAGAAACCAATGGAGACTGACTGTTGAAGCACCTGCACAGTATGACAAACAAGTCTGAATCTAAAGCAATATGAAAAAGTATCTGGACTACCCCACTCAAGTAACTAGGGGAACCATGTGTTGAAAAAATATCTTACAGAAAAAAAGTGTTTTACTTTAAAAAGCAGCTTTGCGTTCACTCTGGCCATACTGTCCTGGATCTCTAGGCTGTAAAAAATGCAGCAGTCGTACCATGGCTGCAAAAAGACACAACAGCTTATAGACAAAAAAGAAACAAGAAGAAAAAGAAAAAAGAAAAAAAAACAACACATCAAACAGAAACAGAAGAAATCAAGTTCTTTTCCAGAGAAATCTTCCTGACAATAGAGGGTTCAGGCAAGTCAATAAGCTAAGATCAGAATGTCATAGAAGAAGTAGGGTGAAACCTAATGGGGTGAAATGTAATGCTACCAAGTGAAATCACTGCTAGGCTAGTGGCAAGAAATTTCTCAGCTGGAGAAGACAAACAGAAAGATATTACTATCTTAATTGGGTAAACTAATGTCTGCATGATATGGCTTTGCAAAAATTATGAATGTTATCTTAAAATGTGTAAATGCCTCAGCAATGATAAAATCTCATCGAGTGTACCCTATACAAATCTATCTTTCGTCAGATGATGTACAGTTAAACAGGATCAGATGCAAAAACTAAAGCTACTAGAAAGATAAGAAGCAGGGCAACACTGTCAAGTAATAGTATATGACAAAATCATATCTTGTTCATCCTAGCAAACCAATACACAGAAAAAATATGACCATTCTTTATAATGGAACAAGAAGACCTATTTAAACTGAAGCAGCATCAGCATCAGCACATAACAAAAAGAATAAACTGACTCTGACTATAGCTAAAGCTGGACATTTTAAAGTGGTTTCTAACCAACAAAAGTAGTGACAGTGAACAAAGTGATAGTTTTTAAATTGATACAGATGTAGTAACAGGATGATATACATTTACTTATTAAGGCAAAGGCATAAATCATTAGTATCTGAAATGTCACTCCCATGTTTATGTCCTACTTTCTACAAGCCAACCAGTACAGCTGGATGTTGCACAAGGAGAACAATAGAACAGAAAGCTACAAATGTCTCAGTGCATCACTAGACAAAACCTATTATTTTATCTTTACCCTTGTCTCAAAACACAGAATGTATTCCTAAATGAAGACTGAGAGAGCAAATAATCCACCTCATCCAATTCTTTGTGATACTTCATTACTAATTATAATTTCTTCTTTAATTAAACGTTTGGATAATATCTGGGTTACTTTACCTTTCCTACAAAAGCAGATGCAGGATTATAGACAAAAAATAAGGTTCACTACTACCCTGTGGGAAGGAAGACTGATCTTGTGATAAGAATAAAGGCACTGTCATTCCACTCCCACACAGCTGCACTAGAAAGAGCTGAGAATCTCTAATCTTTGCAGACCACATCATAATGAATGTGATCAACTGCATTTTAGCTCACAGAAATAAATTATTGTATCCCATTAATTTACATATGCTTTGAAGTATGTAAAAAATGCATCAAACTGAATCCTTGTCAGACTTCAGGTGATCCATTCCTTCTTACTTGTCCTAGGCATAACTACTTAAGCAATTATGAATGTGCAAGTTTGGGGCACACTGCTGTATTTCCAGCAACTACACCAGCTCCACCAGTATTAGTTTTCAGAGATTTCACTCACAGAGAACACAACATCAGTAATGTGTATACTTATGTCACCAAAGAGACAACATACATTGGCAATTTTGAAACATCAATACATGCAATACCAATAGTTAAGAAAAAGAAACAGGATTTCAAATCTTATATATTCTGCTATTTTTTCATAACAGGTCTGTAATGACGCTAAAGGTTGTGGCTTTCTTCACTAAGCTCCTCCATTCAATAAATACAGTAGGTGAATAAAACTTCAATGACATTGAGAAGTTAAACTGTCTACACAGACTGCCACTGAACACTACTGCCTTCATCTGCACGTCACACGGATTGCTGTTTATATTGCCATGAGGAGTCAGAGCCCAGTAAAACATGAAGCAAAACTCACAATGCCAAACTGATCTATTCATAACAGACAACAGAACCATGCAATAAAATCAAACTTTTGCAAATATTCTACTCATGTTACTATGGAAACCTAAGATGCAATTCTCTTTTTCTTTTCAGACAGTCCATTTTCATCTGCTACAAAATCGTGTTTTAAAGTCATAGAACCACAGAATCATTTAGGCTGGAAAAGATGAGACCTTTAAGATCATCAAATCCAACCATTAACCTAACACTGTCAAGTCCACCATTAAACCAAGTCCTTCAGGAAGATCCAAAATCCTTTGTAAACTGGAAGGAGTGAAGTAACATTTCTGATTTCCTTTTCTAAAAAATATCACAGATGTAAACAAGTTCCACCCTCCAGCCGGGTAAAGGAGAATTAAAAACTCAGAGTACAAATTCAGCAAACTTTGCCTAAAGATTTTTGGCAAATACTTCAAATAAAGATTTACATCATGTCCAACCCAAATGATTTAAAAAATGTAAACAGAAAGGAGGAAAAATATATGGCATATGGTTTGAAAATGGAGGGAAAAGTATGATGCGATTTGGGACGAAGAACATGCAGAAATCGGCATTCTGCCTCTTCATTGTGTCAAACAAAAATCTCTAGCTGTTTTGAGTGATTTCCAGTTGGTCTCTCTGATTAAATAGCGATTAGTACTAAAAGGTATGGATAGAAAATAATGGAATGGAATGCTATAGGGTGGATGTTCTGCTTTGCAAGATTTAATTCAACTGATACTTTAAATGTCAAATAGGAAACTAAGTACACTAAGATCCAAAATGGTAAGATACTAGTCCATCAAGTGCAATAGGAATGTACATGTGAATACATTGTGTTCCACGGTTTGTACCACCAGCTGATCAATTAAGTCGTCCCTAGACACTTAGAAAATGGAAAAGCTTTCTCTCACCTTGCCTTGCTCTTGTTTCAGCCTCCTATATCTGCTCTGACCTTCTGCATCTAAAAAGGCTTTGCCCAGGCCAGAACCAGGAGAAAGTGCTGGTGCAATCTACCCACTGTATCCAAACGTCAGAAATGGAAGAGCAGTGGCAAGGCATGAGCAACATACAGCATCCATGTGATGGACAGTGTGCGATGACCACACTCAGAATCCTAAACTGAAGATTGTCAGTAACAAGATTCCAAAGTAAGAAAAACTATAATAGCGGTAACTGGGTTCCTCGGGACCAGCAATTTTTGATATTTAAATTAAAATGCCAGTTGTGGTTTTGCCTTCTCTCTGTATGCAATGCTGTAGTCATTCCAGAGCAACATCCCGCGCCTTTTGTTGTTGACTTCTTAAGAAATAGCATGACTGAATATGATGTTCCCTTCCCCCTCAAACAATTCCTCTTGAATTTTTAATGCTTCATAATTCTCTTGCCATCTTTGTAGAGAACAGTATTTTCCATAAACACTCACTTTAATATTAAATTTCACAAAGTTAAAAAGACAGTGAGGCAATGCTATAATTACACACCTAAAACTGAAAATCAAGTCTACAGAATACAGGATGGGGAATAAAAATAGCTGATAGACAGTAGTTTTTATGATAGCCTTTTCTGTGATTTTTTTTTTAATAAAATAACTTACAAGTTGGGCAAACATTTCTTAGGAACTTCTTTAAAGAGAAAAAAATTCATTACATAATTATGCAGCAATATTAGCACAGAAATTACTGCATTTCAGTTTTACAAGGTATTGCCTCTAACAGTGGCATAAATCTACTTCACTACCTTTGCTCCTATTATTAGATAGTACATTCACACATATTATGGTGAATCTGAAATGAGGCAGAAACTTTAAAAGCTGCAACAAACAATGAAACAGACAAAACCAGAAGACTCTGAAATCTTATTAGCTGTTATTTAATCTTTTTGCCTTTTTATTTTCGTATCTATCTGTCTTAAGAAATGAAAATGCTTAAAGCTCTACTAGTCTGCTGTAAGGGCAGCCACAATTTACCATATGTACCAGCCTTTGAAGAGTATGTCCTGATCTTCACATAGGAAGGAGACATAACTGCTTTCCATCTGAAGAAAATAGGCATTTGCTAGATAAAAAAAATTACACATAAATATGGATAACAGGAGTAGCCACAGCAAGCACTGGAAATCAGAGGGCCTTGCTGGACCTGCTGCGAGCATCAATCAGTACATTGGGAAAACGTTCACCGGAGAGGTGGGTTGGTGGGAACTCAAACATCCTGAGGGGTCCTGCTGCCCATCAGATCCTTCCCTCAATTTTTCTAGATAAGAGTCTGCATCCCATGTGAAGTTGTCCTCACATACAAAGAGAGAGATCTGCACGTGTTGTCAACTAAGCGTACTGGCTCTGTGATTAACCCAGGGCAGTTAAAATGATAGCAAGAAAAATGCTAATTTGGTTGTTGCTGTAGATCCACTGTCTGAACATAAATTTCACAGCAGTTCTGCAGACTATAGCAGAAGTTTCTCACTTCTTCACTTGCATCTGAACCTTTTCTCTAGCAGCCAGCTTGGCTTTTCAGCTGGACTGAAGATTTGAATCTATGGCAGCAACCAAAAGCAGTAAATGGAAGTGAAGGATTTTGAGTATGTTGCAAAATTTTACTGATGAATGCAGTAAATTACGAAAGCATTAACATAAAAATATGTATTTCAGCCCCTATTTTAAAACACATGAATTGAGAGAAAAAAAAAATAAAAAAAAAAGTATGGCATTTTATAAAGGAAAAAACAATTCCTTATCTCTAGTATGCCACCCAAAGAGGTTGCATTGATTTGGAGCAGCATGTGACCATAGGAAGTAATAGTTAAGGAATGGAAACGAGGGAACCAGCTGTTTTCCATATGTCTAGCAGGAT
This sequence comes from Pezoporus occidentalis, assembly GCF_034315485.1. Lineage (NCBI taxonomy): Eukaryota > Metazoa > Chordata > Aves > Psittaciformes > Psittacidae > Pezoporus > Pezoporus occidentalis. The sequence goes on from NW_026916062.1 coordinate 2,299,521, forward strand.
GAAGATGAGAAAACAAAGACAATTAAGAAACAACCAAAGCTGCTGCCTTTGAAAGGTTTTAACTTTGCTAGAAATGAAATAAAGTGTGATAGTACCGACTCCATGTTATGAAAACCAGAAGTACATAGTCTTCAAGTGCCGGTAGAACAATGTATTCAATTTCCAAGCAACTGTACAAAGAAGCAGGAATTTTCAAACTAAAAAAACAAAATAAAACACCTTCCAGGTTATTAAAGAGAAAAAAAACAACAAACCAACCAACAAAACCAAACCAAGGACAAAACACTGGTGGATGTTAACAGTAACAGCAAAAATCAAAACACACACAAAAAAAGAGAAAAGAAAGGTAAAAGAAAAACTGTATCACGGTGGAAAAGCTAATGAACTCATTTATAAACCTCTGAAGAAGAAACAAATCAACATCACCTATCAATGTGTGTTTGCAGACCAGGAGCCAAACATATGCTGGGCTATATCAAAAGGAGTGGGGCCAGCAGGTCAAGCAAGGTGATTCTACCTCTCTGCTATCAGACCCTACCTTGAGCACTGTGTTTAGCTTTGGGGGCCCCAACATAAGCGGGACATGGACCTGCTCAAGCAAGTCCAGGGGAGGACCACGAAGATGATCACAGGGCTGGAGCACCTATCCTATGAAGACAGGCTGAGAGAGCTGGGCTTGTTCAGCCTGGAGAAGAGAAGACTCAAGGGAGACCTTACAGCAGCATTCCATTACCTAAAGGGGGCCTACAAGAAAGCTAGAGAGGGACTTTTTACAAGGGTATGTGGGGACAGGACAAGAGGGAATCGCTTTAAACTGAAAGAGGATAGATTTAGATTAGATAAGGAAAATTAAACATTAGGAAGAAGTTCTTCACTGTGAGGGTGCTGAGGCACTGGAACAGGTTCCCCAGAGGACCTGATGCCCCATCCCTGGCAGTGTTCAAGGCCAGGCTGGATGGGGCTTTGAGCAACCTGATCTAGTGGAAGGTGTCCCTGCATGTGGCAGGGGGATTGGAACTGGATGATCTTTAAGGTCCCTTCCAACCCAAACCATTCTATGATTCTGTGATGACAAAAGGAGAAATAAAGTTGTATAGGTCCAAGTAAGAAATGCAAAAATTAGGAGGACAACAGGAGCGCTTAATTAATATTTTGCAAGAGTAACTATGACAAGAAAAGCTGTTCAAAACTGAATTTATGAAATTTATGTTAGAATGCATTTCCCAGGTCAAATGAGTCAGAAGGATATATTCAAGTGCAATGCACAAAACTTGACTAATAAGTGATTGGACAGTAGAAAAGCTGCAATGAGGAATGTTAACATTAATTTAGCAGGAGTAGAAACTCTTGTGTTACTACGGTGGAGTTGACATTTCAGACTCAGAATGAGGCAAGCAAAATACTGGGGAAGGAAAGCAGTAATACAAACCCATAAGCAACACCTTGAATGTTTTCCTTATGAATGACAGATTATCAAACTGGGCAGCCTTGGTATTTTGTTTGCTTTTATTTTTCAAAAGCACAGCCACAGTAAACTCAAGTAAATAGTCTGGAAGAGCAAATTGCCTTTTTGAGGAAATAAAGTTTTAATTATGGGTATTAACATTTAACAAACAAGGGCAGTCCTTAGCTTACAAAGTCCAATTCTTGAAGGCAAACCTAATGCTTACAATTAAATTATGGATATGAGTAAAGACAAGTCAGTTGGCTGGTTTGAAGGATCCTGTCATTCATTTGTTCTTCAGATCTAATCAGAGCTGCCATGCGAGCAAGATAAAAATATTCTATTAAAGTGAGCTGCTCCTGGCTTGCATGAACAAAAACATGAGGGCTACCACTGCTTTGTGAAGTGCTGGTCATGGCTGTTAAAAAAAGTGAAAATGGCTACAGAAATACTGATGAGATAATCAGATTTTAATGAGACATTTGAATTATTGTTAAGATATAGATGTCACATTTGTTTGGTACTTACATTAAAAGTTTACCTTTCTTCTTTTTTAACTGGAATTTGATCTGCATACTACACAGATTGGTTGGAGGAGTCTCTGAAAGTGGTATTTTGTTAGCGATAACAAAACTCTAGCACTGGAGTACCCAAAGGGCTTCTATATCTCCAAATACTGTACATCATGCAGCCTCTGAAACTGTGCTCAGGAATACTGAAACTCTGGTAGAAATTCACTTACTCTCCATATGACTTCCTTTTCTCAGACTTCCCAAAGATCTATACAAAGGGAAAACCCCAGTTTATCATCTAACCACAAGATGAAAGAGGACCCAACCAAGACAGAACATTAACACAAGCCCTACACACTCAACAACAAACTTCACCAAGCTCAAATTTCTGCATTAGTATTATGCAGTTCATATAAATGCTCATTTTTTTCTCAAACAACTATGCGTCACACTTCCTACTGATGTGAAGAAGCCTAATTGGAAAGCAAGTTTCTGCTTCATGAAAGCCTTCAAGGCAAGATATTTATATTCAAATTCAAGATATTTATATTCAAGTTCAAGATATTTATATTCAAATTCAAGATATTTATATTAAAATTCAGAAAGAAAAAAAACATTGTTGTAAAATGAACAGGTTAGGTTGATAACCTAACCTGGTGGTTCGAAAATTCATCTCAGAGGTGGGAGGTCTATATTCAATCACTTGTTCGCTCTGATTTAAAGAACTGGAAACTTCTACCTCCCACATAACTGCTCCAAGCATGAGGCTCACTCTCTAGCACCAAATTCCTGACAAATTCAGCACCAATTGCTGCTTCCCCTAACTAATAAAGAATCATCTAAGTGGTACTATCAAATATAATTTGCATTGCATTTTTATAGCAAGCCGTCTGCGTCTCCTGCTTTGGCAGAATTATGTAATAAATTATAGGCAGGACTATCACTTTCTGTGACATGCAAAAAATGACAGCAAATAACAGAGGCATAATTTGCAAAAAAATTCAGTTTCTCTGAATGTTGTGGTAGAAGATAGGCAAACATTCCTTTGGCCTGCCTGCCTTCCAGCATCATTAATGAAATCATAGAATTATAGAATCGTTAGGGCTGGAAAGGACCTTAAGATCACCAAGTTCCAACCCCCCTGCCGTGGGCAGGGACATTTTATGCTAAATCATATCACCCAAGGCCTCGTCCAACCTGGCCTTGAATAATGCCAGGAATGGAGCATTCACAACCTCCCTGGGCAACCCATTCCAGTGCCTCACCTTTCCTAACAGGAAAGAATTTCCTCCTTATATCCAATCTAAACTTCCCCTGTTTAAGTTTTAACCCGTTACCCCTTGTCCTATCACTACAGTCTCTAATGAAGAGTCCCTCTCCAGCATCCCTATAGGCCCCCTTCAGATACTGGAAGGCTGCTATGAAAATTTCAGCTACTGCTGCAGATTCAGTAAAAAGCAGTGAGAGAAAATTTGTTTTCCTGTATTTCAATTTGTTTTTATCCAGCTCAATCAGTAGGGATGCAGCAAAAAATAAAATAAAACTGAATAAATAAGGCAGAAGCTGCATGCAGCCATGTCCCAGGAGATACTAAGTTTAGTTAAATTTTCTTTAAGTAAATGTGTTCATGGAAGTATTCTTCGCAGCCTCGGGCAAGAGCTTTCCCGATTTTAAAATGTTTAACTCCAGTGAGCAAGATAAAGGTACTGCATCAAATTTACCTCCTGTTAAGTATAAATTGGACTGGAACTTGAAACAATTCCAATATTTTTTGAGCAAAATCCATGAGGAAGAGACTGTTCAGGAATTTTACATAAAATTGTGTCTTTTGTGGTTCTCCATGTCCTGACATCTTTTTCTTAAGGCTCTTGTATACCTTTCAGCTGTTCCTCATACAATGTCATTCCTATGTCAGGCTGGCTTTTTTTTTTTTTTACTGTTACTTGTCTTTTACGGTATTTAATTTCTCCTGATCATGTTAGGCAACTGTAACTGCAGAGCCTATTGGTATTTTCTGGTTTTTAAATTCCTGTTTTCACAGGAACTTTTCAGTTTTAAATTCCTTCTTTAACAGAATCAGGTTCAGGATTTCTTCCAAGCCTGTGAACACAAGATTGAAAATACGAATACCAGATACACAAAAAAAAAACAAAAGACAAAGGGTTTTTCTGTTTGTTTGCTTTAATAATCTGTGGTTTTAAGGAACTCATCCATAAATTTTGAACACTGTATCTTAATTTTAAAAGTTAGGTTGAATTTCAACTCCGAGCTTCCAGCTTTTAGCTTTCACCTCTAACTGCCACATTTACACCTCCAGAGCTCACTTGTTTCTAATCCTGATCTCCCCTCAGTGGTCCCCATCAGAGTTCCACAGACTTTTCAGTTAGCTAAAATACTTCAACCTAGTAAACTCACAGGCTTTCATATAACATACCATCCAGGAGTGCATCCCAGCATGTGCATGTCCTGGCTTTCTTCTAGTTTTAACACAGCAATACTCAGATGCACCCCATCAGTTCTCAGCTCTCCATCCCCACCTCTCCAGCACCTGGTTTTCTTGGAAAGAGAAGGAAGCTGTGTTTTCTCTCACTGACTTCTCAGTATAGACAACATATGGCTCAAAACTGTGAGGCAATCTGCTCAGAGTCTGGATGCACTCTCAGCTCTAACTCAATACAGCGTTTCATGTGAAGTTTCTATGAACACAGTTCTTTGGGGACAGCACAGAGAGATAGCCCCATTTGATCTCACCTACGGCAAATTCAAGCCTGGTTCATTTGTACAAAGGAAGAGGGGAAATAATTTGCATCTTCCTTTGCCCATCCATATGTGGCTAACGATAATTCAGTCTCCCATCTGCAATTATTTGAGCCATGTATGTGAAAGAAAGCATGAAAACAGAAGGATTTCTTCCCCCCCACCACCCCCGGACAAATTAAATCAATTCCCCTATCATGCACTAGTGCTAAGGCACTGCCATCTAGCGTAGAAAATCAATATAACAAAGAGGAGAAAAGTATTTGCAACATGGCAGATTAAATTCTATCTGCTTCCATCAAATATTTTACATGTCTACACATCATAACACTAGTCATTCTACTTTATGAAAGCACACATAAGCTCTCCCTTTTATAGGAAACTCCCTGACTTGATGGACTGCAATGTACTGATTGTACTGTGTAATGTCAGACAAGCTCAGCAGAGCACTTAGTCCCTGCAGCCTCATTTGGAGAAACTTTGTGAAACTAAAAATACAGTTCTGCAGTATATAACGGCAGGAATCATTTGGTAGAAAACAGATGTTTCTGAATTGCCACATACTTTGTTGCAAATTTACAATTTCAAGATTTTACTCAAGAAGTTCTGAGTTTTGCCTCTGCATCTATACTAGCTGAAGATTTTCTCTTGTCTTCCAAGAACATTCCTGTCCATATAGCCCCAAGTTTCCACTGGTTGTGTCCTGTGCAATTACTTACAACTGTTGAATGAACATGCAAAGGATTTGACCTGTTTTGCTTGGACCAACTTTGTACAGATGAAGTCAAGTACACATGACATGAGCCAACACTGCATAGACATGGTAATTTTACAAAACTGGCACAGCTCTCACAACAATCAGTTATTATAAATACCTTTTATATTATTTAGTATTTCTACAATTTCTTGTAATCTCTGTATCACTACTGAGCTAATCGAGGCTTTTAAGTTTTCAAGGAGCAACAGAGTCTACATCTTTCCAGAACCATAAGAAGACAATGTTATATACTATTTGGCTGGTGCAGATATTCCGCATCATCTTCATCATCATACACAAACTGCATCAATGACTCTCAAAGTGGATATAGCAAGATTCTGCATCCTGATAAAAATATGGCTATTTTTATGTTGCTAACAATGCAGGAGAAACCCTGCTAATCTGGAGAGCAAGACAGTAAAGAGAAAATAGCTTTATGTGGCAGTGAGACTACTTTCCTACCCAGTAAGGCCTGGAACATCACAATCTTCAAAAAGAAATATGTGGAGGGAAAATCCTATTTAAAAAGCAGAAGTCAGAAAAAAGAATACAAAAAAAGCATAATATTTTATACTTGATAACACAATTCTTATGTATTTGATGTAGGATTTAGCACAGCATAAAATGACTACTAAATCAATATTTACATTTTGGTAACTGTATATGCTCTGGGTCTTTACATACACATATTAAATCACTGAACTGAATGCAAATATTTCAAGAAGCTTTGAACCAAGATGAAACAAACAGTTCTTTGTGTAAAATAAGTTAGGAATTATTTTGTATTGCAAGTCATACTGCAAACAATTTCAACATTCTAAACATTCTAATAATGCCATGGATCACTTAAGTATTCCTTTAGCTTTTTTTTTTAAATGTACAGAATAATGACAATTATATACGATATGTCAATATCCTGAATTGTATTGGTACAACCATTTATTTCATGGACGCTATAAAACAAGAAAGGAAATAAAGCAACATATGATCAATAATCACAGTGCTACCCAACATTCATTCTGAACATTTGTTTCAGATACTTTCTCGACTGTGGCCTATTTAACATTCTATGATTTTGAATTTGAGATAGGAAGTCCTCTAAGAAACTTCCTCCTGAAAGATTTCCTCCAATTCTGACTACAAGTAGGACACACAGAAGTAAGTAACAAAGTAACATAAAGTTAAAGCTTTAAAGCTTGTGATTTTTAGAATAATCACAATTTACAGCTCTATAGAACCAACTTCATTTACTGGAAGCAGTTTACTCTTCATTTCCTGAGGAGTGATTTCAAATAGCCAATGTCAACTTAAATCACATCAGAGAAGAGAATCACAGGATAACTTAGGTCTCTGGTCCAACCTCCTGCTCAACAGTGTGGTCAGTAATGAGGTCAGATCAGGCCACTGGGGCTTGATTCAGACAAGCCCTGAAAACCTCCAAGGATGCACACGCACAGCATCACTGCACAGCCTGTCCCAACACCTGACTGCCTTAATGGGGAAAATGTTTTTCCTTTTATCAAGGAACTTATAAATCTATTAAGAAGCTTAAAATCTGAGAGTTTTATATAGCTAGCACATGTAACATTTAATAGCCTTAATTTACTGATCCACAGTCTAACACACATACCTTCTTGAATAGAAATTATTTCAACCCGCTCCAAAGCACCAGTAATTATATAGTAACTTGCAATACTCTTGCTATATGACTGCTTGATAATACAGTAAATAGCTTTTACCACTTGCTTTCACTGTTACAAACTGAGCAAATTAATGCCTGAGAGATAACCACTGCTAGAAATGAAGGTGAACTTCGGTGCAATGTCAATTTCTGCATTGTTAAACCTCTAACATAACCACAGGATTAGGAAGAGAAGAAACGAGTACAGTTTATTGCCAGTTACAGAGGTGGTAAGAACTAACTTTTCCAAACGAGCAGCCTAAATTTAAATTTGTTTATCCCTGCTGCTTGCACAGAACTCACAAGTGCAGACAGAAATTTTCTCTGAACTTGGCTGGATTTCCTGCAAATATATTCAAGATTGCTAGTGTTAATTTGGAGGTCAATTTTTGACTCATATTATTCTCAAATGTGATTTGTTGCATGGTTCATTAAAAAGGATAACTATTTTTTTTCTAGTAGCCTCACTACTCTAGTATCCTCACTGGCAGAGGATAAGCCTGATTCCAGAAACATGTATTAAAATCTTTTTTTAAAAACCCAGTGCATCTTCTTAAACTTCAGAGCATTTTTACTGTTTCAAAAAGTGCAGCCAAGCAACCCCCCAAACTCCTTTGTACATTTTATGCATAAGTGTGACAATATAGAAGGGCTTGCATACAGTCAAATCAATATTAAATCTAAATAAAATATTTCTGCATACTCTAAAAAGAAATTATTTTTTTCCAATGTTTTTCTTCAGTTTAGCAATTACTTACAACAGGTGCTTTTTTTCATTCCACATTTTGCAGACAAATGTAAAGAATATTTAGATTAAGTGCACTGAATTGAAGTTTACTATTAAATTTCTGCTGCTTCAGCAGTATGGTTGCAGAAACACAGCGTGCCATGCCACTGAGTATAGGTAAGATACTACTCTTGCTTTAGTGGTGTCTTTGTCCAAGAACTGCCTTCTTAGACATAATTAAAGGAGTTATTACTTATGTATTTTATGATATAAAAAGTTGGTGAAATTGTAGTAAACCCCACCCTGAATCATTGCTCTAGTATTTTGAGGCCCTGAAGCAGACCTGTGATGATGGTGCCTGCTCACAGGCCCTTGGATGATGCAGCACTTATTTTACAGAATCACAGAACGGTTTGGGTTGGAAGGGACCTCAAAGCTCATCCAGTTCCAACCCCCTTCCACTAGACCAGGTTGCTCAAAGCCCCATCCAACCTGGCCTTGAACACTGCCAGGGATGGAGCACTTACCACTTCTTTGGGTAACCTACTCCAGTGCCTCAGCATCCTCACACTAAAGAACTTCTTCCTTATATCTAATCTAAATCTACCCTCTTTCAGTTTAAAGCCATTCCCCCTTGTCCTATCACTACATGCCCTTGAGAAAAGGTATTCACAGAAAACAGACATGGCCACCACAGCACCAGGCCCCAAGGGGACACTATCAAGCTGTAGCAGCGTCTCTCTCAACTCCATCCAGGGCCCCATCCTGCCACCTACTCCCCTCCCAGGTCCCCAAGGCCACAAGCAGTCCCCAAGGCCACAGCAGAGCCAGTCTCCAGATCCCCATAGCCCTGTCCTGACCAGCCACAAGCCGACAAAGAGCACCATGAGGTCCACACGTGTTTTTGGCAGGGGTGAACGATGTTCAGCCTTGCTATGAAGTCCATATCAGACCCACAAATCAGAAAAGGAAAAACATCTTCTGAAGACATAGACTTGCATAAGCTGCACAGCTTTTATTCATCGCATCAACAGCAACGGGATTTAGGAAGAAAACACTGCCAGAAGTCAGTCACCGGGGTCTGATTAGACAGAGTGCATTTAACATAATCTCTACTGTGAGCGCATTCTTCTTCCTGTAATTAAATGTCATCACAGATGCAATTATTTAGGGGCATAATTCCACCAATTTACACACCAAACTACTTCAGCTGCAGGTGGAAAAAGTAAATAAAGGACAGGAATGAAAATGTGGGTGTTGTTATGACTAGAGGCTGGACTACTAGGCAACTAAAAGTCATAGGAAAAAGCAGGTTATGAGGTAGAACTTCAAAAACTTAAGTAGTGCTTAAAATTATCACACACTAACTGAAATATTTCTGAAAAGTTTGTCCCTTCTGTCCTAAAGAATTACAGGATTATTTTGAAGCCAAAGGATATCCTATCTGTTACTCCAGATGGGTTTTTGGGAAGCAAAAACACATAGACTTTGTTTATCTCTGTCTACAACATTTAGAAACACTATATTTATTTCTAGTATGTATATTATATTAACATTACATTCATTTGTATCCCCAAAGACAAATCAATGGCATGAAGATCAGAAATTTATGTTTGCAAACTACGACACACAAAAACAGGTAAATATGCACATCTTTCTGAGGGACTGCTAACAGAGAAAATTAAAGTTATAGCTGCTGGGAAAATAAAATTCCACGAAGGATTGAAAATTACAGTGGTCTTAGTTATATTCCTTATGTAGCTCTGGTTTAGCTTATCTACCCATACAGACGCTGACAGTTTCTGCTCTGAAGAAATGGTACTTTGAATGGGTATGCCACTCAGAAAAGCAGGTGTGGGTTTTCATGCCAAAATTCTGGAAGTAAGAGAGGCCAGGCACAACCCAACTTGAACATTAGTCCCATTCTATCTTGCATCATGAACAGCTGAATTATTTTGGTTTTGGTTTCTTTTCCTGAAGTTCACATAACTTCAGCAAAGTTGATCACACTTTTATAAGGCTGTATATTGGTATATTTAGAAGGATGATACGAGTGATATTTATATTCCCAAACACTGGAAAGTGACAAAACTATGTGGCAAGAGTAGCCATGCCTCTGCTTGTTTCAGATCAGCTCAGAAGCCATAATAGGCATTAACAACAAAAACAGTTAACAGCTGTCTGAAAAGAACAATACTGAGAAGCATCTGGCCATAAATGAGTGATTGTGGGACAAAAGGGAAAGAAAATGTGTTTATTAGGAAAAACTAGTAAAATACTGTTTAGTTTTAGTCTTTCTTCACTATATTATCTACACATCACACTGATTAAATTGTTGGCACTCTCTTTTACTGACTTACTTTATCTGTCTTCTAACACTTTCGTAGTTGATTTTCGTATTATTTTGTATTTGTGAGTTCCAATAAGAATTAAAGAACCTTGGATTAACAACCAGAAGTGCTAGAGAATACTTCTGAACACACAAAACAGACATTTGTCATTACTCTCACAGCTTTGCAGGAATGGTGGTTTTAATGGAGATTTGAGTAACAGACAGAAAAAAAAATCTGGTGTAATTAAACTGTTATAAAACATATGAAAGTATATATAATCATGTATAAATGCAATCCTGGGCCTTTCTCCCTCCCATTATTAAACAAATATAAACAGCTTCACAAATAGGTACCTGAGACATATATAAAATATTAACTAATAAAATGCATGTGAAATCATAGCACACTTTCATGTTCCCACAAACTTCCATGGAACACACAGAAATTGCTGTAATCCTTACAGGAATTTCTAAACATCTACATTCAATAAAATATAAAACAACTTTACTATTAACTTAAGTTGCAGGAGGCTGTTTATAACAAAATGTGACAAAAGTCCCTGAACACCAACTCATCTCTCTTTGGGAATATTTGTTAATAATAATAAATGGTAAATCCCAGTAAGGATGAAAGAAAAAATATAAAAATGCATCTGAAGGCTATTGTTGTTTGTTTATATAAAAAATAAAATATACTGACAGATTTAATTTCTGAATCATATCTTTCTGCTAATGCAAAGAGAACATCCCTGTATGTATTAAGTGTAATACAACTGAATGTATGCTAAGTGAATACCTGGAATATTTGATTTTATTAATAAAAGTTAATGATGGTGTTGATTTCTCTCTTCAGTTTCTCAGCCCACTCCTTCCCCCCACAGAGATGTGCAGTGTACCTGCTTCAATGTAGAATTAGCTATCATCACCATGTGTACTTGCACTTGTAATTGAGTTGCTGTACCTGGATTGAGTCACTGTATTTTTTTTTTAAATGTTGCAGTATTCCCTTCAAAAGAAGTAATTTTTTTAATTATTATTCTATAAGCCACTCTAGTTTTCTTTATTTGCTAAGTGCATGTCACTGGAACAGAAAACAAGTTAGGCAAGGGTACATGACACAAGCTGTACAAAGCGCACCTGAGGCACAGCCCAGAGGCAGTGGCAGCCCCCAGAGGCAGTAGCACCTCCTTTGCTTGGATCTTTGCTCAAAGCCCCATCATAGGGGCCAGGCATATGGGGTGCGATGAGAAAGTGAACAATTGAATTCCGACCCTACTACTCTCATCTGCAAAGCACTGATGAAGGAATCGGTGCACCACCTGTAACTGAAAGCAGTACTGACAGAGCTTACAGCCATGCAGACCCCACAGGACTAAGAATGGGTAAACACACTGTTCTCTACCTTTAAATCCTTTTTTGAGCAACTTTGGGGAAGACAGTATCAAAATAGAAGCCACTCCATAGAGAAGAAGTAATATTTGCATAAACATTTTTAAAGCACTGTATTCATCTTGTTGCTAGAAACATAAAACTCATTAATACCACTCTGATTTTTATGTGGTGAAATCCTCAAAATATTTAGATGTGATGATATAAATAGAGTGACACCTTGCAGTAAGATGCATTCTTTAATTTAAATGTCTTCTGAAGCTAAATTGTCAAAATGTAAGAAATATGACAAGTTTTGTTACCACAATCTGCTAAAATGCAACCAAAATGGAATGTCATTAGTTTCTGAAAGTGCCATGAAAACTTAAAAACATCACTGCTTACCAATGCCAAGATTATTTGTACTAGAAACAGTTATGAAAGCAAATAATCACTTCTGTAGTTTCAATTTCACTTTTGCATGAAAGACAGCAAGACATCTGCTGCTTCAGTCTCAGTGAAGGTCTATCTTACAGATGTGAACGGGACATGAGTGCAAGCTTCACACGCTGTTAGTCACTGTTTATACAATTAATTCCATTCAGGTCCTAAATAAATAAATAAACTGAATAATCCTGAATAAAAATAAAAATCAGATAATACTTAAACTCTGTTGAGAATGCTAATTTAATTTTAGACATAGCACTTTTTTCTCCTAACAGTTTTAACTAGAGTATAAATTACCTTTTCTCAAGAAGAACATGCAGTTTTATCAAGCTGGAGTAAGCAGCCTCCCTGGGAAATCCATCATGAAGCATTTAATTTGCTAAAGCAAAATGAAATTTGCCTGGTCATTTTTTTAAGGATTTTCCACTGAACTACCAGTGGCTCAGTTTATAAAAGAGCCACGATTTGAGTGTCATTAGTATTCTAACTGACTTAAGAAATAAGGATGTGATAGGCAGAAATGAAATAAAATCATCCTTGGATATAAAAGTAACATCCCAGTTTAGGATGTTAGCTGGTAGAGCGAGTCCTGCTTTTTTCAACAGTTACACCAAGTCAACAGGGCTTTGAGCAACATGGTCTAAAGGAAGGTGTCCCAGCCCTTGGCAGGGGGAGGGCAGTTGGAACTAGGTGATGCTTAAGGGCCCTTCCAACCCAAACCATTCTGTGATTCTATGAAACAAGCACCAACCAAATAACCAGTCTGTGGCATGGAAAAGCCCTGCAGACATAACCTTGATCAACTTTGTGCAGACTTCCTGCATGACTCTGGCAATAAAGTGATCTGAAAGTGGAGATGGAAAATCAGAGTGTAAATCTGTACTGTGCTATTGCTTTCTCTGCAGTGACACCTGGGATTTACCTAGTTGCTGAGACAATGGAGGGCAACGCTAAGCTGTTTCTGAGTTACACTGGGTACCACACAAGTCTCAAGTAGCCCAGGATCCCAGAAGCATGAGATGGCTGCATGCCACCTTACACACTTACCTTCTGTGCCCATCTAGGTATCTGGCTTCATAGATTTTGCCCTTAAACTGGTAACACACTCAAACATGACCAATTATTTCTGGTCTCTTTGTTCAGGCCATACTGATGCTCACCTAGACCAAGAAGAGAGCGTTTCTTTCTGCCACTTCTCATAATGATAGCATACTACTTCTGACATCTGCAAGAGCTGCCTGAGCAGTTTTTCCTTTCTGGAAACCTATGTTTAAATGTGGAACTGTGGCAGAAAGAGGATAATGTGAGAATCTATGAACTCCCTCTTGGTGTAATGATTAGTGAATTTTTGTTTGCCACAAAAATTCTCATCACAGTATAACAAATGGGGTATTTGCTGCAAAGGAAAAAAAAAAAAAAAAAAAAGCAGTGAAATACCAGCCATATCATGTTGAAAAATCAAGTATATTGAAAAATGTATTTTATTAGCAGTAATGTTTTAATTTTAAATCATGTGCCTGGCACACTATTATGCAGAAAACTTTTGTACACATAAATTCTGCAGTTGAACAGCAGATAACTAGAAGTTCATGTTGACAATAAAGAACAAAATAAAATATGATTTGTTCATACTACTGTGGAAAAGTAAACATTTCCTTGCAATTACTGTCATAAATCCTCAAAAATGTATGAAGTGATCTGACACCAAGAAGCAGTTTTCCTGCAGAATATTACAGATCCAGCAAAGTCAGCTTCTTCAACACCATCACTGTTCCCATGTAATCCACAAGAAGTACAAGTCCAGGATAATATCAAAACCCAGTGTGTTTCCATTTCCCAACATCATAAATATCACCTTGTATCAAGGTGCTTATTGCTTATCTAGTATTGATCCTGGCAACATTAAGGATAGTTGATTTTCTCAGTTAATCTCTAATTTTACTTTTAAAATACTGCACAACAGTTCCAATCCTCAGATCCAAATATCAAGTGGCTCTAAAGTACTGAAAAAAATTATTTTATTGTAATAAGACCAGGAATTGGATATAGTGATTAAAATTTGATCACAAATCTTTGCATTGAGTCTTGTGTATTTCTACTGAAGCATAAAAAAACTCCAAAGGTTCCTGGCACAGTTTTTCACTGTAGAGAAATGCAGGGTGGTTTCCTTATTTATTTATTAAAAGGATGAATTTGTTGAAACTTCTTTTTAATCTCACATATTAAAATCATTCTCAAATGAAGTTTCTTCGTTGAAATTACGACTAAAATGAGAACACCAGTTTCAGTACTCTAGATTAGCATATGTTATGTCAAGTGGTGGCATAAGAGAGATATTCTCATATTAGTAATTTATGACTGCACACTTTGATTCATCCCTTTACATTCAGGGACATATACTTTTGGAAAAAAATACAAGATAAAGAGTAGCCTATTATTTATTTATTTTTAAACTTTATTAAAGTTCATCTGGACTCACAAAGCAGAAAATCCTTAACTTTTATGTCAGTTTTCCAAAGTCACAGGGCCAGAACTGCCTACAGTCTCTCTTTAAAGGGCTTTGCTCAATAGTCCTACCAGAAATAACATTCATAGATCTTGAGACTGTCAGAAATCTGAAACTTTCCTATGTCATACTTGTGATACTGATTTAACCCTTCAAGACAGTTTGCACTACAACATGAAGGATGGAGAGCAACTTGGCATGGTCACAGAAACCACATGCAGGGTGGCTTTAATACCACTCTGCCCTCAGAAGAGCAATTTATCTGCTGACCCACCAACCCCTCACTTTGCTCAGGAATGATGAGCTGAATTTAGCATTCACAGAGCAACTAACACTTCAAAGTATTTTTTGAACATGTTTGTTCCCCATGTTTCAACTGTCAGCCAGGTTTTGCCGTGGGCAAGTTTTTTAGGGGGTTTGGTGCTGTGGTTTTGCAGGTTTGGGGGTTTTGTTTTTTCAAAATTCCATATTGTTTCCTAAAAGTTAATTGCTTCCAACTGCTTATTCCCCACTGATTACAGAATTATTATCACTTGCTTATGACAATTTCTACAGCAAACCATATAATCTCAGACTGCTGTGACTTCAAGTGTAAAATAAGCACCATAAATTCATGCAAATGTCACCTGTTTAAAGCAAGAGACAAGGAAAAAGATATTGTCACATGTGATACAGGAATGTCAAAATAGAACACATGTCAAAATTTTTTGCATGAGATATTACTGCATTTTTCTTACAATAAATATGTCAGTTCAGCACAGAGAGCTTCCAGCTGAGCACGATGCTTTCAACACCCATAAATCAGATTGCGTAGATGTTAAATGCAAAATCCATTAAGACCAATTAGATTCTACAGAAGAAAAAAATAGTAATAGCATGCACAGGCAACGCTACATTACACAACAGTACTGAGAGATACAGTGAACCTAAAAAAAAAAAAAAAAAAAAACACAAACACAAACAAAGAAGCTTTAAAAATGTAAATTACACTTTTTCCTCACAAAGAGGACCAGCTAACAGAAGGCGTGTTACGTTGCCTGCAGCCTTGTGAAGCAAGGTCTCCTGCCTCCTGGTCTCCTGTCTCCAGCTAGAAGCAACTTTTGTGAAGGCCACCACCTACAGTGCACCAACAGATAACTAATCAGTGGTCCTCTATGGCAGCTTGAAACTAAGCAGCAAAAGAGTTTAAGCCTCTTTCCCAGACTGCATATGCATTACATGTCATGTTAACTGACCCAAATCATCCTCATGTATACTAAGGCGACAGCTTCAATATCATGGAGCCAAGCTATCAAGGGTGGGGGGGAATAAGGAAAAGCTTACGGTATACTTAGACCCTTTTCAGTACCACATAAGAATTTACTCCTTTTATTAACTATTAAAAAACAGGATTTATAATGGGTACATGGAACAGATCTGTGAGCACTTTTCAGAACTAATCCACCAATACTAGGTGCAGGTTGAATTCTGGCCGTGTAGTAATTGTCTAGACAAATGAAGCTGTCACTGTATACATGATAGCCTGCACACCACTGGGGGCAAAGAACCTAATGTTTTTTGTAGGAATTATGCACAGTAAGAGGAAAGTCTGTCTCTGTACTTGTCAGGACATGTTGCCAAAGGCTGAAGCATTATTTTCTGGTAAGCAGCTTCAAATGACCTCTGGTTCTTCAATCAGAATTAGTCTGCAACAACTAACCCATCCCTAGACATTAAGGAACTCATAGAGTAATTAAATATATACGTAGCACCCAAGATGAATTTAATCTGCCTGAAGGTTTAATAATATAATTTCCTCTTTTTTTTTTGTTTTAAAAAAAAAGTGATGTATCATCATTTCAACTCAAAATATCTACTGAAGTTTGAGAGATACTAGAAACAGACCTAAACCTGAAATCTGTTCCACAAACCATAGATTAAACCTTTGGCCACCAAATATGCCTTAGTAGCTGTGAGAAACATAGTTACTCAGGACCTAAGGAAATGGGGGAAACATATACATCCTAATGTATTTTTCCAAACACTTTGCTACAGACTTGAACACAAGTCCTGAGAAGAAAGGGTGAAAGAGAAGTTTGTGTAATTGCTATAGAGGTACAGACCAACAACTAATACAGTTGCTGGTTGCAGATACTCATGCTGTGAATAACAAATGCAAACACAGCTAGAGCTTTTCCAGTAGAACATAACACTAGGTTTCTTCTCTGCTGGCACCAAATTAAGTCTCAGGTGCTGGCCAAAACCAGAATAAGCTCCCTGAAGTTTTTTGTCTTGATACTTTTCTCTGCAAGGCAGAGTCCAGAGTTGGACATTCCCCATGAGAGCTCTTGAAATTAGCAACCTCCCAAACAAAACTGGGGTTCATGGGGACATGTGGCAAGGAACAAACTGAAAAGTGAATGCTCTTCTCTGTATATTAAGGTCTGTTTATGAGCGAGGAAAGAATACGGTCCAGGCTAATGCTGTTGGAGAGCCTGCAGCCAGTAACCCTGACCATGATTCTCACCCCTGATGCAGGCTTCCAAGGTTTGCTCTCCCTTTGATGAATTCTTCTGCAGCAGCCAGGCAAAGCAACAGCAAGCACCCAATGCATCCAGGGCATTTAATAATAATGTTCTGTTTTGTCAATAGTCATCATCAATTGGACACTTAGTTTAAAAACGAACAAGCAAACAAAGCTAAAGCATTACTTCGGGCATTGTGTTTTGTTTCTCTTCCCATTTTGGTGATTTGTCTCCATATTGCTATATTTCAGAAAAATATATCTAATCATATGAACATGTATAAAATTGTTAAACAAAAAAGATTCCTAAACACATAAGAAACAGCCAAAATTAAAATATGCTCCCCAACTTTTCAGCCTATTTTTTTTCCTCAGCCATTTTTGCACTCAGAAGTAAAAAAAAAAAAACCATACTCACCAAAAAAAAAAAAAACAAAAAAAAAAGTTAAGTGTATCAATTTAAGTAATAACTGTTTTACTTATCATAACATTGTAACTTGGAAGACTGAAAATCAAAACAAAAATCATGATGTAGAGCATCAAATTCATCCCTAGCATTATTCCACACAAATCAGTGGTATTACACCAGGGACTAATTTGGAACATTAATATGAATTACAGCACTGTTCAATAAAGCAACCACATGCAAAATATAACCCAAAACATTATGAGCATCACAAATGCACACAAATAATTCTTCACCTACATATTTATTTCTGAGCAAACAGAACCAAGTGTTCACAGTCTTGATAAGAACAATAAGGAACTTCTGCTATTTAGAAAATCATTATGACTATTTTTCTCAGGAAGAAGATTTAATAATCATGTAAAATACTTGATAAATGTCCACCTTGTAGATTGTAAAGCACCTCTACAACTCAATTTCTACGTATGGTAATGAAATATGATTGGCAATAAGCTATGCAATTAATCTTCAAAAACTCATTTAATATAGTATGAAGATTGATTTTTAACTACTTAAGTCTGCTCAGCGAAGGGTGGTCACCACCCATACCATATACAGTAGTGTAAATTATTTAATTAATTTCTCCCCCAACTAGAAACCCTTCCACATTTCCATCCTTTATTAAATACTATGCTTAGGTTCAGTTTTAGACACTAAATAGGTTGCTTCTGTTTAGCTGCCCTGCTGATGAAATTAGTTAGAGGCTGCATCTCCCACCTCACCACAGCGGCAGGTGGATGCTCTACGAGAGAATCTGTCCGGCGCTCAGGGAGCGTGAGGCCACACAGAGGCAGAAGAAAGAAGCGAATGGAGAACACCTCACTCTTCCATAGGCTCAGCTGGCTCTCAAAAACATGTTACGTTTAAGGCTGCCTGTGCCTTTCAAAGACAAATCTCAGATAAGGGCTGGTGTTCTCCATCCAGCTGCGGTTTCATTACTCGAAACCACTGCCCAGACAGTGCCCTACATAGCACTACATACTTTGCCAGATTTAAACTCACTCGTTATTGCTTGATTTTCCTATTTGCAAGTGATCTGAAACCTTAAAGCCTAACCCACAGCCAGCTAGCAAAGTTGCTTAGGAGCTCTGTACCGACCACGGAGTGGTTTATTTTCTTTTTTCCATTGTCCCCTCCCCCTTCCCCCCTTGTTGGAACCACGCTGTTTCTTGCTCCTCGGGAAGTTGGCCGTGCCCTGGCTGCCCCTTCCCTCACGGAGACCATGACCAGGCGCAGTGCGCTCCCTCGGGAAGGAAAAGCAGCCATAAAATACTAAAACCCTTCCCCGCACCGCCTCGATGGGTGGGAGCGCCGCAACCCTCCTCCGCGGGGCCAGCACTGCGCCCGGCCACAGGAATGGGACCCCCCACTGCCGCAGCCCCCCGACCCGGCACCAGCGCGACGCCACCCCGGAGACTCCGACACGGGCCAGGTGGTGCAGGGGGATGGTTCTTCCCTTGGCACACTAGGCACCAAAAGGTGGGCGCCGCTCCCACTGCTTCAATGCGCGGGAGAAGCTGGTCCCCCGCAGCGCTGCGGACGGGGCGCTAGGCAGCCCTGTCCCTCCCGCTCCCCAACGCATGGAATAAAATGTGAACTGTGGCGGTGGCAAGCACCGAATGAGGATGAAGAGGCGGCAGCCCCAGTTCCTCTTGGGCTACATGTTGCTTTAGGAGACCAAGGGTCGGAGTGTAGGGGTGCGGATACACTTTTAACTGCACAGCACAGAGCACACCCACCGCACCCCAGGGGCCGGGGCACGGGCGGTACTTACTAAAGAAGATGTACTCGGTGTAGCTGCTCCAGATCTTGTCGTCCCTGTACTGGTTGATGAAGGCGGCGGTGCCGGTGGAGTTGCAAGCCACCATGTGGAAGCCCGCCTCGGAGAGCCGGTCGAAGGCTTGCTCTAGGTAAGTGAATTTGAGGTAGAAGCGGGAGGTGTACTTCTCGGGGGGGCGGTCGGGGTCGCGACTCTCGTTAAGGGTCTCGCCGAAGACCTCCTTGGCCAGGGCGATCCTGCCGCACACCATGATGCGGGCGACGCGGCGGAACTTGGCGTCCGCCTGGTTGTCCCGCACCGTGGTGTAGGAGCCGCGGTAACCCACGGTGAGAAAGCCTGAGCGCTTGTCCAGCGCCGCCCGCTGCAGCCGGTCGCTGCTGCCCTGTGAGTTGCTGTCCTCCAGGTCGCTCTGGCAGCCCTCGTCGTTGAGCGAGCTCTGCTTGGTGACCTTGGGCGACAGCAGCTTCACCAGGTCGCTCAGCTGGAAGTACTCGGCCTCCCGCAGGAGCCGCTCCTTCTCGGGGAAGTGCTCGGGCAGCGCCAGCTGCTTGTCCCGCAGGTAATCCAGCACGTACCTGAAGAGGAAGCCGTCGCGGTCGATGAAGAAGCGAGCCCGGCTGTCCCTGGGCAGCTGGCGAGCTGCCGCCGGGCCGCCCCGGCACGGGGAGAACATGGTGGCCAGCGTGCTGTCCGGGACACTGAGCAGCGTGGAGTGCCTCGTCACGTACACCTGGCCCCCCACGTTCAGCTCTACCACCTCGGGGAACGGCGAGCCCGACGGCCCCGACACCATGTCGCTGATGGGCAGGATGCTGCCGCCCGCCTCCTTCAAAGCCATGGCTGCGAGCGGGCGGCCGCGAAGGAGGGTCTCCCTCCTAAAAAAGCCGGCCTCCCTCCCTCCCCTCTACCCACCCCACCCCTCTCCTCCCTCCCCTCCTCCTTCTCCTCCTTCCACCGCCGAGCCCGGAAGCGCCTGGACGGAGCCGCTGCTCCTGCCGCCCTCCGGAACGGCCCCGCAGCGCGGCGCCAGCCCTCACCTGCCCCCCTGCGCCCCCTCGCTGCCCCGGCGGCGGCACGGGCTGAGCTGGCCCGGCCCGGCCTGGCGCGACCCGCGCCCGCCCTGAGCTCTGCCCCTGCCCCTGCCCCTACCCGCGCTCCGCCCAGCGGTGCGGCCGCGGAGACCCGCAACCGCGCTGGGCTCAGGGCCCAGCGGCCGCCAGAGCCGGCTGCCGTTTGGAGAAGCTCTGCCAGGCCCGGCCCAGGGAAGAGCCAAGCCCCTACCTCGACTCCTCCCCCCTCCTCGGCTGGGTGGCTTTTTTGGTTCGCTTTGGGTTTCTTATTTGTTTTCCCCCTGAAAACCTCCCAGCCTCCCTCAGATCCGTCTGCCTGCCTTATACTGTCACTCCGGTTGGCACTTACAGGGTGCTGGAATGAAGAATGATGGTCGTCCTTCCAAAAGTAGTGTTCTGCTAGACGCACATGATAGCATTTTTCACCATCTTCCCTATATCAGCATACCTTTACCATGAGGGAAGGGGGGGGGGGGGGATTTAATTGAGGAAACAAAAGAAAACTGTGTTTGCTGTGCTGATGGTACAAATGTACCCTCTTGCCATGGTGGGACACAAATGCTGCATTTGATGTCCAACTGCTTTGCTGGGGCACAGCACACAGCAGTCTTGATTTTGAGAGAAGCTTAGCGTGCACTCTAGTTTGACAATGGAATTGGGGTGATTCAGAGCAGAAAAAGTCAGCTGCCATTAGGATCCAGATACCAGATATAGATTGTGATTTGGAACACACTAGTGTATGGATTCTTGTCTGTAAGGCAACTAAGTTCATACTCTGTTTAAGCAGTATTTTTTTTTTTTAATTTGTATTGTTTTTAGGGAGAGCCACAACTAACCAACATCCAGATTTCTGATGTTTGTATGTTCAGGCTGTGCTGCTGGAACGTATCAGAGCACAGACTTGTGCCCGTGTCAGATGAGAGGTGTGCAATTCCTCATGCCAACAAAAAGTGAGGCCTAAATCTGAGTGCATTTCTCTGACTACCAGTGCCAGGTCTAAGTGTAACTGTTTGCTGGGTGCTTCATGCATGGAAATGCTTTAGTTTTGTTTCATTTAAACAAGGGTCACTTCAGGCCTGGGGGTAAAAGCCATCAGTTTGCAGGCAGATAGAGCTACAGCTTTTTCCTTCTCACTAGTGCTTGGTGATCAAGAAAATCAGTCATCCAAAGCTTAGTCATGTTCTTTAAATTACTTGTGTAGACTTATCCCTTTAAAGCAGTAACACAGACCTCTTCACAGCACCTCATCCAACCTCTCTGACATACCTTTTTCAAGGTGGGGTGAATCAGCCTCTGGTGCTACCTTCCTCCCTCTATTATCCATAAACAACCCCTAAATCTACGTTGAGAGAGAACTTCTAGCTTTTACATGGCTAGTACTAAGGGAAGCACATCTACCGCCCACCCATCGGGCAGGGAGTGCTGGGAAGACTGAGCAAAGACTCCTAGAAACTAGATATGTTTTGTTCAAACATAAGAATTATGTGGGAGTGGAAGGGCTTGGAGCAGAGAACAAATGTGCAGGAAAGATTTCTGCAGTGCCCCTTCTTGCCTATTTACTGAAACTGATTAATAGTTTTGAAAAAGGGGACAACTGTAAGTAACTAAGTAACATTCTTTCTCTTTCCTTGGTTATTTCATCTGAAATGCTCTTAAGGTCAGAAAAACCACTCAGTCTGCTGAGGCAGGCAACAAGAAAGCAGGGCATCATTTTTTATTGACCATTTTGTCATGCATTTCTTTAGGTTCAAACCCCTAAAACACAAGGAGACAGTTTTCATTCTTTTAGTCTTGCCTGTAGGGGATATTGTTTTTCCTGAGGGCTCATTTGAAATGTTTTTGCTAATTTTATGTCCCCCCCTCTTCTGTGCAATATGGAATAGTAATTTAACCATATCTAAGACAACTCGTGCCAGAGCACTACATGGCTCGTAACACCACATTATCATCATGGGATACTGCCATACCCAGTGCAGTGCCACTAGAGAAGGGACAATTCCATTTCTTTCTTATGTGCAGAAGCCTGTGACTGCAACAGAACTAGGTCTTAAACCTTCTCTCTAGAGACTTGTGTTTGTAAGGATATGTAATGTAAGGATATGTAGCTTGACAAATGTTAGAGCGAGATCATTTACCACACAGGATTGCCCAAGTTTGGCAGGTTGTGTAGAAGTCATGCATAAAATAAATGTTAATATATTACTCAGGGAAAGAAGAAATTTCTTCCCAGTATTATCAGGGAAAGAAGGGAGAATCAGTGCTCCATTCTTTCTAGGCTCAACAGCCATTGCCTGAAGCACTGGAAAAATCCTTATACCAAATACTTGCAGTCAATTCTGTATTAAGCTTCTCTATGCTGCCTATTATTTGGTCAGCTCATGGTTTCCTCTGTAAATAAGTATATGCTAGGCCCAGCAATGTCTTTGAGTTGATGAAAAAAGCTCATATAAATTCCAAAAATAATTTTTCATGAGAATGGGCACAGAGAACATATTTGTGCCCTGTGGGGTAAGAAACATCTTCCTACACACTTACATTATGCATAGTGCAACAGCACCCTGCAGTGCCATTTGAGTGAAGTCTAAGGCCAGTACAATGGAAATAAGTAAAGCTGCAAGTACATAAGTAAATATCCTTAAAGTTTAGGTATGTAAGGGTTCTGATGCTTAAAGCAGAGTAAAAAAATGCAGGTGAAAGTCTGCCATGATTTGTCTCCTCATCTGTGGGAGTGTTTTGAGATAGGGCTGAAGACTTCATGTAAGGGAGAATTTCTTTCAGAGATTCCCTTAGGTAGGCAGAGTGGTGAAAGCAGGCAACAACACCACCCCCTTGAAAGCAGCCTGGAGGGGCACAAGGCAGGACGTCTTTCCCCGCAAAAATCTTTTCACTGTAGTTCTTTCTGCTTTGGAGTTAGTCAGTATGCTGGTTTGACCAGGCTACATGGGGAGAGACATTTTATCAAGGCCTGTTGTGATAGGATGAGGGGAGATTCAGGCTGGACGTGATGAAAAATTTCTTTATGATAAGGGTGGTAAAATACTATAACAGGTTGCCCAGGGAGGTGTAGATGTGCCATCCCTGGAGACATTCAAGGACAGGTTGGATATGGTTCTGGGCAACCTGATCTGGATGGAAACATCCCTGCTTACTGCAGGGGAAGTGAGTTAGACTAGATGACCTTTGAAGGTCCCTTCCAACCCAAATTATTTGATGATTCTATTATTCAAGACTTATTGGAGAGGATTGTGGTGAGAGAGGGAGGGAAACAACAGAACGGAGGGTCAGGAAGATCATCCAGACTACATAATGTAGCCCAACCAGGGCATCCTTATGAAAAAAAAATGTGTAGGTAAAACACATTTGCTGCTACTGAGACTGTCCAGTTCTGGAATGGAAATTAGGATATCAGGAATTAATACATTTACCTGGCTTATTGCTCCGTCAGGTTTTGAGCTGATACATCCAGCAAAAGGTTACTTTCTTACATTTTAAAAATGTTTCAGTAATGTCTTGTGATATTGTATTTGGTAAAAATGGTTAAATAAAACATTTGGAGTTTCTGACAAGGAGAGAGGTGGAAGTGAAAGTTTTCTTCACAAGAGGCTTGTTTTAAAGCAACACTTCAGTCGTATTAAGAAAAGAAAAAATGTACGCAAAGTGATTCCTGCAATTACAGCCTTATTTTTTAATATCATTGCATAGCACAAAAGGAAGGATACAAAACCCCTTTTCAAACTGAATTGTAAAATACATCTTATTTGTCTACTTAAAATTAACAAAAAAAGTAGGGGATAATGTGTAGGAGAAGAGCAAATGCTGAAATCAGACACTTAATTGGAAGTTCTTAGAGAACTATGAAAATTCCATAATCTCAGCAAGTTAATAAATTAGGTGAACTAGTAGGGTGAAGATTTTTCTGGCATAATCCCAGTGAAGTCAAAGGGAATTGTTCCTTTGTCCTGAGCTGCAGGATCAGGCAGGAAGAGTAGTTCATCATGCAGAAAAAGTTCCAGCTGATTACTGTGAGCGTGTCTGCAATAATTACAGAAATCACCTAATAAGCATTTAAGATGATTATGTTGTCTTTCAAAAAGTCATCAGCCCAAGAAATGACATTAAAATTCTAGACAAGAATGTGACAAACTGCCAGCAGAATCATATTTCTAACGCTGCTGTACTCTGGCTCGGTAAGCCTTGGAAGTCTTGGCCACTTTCCTGATTCACTCCTTTTGGTTGTCATTTCTGTCACTTTCCAAGTTATTAATATTTTCCTATTAAGAATTCTTAGATCATACTAGTTCCCTTACATCTTATTCTCTGATGACAACAAAGCATCTTTCCAAAGAAATGTCTTTTCTAAAGACTCTGAGCTTGTCAATTTCCCATCCACCTAACAGTCATCATCTCAATATATGTTACATTTGTTCCTTATTAGCTGTTCTCCATACCACACTTTCCTTCTAGTCCCAACATTCATATTTTTTAAACTTTAAAGGTATTTTTATGTAACATTGCTTTGTTCCAAAATGATTGGAACTCTGTCCTACAAGGATTTAGAAATGTATTTATTTATGTAACTAATTCTCAGAGTTAAACAGAAGCACTCGTATGTGTAAAGTTAATACTGTGGGAATTTGTACATTCAGGACCTTAACACCATTGCATACATTTAGATTAATATTATAGATTATTTAGTTGCACTGCTGGGACTAAGAGCAGAAGAAATTAGTCTGCACACTTGATTCTGAGAATGTAGAAACTCTCTTTTCACAGTCCATAGAAATACATAAGTTGCATTTGAAACATAGCAAGTAGTTATTAAGGTTTCAAAGATTATGTATTCTCAGGAAAAAAAAGGTTTGGTGAGAAGTTTTGTCAGTCAGGTTAATCAAAAAAGAATTTAGCAAATTTTATTTCCCAAAGACTGGAAGTTTCTGCTGCTAATAGCTAATGAATACATTTTCTGACAGTATTTACAGAGGTTACCACGTGAAGTCAGCTCCATAATACTCTAGCTGAAACGTTTTATTTGAGTTATTTATGGCAACAGCTGCATTAGCTTTATCCGATGAGTTCTTTGGCTCCAGAGTCATTTATGAAAGTTAAAATAAAGCCTGTTCTTTCATACTATAGGTGTTTGGAGTATTTACTACCTTATGCTATAATACAAGAGCAAAAACAATACAAAGAACACCACCAGGAATTACAAGCCAGTCTAGCTTCATTAAAATATTCCAATTATATTGTTTTATCCAAACATACAGGAGAATAATTTGATATTCTATGTTATTGAATTTGTTCCATTAAGAATGCACAATTTCTTTTTCATCATTAAGACTGGTACTTAGAATTAGCATTTCCAAAGTACTTAGGCTCATAGGTCCTTTTTAGGGCTGATGTGTCTTCTATGTAAATTTGCACTAACCTAAATTTAAGTAAGTTCTAACTTCAGTGTATGAAACTCTACATTTAGCATGTTCTGCATATAAACACCCCCATAGTAATAATCTGTTAGCATTCTGTTAATTAGGCCTAATAGACTGAACAGTTATGCAAGTGTGTCTCCAGTATGGCAATGACATTTTTCTCACTTTTTCTCAGTGTAGGCTGTATTTAGCATTTAAATGTACTATTTTTTATCTTCTTAATTCATTTATCCTTTAAAAAAAAATCTTTTAAATGTTGATCAACGTGAAGTGATCTGAATAGAAGTACTGCGTATTGATGTTCTGCTCAGCTGCGCATTTCTTTTTATTCTCAAGCATCAGTTTTCCAGATTCTGCTAAAACGAACAACTCAACAAGACAAACATATATATCTGGCACCATATTGTTTCATTGTAGTGGTTAGGTTATATTTCTCTAACAGCTGGCTCCTGAATATTAAAGCATATATTATGGACACTTGTGATGGCAGCAGATTTTATGTAATTATGCACCATTTTGCTGTCACCAGAACTGGGAATCTCACATTCTCTCACTGCCACTTCTTTATGAACCTAAACTGAATCAAATCCAGAAACCTCAGGTACTGATAGAACATAGGTGTGTTAGTGCATACTTCTGCTGGAGCAGCTACAGTATGACTGTAAGTGTTCTGTCAATAAAGATTTTGCTTTTCCTGTATTCTGATAGAGTCTACATAATCAGAGCTCCCTTTGGCTTCAGCTTGTGTTTGTGGTATTCAGGAGTTCTGATAAGTAGGCACTTAATGTCTGAGTGGGTATCTATCTACAGTCTAGCACACAGAAATTAATGCAGCAGTGTTTGTTTCAGGAACTCCCTACAGTAGTACAAATTATGGATCCACTAAACTCAGTATAGATTTTTCCTCTTTGTTGTAGGTTATCTAATATTGGAATGGATGATCGTAACAATATTTTCCTTCTTCATTAAGGGAGAAAATATAAAAGAAAATATAATACACAATAATTTCTCAGTATAAGATTTTTTTAATTTGCAAAACCAAGAAATGTGATGTTTCTGGTAATGTCCTAACTTGCTATATTGTATGTCAACATTTCTGTTGACTATGTGAAAAAGAAAAAGGAAATGTTGGGCATGGCGCTGATTCTGCAAAACACCACCAGATCTATAACAGAATATACAAGAGCTTGTCCTGATTCACTGAAATTAATAAGAGTGAAATGCCTAAACAGGAAGTAAGTGCTTCAATACCATATTGGCACTGGACATGTAAACCCTTTTGCAGCTTTTGAAGAGCCCCATTGGCTATTATGAGAGTACTGATCAATGTAAAAATATTCACATGCAATGCAGGATCAGAGATTATAGTAAGTCTTTGCTTCTTTGTCAGTTATACTGATATTTCTGTACTATGAAACAATATTTATGTAGAGCATAAAGTAATAATTCATAATGCTTTAGAGCTCAATGTCTACTCAGTTCATTCAGCAAGAGAAAAAATATCATAGTGAAATATGAATATTTGTTTGTAACTTCTATATATTTTTTCTTCTTTCTTTCAGTACATGGCATTTTCTTCCTGATGTTGCCTTGAAGAACCAAATCAGACTATAAAGATAGAATTTCTTTGTCATGCAGGAGGCTGCATTCACAAAAGAAAGCTGCAAAAGGTATTATAATGATAAATTAATGATAGCTTTAAAAGCAAAATTATGAAAGTGACAAGATTACAAAGAATAACATAGTAAATTAACACATGTGAATGTGAAAGTCAGTAGTAAGTACTAATAACAATGTGCATTTGATTTTGCAGCCAACCAAATTGTTGTCACTATCAAAATAGTATTAATAAAAGCCATAAAGGAAAAAGAATCAAGTAAATTTTTTTGTGATGGCTGCCCAAAAGGATTTAGAGACAGCTGCCTCCCATGTCTAGGAAGATAACAACAATAAAAAAAAAAAATAAAGTCAGGATTTTTACAGCTGTGAGGGAAAATAGAAAATAACAGACAAATGAACACGTAACACCATAAAAGGCATATTTTGGATGAAATGCTCTACCAGGCTATTTTCTCTTATTGTCATACTGATAGCTTATAACTGTTCTGTGTTGTGATTGACAGACTTCTTTTTTGTAAAGGAACGTAGTAACAGGCATATATATTTATATATATATTCTTTACATTAAAGTATATGATGTAAAATGTAAAACGCATGACTTGACTTGTACATAACCACTGTTACAAGGTTTTTCTATCAAAATAGGCAATTGTATTATATATATACATACACACACACTTAAGATATTAAGACACCCAACTGTCCTGCCTACTGTGAATTACTCCTTTGATTCCTGCTGACCGTCTCTGATTTAATATATTGAACTGGTGAGGAAAGACTTCTGGAAATTATCTGGGTGCATCAGTAATGCAGGAGTTTTTTGGTATTTTTCTGTTAGAACATATTATGATCAATAAGGTAGTATCCTGTAGTCAGCTGAACCTATGCAAGCATGCCCAAATCTTTCCAAATTCAGCCTCTCTAACATGTACATGGAGAAGATGTAAACAAAAAGATAGAGTAAATGCTAATAGGAAAATGTTTGCTTTTGGTTTTGGTTTTGTGATTGGAATGTGCTATATAAAAGATGAATGGGGAATTTATAGACAATATACAGTAATGTAAGTTACATAATAAAAGGCTATTAAAATGCCTATGTAAAAATGTAAAGAAGTCTAATAAAGTAGGAAGGAGAATGAGAGACCTAGTCCCTTGAAGTAGGATATTATGGACATAACTTAAATCTGGCTCAAAGATTACATTAACTGGGCTATTAACAATAAAAGATATAGATTAGATGAAGCCAACAGAAATGTGAAATATAGGAAGTCTGTGAAATGGGAAGCCTGCACTTTCCTAACAAATACAGCCCTTAGGAGTGAGGCTACTTCATCCCCTTTTGCTCTGGGGCAAAGTACTCGGTGAAGAGACAAGGTGTAATGCCATCTTAAATTAGCCAGCAAATTCAACATGGAGAGGAGATATTTGGGTTTTCCTTCCAGCTGGTCCACTCCATGCCATGAGAAAAGGCAGATGGGAGTCAAAGGGTTTCTTTCTTCATGCTTTCCCACTGCAGGTGTTTGTATGGGCATCAATTTCCTTACTCCTTGAGTGAAGAACAGTGGCAACCTGCTCATTTCTAAGGCTGCAATGTCACTCAGGGTTGAATTTTAATTGGTCTTGGAGAGTAAACTAGTTACAGGAATATGCTATATTTTGCCTTCTTCAAAATCATCTCAAGTGTGAAATGACTGAGCAAATGAAAAGGCATATGGAAAGGTCAAGAGAGCTGTAGCAGTAATGGGAGATTTTCTTAACCTCGACATAGATTTGAGACAATCAAGTGGAAGAAATGAAGCAGGTAGTATATATAAAACACAGTCACTATTTTCTACATAGTAAGTTTCAAAACACTTTTAGCACAAATTCTGCTGAGAGTAACAAACCCCACAAATGAGAGAAGTACAGAGGATATCAAGCATAAACCTGAGATTAAAAGTTAAAAACAGAGGCAGGCTTCTGCTATTAAGCATCAGACCAAAGTGTTTCAGGAACTGATAATTAAAATCCAGTGGGTTGAGGTACTATGAAAGGCAAAGAGATTTTAATACAATTATTGAACATACTAAAGGTATTTAGTGCTTCAAGCAGGTAATAAATGTTATATAAACACCTATACATAAAGTACTAATAAAGTATTAACACATAATTAAGAACATGGCAAATGAATTTTGGATTTGACTAATAAACCTTGTCTTAACATTGGTTTCAGCTTTATGAAGTGTACTTGATATTATTAATCATGAAACATGACAGGTGTTTCTCATTTTTCCATCTGCTGGAAATTGAAGGATCATATTCCTAAAACCTACAAAACATTCAAATCTTCAAACTGACTTTTTTTGTACTTCATTTATTTATTCATTGTATATGTTGCAAACACATTTTAGACCTGTGGTTGACAGCTTGTATTGTGACAGCTCTTGGTCACCAAAAGGTGACTAAGGAAAGCAGAATTAATACCGTGAGGTTGAAGTTTACTGTGTAAACCTTGCAGGGGATGCTAATGAAAAAAGGTTGAAACTGCCACCTTAGCTAAATATAAGATCTGTTTCCTTCATGCTTTTGATAGCATGGAGGTCACTTTCAAAGAAGGCACCTCTGTGTTCCACTGACCTATAAGAATAACCATGTGGAAACAGAAAAGGAGAATGCAGTAGAATAGGACAGCAGAAGAGAAATTTATCTCTTAGAGACTTAAAAAGCAAAGTAATTGAGTGAAAAACTAGCTTCCCTGAAATCAGCTGAAAAACTCTCATTTAACCTGATATGATTTTGCCTGGGGAATCTAGAGTGTGTCTCAACTAGAACTCTGATTTAAAAAGAAAAAATAAAAAACAAACCCCTAAGTAGACACAAATTCATAGTTATTATAATGTGGAACAATAATTTAATGACTTTAACCCTGATATGAAATAACTTGCTTGAAATAACTTGCTTCCCCATCCTCAGCTTTTTCTAGACCAATGCTGGCTTGAGGGGATTTGTTACACTTGGATGAAATATGTGAAACAAGAAGCTCAATGAATCATGCAAAAAAGCAGCGAAAGTGCTAGGAGGTACAGAGCAAAAGATTGCCTGTTAGAGAATTAAATAGAAGGGGGAGTTGTAAGGAATAATTTTTGAGCAAGTAAAAATATCACCTGGAACAAAAACCTCCAGCTCTACAGAAATATACTCTAGAGACTTTAGGGAAAACTAATTTTAAATGCCATTTTTCCATGTCTTGTTTTTATAGAGGTTTATATCTGATCTATAGCTATTAATGATGAGATCCTCCCATTTTAAGAACCAGTACTGGGCCTGTGTGCTCCTTAAATCTCACTTAAACCTTCCAAATTGGGTGTGAGGCAATAAAATGCTGTGCACAGCTGTGAATAATGCCATA
Organism: Pezoporus occidentalis; assembly: GCF_034315485.1. Classification (NCBI taxonomy): domain Eukaryota; kingdom Metazoa; phylum Chordata; class Aves; order Psittaciformes; family Psittacidae; genus Pezoporus; species Pezoporus occidentalis. The sequence goes on from NW_026916062.1 coordinate 2,330,305, forward strand.
GAGCACACTTTCCAGTTTTTATAATGAGATTGAAATACAAGTCATTTTTTCTTCAAATGAGCAGTGAAATACTCTCACTATGGGTCAACAATGCTCCATTGTTTTTTTATCACCTGCATGCTTTAGGCAAATATTTCATATTCAGTTGTTATACTGCATAGGCTCATTGTACAAAGACTTGTCTGAGTTAGGTTACATTTATATTCAAATGACAAGTCATGATTCATTTTTTGAAAGATTCCTTGATAGTGCTAAATAGCCTGATTAGAAATATAGCATTATGGTACACTATGTAAACCAAATCTTTATGAGGTAGCATTTAGACTGCCTTTAATGTTTATCTTCAGTGACATCCAGAAACGAAGACTGAAGCCAAACATGGTCATGCCGAGAATGGAAATTTGAAGAGTCTTTTTCATTTATAATAAACACACCCAGCTGGGAGCACAGCTGCTAACTAAGGAGCCAAAGCTCTAGATTCATTCTACCTGGGAGGGTCTAATTACAAAAACCACCTAGGCTGACTCAAAACTACAAATGCAGGGTTAGGATTAATTTAGTCATGGACCCGAATTCTGTCAGCAAAAGGCATCTAAACCAACATCACTAAGCAGTGGCGTTATTTTATACAGTAATGTAAATCCAAAGAGCTACTAAATGAAACTGAAGTTATGCACTTCCAGGGGTATTTGGCCTCAAAATTCTAACTGACCCAGTTTGGCTGATCTCCTTTTATAGAGCCATTTACAAAAAAAAAAAAACAAACAAACAAACAAAGCAAGAAAAAAAAAAAGACCAAGCCAATCCACAGACTATCCTCAAAATTGAAAGTTTAACACTTAAACAGAAAAATAGCCCTTTTTAGTCCAACTTATCTAGCAGATCTCATTAAATCGACATTTAGAAAATCAGATAGTAAAGTTCTATATATGTGCCCATCTTCCTTATTCTTGTTATAAAAACAAATGTTATGATAAACTAGGAAGAAAAATTGTCTTCACTATATTTAGATATTCTTGCAATTATAGTGTAATTTTCTGGATTTTGAGAATTTTAAATATATCACAGGGAAAAAAAGAATTTATAAAAAAAGAAAAAGTGAATTTAATTAATGTCAAGTGAGATGCCAACAAACATGGATCAGTTGTTCCAATAGGACTCCTATTCCAGAAGTATGCAAAAGGTTTCCTTTGTTTTGTGTGCATCAATAACTATGTTTATTTATCTACCAGAAATGGCCAGACTCTGTCAAGCCCCTTTCTTCCAGAGAATCATGAAAATTATATCAATCAGGTACATTTTATCATAGGATTTTGCCATAGAGCTTAATATCTGACAAATCTGTATTTTGGATGGTCTTAGTCTTTCAGGTTTGCTGATTAGATCACTCCATTTTATCTTTCCTCTTTCTGTCCATTACTTCCTATCTTTTTTTTTTTTAGCATTTTCGTAGTGTAGGATTGCATAAACACAATTAAAAGTTTTAATTATTGTACATATGTTGCACTGTACAAAAGAGAATAAACAAACCAATTAAAGAAGTCCAAATGTGACATTTAAAGATAATAATAACTGAATGCATTTTGTCCAATGAGCAGATTCTGCATGCATGCTCAGTATATCTGTGAATATTCAATTAGCAGGTGATGAATGAATGGTGAAAGATGGTAACCAACAGGCAGATGCATGATATAATGCACAAGAAGATCCTTTCCGCATTTTCCCTGGTTCCTGCCTTAACTGTTCTCCCATTCTGCACCATTCTGCACCTGTTACTCTCCCTCTTCTTCAAGTATCAGGTACCACCCACTTTTCTAAGGAAGTGTCAGGAGACCTTCTATGGGAGCAACAGGTGAAAATGCTATTTTCCTTGCTTACTTGCTTCAAGAATTGGAGGAAATATCTTTAAGGAGAATAAATCCTTTGTCTGCCTTTCTGCCTCCATTTGGACCTGCATCACAGAAGAAAGCAAGAAAGGACAGATAGGATAGCTGCCTCAGAGAAGAAAATAAAAAAAAAAAAAATCTCTTTTCTTAGCATGAAATACTGCTTTATGATATCTGTGCAGGAAGTCTGAGAAGTCAAAAACCTTCACAGAAAACTTTAAATGCTCTTACTTTGGATTAATTTGGCATTTTACTAAACAGTGAGGAATGCAAAATTTTACAGAGGGAATGGGGAGATTTCTACTTTCTTTATCCCTTGAAGCATTTTAATCACTCCTGAGTTCTTTGGCTTCAGCAGTCTGAAGATTCGCATGTATGTGACAGAAGTCTTGTAGGACTTCCCAAAGTGCCATTGTCCACACCACCAAACCTCTGCATGATATGTTGTAATGTGCTTTTCATGCTCTTCTTTCTTGTGCAGCTACAGAAGCACATCACATTCAGACAAGCTAAGGCAAGGTCTGGATGCTAGAGCTCTGTTTAAATGAGATTTGGATACCCCTAATCATGTTTAAAAGATAGGTTGATCCACATTGATTTTTGGTACAGGGATTTATAGTCACTATGATTTCGAAAAATGGACAGAACTAAAATAATATGTCTTAATATGTCTAAAGTGCTTATGGTCTTCTCCTTCATGTTCCATAGTAAGGTCATGGAAAACAATAGCAACAGGTTAGGCATCTGTCTTTCAGACAATTTAAAACCTCCACTCTTAGCCTCTCCAATCACTTACAATTTCCCTTTCATCCAGAATCAGAGTTGAAGTATAGATATTTTTCAGATTCATGCATTTATGATTAAAGGATAAAATTCCTTCTTGCGGTCTGCTTCCCAGTGTGTTGTTCCTTCATTAGAGTTACCAAGAAAATAATTTTCTCAAACATGGCATTAATTGCAGTTATACCTGATCTTCCATTCTTGCAGAAAACCCCAGAGCATTTGGGAGTGCATTCCTGCAACTGCCTCGTGTGCTTATTGTGGGGGCTCTTTGTGGACTGGTCTGAGCACCACTCTGTGGATGAGCACCCGCAGACTCAAGCAGGTCTGATGAATAGCTTGGAAGTGAAAGGGAAACAGTTAAATGGAGAACACTATTTGCTCTTCTTAGTTTTCAACCATTAGACAACATTACAAGAGGGTCAGGACTCAAGAGCAGATGCTACTTATGCGAATGCAAGGCACAGGCTGCATATGCATTTGCAAGTGTGTTGTGTAGGATCAGAGCATAAAAGCAAGTTTAATCATTTTTATTAATCAGCTTCAAATCTGCTTCTTATGAGGGGTTCTATTATCTTATTTCTAGGCATCAGCATCCTATTGATATTAATGAGAATTATGCAAACTTAGTTATAATGATATTAATTTAGTTATGGTAAAATATTTTTCTGTTCTAAGTGATCTAACTGTAATTTTCTAGGACATACATGTACCCTTTTTCATCAATAGATGTGCCCATGTTTCACACTAACGCTTCTAAATGTAATATGTTATTTATTTCAACATACAATATGGAGAATCCTTATTTCTTTATTATTCTTATAACTTTGAACAGCTTGATTCTGAATATGTGATACACCTGTATCTCATTGGAATGATCTCATATTGAAAATTTCCTCCGTAGAAAACAGATGTACAGATGCAGTATTTTTTTCCAGCGACTTATCTATTTCTACTGATTTTTAAATCTCTGTATCAAATTGTTACTACTTGGAGTTGTAATTCCCTAACCACGCTTTATACCTGTGTTGTTCTAAATTTCTGCTAATTTAGGAGACTGATTTCTGCTGTAGATAACTGTATTAATTGTTCAACGGGCTCAGATAAATTTCTACTAGTTGTTACCAGTTTAGTAGTGGTATAGGCAAAAAGAAGCCAGGATTCCACCAAACCTTAACTTTCCAAGTATTTCTTGCTTATTTAACATGGAAATAACATCCTTATGAAATCTGATTTGTACTCCCAGCTGGATGATATCTTCCTGCTGCATGGAGTATAGCTCTTACATTGCCTTCTTTATGTGGGCAGATATATGATGATCTTCCATCTTGCTCTTAAGCAGAGGATAATTCAGACTAAAAAAAAGGCAAGATGAAAACCTACTTTAATTTACTGCAGAGATTAAATGGTGAAGATATAGTTAATAGTACTTGTTAGTTTTGCGGAAGGTTGTTACAGCAGCCAAAAGACACGCACCTATATATTACAGAGCAGCTCAACATCTAGCAAAAATGCTTGATGCTGCCAGCTTCGTGGTAAAAATCCCTCTTAAATCACAATAAAAGACTCAATCCCTGGCATAATACTTCTGAAAAGAAAAATATGGCCTGCCAGTATCCTGCCTTAGCTGAGAGGTAGAGCTTTCATTCACTGATAAGTGTTTATGCCCATGCTTTTTCTGTGCAGATGAAAATGTAGTAAGGCGAAAGCTATTTGGAGAATATAAGCAGGCTGGCAAAGACTTACAGCAAAATACAAAAATAAAAGGCTTAGTCCTATGCTTTAGAAATGGCAACACAAACTAGCTCCAAATCTGGAATAAATCCTCCACTTTTTCGAGTTCTGTTAGTTTTATTTTTGCACAGTTTCTAGTCTTGAATTTCTGTTAATAAGAGTTCTTAATCAAATGGTTGTCTTATACTTCAGTTACATAGAGATGGATAGCTGATCAAGGAGAAAGAAAAAATAAGATGTCAGATTACTGTGTAAAGGTTTGTTGAACATTCATAAAGCTGTTTAATGTGCCTGTGTCAGTGGTAGCTTCTATCATGTGTTTATCTAGCTCCTGTGCTAAATAAATGAGTTTGATATCTCCCAAGGGACTGACACAGCATGACCTTGGATGAGAGAAAGTATTTAATTTTCTATTAAATATGCTATATCTCTGCAGTCTTTCAGAAATGTGTATTTTGAAATACTGGAAACAAGAAAACTGAAATCATTTGATACATGTACCCAAACATACATAGGTACTTTTTTCTTAAAGGCTAGACAGATGATGGATCCACAAAACAAAGACAAGAAGAAACCCCTCAGACTCCTCTACACAGGTCTACAGTCTTGAAGTCAGTGCTTGGCATATGCAGCTAAGCTTAACAGGCAAGCAAGGAAGGAAGGGAAATACATGGGTGTGCTACAGTCTCCAAGGTTTTAACTTCTTTGAGCTCTGTCTTAATCTTTGATTCTGCCCTTCCTTCACCTCCCATGTACTGCCAGAAGGCTTACCCATGTGCACAGCACTACAGTGCTGATTCAGATTTTACACTGCTCTTTTCCAGAGGAAAGACTACTTCAGAGTAGCTGCCTCTGCCCCTGGCACAGAATTATTCTCATCTGTTTAAACAAAAGTGAAGGGTTGAGCTGAAGTAGTTAAAGTAGACATCTACTTATTATTTAATTTAAAACAAGATGAAATGCAAAATGAACACTGAGAGTGATATGTGTGTTTTAGGACAGAGTATCTCCAGTGTCCCTTAAGCCCTTCACAATTAAAACATCATGACAGATTTAAGTCTTTTGGAATCTGTCCCTCTCCCTTACTACTTCTACAAAAACCTTGAAGTTCAATATAGGAAATGTTTTTAGGTCATCTAGTCTGTCCTATGCCAGGTTTGGATTATGTTCACTGGTATTATGCCAGTTTTCTAGCCACCTCCAGAGCAGCAGCTTATTTTTTCTCTTTGTCAAGGATAGTGGTTGACTGGCAAGAATAGTGTGGGGAAAATTAAAAATAAAAAAATAAAAATATTGCAATATTTTCTATAGAGACCAGCCAAAAAAAAGGAAAAAAAAAATAAGAAAATTAGAGTAAAAGAAAGAGACTAAGAAGAGAGACAAAGGGGGAAATAATGAAATAGGCAGGAAAGAAATATGGCAACAGTACAGGAGAATAAATAAGACATTAAGAAGTGAATAGAAAATTAGCAAAAATCCAAAAAGAAAAAAATCTTAAAATGGAAATTATGGGTGAAAAAAATGGGGACATGTTTATCTTTTAAATCCTGAGTAGCATTATGACTGTGTTGGCACACAACTGCCAGAAAGGCAAGAATATAAGAAAAGCTTGTAATTCTGGTTTGTTTTTTTTTACTTCCATTCCTTTGTATTTTCCTAAGTATTTTTTTGTTGTTGTCTTTAGCCAGGTACCTAAAGCAGTATTTTTCTAAATTATTGAGTCATCTCCTTTTTAGAAAAGATAGATAGGCTGGAGAGTATGGAACTCTGTCTGGGGACAGAAGAGCAGTCCACAGAGAGTTTGTGAGTCAGGGTTAAAGGGAAAATAGCTATGGGAGACATTACTGTGGAGGTCTGTTACAGACCGCCACAAGGATCAAAGGAGAACCTGCGGATGAAGCACTCTATAGACAGATAGGAAATGCTTCACGCTCGCAGGCCCTTGTTCTCATAGGTGACTTCAACCACCCTGACATCTGTTGGAAGGACGGTACGGCCCGGCACAAGGAATCCAGGAGGTTCCTCAGTTGTGTAGAAGACAACTTCCTTCTGCAAGTAATAGGGGAGCCGACAAGGAGAGGTGCCATGCTTGACCTCGTGCTCACCAACAGGGAAGGGCTCGTTGAAATGTGACTCTCCAGGGCAGCCTTGGGTGCAGCGATCATGAGATGGTCGAACTTGAGATCCTCAGGACAGTGAGAAGAGCGTGCAGCATGCTCACTGCCCTGGACTTCAAAAGAGCAGACTTTGGCCTCTTCAGGAACCTGCTTAGGAAGGTTCCATGGGATACAGCCTTAGAGGGCAGGGGGGCCCAAGACTGTTGGTTGATATTCAAGGATCACCTGCTGCAAGCTCAGGAGTGTTGTATCCCACCTAAAAGGAAGTGCAGCAGGAAGGCCAGGAGACCTCCTTGGATGGATAAGGATCTCCTGAGGAAAATTCAAAGGAAAAAAGAGGCTTATAACAAGTGGAAGCAAGGACAGGTGGCATGGGAAGAGTACAGGGATGTTGTCCGGGAAGCTAGGGACCAGGTTAGGAAAGCTAAGGCCCAGTTAGAATTAAACTTAGCTAGAGGTATTAAAGATAACAGGAAGGGATTCTATAGGCACATTGCAAATAAAAAACAGACTAGGGAGAATGTAGGCCCCCTCAGGAAGCTCTCAGGAGAACTGGCTACACAGGATTTGGAGAAGGCTGAGGTTCTGAATGACTTCTTTGCCTCGGTCTTCACTGGCAAAGGCTCTGACCAAACCACCCAAGACTTGGAATGCAGACACAGGGACTCTGAGAATGAAGACCCACTGTAGGAGAGGATCTGGTCTGAGACCATCTTAAAAATCTGAACGTGCACAAGTCCATGGGTCCTGATGAAATCCATCCGCGGGTCCTGAAGGAGCTGGCAACTGAAGTTGCAAAGCCACTGGCCATCATATTTGAGAAATCATGGCAGTCAGGTGAAGTTCCCAATGACTGGAAAAAGGGAAATATAACCCCCGTTTTCAAGAAGGGAAAAATGGATGACCCAGGGAACTACAGACCAGTCAGTCTCACCTCTGTGCCTGGCAAAATCTTGGAGCAGATTCTCCTGGAAGGCATGCTAAGGCACATGAAAATCAAGAAGGTGCTTGGTGACAGCCAGCATGGCTTCACTAAGGGGAAATCCTGCCTGACCAATTTGGTGGCCTTCTCTGATGGGGCTACAGAGCTGATGGACAGGGGTAGAGCAGTTGATGTCATCTACCTGGACTTCTGTAAAGCATTCGACACTGTCCCACATGACAGAACTAGCTGGATGGCCGCACAGAAAGAGTTGTGGTCAATGGCTCAATGTCCAGCTGGAGACCAGTAACGAGTGGCATCCCTCAGGGATCAGTGTTGGGACCGGTCTTGTTCAACATCTTTGTTGCTGACATGGACAGTGGGATTGAGTGCGCCCTCAGCAAGTCTGCCGATGACACCAAGCTGTGTGGTTCGGTTGATACACTGGAGGGAAGGAATGCCATCCAGAGGGACCTCAACACGCTTGTGAGGTGGGCTGATGCCAGCCTTATGGAGTTTAACCATGCCACGTGCAAGGTCCTACACCTGAGTCGGAGCAATCCCAGGCACAGCTACAGGTTGGGCAGAGAAGAGATTCAGAGCAGCCCTGTGGAGAAGGACTTGGGGGTGTTGGTTGATGAGAAAAAGAACATGAGCCGGCTTCAGTGTGCACTTGTAGCCCAGAAAGCCAACCATATCCTGGGCTGCATCAAAAGCAGTGTGACCAACAGGTCGAAGGAGGTGATCCTGCCCCTCTACTCTGCTCTTGTGAGACCTCACCTGGAGTATTGTGTGCAGTTCTGGTGTCCTCAACATAAAAAGGACATGGAACTGTTGGAACAAGTCCAGAGAAGGGCCACGAGGATGATCAGGGGACTGGAGCACCTCCCGTATGAAGACAGGCTGAGAAAGTAGGGGCTGTTCAGCCTGGAGAAGAGAAGGCTGCATGGAGACCTCATAGCAGCCTTCCAGTATCTGCAGGGGCCTATAGGGATGCTGGGGAGGGACTCTTCATTAGGGACTGCAGTGATAGGACAAGGGGTAACGGGTTAAAACTTAAACAGGGGAAGTTTAGATTGGATATAAGGAGAAAATTCTTTCTTGTTAGGGTGGTGAGGCACTGGAATGGGTTGCCCAGGGAGGTTGTGAATGCTCCATCCCTGGCAGTGTTCAAGGTCAGGTTGGACGAGGCCTTGGGTTGATATGATTTAGAGTAAGGTGTCCCTGCCCATGGCAGGGGGGTTGGAACTAGATGATCTTAAGGTCCTTTCCAACCCTAATTATTCTGTTCTATGATTCTCACTACTACTTAATTGCTATGGTGCATCGACTTTCATTATGCATGAGTGATTTATTTATAACAGAATAGACTTCAGTCTTTAGCTATCTAGTATGATTATCAATTTTAGCCCATCTCTTTTACGTGATGTATTTTCCTGTCCAAAATGATGAAAAATAATAACAGGGACTCAAAGACTGCACAAGGATAAAACTGATAACAATCTGTATTTCAAATAAAATGAGAATTACTAGAAAGTTGCTTAACTTTGGATATCTGAAATGATAACAGTTTTCATTATTAATCTGTGAATATAAGTACATAACAGTCAATGATGGGCAATAATTCTGAATCAAACTGTAAAAGTATTAATTATTACAGGAGAGTATAGCTCTAATCCAGGTTTGTCACTATATACAAAGACATTATTAGGAACAGTAAAAATATGGGCCTTTACCAAAATATTCAAGATTAGTTTTCCAGGCCTCGTTTCTCTTAGCTATCCTTATGTTCTCTTTGCTTTGCTGAAATATATTTTTTGTAGTCACACACAAGGGTGACACTGTGGCCATGAAAATTTTGGTCATTCATAAACAGGTTTTTTTTTTCTCTCAGAAAATTTTGCAAAAAACTGTTATAAACATTCAGTTCTGAAGTGTATGTGTACATCTGTGCTGCTCTGCCATCACAAAACTACAAAATACTTCACAGTATATGTAGATTTGTATTGTGAGGGCTGAAACGGAAAATCCAAAGAATCACTGATGTCCCAAAGGCATATAGTGTTGGGGAACTCATCAGGTGAAAATTCCCAGGACATCAATTCTAGTTGCTCATTATCGCAGGCAAACACATTAAACCAAGTATTTTAGTTTCCTCTCATAGACAAATCTTCCATTTCTTTTTCATTGCAGCAATACATTGGCATCTTATCTGGTGGCATGCAATGAGTTATTTAATAGAAAAGCAAGTATTTCTACTGCTCTGTTGTTTCCAGTGGAAGAGTCCACTGTTTGTAGACGAAATTCTTGCTTTAAGCCCCAAAGTTCATGGCCTCACTTCTAATGTTGTCAAACATCATCCTTGTTTTAGCCTAAGGCCAGGTTTTTAATATTATATTCCAGTCTTCTAAACTGAAAATATTTCACATCTGATGTCCCCACATTTTGCAGCAAAAATTGTGGAAGCACTATCAAAGTTGCAATAGTAAGTATGGCTTTTCAAGTACACATGAGATCTACATCTAGGGAATTATTTTGCTGCTTGCCCAATTGAGGCTGTGGAGTTTTTCTTCCCTTCAAAAACAGTGGCAACTGAATCCAAGAACAGAAATCTCAATTTCACACATCAGCATTAGTAGTTCTTCTTCACAATATCCTTCAAAAACTTATCCCTGTATTTTTTTATCACAACTGGTAAAAATTGAAGATGGGTCTTCTACTTAAATTTCTCACAATGTATGGCCAGCCAAAAGAGCGCATGCTTCATACATAACCCTTCTAGCTGAGAGAACCAAGTCTGCCATAGTATTGAGGACCACACTGTCTCAGGTTTTGGTGGGGAAGGGGCAAGAATGAACAGGAATTCTTACAGAAGCCTTTCAAGAAACACACTGGCCTAGAAGTGAAAAAGTACAGTAGGTCTTTGAAAAAAAAAAGTAAAAATTAAATTCAAGTAATATCATAAGCTCTCCAAACTTATTAGCCTGCTTTGAATATCTGAAAAGTAAATCCTGCTAAATCCCACCTATGCCTGCAACCAGATGCAGAGACTATAATAGGGTATAGCATTGATTTATTTTTTTTATTTTTTTTTCCCTGTGTGATTTTGCTTCTAGTATCATTTTTCTCCTAACATTTCTCTAAATTAACACCTCTCAGGTAGTTTCATTAGTGGTAACGATAGTGAGAGTGTTGTTTCAAGCGGGAGATGACAACCAGTTAAATAACACACTGCTTACAGCTGCTTAGCACAAACCAAGGTAAGATAATATAGTGGTTAAACTCCCCATTGCCAATACAACTTGCCTACATTTATACTCCATTCTAAATGCTGAATAGAATCCTCAGGACAAAGCAGAAATGTTCAGGCTGTTGCTTAGATACTACTTTCACAGGCTTCATATGAAAAAAAATCTATGTATACAGGCAAATAAATAGATAAGTTAATAGGCTGAACTCACAATGGACAAATACAAATCACTTCTTTTGCACTATACTTGGGGTTGGAAGAAACAAATGTGAAACACTCACACAATGCAAAACGAAAATATCTTTGCTTTTGCTGGGATGCCTCCTTCATGCATGGATATCTGGGGACAGACTATCCTAACAAAAACAAGTCAGGTTAATTTGCTTTAACTTGGGTCACTTGGTTTATCTATACCTATTCTTGCTGTATACCATACATACCTAAATATCATGTTTGTTTGTTTATACGGGAATCTCTCATAATTTGTGAATTTGCAAAAACAAATCAAAACCAAGGTCCTAAAATTAGAAAATCACCTTAGTCATCTAGAGTATGAGCTTTATGTCCTAAAACAGAGGAGTTAAAATTGCAATGCTTCACATATTCTATTCAGAATTCCCAAATTATGTCTAGTGAAAACTGCTTTACTAAAAATAGATGCTGTTCTGCATGAGTATTAGATTGGTTCCTGCTATGCCATTTCCTCAGTAAAAAAAAAAAAAAAAAAAAAGAGAAAAGGAAAAACAATTTTAGGTTGCGTTCTACTTTGCTAATATAAAAAAAAAAAATTTGTTGATTTTTTTAGCTTCAAGACATCACAACTTGGAGCAACACAATGAACAAACCGGGGATTATGTAAAAGCTACAACATCAGTAGTTGTTACTACATCACAAAATAGTTACAACATCACAAAAACAGAGCATTGCCTATTATGTAGTTATGGTGACACATACTACTCTTGTGATACATGACACAAATTATGTGGGATTTTTGAGTAACTTCATTTTGCTCTATTGATCAAAATAAAATGACTACACAAATTGCTGCTTTTTGCCTTTTGTTGCATTTTTTGTTAATCCCCTGCAAGACAAGTGTGTGCCTTCATAGGTATTTGCATTAAAAAACAACTGTGAATGCAACAGAAGCAGAGTGGAATTCAATACCCAGATTATACTGAAGGAAACAATAGATAGCAAAATAATTCTGAATTAAAAAAACAAACAAATTTTCTCTCCTTGAACTGACTTTTGTTTACTTGGTCTTGCCTTAAGCGTTATTTTTTATATCAGCTTGTCATGTCTTTCATAGAATTATTGCAAAGATTAAAAAAATCGAAGTCTTTAAAATGGCAAATCAATCTAATTATCCACATTAAATGTACTTCAATTTCCACTACAAAAGATTATAAACTTCTATTGCAACTTCAAGATGAAAAATTACATATATATGCCATTTTTTATATTTCTGAGCCTGACTTTTTACCGGGTAGTGAAAGGGGACAACACTAACTGCCAACAGAAGTAACTGTCTTTAAAATATTTGTATAGTTACTGTAACAATAATGACATTCCTTACATTATATACTGTCTACAAAATTATCCTGCAGTACAATATAATTTTCCAGACATGTGTTTTGGTAAGAGAGACTGAGTTTTAATGATTGAATTCAATGTTTGCTTTTACAAAATGAGCCATGTTCAAATATTATCAATATTATGCTTATAAAAAAAAAACTTCATCTTCTTACCAGGATTCACATCTCAGCAGAGGTGATCAGTATTGTTTGGTTTTGTTTTTCTCTAAAAGATTAAGTATTGTATTTTTAGTAAATACTATGCTTGATTTTTTCTCAGCTTTTCCCTAAAATAATGAAGTGTTGGTAAGTTTTTTGTCTACAGAAATAGGTGATTATTTATCATGTATTTCCACTAAAAAACAAGCAAACATTGTTTAAATAAAAAATCCAAGAAACCCAAGACATTTAATCAAATCTTTTTACAATTTATAATTAAACCAATCAAAATCGTGTTATAATTTTTTCCACAATGAAGCAAGTAACATTCCTTAGTTCCTCCACCCTGTATGGGTCAATATCTTCCTTCCCTTTGAGGGAATGCTACATTGTCCCAGCTGACAAAGGGATAGGGGGTCTTTATACATAAAACCAGTTCATCAGTTTACAGATAATTTGACATTTATAGGCTTTTCAGAATAGGGAGAAGGCATTCATATACTTAAATTCCTTGCTGGAAGGGAATACAGCAATGGGAGGGAAACGTCTATTCAGCCTTCAGGTCAGACGACCCTGATGTGCCACTGAGATCCGTGATGGTTTGGATCAGGTACGCAGCAGGGCACTTGGCAGCTCCCTCCTGCTCAGTCCCTGCAAAAAATCAGGTGTGCCCATGCAGCGGATATATGCTCAGGTCTCATCCTGGCATGGAGTCAGAAAGCTGGGACCTCATCTCTCACAGCACAAGGGCAAGGCAGGGTTCCCATATCCCACAGTGTAGATACAGACTGTGATGCTAATTTCATTCTTCCGTCGTCTGAACTGACTTCTCTTTCATAACCAAGAGCTGGATCTTGTTATACCATAAAGTATATAACCCTTAATAAAAAGTGTTAAGAAGTAAAATTATTGCTATGGAAATTAATCTGATATTTAGAGTACTACAGTGAGAGGGCGCAAGTTTACTGTCCTGTGCTCCCACATTGCAGGAAGAGCCAGCATGGAAAAGAGATCTTTGCAGAGGAGCATGTCATGATTATGCCTCTCGATATCTTGTCTTAGTGATTATGTAGTGCTACAGTTAGATAGAGCTTTTGAGTGACTGAAATCATATATCATATATATTTGTGATTCTATTTACTTCTAACTAAAGTAGCTTGATGTCTCAGGGTCAGATGGTTCTTTTTCCTATTTACTATAAGTGATGCAGTATATAATATTGGAATGTTCATAAATGCAGGTACTTCATAATTTACAATCAGTCAAACTCTACTTTTATGTATACACCTTTTACCAAACTGTACTTATACTATTAATTTTTAAATGCCCTGCATGACAATTTCAGGTAAGTTCTTAGAACAGTGTATGCTACATCCATTCTCTTTTTAGTCACTCAATGGAATCCTTCCCTTCCCTTCAAGATCAAAAGAGGCTGTGTTTTTTTACTATTGTTTATTGATAGTTCAACAGGTCTCAGGCAAGTATGCTGGTTTTAGTGGCTCAAGTTTCTCAAGATGGTGCAGATCCTGAGGAATAAACGTAAATCTGCTAGACTCACCTCAAAACAAGCAGATGTAGATAATCAGGGTATTCAGGCTCTGATTCCAGAATCAAGATCTTTGGTCATAAGTTTGTCTTCAGAGAAAAGTTCATCTTCAGAGGAAATCTCATTGTACATTTAAGTAAAGAGATGGATCATGTCAGATGTAATAAAATCAATTTCTATTGGAGGCAATCAAATACAGCAAAAGAGCATTCACTTTCCCCTTTCCTACGCACACACACACACACACACACACAAGGTCTATTCACTTTGATTAAGTCTGTGCTTAAATTTTTATCCATAAAAGTAGCTGTCATTCAAGAACATATGAAATTGGCATGTAGACATAATGAGAGGCACTGTAGGTTTTCAATTTATTGGAGCAGTACCATTCATTCATCTGCTCATTCACTTACTTATGGTGTTATTCTTATGATTTTTATACTCATCATGAAAAATTTAGACACAGAAAACTTCACTTCAACAGAAGTCTGTCCATATGAGATGTTGCTTTGAAGTCACATATGTTAGTGGTCAGAGTGAACAGTTTGGAATCTCAATCATGAGCTTAATAAACCCTAATAAATTTTTCACATAACATTTTCACAGCAGATTCATCAACCTTAGAATAGCAACATGTATCTTAGCATACTTGATATACAAAGATTGGAAACACAGAATTTGTTGTGTTACAAAAAGGAATGTATTCAAATACCATAACCACATATTTTATGCAGTTTCTCCATGACAAAATTATACAAGAGAGTGGACCAGTAAATGACAATGCTCACCTTCCTGCTGTTGTTCAGCCAGTTGAACACACCGCTTCTCACTCTGCTAATCAGATGTTAAGCCCCTCTAATTTATATTCCATAAAAACACTTCTAAGACATAATTTGTCTAATTATCTAATTTTTTTCCACAAGGGAAGAGAGACAGCTCAAAACACAAGGTAGTACAAGCTATCTCCAGGAGGGCTTTGCCACTTGTACAGCTTGATTGAAATGTCTGGGTAGGTCTTTCAGTCAACCTGTTTGTAGCTGATGTGACATGATTTATATATTTTTATTTTTTCTTTACAAATAATAGAAATTCTTTGAACATGAACTGATTTCCATTGTCATGTACAATCTATTCAGAAGCTCTTTGTCCTTGAAGACAGGAGTCTTAAGAATTCACCATCTGTGCTGAATTAGCTGAATTCATATGGAGTAATTCAAGCCATTTACATTAGTTGTCTGATATAGAAAAATATACGTATATGTATGATATATATATATATATTCTACCAGTGATCCATGTAATTTAGTTGCAGTCCTCATCACAAAGTTGGGCATCAAGACTGACTTCTGAAGGGCATTCCAGCATTCAGGGAACATGTTTTAGGGTGACAGAGCCCCCAGATTTGAATGAATGCAAGCATACAGTCAACTATGACGAGCCAAAGACAGTGGCAGTAATTTTCCAAACAGAGAAAGTTCAATGAGGACAGAGACAGCCACTAAACTTTTTCTATTATTATTAAAATTTAAAACAAAAGAAACAAGAAACTGATTACTTACAGCCAAGTACAGCTTTCAGCTATTTATTTTTTTTTTTTAACTTCCCAAACTAACCTAAGAGCTTTTTTAGGCAAATCTGGAAGAGATTCAGAAGCAAGGTCAACGGGCCTTTGAATATGATCTTCTGCTATATATGAATTAGTACTCTGCCTCAATATGGTATGTCAGCTTAAAGTAACTTTAAATTAGTTTCAATGTATCATGGCATCTTGGGATGATATAACCTTCTTGTCTCCATCAGAAACCTCCTGATGGTGTGTGTGCCAGCACCTCATGTTTAAAGTAATTATGAAGGAAGCAATATTCCTGGTGTGCTAACCAACAGCGAGAGATAACAACTGTGTTCGTGTAATAGGTATTAATCTTCCACTGCAGTAAGGACTGTATCTAAAATCTACTAGATTCACTACTCAGACAAGCCTAGCTCTTATTAGGGCGTACACACAGCTACATTAACAAAACCACAAGAAATTACAAGATACTACAGAGAGCAAACAGGGTAACATTTGTAGACATCTAATTCTGACATGGCTGCATTAACAAGAAGTAGTAAAAATGAGAAATACAATTGATAACAAAATGGGGTTACTAACTTAGAGTTGCTGATGGAGGTAGAAATTACCAGTGCAACCATATCACAAATACTGAAGATGTATAAACTACCAAAATTAGGGACAACAGGGAAGAGTAAATAGGGACAGACTGTTTATTTGGGAGTGGATGAAGGTGGTAAAGGGGAGAACTTGAGAAGCAAAAGAGGAAGAAAAGGGAACTATAAGCAGAAGTGCACCATTTAACTAGCTGTTTAGGGGTATTTGTTGGGCAGCTTTCTGTTGATCCCACTTGGAGAAGGAAAACCCATTATTGCTCTGATCATATGTGTGTCTGACATTTTTATATGGCAAGTGGGGGTACTTGAGATGTTTTCCGTAAAACTGGAGAGGGAGTACATGAAAGGTGTGGACTAATCCTAATAGCTGTGGTACTTAGTTCTTAGCAGAAACCATATTCAGAGTCAGGCATCTAATCTCACAATAAATTAGCTCATAAAGGGTAACAAGCTAAACAATCTATTGCAAAATGCTGAGAAGCATACAGTCGCTTATGCTAAGCCAAATTCAGCACTCAGTATGGTTGTTAGCTGCCAAAACTGCCTGTCACTTACCCATGCTCAGAGTATTAACATGGTAGTAATGCCACATACTTAATCTTGTAATGGATGTATGGGAGGGGAGACTCAGGAGCAGTTCTTTTCCTTACCTGAATTAGACCAACATCTCCCATAGCAAAATAAGAAATTATATCACATGGAAGTCTCTTGATATCTCCCAGTATGTTTTTGCAAAATACTTATATAGTTACTAAATCAGAACTGAAGTTTTAACAGTCTTCTGTTTATGACTAGAGTTGCTTAGATAGCCTCACCAGAATTACATGGAAATTTGGAGTATATACGTTTTGAATGTACAAACTTCTCATTGTTGAAAATCAAGCATTTGTCTGGTTTTTGTCTTAAAGTTCCAGTTGTAATGTTAACGACCGCTGATGCCTTGTCTTGAGTACAGGTAAAATTTGGGTTGGGTTCATCATTTTTTGGAATCTGCATGAATTTTATACCTTGCTGATTACAGCTGAACTTTTTACAGCTGTTTTCTGAAAGAGAAGACAATATACAACACAGAATTTGTGGTACGATGCATAAGCTTAGCATATGCTGATTAATTTTTTTATGTTACCTTCCATACAATAAGGCCCCAGTGAGTGATACGTGTTTTAGTAGCACTGAGGTTTTCCACAACTTTGTGGGTTTAAGTGGTCTCTGATTGTCCTGCTGTGAAATTACAGAAACAGCATACTTTGCAGCAAGCTTCATTTTAAGTTTTCCCCCTTCTACTTGTAAAGGGAACCAAATAACACTTCATTTATTGTCTGCTAAATTAAACAGTTGTAGAGCAGCGATAATGTTCCCAGTGGCTTCCATGTTGCTCTCTAGAAGTGATAAAACTGAAGTCTTCTTGTAATGTCCCCCTGAGACAGAGGCTTGCTTTTGAGTTTATCTGAACATTTTCTATATCTGCCATAGTTTATTTCTTTTTTTTTGTTTCTGTTTTTTGTTCAAACAGCCATCTTTTGTACTATATGACCACTTCCCATGAGAAAAGCAGGCAATCAGATTTTAAGTGTTCACTAAAATGTGGTAAGGCTAAACTCATTAAATTAGACCTCTTCTGCTATTTTGGTATGCTGGAAATGCCCTGATGTCTTATCATAATTGTTTATATTAGTCACATTATTGACAGTTTTGCCAATAACAAAATGTTCTCAACGAAATGTTAAGAATTATCTTGACATTAGAAGACAGAAAATGTATTTACAGGCCTACAGCACAGGTTGCATGAAAACAGGTAGAGGCAGCATAGTCTGACAAAAGGAAGGTTAAGGAACAGCCTAATAGCAGCCTGTAGCTTCCTGAAGGACAGATACAAAACTGTAGAGCCAAATTCTCCTTAGCTGTGGCAGATGGCACAACAAAATGTAATAGACACGAATTGTAGATTGGGAGGTTCAAGTTGGACATCAAAAGAAACTTCACCAGGAACATGGTGCAGCACTGGAACAGGTTGCCAATGGATGATTTGGAAACACTTGGAAGTTTTCAAGACTTGGGTAGACAAACCCATGGCTGGCATAACTCAGTGTTGGGCGTAGTAACGCTTTGAGGGAAAGACTGGACAAGGAGCTCCTCTGATGTCCCTTCCAAAAAAAATTTCTATGACTCTGTGATGTGATTCTGTCATTCTGCCTTCCCAAGTCAGTGGAAATCCATGTGGAAAACCATTTTTTTTTCTAAAACTTAACTACTATTCTCATTGTTAAAGGACTGTAACGTAACTGCATTTTTTGTACAAAAAAAAAGTAAGCATATACGTGAAAAGCAACATGGACTCTGATTGTACAGTAAAGCTTCAATCCATTCTTCCATTTTGCATGTGAAAACCATGGTGATAACGGAAAGGCAAAGACTATGAATTACCTAAACTGAGCCCTAGGTCCTAAAGGGAATACAGACTGAAACCTTAAGAGTCTTGGACATTTATGAGGGATGTTTTATTCTTTATCCAAAGTCCTCTTCTGCCTCTACCCTCCCATTATTCAAGAAGCACTACTGACCTATTAGCCAAGGATCATAATTCCTTTCTTAACTATAAATGACATCTTTATGCCCTCTATTAAAGGGTGGAAGGAGACAACACTAGTAAAGGAGCATTCAGTGAAATCCTTTCATTCACTTTCACACCTAATACAAACTACTGCAGCAGACAAACAGAATACTGAAATGAAAATGTGTTCTCAGTCTCCCTCCTTTCTCTCATCCACTTTTTCTAACCGTATAATGTAACATTTTATGGCTAGCATAAAAGAGCTACCTGTGACTATGCAGCCAGGGGTAGCCCAGCACATAATGGCCAGTCTCTGAGCCCATACTGCTGGGAGCAGTGTGTGTTTGCTGCCCTGTGTGATGTACAGAGAAGGTGTGCATATGGTGCATTATTTTTAAGGTTCGTGTGAATAAGAAAATAAAACCTACAGGAAAAAACTGAGGCTAGCATTCACCAAGACAGCAGAAATCATCAGGTGAAAGAATTAATTTTTCTTGGTCTAACTGTATGTGGTTTGTACATTAAACATTGCTTGGGGAAGTGATTTTACAGGCATGATTTATGGGATCAGTAAGCAGAGTTTACCTGCTATGCTTGTCAGTCTTTGCTTTGCATTGCATTGACAGTTTACAAAAACAGCTTTAAAAACAAATAGGGGCATACTTTGTGATTCCATTAAGGATATATATGGACTTGTTATAGAGTAGACACCTCCAAGGGACCTTTCAGAACTTTAGCAAGGAAAAGCTTTTAGATTCAAGTGGAGTTCTTTGGTGAATAAAAATGCAGCTGCTGCACTAAATATGTGTCTTATGAAGAAAAAGTTGGGTACTGAATAATGAATTCTGCCCAAGCCTCAAACTTTGTTGGACTTTTCCCTATAAATTTCTGATGAATTGGTAGTGCTGCACTAAAGAAATAGATTAGAAACTGACTGATCCCCTTCACAATAGTGACCTCAATTTTGTAGATGCTAAGAATCACAAACCAATCAGTCTCCCTCTTTTTGTTAGAGACAAACATTTTATTTTACTTCTGATTTGTATTTATTTCTTCCCAAGGACCTCTTTAGATTCTAACACCAAATAAGACCATTTTCCCAGAGGTATATTGTGATTTCTCTGCTTGTTAAGAGAAAAAGGTGTAGAGGAGGCATAGCATCACTTAATATATTTACAAGTACCTGCTTCAACTGATTAATGTTTGTTTGAATCAGAAGGAATCTGCTTTCAAGTTTTTTCATTAAAAACATGAAAGCAATTTTGCTAACACCAACTATTCTTTGTCAGGCATGTCACAGCTATTTTACACTCCACAGAAAGCTGAAAACTGTCTTTTTTCTGTCCTTAAATATAAACCCTGCTGTTGCCCAGCAATGTGATGTTAGCCAGACCTCAGGTCTTCATATTCCTACAGTCCTGGCACTGATATTTGCCAATGACCTTACTCCAAATTTACTGCACTGTAACTCAGAGTAAAATCCAACCTTTTTTGCACTAGCTCCCCTCCCTAAGCACTAGAGGGGTGTTTAGGATCATTCTTGGACTTGGAGGGAAAAGTAATTTCCCGTACTGTAAGAACCTTTGGGTGGAATTGTACATTCTTTGCCAGCTTGGAGGTGAATCTACATGATCAGCACTCCCTATTACTTTAAAATTATAAGCTGGACTGACATGCAGTGTAGATGGTATGGCTTCACCAAAGTTACCAGAATATGCTGATTTACATATAGAATCATGGAATCATAGAATGGTTTGTGTTGGAATAGACCTTAAAGATCATCCAGTTCCAACCCCTATGCCACAGGCAGGAACACCTTCCACTGGACCAGGTTGCTCAAAGCCCTGTCCAACCTGGCCTGGAACACTGCCAGGGATGCAGCAGCCACAGCTTGTCTGGGCAACCTGTTCCAGTGCCTCAGCACCCTCACAGTGAAGAACTTCTTCCTAATGTTTAATCTAAATGTCCCATCTTTCAATTTGAAGCCATTCCCTTTTGCCCTATCACTACATGACCTTGTGAAAAATCCCTCCCAGATTTCTTGTAGGCAGCCTTTAGATACTGGAAGGCTGCTGTAAGGTCTACCTGATTTTTCTCTGCAGACTGAGAAAGACTGGCAAGAAAAGACTGTGTGTTCTTGGCATAGCCTAGCAGCTCACTGGATCCCCTAGACATCTCTTACATCCTCTAAAAAATGAATTATTGTTTTATATGTTGAACTCAGATATATCTTGATCACAGCATCTCTGTGATCTGCCTGAATGAAATGACCTGGTATGGCAGGGTTACAAGAGTATAATGAGTCATCACCAGTATAAAAATCCTAAGGAATGGTCCCAGCCTATCCGCCAGCCAGACTGATTAGCAAGTGAGAGACGAAAAGAGAGGCAAACCTCCTTTCCTCCTCTGTACAGTTTTCCAAAGTTCACTGACAACCTGTTCAGAAGTTTTAATAATATTGGGTATTTATTATACTGTGTTTGGTGTACAATTTATGAACAGCTGAAACGGTATCCACCATCACTACCAGGAATGGATATGTTCTCAGTTTTCACAGCAAACAATAAAAGCTCTACCCTAACACCAGCAAATCTAGTGAAAGGATTACTATTGACTTTGATGGGGGATGGACCAGGATTGAAACGAGGTAGAAAATTATTTTCTCTGCTTGCTGTTTATTTGAAATTGATCTAAAGCTGACTTAAAATTAAATAATTAAAATAGTTTATTCAGTCTAATTGCTCTGATGTTATGAAGATATTTGTCTAGGATACAATTAATTGGTATAAAAGAAACATTTTGGACTGACCAAAAATATTGTCTTTCCTTTTTCTTGTTATTTGATTGCAATTCAAATTCCTTCAGGCTGGAATGCAGCTTTACAAAATTCCCCTTGAGAAAAGGGATAAGCAAAATAATACAGGCACTCCTGTGATTAAGGCATTGACCCAGTTCTTTGAGTTTGTATTCAAAAGCATAGAAAATAGCACAATTTCCTCTTCTCCATACTTCTAAGTAATACAAAGCTATGCAATGCTTTTTCAGTGATCCAAGTTAACCAAAACCTGAGATGTAGCAGCTTAAGTCATCTTTTATTCCTGAAATTGAAAATAGCCCAGCCTTGTTGTTTGATTCTTTCTTGTTATCTTATCTATTTTTGCCTATGCCTGCAACAAAATTTCTGTCCAACAGAGATTTATTTTTTTATAATTATTTTTCATAAATGCTGTCCAGATAAGCACATTCTAGGACATTCTGAGGTAAAACAGAGAAATATTTTCCAGTTCTTCTGAAGTTTTTATGACTGTTGAAACCCTAATTCTCCCTCAGATTTCCAGCAGTCAGGTTGTATTGCTGTTTGCTCAGATGGAATGGGGATTTGTTATGTCTGCTTTGAACAAATAAGCAGAGATGTCAGAAAAAAAATTCTCCCAGATAAAACTTTCCACCAGATCTATCAAAAAATCACTTGTGCATCTATTTGCTAAAATAGAGTATGTCCCATCAAGGACAAAGAAGTTACTATAAATAGCCAGTAATAAACAGAATATCAACAGGATATGATGGATTAACTGCTGTAAAGTTGTTGCTGACCATGCACATTGTCTTGTCACACTGGACTGCAGATTAAAAGTATTTGTGGATTCTACTGCAGGAATATTTCTGGAACTCATTGAACTGGTTGCTACCTGCCAAAACAGACTGACTGACAGACTTACAGATGTCTGGTTATTTTAAACATTACAAACTATTGATGAAGTAAAGGTCTTCATTGAAAGAGCTCACAGCTACTGAACTAATACCTTGTTGATGTCACTTGAGCAATTTACCAAGCTCCATCTAACAGGGAGCAGTGTTCTGGATCCAGTTCTGCCAGCCAGGCTGATGCTGCATAGCTGCAACCTATGGCTGTGGACAGTGATCGTGAACTGAAACATCAGAAGATCTGCAGGACGTACTGAATTTCACACAAGAAACCAGGACCCATCAAATATTGGGGATTCTGAATGTCTGGTAAGAGTCACGCAGTAAGCCAGACTTGGAGTCTAGATTTCAGCAATACTGATTTTTGGTAGAGTCTATTTCCTAACAGTTGTGGGACAGAGGAGCAAAGTCTTCCTGCACGCCAGTATACTGTCCAGTATACACAGGTGCAAGTGCTGGGTTTAGGTCCGGCACAAACACCTCTAGTGCTCTCAGCTGCCTCATATAGGTTGTGTCCCTCATGTCAATAAACTGTGTAACACTTTCCCAGTCCTGCTGTAGTTTACATCCCCCATATTTTAAAATCGAGACTCCCAAGCAAGGAATGCAAGTTACCACATTTGTTCATTACCCATCTTGGCTTTGGGATAACATTTGCATCTTCCACTCTTCAGGTTGCTCCCTGGAGGTTTAAATGAGAATCATCAATGGTAAAGAGGGACTCTGAGGTCTGGGTTTTTTTTTCTCCCCTCCCCACACTAGGAAGATGTGGCCACTGGCTAGTTTGGGAAAGGATGCTTCACTTAAGTATTTTGTGAGACTTTAGGCTTTATCACTTGAGTGCCTGGTAATTTTTAAGGATCTAAGTCCTCCTCATGGTATGCTTGTGAAATGTGAAACTATCATTATCCTTGCTGAGATGTTTCAAGGCCAAATCACTAAGCACCTTTGGGATTCAAAGCTCAAATCACTGCCCAGGTTCTCACAGGAAATCCAACAAAGTGCCTAAATTGAACCTATGTAGACCAAGTCTTAATCCAGTGTGTTAACCACAATGACTTTTTTTCTCACAGGCAAAACCTTCTTCCCTTAACTCCTTGAGATGCTTAAAAATGTTGGTAAACACATGTATACAGAATTTATGTATAAACAATATGTGAAGCCTGTAGCTTCATATTATCCAGTTCATTCACATCTGAATGCATGACATCACGTGTATTGGGATTTATAGACATACAGGGTATTATTACTGTTGCCATGCATCGTATTTGCATTACAACCTTCCTTAAATGTGCAGCATTATTTTGTTAAGCAATCAGAATGTAAATACCACTGGCACAGCTAGGAAACATTGACGTATCCCAAGTACACAAAGTATGCAAACTGTGCAGTAAAGCACACAAAGCCTAACAAGATCATTAGTACCACACTGCAGTGATTACGCAGCAGAACACATTCTGTGGTGCACCAGTCAGGCTATAGAGAAGGAAAGCTTTGCAATGTTTTAATGCAGTGTTGTCATCAATTGTGTCCTGCTACAGCAGTCATATTTCACTGGCATAAGCTGTTCTGGGAAAGAAGCCCTATTCTCTGTTTGCACCTTGCATAGATATCATTCTTGATTAGCCATTAGGTGCTACATAATAATCATGAGGATGAGTAGAATAATTAGAAACATAAGAATTATGGTCGTTGGTGAGGCCAAATCCCCATCCACCTCAACATCCCTTTTCTGACAGTGGCCAGAAGTATATTTTTAAGAAAAAAACATGGTAAACCAGTCAAGTATAGAGTGACTCTTTCCTGGGTATGGCCTTTGAGTTTCCAGCAATCAGCAGTATGCACCTGAAATCTGAAACTAGACTCTGCAGGTGTCCTTTAGCAGTTTAATTTGCATCATAGTCTCTTTTGTAACTTAATGACTCTAAACCAGATAACCAACAGCCTATTGTTAGTGTACCTTTAACATCCCTCCTAGTACACACATATGAATACACACACAGAATAACCATAGGCTGTCTAGTATATGTGACCAACTCTTTAAAGAAAGGTGCAGATCTTTAGCATAACCATTTGAAAGATCTGACAGAAAAGTTAAAGTTTTAAAGGAAAGTCACCCTGTCTTATCATGGTGTCAGAATTATGTCAAATCTTCTTGGAAGAAGAGTATGTTCTAAATGGTCTCTCAGCATTCTTTCCTGAACTGACTTTTTATGTATCTATGATTATTCAGCTGTTGTAACAGTTTTAGTTCAGTTTTAGTCTGAAATAGGAAAATGTCTTTCATTCTGTTTGATCATGTAACACATGTAATATTTCAATGGTGGAACCAGAGGAAGGACCTGTAAGGGCTGTGGTCATATGGGGACCATGGATCTTTGGTAAGCCATAGCTATAGCACAGGAGCTGAACTGCTGTACATGCATACATATCCTGGCCCCAAGCAACACAGATGTGATCTATCTCTGCAAAAACATCTCTACATTATTCACTGAACACAGGTTGTGGCTCTGGTGGACTATTACGTGGGAATCCTTGCTGCACTTCAGGGTATTCTTGGCAACTGACCATAGCAACTGATCTGAGCCTCCTTTGCAGCAGGACCCAATCAAGAATCAGACTGGTGTACTGGAAAGAGAGAATATAAGTATATAGGCAGTGAGAGTGGTGAAGAAAACTGCAAAGTGCTCTGTTAAATGTATCACTTCAATGTCTGCCCTCAGAAATTCATGTCTCCAGGGTGAACTTCTCTTATGAGAAGTGGTCCATTTTGCAAGGCAGGAAGCATTAGGTATGCTCATATCTCAGCCAAAGGATTTCCTACGTAGTGCCAACAGTTATTCAGCAGCACTCATTATGCAGGTGAGATATATCGCAGTGCTGCTACTCTGCAACACCGCAAATCTCTATGCACCATGTGCACAATGTCTGAAATATAAGCAAATTTATGCTGCACTCATCCTTTTTGTGGTTATTAGTGTCATTTAGTATCACCTTCCTCCAGCAAATTGACTCACCAAGCAAAATGCACAACTGCAGTTCAAAGTGGATCACATTATCACACCTACTTCTTCTGAAGAGCCAAGTGCCATTACTACTTTTCACAAGGAATAACTGCCTAAACTATTTCACATTCTGCAGTGCATCAACAGTGTACTTCCATTTGGCTAGCAATTCAGAAGAACGATTGAACAGTAATGCATGAGTATCATATTGTTCTACAATGGAGAGATAAAATCTAGTGCTTACCTTATGCCTCTTTAAATGTTAGAGTATTCTTTTCTTAAGCCTTTCCATTGGGACATGCAGTTGTATCACCCCTAATCATATCTGGGGTGTCAACAAGGTATTTGCATTGAAAATACTATTTTTACTCTTAAAATATATTAGAGGTTTCTCTCTCAACATTACTGTTTAGATGACATAATCCTAACTGCACAGTTAATTTCACAGTCAGCTGTAGACCAAAAGAACTAATTAAGGCCAAGTGATGCTAAGATTTTATTTCAGAAATATTTTCACATTGTTCACTAGCACTCTTTCTTCCTCTGTGTGTGCCTTATTTCTAGAAGGTAGGTGAAGTATCAAAGAAATAAAAATAAGGATGCAGACTGTTAAATGGCAAGATTATGACTAAAATTATGAACTTGGAACTGGAAGCCTGGTTTCTGGTTTCAGGGAGAAGAACAACATTTGGCTAAGAAGCATACTCAGGAGAGGGGCTAAGGGTCAAACCAACAGCAACCAGCAATTTACTTAGCTGAAAAGCAAACCAGAGTCCAGTCAAACTCCATATCAGACATTTGGAGCTAAGAAGCATCAAGTGCTTGAGCTAGACAAGCTGCAGCCACTCAATGTCCAGGAATGAGGTTTAAATAAACTAAAAAACCACAAAGGAATAATGTAGCCAGGGATCACCTTTTGCAACCACACACTGGGATAGCTTCTTATGCTTGATTGCTATGGTTATCTCTAACCAGAATTATAAGGGGTCATCAGTCTCCTGGGAAACTGCCTGGTGGCTTCTTGCACTTTGATTGCTCAGGACTGCTTGTCAAGAGACTGTCAGGAGAATCATCAAAGTACACTCTCAAGCTCAGATCTCAGTTACTTTGGGTAGGACTGACCTTTGTGCCTTTGTGCCTTTGAAAATCTATCCCTTGTTCTCTGCAAAGCAGTGGCTTCCTATGTGGTCTGTCATGTTACAATTGAAAGCGCTTGGTGCTTCTGTGACCTCTTTTCACTCATTACCATTGCGCTTAATATTGTGGCAAAATGAGTAATGATTCTTTTTTTGCAATTGCAACTAAAATGCTAGCATAGCAGAGGGTATGTGTTGGCCAAGGTCTTTATTATGCAACTGTATGCAGATCACTGTGAATTGCATTGTTCTTCACCATCCTAGTTCAGTGATGCAGCAGCAAGGTCACTGGGCAATTTTAAGGTAATGATGAGTCCACAAGTCTAATAAATGTGCTTGGTAATCACAGCAAATGTACTGTCATTGCTGCAGATGTTATTCTTTCTTGGTAACACAACTAAAAACCACAACCCCTGTGTATGCTCTGACCTCTTCTAAGAATGCCCCATCAGGAACATCAAGGAGGTGAGATTAAGCAAAATCATGGCCTACAGCTACAAAATCAGTACTTCTAAAAGCACCATTGCAGATTACTTGGAATAGACATGCAAAAGGCTAAATGAACATGGAATCAGTGAAGGGCAAATTTTGAAAGAGAGCAGATTTTGAAAAAGAGCATATCCATTAGTAATGCACACACAGGTAGAGATCAATTTCTTATTACAATGATCTAGGCAGATTGAGATTAATTACCAAGTTTATTTTTGTAGCCATTACACTTCATTAACTCATTACTTGCTGGTGAAGTAGCCTTTTGTTATCTGTCAGAAAACACGTTAACCACTGAATGCATCACATGACTGAACTTTTCCATTATGTGCAGTGATTCTCCATATCAGATGCTGCAATTGCTTATTTCTTTGAAAGCACACACATCATCTCCCAGGCTGGGTCACCAGATTGCCAATGTTACGCCCTCAAAAAGTGGTGATGCAGTGCTCAGAACTTGTTTCAGGTCCAGTGTCCTGTAACCTATCACATGTGTATATATTTTTATTTTTATGTATGTGTATCATATATGTGCATTTTTTTGGCTACCAGGTATGAAAACGCCCATAACAGCGTGATCACTATCACTAAATGTGCTTCTGACAATAGAGGAGGAAAAGGAAATTTAAACCAGACACAATTTACTGAATTCTTGATTCACTTATATCCATTATTGATATGAATAAAGGTCAGTAATCCAACATTACTCAAAATTCACTTAAGACCATTCACTGAAGAGAAAATGCCAACATGTGAAAATGGCTGTTTAGCAAGAAGCTGAAATAAATGTGGTGGCAAGAGAAGTCTAAGACAAGACACAGAGCTGTCATGTCTCATTCTCAAATAACATAATGCAGTCATTAAATCAGTTTCACTGCTTTTGTTTATAAGCCTTCTGTGACTTCCATGCTAAAACCCAGAAAAATATCACACTTTGCTAATGGAGCTATTTCACCAGGAAGCATGGCATGTGTCCAGTTCAATGTGTCAGCAGCTTTCAGTCCTCATTTCAGTTTACCAGCAGTTAAATACTCAAGGCATATATTATAACCTTTTAGAGGTGACATGTGACAAGATGACTTTTCATAAATAATGGAACCTTGGTGCTACAAATGTTGCCCTTGGCTTGCCAAGGGGGGCAGGTCTCTGGATGCAACCTGATGTTTCATCAGCAGCTGCTGTTCAGATAACCATTTTATTGTCATTGCATACTCGGAACAGTATGCAATGTATGCACACTCCCGTCTCCTCTCACTCAGAATACGTTCACTGTCACACCCTCCTGCATTCTGTTGCAATAGAACAGCAAAATGTTTAGACTACAGCAGAATGCTGCAAGGTCATTTCCAAAGGTGACCTTGAGCATGTCTGGCACACAAGAAGCACAGTGGAAGGCAGGCAAACACTTTGCCACCTATCCCTCTCTTACACTGACTATGTCCAACAATCACCATTTCAAATAACAGACAGGAACTAAATTAAGTGCCTATTTTTGTGTGACTGCACATTCAGAATTGAACTTTCATGTGCATGCTATGAAAAACAAGAAACCAAAGAGAGCTTGTAAACCTTCACTCTCCAAAACCATGATTGTTTTTTTTTCCTTTTTCCTTTGAAGCTTATGTTTGAGCCTTGTGATTTTTATTTTTCTTTTTTTTAACATTTTGGGGTGGAAAGCATGAATTAAAAATCACTCTGTGACCCATTACTATTTTATAATCCTCTCTTTGGCAAGTTGAAGGCAACAGCTTGCCAGGCTTGTATTTAAACTTTTATAGAATGATGTGAGGTAGTTAAATACAATGGCTCAGGCAAGAGAAAATATAGGAAAGCTGGGTGGTGTTAGGACTGTCCAGGGTCAGAGTAAGAGTTTATTACCAAATACATGATTTGCACTGATCTTAGATCTAAATAGCATTTATGTTTGAGGAAGTAAGAGTTTGTAATAGTGACCATAATGTTTTTAGATTCAGGAAGCACACAGGAATAACATGGCCAAATGCTTGTAGTGACCTTCAGAAAGGAGAGCTAGGTAAAAAGGAGGAATATTGTTTCAAAGAAGTAGAAGAAGGATGGTTGAGAAAGTTAAACCCCACAGGCAGCAGAAAGATCCCTGAAGGACACTATACTGGGAGCACATACTGATTGCTGGAAAACCCTTGCAAACAGGTAAAAAGGAAACAGTATGGCTAAACAATAAAGCAAGGAAAATTACTGGAATTAAAAAGTTTGCATTCAAAATTATGAAGATGCATCTCAGAGCAGAAAAGAAAAAAGTTGCAAATTCTGATAGAATAAACATAAAACTATAATTAGTCTAGCATTTGGAGAGCTTTAAACTAGATTCGAAGGGGGATGGGGTTGTTGCTGGGCTTGCCCCAGTGGGGCAGCGCTCCAGAATTAATGAAGACTGGGAGGCCTCCTATAATCCTAGGGCGAAATCAGTGTGCTCAGCTCGCTCCCTGGAACGTCTGTACACCAATGCGCGCAGCATGGGAAATAAGCAGGAGGAGTTGGAAACCTGTGTTAAGTCAGGAGATTATGATCTGGTGGCAATTACAGAGACGTGGTGGGACAGCTCACATGACTGGAATATAGTCATGGAGGGCTATGTCCTCTTCAGGAAAGACAGGCCAGCCAGGAGGGGTGGTGGGGTTGCTCTTTATGTGCGGGAGGAACTACAATGCACCGAGTTCTGTCTGGGGACAGATGATGAGCGAGTTGAGAGTCTGTGGGTGAGAATTAAGGGGCAGGCTGGCAGGGGCGATACTGTTGTAGGTGTCTGTTACAGGCCACCAGATCAGGGTGAGGAAGTTGACGAGGCCTTCTACAGGCAGCTAAGAGAGGCCTCACAGTCACAGGCCGTGGTCGTCGTGGGGGATTTTAACTTCCCTGATGTTTGCTGGAAGGACCACTCGGCAACCCAGCCGCAGTCCAGGAGGTTCCTCCAGTGTGTGGATGATAACTTCCTCCTGCAAATGGTGGATGAGCCAACCAGGAGAGGAGCGCTGCTGGATCTCATCCTCACTAACAAGGAGGGTCTGGTTGAAGCAGTAAGGGTTGAGGGCTGCCTTGGTTGCAGCGACCACGAGATGGTGAAGTTCAGGATCTTGTGTGGTAGGACTAGTAGAATACCAAGTAGAATTGCAACCCTGGACTTTAGCAGGGCAAACTTTGGCCTTTTCAAGCAATTGCTAGGGGAAATCCCATGGGCAAGGCTGTTTGAAGGAAAAGGGGCCCAAGATAGTTGGTTGACATTCAAGGACTGCTTTTTCCGTGCTCAAGATCGGAGCATCCCGACACGTAGGAAGTCAAGGAAGAGGGCCAAGAGACCTGTGTGGCTAAATAGGGAATTGCTGGGTATGCTCAAGTGGAAGAGGAGAGTTTACAGGTCATGGAAGGAGGGGCTGGCCACTTGGGAGGAATATAAGGCTGCTGCTAGGGGATGTAGGAAGGCAGCTAGGAGGACTAAGGCTTCCTTAGAATTAAACCTGGCAAGAAGGGTCAAGGACAGCAAAAAGAGCTTTTTCAAGTACATGGCAGACAAAACTAACACCAGAGGCAATGTAGGCCCACTGATGAACGGGATGGGTGCCCTGGTGACAGAAGATGCAGAGATGGCAGAGTTACTGAATGCCTTCTTTGTCTCTGTCTACTCTGCTGCAGGCCGTCCTGAAGAGCCCTATACCCCTGAGACCTTAGATGAAGTCAGGTCGACGGAGCGACTTGCCTTAGTCGATGAGGAATGGGTTAGAGATCAGTTGAGCAATCTGGACGTCCATAAATCCATGGGTCCAGATGGGATGCACCCGCGGGTGCTGAGGGAACTGGCGGAAGTCATTGCTAGACCACTCTCCATCATCTTTACCAAGTCCTGGGAAACGGGAGAGGTGCCTGAGGACTGGAGGAAGGCAAATGTCACTCCAGTCTTCAAAAAGGGCAAGAAGGAGGACCCGGGTAACTATAGACCGGTCAGCCTCACCTCCATCCCTGGGAAAGTGATGGAACACCTTATCCTTGGTGCCATCTTAAGGCATATCAAGGATAAGAGGGTTATGAGGGGCAGTCAACATGGCTTCACCAGGGGGAAATCATGTTTGACCAATCTCTTAGCCTTTTATGAGGAAATAACACGGTGGATGGATGATGGCAGAGCGGTGGATGTGGTCTACCTTGACTTCAGCAAAGCCTTTGACACAGTCTCCCACAGCATCCTCACGGCTAAATTGAGGAAGTGTGGACTGGATGACCAGGTAGTGAGGTGGACTGCGAACTGGCTGAAGGAGAGAAGCCAGAGAGTTGTAGTCTATGGGGCTGAGTCTAGTTGGAGGCCTGTAACTAGTGGAGTGCCTCAAGGGTCAGTACTGGGACCGGTATTATTTAATATATTCATCAATGATTTAGATGAGGGAATTGAGTGTACTATCAGCAAGTTTGCTGATGACACTAAGCTGGGAGGAGTGGCTGACACGCCAGAAGGCTGTGCTGCCATCCAGCGAGACCTGGACAGGCTGGAGAGTTGGGCAGGGAATAACGGGATGAAATATAACAAGGGAAAGTGTAGAGTCCTGCATCTGGGCAGGAACAACCCCAGGTTCCAGTATAGGTTGGGGAACGACCTGCTAGAGAGCAGTGTAGGGGAGAGGGACCTGGGGGTCCTAGTGGACGACAGGATGACCATGAGCCAACACTGTGCCCTTGTGGCTAAGAAGGCCAATGGCATCCTGGGGTGTATTAGAAGGGCGGTGGTTAGTAGGTCGAGAGAGGTCCTCCTTCCCCTCTACTCTGCCCTGGTGAGACCCCATCTGGAATATTGTGTCCAGTTCTGGGCCCCTCAGTTCAAGAAGGACAGGGAGCTGCTGGAGAGAGTCCAGCGCAGGGCAACCAAGATGATTAAGAGAGTGGAGCATCTCCCTTATGAGGAAAGACTGAGGGAGCTGGGTCTTTATAGTTTAGAGAAGAGGAGACTGAGGGGTGACCTTATTAGTGTCTATAAATATATAAAGGGGGAGTGTCACGAGGATGGAGCCAGGCTCTACTCAGTGGCAAACAATGATAGGACAAGGGGTAATGGGTACAAACTGGAACACAAGAGGTTCCACTTAAACTTGAGAAGGAACTTCTTCTCAGTGAGGGTGACGGAACACTGGAACAGGCTGCCCAGGGAGGTTGTGGAGTCTCCTTCCCTGGAGACATTCAAAGCCCGCCTGGACACATTCCTGTGTAACATTATCTAGGTGTTCCTGCTCTGGCAGGGGGATTGGACTAGATGATCTTTTGAGGTCCCTTCCAATCTCCAGCATACTGTGATACTGTGATTTGCTTTGTAAATGTTGTTGCAAAAATTTCAAGGTGTTAATTTTCCCTGTAAATAATTTGATTTGTCTATGACATCAAAAGACAAATTGATGGCTTGATTCATTGGCTCCTCAGCCATTCATATCATGCAGATCAGGATGAAAATGAATATAAAGTGCTGCAGAATAGAACCATTTTATACTTTTTTAGTCAGTTTGAACGATAACAAATAGGAAGTGTAGGACAAAAACGTATCTAAATGTTTCCAAACCATCTTTTCTGAACTTCAGAAAAAAGTTCAACAATATGAACCTTTCCCCATTCAGACATGAGAAGGCCGCTAGTACATGATAAATCAAACTGCCTGATTTTGTATAGCCTGGAGTCACTTGACATGTTTCTCTTTGCCTCATCAGTGGCAAATTTACTGCCTGATACGGCAGGGCCAAATCTGTTGCTCACACAAATGCTGACCTTCCACATTCACACACTTCCTAACTAGGTCCTGCCTAGTTACAGCCACAATATGCTTCAGGGTCATGACTCCAACTTTGCCTCTCTGTGCCAGTGTTCATAGCTTTGCAACAAAGAAATGGACAAATGCACTATATATGTATACATATATGCATGTATAAACGAATTGTGATTTTTTTAAGGAATTGGCTTATGTCATAGTTTAACCCTAGCTGACAACTAGGTACCATGCAGCTACTTGCTTACCTTCTTCCCCCACATCTGGTGAGATGGAGGGAGAAGAATCAGAAAAAGGTAAAACCCACAGGTTGAGATAAGAACAGTTTAATAATTGAAACAAAATAAAATGTAATTAATAATAGGAAAAAGAGAGAGAGAGGAATAGAACTCAATAAGCCCAAGTGATGCACAATGCAATTGCTCACCAACTGCTGAATAATACCCAGCAGTGATCAGTGGCTCCTGGCCAACTGCCCCCAGTTTATATACTTAGCATGATGTTCTATGGTATGGAATATCGCTTTGGCTAGTTTGGGTCGGTGTCCTATCTGTGCTCCCTCCCAGCTTCTTGTGCCCCTCCTCACTGGCAGACCATGAGGCTGAAATCATTCACTTTGGGTAAGCATTACATGTCAACAACTAAAACATCGGTGTGTTACCAGCATTGTTCTCATCCTAAATACAAAACCCAGGATTTTACCAGCTACTAGGAAGAAAGTTAACTATCTAAGCTGAAACCAGGACAACTAAGTACACATTACATTTTGTTTATTTCTCATAACCCCTAGTCTAAACTAGTTACACTGGAGTTCAATAAAATAAATTCCAGTATGGTTTGCAGGAGAGTTCTCAAAAAATGAAATATGCCAGCAATGGGAAATATTTTTACCAAATGCTCTTTCAATTCAGAAACAGAATCACTAGCTTGAGGACAAAATTATCATTTAATTTACCTCTGACCTGAAAAAGATCGTATTCTTCATCAGGTTTGCCATACTAAGCTTCTGCATAAGTACTTGCAGTATCAGGACCCTCTCTCATGGAATCATTGGTCCTCTGTCTAGAGAGAGAAATATTTTGTAGGCATTTCATCACAATAATGAATAAATTGGAGGATAATTGATATCATAAAATATACATCAAGAGGGAAGACACCCTAAACTACTGAGGAAAAAATCTGCGGCCATTTACTTGCTTCATATTTCCCTTTATTTCATCTGTTTCTTTTCCCTAGCCCTTTCTACAGCTACATTCATTTCTCTACCACTGTGCACCAGATTTTGTCCTTGTTATGACTGTACACACGTCTCCATTTCCTCTTGATGGCTTGGTACCTCTAATATTATATTTTGAAACATCATCTTGTGCACTCTGTGCTTCATAGCCATTATAAAAATGTTAGGTTCCTGTAAAACTAAAAGCAGTAAATAGATTTGGGGGGGGGGGGGGGCAGATAAAATTGTGGAGATTTGTATTTTGCTTGCTCAAATGCAGCTCTGCCTTGCAGGAAACATTCTTAGGAGTTTTTTTTACTTTGTGTGGTGCTTTTCTGCAGTGACAGCAGGTGGTCATTTAGTGGCAATTTTAAAATACAACATTCCTGTACATTACAAACTGTACAATAGAGGTTTGGAGAGTAGCACATCTGAAAAAAAGCAAACCCAAGATGACATTCCTAGTTTCCTCCCTCTGTTGTAACCTTGGGCAATTCTTCAACATCACAAAGCAGGTCTACTCACTCTTTTGTTAAAAAAAAAGAACAAACCAGCACATAAATTCTGGATATTAATTAGTAATCATACAAAATGACAAGATGGGTTTTTTGAAACAAATAAATGTGTATTTTCACTTGATTTACCAGATTTATAAAATATTTGCATAATTGCTTTCCAGTAGCTCTCCAGTATATGTATTATATATTAAACACTGAACAGATTTTTTTAAAATTATCAGTTTCATATTTTCAAACTTTTGCCTCCTTTTCAATACAAATTTCTTTTTTAAGCTGTAAGACATCCAAAACACCATTATTGCAGTCATCTACCTGTTAACTTGATTTCTTATTTCATTGTCAGCCATTAGGCAAATAAAAGGTAGGTTACATAATCTAATTTTGTTAATGGAACTTAATGCAACTCTAGGCAATCTAAAAATTAGTAAATAACCCCTTGCCCCTCCAGCAACCATAAACAGACTGTAATAAGGTTACCAGAAAATACATCTCAGAAAACTGTTAGAAGTGCAAAAAGTCCATAAAGTAAAGCACATGGATACGCGATAAGAAGCTGCTGTCCTTCCATAGCCAACGCAGAGGTAAAAATTTTGGAGGCTGACAAACTGCACCATCCAATAATAAACAGAGCTAACAAAGTTCCCAGGGTCCCCCTAGGAGAAAAAGACAAAACAATGAAAGAAACATGACAGAGTCCACTCCTTAGTAAATGTAGCAACAAACCTTATCAAACCTGAGTTCATGTCTAGCAGCTTGTTACTGGTAAGGTAACAGTCACTGGAAGAACCAAGGACTGACTGACATAATTAAAGTCAAGCCTGAGAAAAAAATTAAAACAAGAACAGGAAACAAAAAAGTAACTTCAACATGTATAAAAGCAGCATCTTCAACAGAAGTACTGCTGAAAGGACAATGCATTTCAAAATAAAGCTTCTTGGCCTCCAGCAGATGTAACAGCTAATGTTTAATTGTAAAGCTAGCAAAGGTCCTATTGCAGCCAAAATTCTCTTGTAGAAGTTGTTAGGATCTAAAATTACACTACAGACCTACTCTTCCACCAGGCAGACTGATGACCTGGAGGGGCTGCATTTTTGTAACAGGTGTCATATGTTTTAAGTGTGCCTTGGATTCTGAGGAGAGGCAATGAGGCTCTTAAGGAATCATACCTCATCTGACCAGGCAGGAAGGTGGTGAGTGCCTTCCAGGAGAAGGCTTAACTGGTCTTTTAAAAAAGGGTGCACACTGAGTAGAAAGTAAGTGATGGAAAAAGAACCACTGGGGAAAAATATTTAGCTCATCCTTGTATCCTTCTCTGCACATTGAAAGGATGGCGGCTTTCCACACTGTCCCTTGGTGACAGCTGGGCACTTCTGAATTTACATTCTGCCACATCTCATATGCCAGGTGGTCTGGAGAACTGATGACTATGGGTCTGTGTTCAAAAGCCAACTAAAACATTCCTGCAGATTATGGAGAGCTCACTATTAAACCTGTAGGAACCAAATAAATAATGTTTCACATATGCTTTATTTGTACACTGCATTTGCAGCCTGCCTCTGTAAAATGCATGAGATCACACACATAATACACTGCTGAAGCACGTAATGAGATCAGCTCTGTTACATTTCTCTCTGTCAGTCTCAAGGATTTTGAGAGTGAATGAACCTCTGCCACTTGCTAAGGGACTTCCTGGTGCCCCACTCTTCCAAAGTATCAGTGAAACAGAACCGGAAGTGAGAGACAGACTATGTATACTTGCTTAGGTCCATTTATCAGAAATAATCTCCACTAATATTATTATTCTAATTAAATCATGATGAGTAAAGCTCTTCTTATTTAATTGACTTAGTTCACTCAATGCAATCATATCACATAAAATAGTTAATTTCTTGGCAACCCAGATTCCAGGCCAATAAAGCACTTGGTGTTGTCAGTGGTTGGAACTCTGGGGGAGGAAAGAGAGAATTGATTTTAAGGTGACTCAGCACCTCGTTGCAACTTCAGCCCATTAAAGATAAAACATCAAAGACCATGTGATTTAATATCCTTAGTTTAAATGTTCTTCAAGTCTATACAGTGGCATTCAGGGAAATTACACTGGGTTCTGTGAAACAAGTTCCTGGCTTCTTGTTTCAAACAAAGATGCTAAGATACTCTCCTAAACAGCCAGAAATTCAGAGCTGGTATGGATGGCGTTTTGAGCAGGAACTGATATTGGCAGAAGGCTGGGATGCAACAGGAAAATACTTTGTGATGACAATTTTCAGCTAGTATAATGATTCTTTAGGGGACTATCACAAGCTAGTACAGCTTAAAGCTGTAGCTGCTCTGCCTTGAATTGAAGTCCAATTGTCCCTCATGGGCTATTCCAGGACCAGCAGTGAGCAGGATGGAAAGGTGTCATAAAATCATACTGCAGCCAAGAGATACCTCTGTGTGCTTATAAATTCAGCCTTGGTCTAACAGCATGTTACTGCCAAAAGGAATGGTTTGGCTTTTTCAGAGAGCTTGTGTCTGGCATGTCCTTGAGGGCCAAATACTCAGGCAAAAGGCAGATGTCATTCTCACAGTGACCAAGAGGACTTGGGGTGTGCTAGTGTGCAACTGAACTGGGGACAAATGTGAGTGGACCCTCTCTACCCTTTTCACAACCTGCAGATGTGGTCACCATCACCAAATGGGTCCTTTGCATCAGCTGGGTTTGAGAACTTTTTTCTCCACTTTTACACTCATTTCCTTCACTGCTTATCTAAGGAAATGTCTTGACCACTCTGTTCAGGGATTTGATAGTAAAGAATTGTGTATTTTTCCAGGAAAAAAAGTCTGCTGATAATTCTCCCATAAAGATGACCTAATCAGCTTGGGCTCAGACATGATATCAGCAAACAAATCTGGTTCCCCACAAGTTTGTATGGGAGAGCTGGTTTTCTTTTCAGTACTATTCAACACTCAAAACACTCCCTATTTTGCTATATTAAGTTACAGTGAAAAAACTAATAATAAAATTCAAAATTGTTGGATCAGTATGTAACTTTGTGATAGATGTGTGCATTATATTACAAATATTTTCTATGAAAACAAACATTTAAGTTCTTTATACTTTGAAATAAACAGAAATAACATTATTGTAAATATTTTTAAAAATCATTAATGTATTTCTGTCTTTGTAATTTTAAGTAAAAATAATGAAATATATGTTGGATTTTAAAGTTGCCACTTTATTTTAATAGCGTATTTGTAATAGTTAACCTGGGTAATTGCTCTGTTCAAGCAGTTTCATAGAGTGAATGAGAAAGGACTACAGAATTCTGTATACAGGCACTTAAGCTATCAATGAATTTCAGAAATAATGGTTTAATTTTGTAAAGGCTTTCACAGTACAGTATCTACAGATGTTCATAAGATGTGATTTCTGTAAATTCATAGCATTTTACAAATGTGTGGCATGTGCTCGGGGATTCCTTGTACAGATAACAGTACCCTGCGCAGTTTTAACAGCTGGTTTGTAGTTTGCCCCATCTGTCATATAATTATGTATCTGCACCTTTTATTAGGGTGTATTCTTAAACAGGTTAATCAAGAAAATATGGGAAGTGTAGAACAGAAAATAAAAGGCTTCTTCAGTGTCACTACTGTTCATCTCACCAAGGACAGCTCAGAAACACTTCTATACTTGGAATATGATCCGGTTAGCTCATCAGCTCCATAGAAACACAAAGCAAGAATTTACCTTGTTGTGCCAAAATCTTCATCCCAATATATCATTTCCTTTAAAAATAATATATACATATATAAAATTGCAGCTTTTCCAAAGAAAACAAACAGGGATTTTCTTATTTATCAGCTGCCAAGTCCCATCCATTACAGATTGGAGAGTTAAAAATGTAAGTGAACAACAAAGACTAAGGAGGGGAGCCTTTATTAAAAATGTGTTAACAACAGATAAAAGCACTGCTGAAGGCCTTCAGGCAACACCTGTAGCTTCCTTGTACTTTGCTGAATGTGAACCAGGAGTTAACACAGTCTGTATCTCAAAAGGCTTACCAAATGAGGAGGACGGAGAGGTTTGCATACAAATTTCCTATTCATAGGCATATTACTGAACACCTACCCACAGCCACACGGATACATACGCCACCACACATTTGGTTTTTTTCAAAGTTTCCAGTTATTTTCAGGTTTGCAATTACACCACAACTATACCTCAGAGTGTATGACTCTGGTAAATATTAAACACTTGTTCTAATGCTCCAAATTGTTAAGGGTTGCTTGATTATTTCATTCTGTCATGCAGAAGTTAGTCTACAGAAGGAAAGGAAGCGTAAGGATGAGAGCCTGATACTATGAACAAAAAAAGAAACAGGAGAAGCAGCTATATAAAACCAAAGTTCAGCAGTTGCTTTTAAAATTGATACCTGAGTTTGGCTGCTGTTGGTCTCTGCAAAACAAAAATCACATCTGAGGCTGCTCCACAAATCAAAGGCACTTTCAATCCAAGTGGGAAGAAGTGGAATTAAGTACTCATATTAAAATGAATATATATCACCCCTCTCAAATACAGCCCAGTTTTGTCCATTTCACTCACACACATGAATAAAATGGTGGTTTTCGTTGCAGTTTTGGATGTCAAAATTCACCACCTGCCCATGTTTTGCATAACACTAGCCTTCTGACGTACTGTCAGATATATATAGATAGATATATAATTACTGGTGTTATAGAATGGTACTTACTGTAGCGAGAAGATGACTGCAGAAGAGGACAGGATCACCATGGGCAACAGACAGTAGCCCAAGACACTTGCAACACAGCCATGCGAGACTCCAGAGACGCTCATCAGGTTCAGCAGGGCATGCATAGCAAGGCATCCAATGGCACTCATGCCATACACATAGCCAAAATGAACTTTTCCGGCCTGGAATAAATATGAGTAAGCATGAAGTGTCAGAAGTGAGCAAGTGATTGCAAAGTGGTAGGAGAAGACAGAATGCAAGCACTAGGTTTGTTATTTTTTCTCATTGACACTCTGTCTGCTTCACCTACACCAATTCAATTGTAAATGATAGCTGATACTGTTGGGTGATTTCTAAGGTACAACTGTGAGAGTGTGCTTGTTGCTATCTTAAAATTATAAGGCTGATTCTCAGTCTTACTCTCATTGGGCTCTGAACAGGACAGGAATTGGTCGGGGAGACTTGGGAAGGTTTAATTGGTAACAAACTGAGAAGAAATTATGGAAAGTACATTTTAGTGTCAGGAAACATCTTTCCAATAGGTGTACATGGGGCTGTGGAAAAGTCTCCTAAGTAAAATGATGACCTGACTTAGTTGATAGGCTAAATTTTATTACAAACCTCGAACTTCAGGCAGGCCTGCAATAAAACTAGTAAAACTTTGCTGAAAGTGTGCTGGTTTTCAGAGTGAATATGTCCATTCATTCCCTTGACTACCATGAGAAAGACACATCTCTGTAGTAAGATCAATACAACAGGTTCATTTTAACATAAACCTGAGTAGCAACTGTCAGCTTGTGTTCTATTTTGTTCCAGTGAATGAAAAAAAAAGTAAAACAACTGTGGGTTTTCTCCCAGATTTTATTCCTTTGTGTGAATTTAGTGGCTGTGAAAGGTACCAGCCTGACAGCCTGGAGCCTGATGTTTTCTAATTTATACACAAAGCTAGTACAACAGGCCACAATGGCCACAGCACCACCAACTTCTTCATCTCTTGCTATCATTTTGAAGGATCACGTACAGGCATGAAGGCATTGTTCACTCCCAAAAATGAACACTCACAAAAGACTGTTAAATATTTTTTCTCTCTCTTTGAGCTTCTAAAAAATGAAATACCGAATGTTGGCTATGCAAGACTGCCATTTCTACTTCTGTAGCTTTGAAATAAACATTCATACATCAGAAATAAACATATTGGGATGAAGATGTTTTTGTTTGCTTTGTCTTGGAACTGTATATCTTAATGATAAAATGCTTTTGTGAAGGAGAAAGCTAAATCCGGCACTCAACCCTTAGCTCAGGACCATGGAATAAACTTTTCAAATGAACGGCCACAATGTTTCACTTTCCTGACAATTAATAATATGTATGTACACACTTAAACCACAGGTGTGCTTGTGCATACACACATGTCTACATATAGCACACATTATATACTGCATATGCTAAACCACATGAGAATCAAAACTAATAGAGGGTCTCAGTTTCCTAATCTTTTTATAGCTTATGGTTGGATTCTTTTGTGATGGATAAGGTGGAATCATTACTGAAGGTTTTTTCATGGTTTGTAGTATTTACAAGTATCTCTTTCATGACGACTAAGGAGGATTGAGAAGACCTCCCACTTTACTTATCCATACATTTTAAGAAAATCTGGTGGAAATCAACTTTGAGGACCCTTCTTCTCTGCCCCTTCTTCCTGTATCCATTAGAGTGGAAGCTATCACTGTAATGCCAGCAGTAGTTGAGGTGGACAGATAGAAAGCAGTGAAGTGGAGAGAGCCTGATCCAGTGCTGACACAGCCTGAAAGTCCTAATGTTGCATATTGATGACAGCTAACCAGGTCTAGTGGGAGAGCAGTGCACACTTATGTGAAAGGCAGCCTCAGCTAATAAGACCTGCCTTTGTACCAGCACTGTTACCCTGTTTTCAGCTTGACCTGGCTCACCGCCGAGCTCTCCTCTGATTCTAGTCCTCCAAGTTAGGTCAGGTACAGCCAGGTTGGCTATATCCTCACAATGTCTTGAGTGTTGGCCTGTTCCCCACTGTGTTCCACCCTAAAGGCATAATTTATTCCTGAACTAACAGGGTAAGAAATCTTCCTGGTTTGGCACAGAGGAGTGCTTCCCTGGCATTTGTATACTACTGGTATAAAATAATTAGGAAAAATAGACTCGCCAAATAAAATTAATTATTGCTAGAGATAGCATGGGAGAGCAACACCAGCTTAGATTATTATCAATTACAATTCAGTCATTAAAGATTTGTAACAATTTTAACATCCACAATGGTTTGGGGTAGCCTTTACTATAGAATAAATAAGAAAAACTCTGTCTCAGAGAGTTGCAACAACTGCAAGCTAATATTTTAGACTGCTTGTTTCAGTGTATTAACTATTCCACACAGCACTATTTAGCAGCTTAGTTTAAGATTAAGAAACTATTGAGAGAGAAGGGAGCACTAACACTAGCACCTAGCTGAAATCTCTACTTGGTGAAATGATTGATTTGTGGTGCAGAGGAATGAGAGAGTAAAAAGAAAGCAGCTGAACATATCGTCTCCAATTCTAGTCTTTCTTAACATATGTAAATATATTGACTCACACACACGGGAATACTCCCAATTCACAGTGATGTAAGCAAAACCAGAATCAGGCTTGATTAGTCTGACAGGCTTTGATGAATGGAAGGAGCTAAATTTGTCCTCAGAAGGAACAAGGTTAAAAGAAAGTCAAAATTTTGTGCATTTGTTTGCATTTGCCTAGAGTGGGGGTACTACTATCCTTAGTTTAAGTGGGTTGGGAAGTCTGATTTCATATAAATGACTGCATAAAATGGAAAGCAGCTGAGACTCAGACTTCTGCTTACTTTCACACTCTTGTTTCTCTATCTGCGGTGGAGCTGCCCTGTTTCAGCATGAGGAAGATCAAGTCCTGCTGTCAGACTAACAACCCATTCCTCTTTTTCTCTGTCCTTTGAAAGAACAGTTGCCATTTGAAGAATGTCTTTGCATATTTTTCTGTAGTTAAAAGCTGAAATTAAATAAAATTTGTAAATTATTTTTGGAATCAAGCTCTCAACCAAATTATGTTCCTGGTGCTATTAGAAGAGAACTATTCAGGCACAAAAGGATATCATGGCTTACACAGCTGAAGAGCCACGTTAGCATTCAAATACGTCTGAGATAAAATGAACAGGCCCATGGAAAACCCACAGACTTATTGCTGTGAAGTTGTAGCTCTAAAACACTGTATCAGAGGAGTTCTGCTGGCCTAAAACTGGAGCACTGAAAATAGTTGTTTTTCTAATGACACTCAAACTGCTTAATATCCCAGAATAAATATGGCAATTAGTTTATTTCAATAATAGTGCTTTGATCTTCATTATAATTGTTGGCTATTCAGGGAGCAAAATCAATAACAGCCATTTTTCTTTCTTTTAGCTTTCCTTCCATTTTCCTAATTATAATCAATTCAACACTTTCTCCTTTTATTCCCCTCATACCTCTATTTCTTTACATGGAAAATAGCCTGTCTTCTCTAGATTCCCACCATCTTTTCCTCTTATTCCATTTCCTCCTGCCTCTTCCACCCTTTAAAAAGATTTTTATTTTTATGGGGACATAAATTATAATGATACTTGCCATTTATATTGCAGTTTGCACGTTCAAGGTACTGCACTGACATTACAAATTGAGTAAGAACTTGCAAGAATCTTCTGATTCAGCACTATTTGTCACAGAGGAGATGGAGAATTAGAGCATCATTTCTCTCACCTCAGCTGCAGAGCAGTAAAGACCTTCCAGAATGGTTCCACCTTATCCCTGACTGATGAATTGCTGCCGACAATCAGAGCTGTACTTCAGCAGCACTGGAGAGCCCCTGTTGTCAGTGATAAACAGATGAATCTGGGGTACTGCACAATCCCCATTTAACTTTCCTCCTGTAGGAAAGCCATATTCATAAAGAAGAAAGAGGTTAAACAGGCTACCATATTTTGTTTAACAGATGATGTAGAAAAAGAATATAAACTAAGAAAGGACTAGAAAAATTTATAGCAAGGTATTACAAATTTGAGGTGGAGAGAAAAAGACTGTTTCCATTACCTTTCTCAAATTATTCTAGTTACATTAAATTTTTTTACATCTTTGAACTCCCTAAAATAACACTGAGAGAAGACAATTTCAAAACAGTAGCAGGAATGTTATAAAAAAATGGGCTGGTCTGCTATGCCTTTTTATTCACTCTTCTAAAACCTCCTTGATAGGT
The DNA here is from genome assembly GCF_034315485.1 of Pezoporus occidentalis. Lineage (NCBI taxonomy): Eukaryota > Metazoa > Chordata > Aves > Psittaciformes > Psittacidae > Pezoporus > Pezoporus occidentalis. The sequence continues at coordinate 2,373,833 of NW_026916062.1, forward strand.
CCTTACCTACTGCACACTGCTATGCGTCAGGGGTCCAGAGCCTCCCCAAGATAAACACTGCAGAGATCTGTGCTTTGTTCATACTAAATCCTACCCCAAAAGATAGTGTAATATTTTCTTTCCACTGGAAGTAATATGTCATTTCACATCTACATTACATTTAAATTTTATGCAGGTACTTTCAAAGCAAGGAGACTTTTTAATATATAATCTCAGAACAAACGACAGCAAATGACTCATTTTATGCCAGTACTACATCTTCTGCAACTTCACACGCATTATCACCTAGTCATTAGCTTGTTAGGAAAGAAATCCGCTAAGATTCCTATCACATCCTACCAGCAGCAATGTTGCTCCAAGGGCCAAACAGAAAACCATAGGTCCGGTGAGGTCTGTCTCATTCATGATGCTGCCATCTGCAGGCTTCATTGGATTTAGAACTGTTAATGTTTTTTGCCATATGTGTTTAAAATTGATCCCAAGCTCTGCAATCAGAAATTTCAGGTTTGTTAATTGCTCCCAAGAAAACAACACTTTTACAGAAACTCATTAGGTACACAAGACCCCAAACAAGCAATCAAATTAATTGTTTTAATGAAGAAAATGTTGTAGGATGACATTGTATGTATTAGGCACAGGATGTCCCTGATATATATGCAGTATATTTGAGAGTCAGTTCTGATTCTAAATTGGAATGTTACTTTATTAAATCCAATTCTAGTCAGTGAACCCCCCCCCAAAAAAAAAAAAATTACCCTCAGCATTTTTGAGTTAATATTTGTTTCCCTTGTACTTAAACCACATGTACCTAATACCTCACTAACTGAAATGTTGAAAAATATGCAATGTTGAAAAATATGAAAAAATGTTGAAAATATGTAACTGCAGAACTCAAGATACTCTAGAAGGCTGAGGACAGAGATATATATACTTTATTCTAGCAAATCTGACAAGATATGTGCCTTAAGACTGAACTGCCAGAGGCACTTAAAAATGACATTTGTCCCTTCAAGGCAAGTTAATAATACTTTGTAGAGTGCTGTATAAGCTCTTTTGCATTTTAAAAGTAATTACTGAGGACCTCTAGAAAAGGAACAAAATTCTTCACCATTAAAGTCAACAGAAATTCTGCCATTAATTTTACTGGGGCAAAGATGTCTCTTATAACTTCTCCAGGAAAACTTCAGCTTGCAAGAGAAACATCTTCCCTGAGATACTCCAGTATGGGAGAAGTTGGGTTCAAAACTAGGTGCCAGAATTATTGAGACTGACAGTGTGTCAGATTGTTTGGAAAGCCAAGTCTTTACCTTATTCCACTGATCCATCACCTGGAGCTGAGCCAAACCATTATATAAATAAAGTTATTTTGCATTGAAATTGGTCAGATTTATGTGGTACACAGATAGGAATATTTCTGAAGCCCAGCAGATAAGAAGCAGTTGTGTTTCAAAATCCTTTTCACAGGGTAAGCTGCATGTGGAATTAAATGCTTGGAGGTCTGAGAGGTAGAAATCTAGCAGTTTTCTATATCAGAGAGTGTGAGCTTGCTGATTTTAACACAGTAGTGGTGTCTTTTCAGTAGGGAAAACTCCACTTGCTTTCCAGGGTGCAAAAGCAAGCTGAATACGCTCTTTCTACATTATGCTGAAATAACCAGAAATGGATTCTCCAATTGTTTTTTAATGTAGCACAAGTAGCATTAGGATGGTTCAATCATCAGAAAGAATGATTGTTTGTATAGTTAAATAATCGACTAATGGAAGATGAAAGCAGCTTCCTCAATTTCTTTCCCTCTGAAACAAGTTATTTAGCATCTTAAAACTATTAAAACTATTAAATTTATTACTAGATATGAAAAAAAGAATTATTATCAGTATTTATTAATTATAGATGTTCTGATATGTGTGCAGGATAAACACAGCATGGAAAAAAATACTTGGAAATGTGGATGCAAATCTTACTGTTATGCTGTCATCTAGTGGTAGTAAAGTATATGCTATGCATGTCATCGGGCTGCATAAATCCAGTGTGAATTCAGATGAGAAAACTTAAGTTTGGGGGCCAGTGGCTGTTATACGAAGCTCACATAGCCAGGCAAGGAAGCTTTGCTGCAGTTTCTTTACAGGTAAAGAAAACTATAGGCGCTCCCAGGAACCATGCACATTGTGCATGGTTTTATTTTTACCTTCTAGCAAAGGAGGTTCCTCATCAAATCCATCAGCGTAACTAAGATGGGAGAGAGTGCTGGGATTGTACATTGGCTGCAAAATCTGACCTGTGTAATTCTGACACGACGGAAGCATTTCCGATGGGGCAAAAGCACCGGCTGGAGGTTGCTCTCCTGTCTGGCTCCTAAGACAAGAAGCAAATCACAGGAAACCAAGTAACTGCAATGAGCAGCTTCACAACAGCTTAGAGCTGCTCACCATGTACCACAATTTAAATTTGACGCTATCTTCAATCTGGGGAACCTGGGAACAGTAGCCATTGTGTGTAGTGAGTTCTGAGCTGCTGACCATGACTTTGCTTCCCTTCACTGCAACTCCCTTTGAAATCAGGCAGGGCTGCTTGCCGGTTTGCAGCACATTGCAGCCTATTGCACTCACTTCTGTACTCACACAGCTCAGACAATGGCACATTGCAGGCCCCTAGACTGAGGAGAGGGGAAAGGGAATTTAGGAGCTGTGAGGGCACCAACAAATCGAGGCACTCCTGACTTTTCCACTAAGCAACCTGGTGACAATCCTCATATATGTCTATACAGCTAATGAAAGAGCCATATACAAATATTTTTTTTTTCTGGAATCTGAGAAGATTACAGAATTTCTAGCAATATGTGCCATAAAATCCACATTAATAACATGAAGCTCAGTCACTCCAATTGGGTAAACAACCTGTAACATCTGTACGTATAAAAGTAGCACAAAACCTAGCCTTCCTACTGCAGTCCTGTCAAAATCTCCTTAAGGGCAAAACTCTCAGAACTTCTTCCCTCAGTTTCCCTCTTCTACAGGCAGAAGTCACCAATAGGTTTAAAAAATGTAAGAAAATAATGAAATAAGATTCCTCCTGTCTTTCTACTGCTATGGTTCTACTAAAACTTCCACTATACTGACTATGCAACCCTTTTTAGCATACTTACTTTCTGCTTCCACAGAGGTTTTTGTTAGACCCACAAATGTTGTCACCTTCTTCCTGGTCATCTATGGTATAATTGGACTGGTAAAAGTCGATCTGAAACTGCTCAAAATTTGACATTCTGGCTGGACAAAAATATTGTAAATATCAATAAAATAGGTTTTGCAACAAGCCAATATCTATGCCTTAACTGTCCTAAATTTAAATGAAAATAGCAGCCTTAAAGACACAAACTCAAATGAGTCTTTCTGTAGAAACTCAAGATGATTTGAAAATGACAAAAAAAAAAGACTATTTTTTTGTTGTAACAAAAGAAATTAGTCTTCTTTTACTCCTAATTATTATATATTAATTTACAAGTGTTATACAAGACTTCCCTATTGTTACCAAAAAAAAAAAAAAAAAAAGGTAATTTTGAAAGAATATATATCTCAAGTAAACTATTGCTTTAAACAATCCTTTTTCCTACCTAAAAAATTGTGGCCACATCTGAATTCTTAGAAATTTGGGTTTTTTTAAAAGTATTTTTCATTTTGAAAAGAAATACTAATTTCAGCAATTTATGTTTTGCAATATTATATATTACTATCGTAAAACAATAGAAAAATACAAATATATCCACAGAATTCAAGGTTTATGTTTAAGGACACTGCAGTTAGCATATTAAGAATACCAGAAAAACATTCTCACTGGTTAGCTACATGCCTTTGAAAAGGACAGCATACTGAATAGTAAAATAAATAAATAGTAAATAGTAAAGAATAATAAAGAAAATATGTTGCAGCATCTGTTTTATTCCTGCTGACCCATAGTTCAACTCTGTAGCTATAGACTGATTAGACTAAGAAAGGAATAACTGTTTTTATAACTGTTTGAATTTTGCCCACACTGGGCCCATTTCACATATCCTGTGTGTAGGAAGGACTGGTTGTCTGAATCATACATAAGCAATATAAGAAATGAAGCACATTGGTTCTGTGATGCATTATGTACCTTTTGGAACTGCAGAGTGTTTCAGATTGCAAAGGTATTTTATTAATTCTTAGATTTGGTCTACGTGCTTCTTATGTTATTAGCATGGCTGAGTATAAATCCAGAAAACAGCTTCAAAATTGGCAGGTCTACCTTCTGTGCTTTGAGCAATGTCCCTGCTCATTGCAGGAGTTGGGCTAGCCCAAACTATTCTATGATTCTATGAGCAAGAGTAGCCACAAGGACTGACCCTGTTTCACTTCAGTATTGCTTTTATGCTGAGCCACAGCTAGAAAAGACATTATACCTGCTCAGAGCAGTGCATGGGTTCAGGGAGCTCCTGGACCACTGATGGGGTGAGGCTGGGGGGTGCTCTGGGGATTGCCTGGTCAAACCCCCTGCCAGTGCAGGGTCACTGACAACAGACTGTTCTGGGCCGTGTCCCGCCAGGTTTTGAAGAGTCTGGCTTTGTCACTGTTACTCCCTCCCATCAGGTGGTTATATCCATTGATGAGATCCCCCTGAGCTCTCTCCTCCCAGCTAACATCCTTAAGTGATTTAGCGAATACTCTGACCAGGACTTGCCTGTAAATGCATAGGTACATGCATGTATTCCACCGCTTGAATGGCATTTATGTAGTTAAACTCCTGACTGACAACCATAATCATATTCAATTTACACAGATTTTCATGTAAGATATTAAACTCTCCTAACATTTCCCTTTTTTTTTCACTTTAGCCTGCTTTTCTAACTTTCCAAATGCTATTGGCAAAATCTGCTTTTCACCTCACAGTTACTCTCACGGTTATCTCTATATTTATCAAGCACATGCTTCTTATAGGAAAGATCTTTGCAAATCTCTTTTTAAGTTAAAAGTTATAAAGATTGGTATTTCATCAGAAACCTTGAAATGCTGGAAATTAAGGTTTCTAATTATTTTTCCCATAATCAGACTTATCTATGGGGACCTAATTCCTGCATTTAGCTAGAGTATTCAAAGTAGAAGTTATTCTGATGTTATTTTCTCAACAACTGGCCAATCATGTAGTATTTCCAAATTTAGAAGAGAAATAATTTTTACATTGTAAATATGAATTAACAGAAATTAATTGTACTAAGCTATTCACTGTAGTTTTATTTGGATTTGCACACCAGTTACACATTTGTTCAATAAAGATTTTACATGGAATATCTTTTAAAATACTTTAGTTGGCATCTCTGCCCCAACAGTTCAAATCCAGAGTCTTTAATGTTCTTTGCTGTCACTATAAGGAATGAAATAATTGCTTAACCAGATATGCTATAAACTGTATAATGGAGTTCAGAAGAGATAAATTTATTTTCCAGAAGAATTTGGAGTTAAGATTACTTACTTTTTAAGATATTTGATGAAAACTCCAGTCTGTTGAATTTACATATTGGAGAACACCTAAAATATCCTCTTGCTTCAGCAGGGATGATCTTGGTGCTATTTATAAGGTTCTAAATTTGATCTCTGAACAGATGCATATGAAGGAAAAAAAAAACCACAACCTGTCAGTATCATGGCCAGCATTTGACAAGTGCTAACAATAAGCAGAAAAGGATAGGAATCTTCAATGCAAGCAGAACAAAATGAACAAATTTTGGTCCATAGATATATATTTCAACTCCATAATCTAGATTGTAGTTTAGAGTTTCCTTCTTCGGTAGGTATTTATGAAGATCTTGGTGGACCGTCATGAGCTGAGCTGTTAGATATTGAAAAGGTTTAACAATGTGTAATAATACTTGTTAAATTAGTAGGGTAAATTCATTTACTTGGGTACATTTCTAGCAGATGCTCCCACACTGTGCGCCACAGGATACATGCAGCCTTAGGGCCATTTGCTGGGACTGCAAAGAGAGCTTTTGATCGATCACATGCCTCCTGGGGAAAACATGATGCTCCCTTGGACTGCAACACCTGGAGGGACACTGAAGGCACCTTAGGGCCAGTCCATTCACTGGTCCAAGGCCAGGGACCCATTCTCTAGGCACATTCTCCTGTACCATTGCTTCTCCAGGAGCTCTTGTCCATTTGCAAAGCAGTCTCCTGCAGTACAGCAAATACCATGAGAGTACCAGGGCAAGTCTTCTAAAAGACAGGGAACCCTGCTCTGATTTTTGAGGGCCTTTATTGAATGTGTAGGCATCAGATTAACAGTTAATTTTTTTCATGCAATGCTCAGCATGGTATCTTTTTCATTACCTGACCTGTTATGAATAAAACATTAGGAACCTCTGTTCTATAGTGCTGGCTGCTGGAAAACTTGTAGCACAGTATGGGTTTTGAAAGAGCATTTAAACTTCAAAGGCAGCATTTCTTTAATATCAGATACTTAACCAGTTCTAACAGGTACTGCCTTTTTCACTTCTTTATTGGAAAGCTTCCAATTGGGCTGGTTAATCTAAGGAATGTGATATTAAATGGTATGCATTATCAGGTCATTAATCTATGCCTCAGGTTCATATTAGAGTCTGTGAGGTTGAAGACCAAATTTCTTAAATTTCGCTTGGAGAAACATTTAATTAGAACTGCTCAAATCGATATTTTAAAATTCTGCATCTAAAAGTTTTTGAAGAATTGGTCAAAAACTTGCAACATTGTTGAGATGGAAAAAGCAGGAAAGTCGGAGAAGACCAAAACTAAGTAAATATGCCATTTTGTAAAAGGCTAAATGAGATGCCTTGAGTAATTATTGGCCTGTCACCATGCTATTAATCCTAGTAAATTATGGGCTCAAATAATAAATAATAGAATCAATGAATCCAACCAACATAGGCTTCTGGAAACTAGCTCATTTCAAACTAATTTATTTTCTAACAAGGTTTGTAGTTGGGAAAGGTAACTACTGATGACCTATATTTATACAAGGCATTTTACTTGATTTTGCTTCAATAAATATACGACCATCACTGCTTAATGGGACAACCATTATACTGATTAAATAAGTGCTATCAGATGTGTCTTAAATGTAATTGTAAATTAGGGGAAGATTTCTAATGGTGCCTTACAGGACAGAAGCTTTACAAACCTCATCTAGAAGACCTTTTGAAGCAAGATCTACCAACCAGAGCCAGTCACAGGGTGGTTTGACCAGAATCTGTTAGGACAAAACAGCAAATAGCAAAAAGATCGTAGAAGCTATTAGTCAATGGTAAAATAAAACTCAGAGCAGAAAAGCGCAAAAGTGCTAGTAAATTTCCTGTAATAAGACATCTAATAATCAGATCATACATTATATTTTAGTTTAGGTAGGGAATTTATTCAGTAATGCTCCGTGACCTTTGTTTATCCAGGACTCAAAAATAGATAGCTGTACTGGGTCTGGTTGAGATGGAATTCATTTTCCCCATAGCAGCCCTTCTTGTGCTGTGCTTTGTGTTGGTAGCTACAAAGGTGTTGATGACACACCAGGGCTTTGGCTCCTGCTGAGCAGTGCTTGCTCAGCATCAAGGCTGTATATCTCCAACATTCCCACCACCAGTAGGCTACGGGTGGGAAAGGTACTGGGAGGGAACATCACCAGGAAAGCTGACCCAAACTGAGCAAAGGGATATTCCATACTATATGGTGTCTGCTCAGCTAAGAGAAAAGGGGGGTATGGAGCATAATTTTCACCATTTTTGACAAAATGGGGTAATAATAAAAATATTTTAAAAAATTCTGGTACACCTTTTGTAAAAAGCACAAAATTAAACAAGATAAGATAGAAAAGACTATAGAATTCTGGCTGTAGAATCATCTATGTAACACTATTTATTACTCAAACTGATGAGTATGGCAAGTCCATTATAATAATTAGTCAATTATTCTATAGTTCTTTCAAATGTAAAAATTAATCACATTAAGGACTAATTCAGTAAGCCTTAAGCTTAATTACTTACATTTACAGTCCCCATTAGTAATTTTAGAAGTCGGTCAGTATTAAAATATGTTAGTAAAGAAGAGAGGAAAATTTATTTGTAAAGAACTATACCATTTGCCACTTCTACAAAATGTGGGGTTTTGTTATGAAATCAATTAATTAAACTATATAAAATGTCTACTAAATAAATTTTATGCATACAGTCCTCAGACACATCTACTGTAACACTAATTCTTTCCTATAACAGGTCTTCAGAGGGTGGGTAAAAGGTGAAAAAAAAAAAAGTGAAATCCAAAACTATTGATGTTTTCCTTTTTTATGCTGAACAAGTTTGTTAGACTTGGACAAAAAAAGTAATAAGTTATGGGTTCCTGCATGAATAGTTGTAGATATCAATGCCCAATTGCAGTCAAAACCACAATTTTACTGCTAGAAATTACTAGGAAAGGCAAAGACAGTAAAAGAGAGAACATGATTGTACCGTGAAATAAAACTGGAATTGACTGACAACTTGAATACTGTGAGCAGTTCTAGGCCCCTTATCTCAGAAAGTGTTCAGCGGAATGGTGACATGCTGTGAGAAGGGCAGAAGAGGTGTGTATGGAACAGGTTTCACCTGAAGAAAAACCAGGTCAGAGAGGAGTCTTTGTGCTGGAAAACCATGGAATAGAAGTGGTTTAAAAACTTGAGTGACATGGACTGGTGGGTAGGGATAAACTCTTGACTCTTTCTTCTGAAAGAAGAACAAAAGCCAGCGTTAGGTTCAAAGCAAAGAAATAAAGCATTCATAGGTGACAGACCTATAGAACTCCTCATCAAAGGAAGTTATGCATGTTGAATATTTACATGGATCTGAAACAAGTCTATGAAAGATAAATCAACCAAGACTTTCTAAATGCACAGGAACAGTATGCAGCTCAAGAAGTCCATAAACTAGAATTAGTAGAAAACCAGGAAAATGTTTGGAGGAAGCATTGATTTTCTTCCCCGTCCATTCAATCACTGTCATTGCTGAAGAGACTTTGTGTCTTGACTTATATATGACCATTCATATTCTTTATGTTTGTCAAGGAGGAAAGCACCCAAAAGAATACAAATTCAAAAATAAGAAAAGGGCAGAAACCCACTGCATAAGATAATAACATCCTTAATTCTATGTGGGATGCATTTATTGACTTCCAACAATTACCAAAACTCCAGCTATGTATGGCTTTAACTATACATCTCCTTCCACACAGCTTTTTACTTCTGACTGGAGTCCTTGTTCTCCTGTCTCTGCTCTGAGTTAGCCACCTTTCAGCTTCCGACTCATAATACATATCTTCCCCATTCAGCTTTTTCTGCTGGACACTGGTTTTGTAGGGCTTTGCTCAATAGGCTGTGAAGTGTTTTATGCAGGAAGTAGGTATCATTGCTGTTAGACAATTGAAAAGGGAGTTTAGGAAATCTAATTAAACTCATTAAACTAGAATACAGCTGGGAATGAAATTTTAAGCTTCTGAGACCTAAGATGGAATTTTTTCTACTATTGTATTGTAATGTTGGTTCTGCGGTAACAGAACCTTATATTAGACTATCGACAAGCTTTAAAATAAGGTGTGACATTATTTAAACAAACACAATGAAGACGTTCAGCATGAGAAGTGTGTTGCATAAGCACTTTTGACAGGCCTTTTAGCTGAATAACAAAACTGCAACACTGTATCCTGTGTAACCACAATGACTCTCCCTAAATCGGACTGAACAGGAGAGGTGGAAACATTTGAGCAACAAAGTTTCTTCCGTGTGGAGGGCACAAAGTTCCTAAGGACAAACTGTCATTAGTCTTTTAGACTAAGCATACTCAGGATCTTTCAGCTGCAAAGGTTTCAAATGAGCAGCTACAGCATTTTCTGTCTATAATCTATGGATCACAACTCCCCTAGAGGGAATGTTAGCTCCAGAAGGTGAGTTTTACTTTTTGGAAAAACACAAGAGATTAATTTGGAATCCTTAAAAGGCTTCTCAGGCAAAATTTCACCTTCCTTTCTGCACCCAGAGTAATTATGTACAGAGGAGTATTGGCTTGCACCTAGGTAAAGAGCAGGAAAAGGTGTTGGTGATTTGTAAAACATGCAATAGATTTCTGGATATATATACTGCTTTGCTCATATTATTTTAAATATATAGGTGTTGCATATGAGAGAACATTAAACTAAGAGAAAAGCATACAGTAAAAGCTTTTGTTGATTGCTACAATTTTGCTTCCACAGGAGGCAAGGAAAGGGGAAAAGAAATACATTGAAATCTTGAAATAAACCTAAATCACCAGAGAAAACCTTTACTAATAATTAATCTGGGCCTCCTAATGAATTTCTGAGTATATCCTGACCTTGCCAAAAGTCAGACATATGCCACACAGATCCTGCAAGTTACTAATAGGAAAAAAGGGGATAGCAGCACAGGGTCTATTCCCTTGAGCAACAAAATCTGCTGTTGCAGACGAGCCCTTCCTGGGCCCAACCCAATTTGAATAGGAAAAAGATATATGACACACATTTGTATACAAAAAAATTCCACACAGTGACAGTATGCTGGATTCCAAATGGTGTGACAGGGATCTGTGAATTCAGGATTCATCCCAGCTGAGGTCATTCAGGGTGCAGGCTTGCTGTGACACAGAGTGTACACTCATTCATAATCCAAGCAAAGGATTACTGCCACAGCCCATGCTGTAATTAGAGACCTTACATAAAGACCTTGTTGCTTATAAATTTGTAAAATCTTAAGTATTTGAGCTTAGACTCACCATGCTTTTTATTTTCATGGTGAAAACTGAGTGAAAATATACTTGCCGTTCTCTAAGGATCATTTAAAAAATGATGCTTTATGAAGGAAAAAGTGTTTGATCAAGTATAAAAATGAATGAGCAGTATTAATTCAAATTACATCTGTAAACAGAATCTCACTCTCAATGCTTTCAAACTTCCCAGTTACTATTTCCTTAGCCTATGTTTTGTGTGTTGTTACTCTATATCACAGTAGCCATTATCAGAGATGGATACAGAAACAAGACAAAATTTATCAACTAAAAGCCAAATGCAGAAGTTCAACAAAGACCCAGGGTAATTTTTTCCTATCAACATTGAGAAGATCCACAACAGAAAAACAAAAACAAAAACAAAAACCCCAAATAAAAATCAATACTACAAAGATAGGTGTATAAGTATCAGAGCCAAAATTCTAATGGGTGAATTGCTTTTGGAAGTGCTTATTAAAATCATCACTGTCTACTACTAATGTTGTTTTAGCATTAAGTTAAACAAGGAGGAAAAAAGCTCCAAACCTGTTTTGCTAGGATAACTATGAAAAGAAATAATGTGAAAGTTTTTTACCAAGGTTTACTACAGTGCTTGCTATATATTAGTTTACTCCTTTAAAAACTCCTTTCTGAAAGATGAAAATGAAAAGCCTGTCATGAATTGTACTGTTGCACAGCTCTTACTTATTGCTACAGATTGAAGTACCCAGAAATACATAAGGTAATTTTCAGAGACATTCACTTATCTTGCTGGACAAGTCATACAATATAGATATTTCTAGCTATTGGGAAAATTAAGCACAATGGTACAAAAGGCATGTATCCTTCTATTGTCATTGAAAATAAAAAGCAGGGATACAACTGTCATTCAAAATATACCGTGTTTTAAAAATCAAACCTTCAAAGCTGCCCTTTTGAAATACCTTCAATACTCGTGTCCAGTATGAACAATCCTTTCTCTTCTGCTCAGAAACATTTTCTTTAGGCAATAACTATCAAAAAGATTTTAATTGTCCATTCCCCACAGCTGGATGCACCTAGCTTTCTAACAGAGACAATTAATGAGAGAGAAAAGCAATTAAAATTGGGATTAATGACCTTGGCCTGATGTATGTCTGGAGAGAACTGAATAGAATTAGTAAGGAATGTGGATTGTGCTCTACCAGATATGGTTTATATGCCCGGATGAATACTGCTTTCATCCTCAGGACTGACTATCAATATACTGGGACCTCATGTTTAAACAATAAAGTGCTAAATTGCCTTTTATGTTTCCGGAAAGTAAAATCTTAAGAAGAGATGGTGAGCCAGTGGAGCTAAAGAGGATACAATGAACAGCAAGAAAAATGATGAAAAGGGTGGAGGCAGAGATTCTTCACTCTGGAGAGAAGGCAAAGGTGGGCATGGGGAATACACTGGAGGCCTTGGCCAAAATTTCATGCTCCCAGTAAACAGCACCTCCTGCTACCGCTGCTGAAGGAAACATGGGCAAACCATTCATCTCACCCAGTGAAGTGTTTCTTATATTCTTCCTGCTTTCAGCTACTGTTGTAAGCCATCCTAAAAGTATACATTTGATCAATGGAAAGATAAAAGTGAGTTAGGCTTATCAAGTTATGCAAGGTTTCGTTCTATTAAATGTGGAAATTAAAGTGAAGCCAGTCTTTTGTGGATAATGAAATTACTCGTGTTAAGTTGCATATATCCTCTTTGATTTTCTCTATTTTAAGAAAGTATTGCATTCCCACAAATATTTGCGGTTAATGCAATTGTGACTCCAACTGGTTTTATAACTACCAAATACGAAGGAAGAGTTAACCTCAGGTAGCAGTTGAGCAGCAGAATGGAATAGATCAAACCACAGAAGATGAAAGACCTTGGGGTGGGGAGAAATGGAGATATAACAATATACCACAGCATGCCACACTTCATGTGGCACACAGAGATTTTGTTCCTACAGCACACAGTCAAGGAATCCTGAAATGGGGACAGATAGCAGATGTGTCTTGGAAGTAAACCTAATGAACCAGCAGCTGCAGCAGACAGTAACTGGCTCATTAACAGTGACACCAAAGGAAATACCTATTTCCCTGGTAAACTTAATAACACCAAATTTGCTCAGACTTCAAATGCAAATTGGGCCAAAAGGTCAATGCCTTAGAGAAACTGAAAAGACACCAAACACTCAAAAGGCTGAAGTAGCTCAGAAATTGCCCTTTGAATGTGGAGATGGACTGAGAACACTTTAGTTTTAAAGGTTCTATGCTATTTAAAATGTCTATAATTAGCAGGTACTCACTCTCGCTGCTAGTAGCTGAAAGGTATTGTTGCTTCAGGGACTCCACTCTTTGCCTAATATTTTAAAATAAATATATTTATTTATTTCATCTTGACATACATGCAGAATTGTTTTGTTTGATTAGCTGGTTTTGTAAGTAATTTTTCTCTCTTTTTTTTTTTCTGCTTTCTATTAATCATCAAATCACTTGTTTTTCAGGCAGCTTTTGTAATTGTATAGATGTAAAATAACATACAAAGAAGTGAATTTTGTCTTAAAAGTCAGCTCATACTGACTTATGTTGGTTGAATGCCCTATGAAAAAGCAGAATCAAAGCCACTGATTTGGAAAAAAAATCAGGCCAAATTGTAAATAATCTAGAAAAGCCATATACTGTCTGTAAACAAGAAGATGAGAACTACAGGTACTTGGTAAAAGCTTTTTAGCAGAATTAAAGATTATTAAGTCCTGACTCTTTAATGTTTGCAGGAATCAAATCCATTTCCTCAGACAAAAAACTTCCAAACATATTGATCCATTAAATGATACACTTACCAGATGAAAAATAATATTTGTTATACAGAACAGTTAATTTCTATCAAAATCCAATCCAGCAATATTTATACATGTATGTCACACAATAACAAGGGCTGAATTCTTTACATTCTAATAACAATACCAGAAAATATTGCAGAATTAAATTTTAAAATAGCTGTATCCAGAAAATTTGCATACAAAACTTTTAAAAGTGCTGCCTGACAAGCTCTGTGCACCATTAACAAGGCTTTTCAGCAATTCTGTCAGTTCCAGAACAGTGGTAGAGAGCAAACATGTTACAATTTTTAAAGAGAGCAATTACAGACCCATCAGCTGGATGTCAATCATATGCAAAATAGTGGAATGGATGCTAGAGGACTATAATTAAGAATTAAAGGAGGAGAACATAATTAATGCCAATCAACCAGGATTTGTGAAAAATATATCCCATCAAAGTAACTTGATTTCTTTGTTAAAATAAAGTTATAAGACAGGTTGACAGAGTTGATGGATAACACTCTCAATATAAAACATGTAGATTTCTATGCAGTATGTGAGTTTGATAACATGCAATATTTGACTACGAAATTGCAACAAAACAACATTTACACTGCACATCAAATGGATTTGTATACTTGTTAGGTCTCAAATGTACGGTAAGAGGAAATGCTCATCATCACATACTTCTGTTTCTACTGGAAGTCTAGCAGAGTTTTTCCTTGCTTGTATGTATTTTAACAATTCTGTTTAACAGTGGGTAAATAAATAAATTCTAATAGTCTTAAAAATAAAACGGAGATTGAGAATTATTTAGATAATGAGAAGGATAAGTTACTGATGCAAAGCAATCTGAATTGTATTGTAAGGTGGGTATAATCAAATCTGGTATTTATGATGTGGCCAAAGGTAGTTACCCATCGAGGAACACAGAAAGCAGTGCCTGCTTAACTAGTGGCAACACCAGCTTCAGAAACTTTGTAGCAAAAGAATTGCCCTTCAAAGCATAAATAGGTCAATAATGAGAAAAGGAAGGCTATGTTACTAGCCTTTCCTCATTAAAAAATCATTAGTAGAGAACAATGCAAATATGATAGGAAAATCGATTGCCTGGGGTAAAAGCAAAAAAAACCAACCCAAACAACAAAAAAAAACCACCAACCAAACACACAAAAAAAAAACAACAACAAAAAAAAAACCAAACAAAAACAAACCAGAAATGTGATTCCTTCAATCAAAACCTCAGGGAACCTAGCCTGGCTTACAAAGAAAAGCTTAATGGAGGCCTACGGATCAGGTAAGAACTTATACAGGAGAGAAACTTTCATTATGGTCTTTTCAGTCCTGGCAACAGGCAGCAGATAATAGAATAATTCAGAATAGAAATAAATCCACCTTTTTAAGGATTTATAAGTAGGTAGCTGTTAAGAGCGATTGTCCCATGTGGCAAAAGATTCTGCATCACTGACAGCCTTCTAAATCAAGACTCCTTGCTTCTTATTAATAATGATATGCTAGTGCAAAGAAGAATGAAATCCAGAAAGTCTTAGAAACTTTATTATGTATAGGTGAAACATAAAGCACATCCTCCTTTTTCTTTTTTTTTGACTTTTTATCCAGACGCATCTGACACTTTTTCGGTATTTTGAAATGTCTAGAGTGACTGTTAGTTCAAATGACTTTATTAAATGCATATCTATTCAACGTGCTATAATATATTGCTTACAAAGTATCCTCTAAAATTTAGAACATTCGTGTAAAACTAACTGGGTAATACCTGGGTGAAAACACACTTCAAAATGTCACATTGGTAGAAAGAAAATATTTCATTAGAAATAAAACTCTTCTAATCAGTGATTTTTATTGTTCAAGCATTTTTCTCAATATGCAGTTTGTTAAAATGATGGAACCTATTTTTGAACTATGTTTGAACCTATGTTTGAACTATTTTGTAAACACCAATCAAGCTAACAGGAATCCATCTAATATTGATTAAGCCTTCTCAAGAAAATCTCAAGATAGAAAATTTTCCACTAGACTGGTAAACTCACGGAAAGGTCCTAATCACAGTCTACATTCCAAGAATATATTACAGGGGACAAGAAGGGGAAGAAATATTCTTGATTACTGCTCATTAAAATACATTGGAATTATGAACCTAGTGAAGTAAACAGAATATAATTCTAAAATACTGTCTTTCTACTAAGCAGAACATAGAAGGGGAATGCCTTAAATGACAAAGATTTCCAATATAAAGAAAAATACCAATTATATGTTATGTATTCTGTTATATACTTTTTCCTCCATAGGCTTAGAAGCATGTAATTTGGCATCACAATAAAAATGGAAACATTCTTGTCTTTTCTTTATATTAGACAGACTATAATAATCTCAGATTATATTCTTTCACAGACTGAATCACTACTTTTTCACTTGGTTGCTGCTGTGGCTTTTGAAGAAAGCAAAGATGCTGATGACCATTTCTGCTTTATTTTTAAGGCAAGAAATATATGTGTCTTCTACTTTTGTCAGCTTGGCTACAATAGAAGTTTTTGGTCATCATCATCACAAACTACAAAGAATAAAAGATTAAGCTGCATTTTCAAGCATGTCTGGAGAACTTGACATACTATGGAAATATGAGAAGCCAATGTGAGAAATGTGAAAAATTCACTGTCAGCAAAATATGAACTCCAATCACTGCTGTCCCTTTAGAATCATACAATCAAGTAGGTGGGAAAAGACCTTTAAGATCATCAAGTCCCACCATTACCCCAGAACTGCCAAGACCACCACTAAACCGTATCACTGAGGGCCTAATCTACATAGTTTTTGAACGTTTCCAGGGACAGTGGAAAGGAAGAAAGGAAGAAAGGAAGGAGAAAAGGAAGAAAGGAAAAGGATTTACTAGTTTTTGTCCTCCCAAAACCAATAAGGGCCTGTCAAACTCATATTCATTTTCTCATCAACCAACACCCCCAAGTCCTTCTCCACAGGGATGCTCTGAATCTCTTCTCTGCCCAACCTGTAGCTGTGCCTGGGATTGCTCCGACCCAGGTGTAGGACCTTGCACTGGGCATGGTTAAACTTCATGAGGTTGGCATTAGCCCACCTCACAAGCATGCCGAGGTCCCTCTGGATGGCATTCCTTCCCTCCAGCATACCAACCGAACCACACAGCTTGGTGTCATCTGCAAACTTGCTGAGGGCGCACTCAATCCCACTGTCCATGTCAGCGACAAAGATGTTGAACAAGACCGGTCCCAACACCGAACCCTGAGGGACGCCACTCGTTACTGGTCTCCAGCCTCCAGCTGGACACTGAGTCATTGACCACAACTCTTTGTGTGAGGCCATCCAGCCAGTTCTTTATCCACCGAGTGGTTCATCCATCAAATTGATGTCGTTCCAATTTAGAGACAAGGATGTCATGCGGGACAGTGTCGAACGCTTTACACAAGTCCAGGTAGATGACATCAACTGCTCTACCCCTGTCCATCAGTTCTGTAGCCCCATCAGAGAAGGCCACCAAATTGGTCAGGCAGGATTTCCCCTTAGTGAAGCCATGCTGGCTGTCACCAAGCACCTTGTTTTCATGTGCCTTAGCATGCCTTCCAGGAGAATCTGCTCCAAGATTTTGCCAGGCACAGAGGTGAGACTGACTGGTCTGTAATTCCCCGGGTCATCCATTTCCCCCTTCTTGAAAATGGGGGTTATATTTCCCTCTTTTCAGTCATCGGGAACTTCACCTGACTGCCATGATTTCTCAAATATGATGGCCAGCGGCTTCACAACTTCATTCACCAGCTCCTTCAGGACCCGCGGATGGATCTCATCAGGACCCATGGACTTGTGCACGTTCAGATTTTTAAGATGGTCTCGAACCAGTTCCTCTCCTACAGTGGGCCCAAGGTCTTCATTCTTACAGTCCCTGCATCTGCCTTCCAAGACTTGGGTGGTTTGGTCAGAGCCTTTGCCAGTGAAGACCGAGGCAAAGAAGTCATTCAGAACCTCAGCCTTCTCCAAATCCTGTGTAGCCAGCTCTCCCGAGAGCTTCCTGAGGGGGCCTACATTCTCCCTAGTCTGTTTTTTATTGGCAATGTGCCTATAGAATCCCTTCCTGTTATCTTTAATACCTCTAGCTAAGTTTAATTCTAACTGGGCCTTAGCTTTCCTAACCTGGTCCCTAGCTTCCCGGACAACATCCCTGTACTCTTCCCATGCCACCTATCCTTGCTTCCACTTATTATAAGCCTCTTTTTTCCTTTGAATTTTCCTCAGGAGCTCCTTATCCATCCAAGGAGGTCTCCTGGCCCTCCTGCTGCACTTCCTTTTAGTTGGGATGCAACACTCCTGAGCTTGCAGCAGGTGATCCTTGAATATCAACCAAGAGTCTTGGGCCCCTCTGCCCTCTAGGGCTGTATCCCATGGAACCTTCCTAAGCAGGTTCCTGAAGAGGCCAGAGTCTGCTCTTTTGAAGTCCAGGGCAGTGAGCTTGCTGCACACTCTTCTCACTGTCCTGAGGATCTCAAGTTCGACCATCTCATGATCGCTCCATCCAAGGCTGCCCTGGAGAGTCACACTTCCAAAAAGCCCTTCCCTGTTGGTGAGCACGAGGTCATTCATGGCACCTCTACAGTTAATGTATTGCGTTCACATGACTGGAAGTCACAACTGAAACACAGTTCCATTCCAGTTTTTCTTCATGTAAGAATTCTAAACCATGTGGACCTGCCAATAGCTTGACGTTAAGGACTGCTGTCTCCCTGCATGGACCGGCACCCACTCCATAGGTGTTCACTCCATTCCAACAGGACAAGAACGAATTCCAGGATGAAGACGCAGCAGAGGTTCATCCAGTAACCTCCTTGAATGCTGGCTGTATTCAGGCAGCCTGGTGTGCAGGCAGTGCAAATGTAAGTCTGAATTCTTTACGGACTAGATATGGAGGGCAAGCGCAACCTTTAGTGAACCTTTATTTAGTTTGCAATCACTTCCGGTTTCGTAGCTATTTTTGTGATTATGCCCTTTTGCGCATGTCGCGACACCCAATGCGTTGCTAGCGCAAACGCGCGGTTTAGCTCCCTCTGCAGTTGCTTTCTGTAACTGCTCACACGTGCTCCCTACAGGCACCGCTCAGGGGCAGCTACACCGGCAGATGCTCCGTACAGCCCGCACCTAACCCCGTTAACACACCACTTCCCACCTCTGTCACGGACACCGCGCGGGCTCCCGACACAGCCCAGCCGGTGCAGCGCCGCGGGGATAAGGCCGCTTCCGCACGCGGGGGGAGCACTTCCGTCGCGCGGGGCAGCGTGTTCAGCCGCGCGACCGCTCGAGTCCGCGTCGTGCCGTGGGACTCTGCCTGTTCCCGCGCCGGGGCCGTGAGGAGGAGAGGGGCGGCTGCGGAGCCGGCGGGGCGGAGGCGGGCCGCCATGTGGGCTGGGGCTGCCCAGCGTCCCTCCGCGCTGTAACCGGGTCGGCCCAGCCCCGAGCGCCATGGCCCTCGCTGGCAGGACGGCCGCGTGGTGGGCCCGTCTGCGGAGCCCCTGCCCGTGTGCAGCCTCTCGCTGCCTGCCGCCCTGGCTGCCCGCGGGGCAGACGGCGTGCGAGCGGCTGTACAGCTCTCCCGGCAAGGTGAGTCCGCAGGGCTGTGGGGGGACGTTCCGCCAGCCCGAACTTCCCTAACGCGGGCGGCGGGCCCTCGTGTAGGAGGGACCTTTCCAGACAGGCGGTGTCGCCCTGGAGATAGAGGGGTTTGCGGGCCTGTGGCCGCAGCAAGGGTTGCCGCTCCAACCCGAGGCAGCCTGCAAGGGACACGGCAGATAATGCTGTTTAGTGCCGTGTTTTGATGCTAGAACTCCGTGCTTGTTTTCTGCTACTCTTGTCCCGGGGCTACATGCATAGCCTGTGTAAGAGGGTTGAGCTCTGTGTATCTGAAATCAGCGTTTTTAGGTGAAGTGTAACTGATTGCTTTGGGGAGTCTCCTGGTTCCTGAAGTCAAAAGCTTTGAAAAGCAAAAAAAAGCTATTTTTCTTCAAAATGTGATATTGCTTGGAATGAGCAGGTGTAACAGAAAGGAAAGTCTTTTAGCGTTGGATCCTTCTGTGTGTGAACCAAGGAAGTCAGGCTGGTTTTCTGCATTTTGTTTTTTTTAATTTAGCCAGGATAAGTGTTACCTGTAGTTTCCTTTTCCACGAAGTCTGCTTGTTCCTTATGATAAGGTTACTGATACCTGAGCTGCTAGGTAATGTAATTGTATTCTTATCATGCTTGTAAAGAATGATGTCCATAATGGTCCTTTGAATCCGGTTTTCTTAATCCTTAAATTTAACAGTTTCACAAACTTGAAACTGCTTTAAATTTTCCAGCTCCCTATATTCTTAGGAACATAGTGCCTTTCACAACGCTTGCTGTTTCACAGCATACTTGATGATTATTCAGAGCAGCAAGTGATATATGTACTCAGGAGTAAAGTGAAATCCTAGTAATTTAGACACTGATGACAATTTAAGTTTTTGTATCTTTATTCAATCTATACCTTTTAGGGAGAAAAGAGTTAATCCTTTTCTAAAGGCCAGGTCATATTGTATGTAGAGACTTTAACCATGGTTTATGAAAATAAATTTCTGTTTTTCAGGAAAAATTAGATATGTCGACATACCCTGTTGAAAGCATTAGAAACTTCAGTATTATAGCTCATGTAGATCATGGCAAAAGTACACTAGCGGACAGATTGCTGGAAATTACAGGTAAGTGTTCTCACTTATACTACCTTTTCTTGACGTGTAAGATGATGGGTAAGTTTCTGTAGCTTTAGTTATTACTAAAATTTCTAATATCTTTGTTCTTCTAGTGCCAGGTAGCTAGTACTTTTGGGGTGTCAGTCGTGTAGTGCTACAGATGTGAATATGAAGGAAGTGTGTAATTCACTCAAGGAAGTATGTATTTTAAAAAAAGACTGAAAAGGAGTGTACTTTCTTGTTCAAGATGCTATTCCTGTTATTCTTGACTAGTGTTCCATTAGACCAGTACATGGCAAGTTTATGATATTTACTACCAGTGTTTGGAATGGACAGAAGAGGGCCTGTCACACCCAGGTACTCTGAATAGAGTAGTTTTCAAGTGTTGTTGAAACAGAGAGGAAATTCAGCTGCTTGTACTTAGGTGAAAGTAATCCTATGCCTTCTTGTGAATGAACTGTAAACAGCTGCCTTTCATGGTGGTGGTGCTCACTGGTGTACTGAAGCTGATACTTTGAAGATGCAGCATTGTAAGCTTAAGAAATGTACACTGTTATGTTTGTTTAGATTTAGTGAGTAGAATAACTGTCAGTGTAAATTCCATGGATTCTTAGCACCTATATATATTTGCTTTTTCCTTCACTGTAAGTATTAGCGAAGATGTGTTACTTTCATCTCCAGAGGTATTTATTTTGTTCTCATTGGAGTGCTTCTTGGACTTCAGTGTTTTTATTTCTTTGTTGTTGTTGAGGATAAGGAAAACTACTCCTTTTAAAATGTAAGTGAGAAACAGAAGTGATAAGGGATCTTCATAACTATAACTGATTCTGAAACTAGGCTTTCCTTGGAAGAGAGAAACAGAGGTTGCCATTGAGGGTTCTCTAAGGTAAGCCATAAAGCAATTGCTGTATCTCCGAAGAGGAGATTCATTTTGGAGAGTCTTGCTTTTTCTCATTTAAGGGGTGAACAGAACATGGCAGAGAAGCTTTTGATAAAAATTACTATTTATGATTACCCCCTATGTGTCACTATGGGCAGTTTTACGTGATGCCTGTGATAGAATGGAGTTTTGAATTCAGGTCTGTCAAGCTCTATGATAATGCTCTTACACTTGGGAGTGGTTAGAACTGTGGGCCATGCAGCTGCTCTCCAATGGTAGGAAGTGAAATTGCTTTAAACATCAAAATTATTTAGCACCAGATGGAATTTCTGTTACTTCTTAATCTGTGATGTTTTGTATCCTGCTTATTAAGGAACGTATCTTATATAAAATCATAGAATCATAGAATAGTTAGGGTTGGAAGGGACCTTAAGATCATCTAGTTCCAACCCCTTGCTGTGGGAAGAGTCACCTCACACTAAAACATGTCACCCAAGGCTCTGTCCAACCTGGCCTTGAACACCGCCAGGGATGGAGCATTCACAACTTCCTTGGGCAACCCATTCCAGTGCCTCACCACCCTAACAGGAAAGAACTTCCTCCTTATATCCAGTCTGAACTTCCCCTGTTTAAGTTTGAACCCATTACCCCATGTCCTATCACTACAGTCCCTAATGAAGAGTCCCTCCCCAGCATCCCTGTAGGCCCTCTTCAGATACTGGAAGGCTGCTATGAGGTTTCCAAGCAGCCTTCTCTTCTCCAGGCTGAACAGCCCCAACTTTCTCAGCCTATCTTCATATGGGAGGTGCTCCAGTCCCCTGATCATCCTTGTAGCCCTCCTCTGGACTTGTTCCATCAGTTCCATGTCCTTTTTACGTTGAGGACACCAGAACTGCACACAGTACTCCAAGTGAGGTCTCACAAGAGCAGAGTAGAGGGGCAGGATCACCTCCTTCGATCTGCTGGTCACGCTCCTTTTGAGGCAGCCCAGGACACGGTTGGCTTTCTGGGCTGCAAGCGCACACTGCCAGCTCATGTTCTTTTTCTCATCAACCAACACCCCCAAGTCCTTCTTGGCAGGGCTGCTCTGAATCTCTTCTCTAATATATAACTTTATATGTAAAAAAAAAAAAATAAATTCATAAATGTTAAGGATTTGAGGCATAATTTTATTTTTAAATAAAAATGTAAGTTTAGCCTAATCAGATGGACAAGCTTCTGCAGCTGCAAGTTCCATGTTCTTCTGGTTAATAACACTTTCAAGAATTACTTATTTTGAGAGCTTATCTACTAAATGAGGCAAGAAAACTGTTGTGGTGGTGTTTTGTTTTTTTTTAATTTTAGGAACAATTGCTAAAACTGCACATAATAAGCAAGTGCTGGATAAACTGCAAGTTGAACGTGAAAGAGGAATTACAGTTAAAGCACAATCTGCATCTCTCTTTTACAATCATGAAGGAGTAAACTACCTCTTAAATCTTATTGACACGCCAGTAAGTTAAGTATATACAGTGTTTAAGTCACACAAAACTAAATGTCTTTCTATTTAAAAGTAGGAGATTTGTGGCTTCTTATGTTTATTCAGTTGTTTTTTTTTTTGTAAGACCTTTGAATGTATATACAAATGAAAACATCATAATATAGAAGGCTTTGCAAAAGACTCTAGAAATACTTGAAATTGTAAGCTTTTTTTTTTTCCCCCACAGGGCCATGTAGATTTCAGCTATGAAGTATCACGGTCACTGTCTGCCTGCCAAGGTGTCATACTTGTAGTGGATGCCAATGAGGTGGAGTTCTTAATTTTTGTTTTCTACTTAGAATTTCAGTAGTTTCTTTAAGCTATAGAGAAAGTCTGTCTCCACAGAAGTATGTTGTGGCAGGAAAAGTATGAAGAGTTTTAAAAATCTAGAGACTAATACTTGTGTGTTTACAGACACAGCAGTAAAAGCAGAGGATTAGTGAAGAATCAGATCCTACTTTTTTACGGAGTATGAAATTTGCAAATGACAGTCTGGAGATAATGATAATGTTATTATTAAAATGTTATTTTAATAACATGTTATCATGTATTAAAGATAACATTCCTCTGTCGTAGTCTATTTGTGAATAGTTGTGAACAAAGAATCTGCTGTTTGAGGTACCTGTTATAATCTTGGCTCTTCAGAAATAAATAACATACACAAAATATGTACTCAGTGCATAATGTATGCATAATACTGTGTTGTCTATAATTCCGTGTAAGTGGACACACATACAGCATTATTCATTTGTTTACTTATATTCAGATTATGTGAAATGATAATTAGGAAAGTTGTTTTCTTTCTCAGCAGTGTGTGTCATCAATAACCTTGACTTATTTTCCGTGCCCCAAATGGGTAGAAGTAATCTTATATTGTATAGCATCCCTAAAAAACCCAAACACTACTACCAAAACTCAGGAAGATTCCATTCTAAGCTTTTATAATGCTTATTTTCTAGGGTATTCAGGCTCAGACAGTGGCAAACTTCTATCTTGCTTTTGAAGCACAGCTTGCAATAATTCCTGTCATAAATAAGGTAATAAATGTTTTAGAGTGTCATATTAAATAGTTGGATTGTTTAAATGTGTAGAATATTGAAATGTACCTTAAAATAGGATTGCATAATGAAAAATAACTAGAGTGTAGTAAGAAATTTGTGTATTTACTCTCTTTAATATTTTATAGTAATTGCTGTGAACTAAAGGTTCCTTTACTTGTATATTTGAAATTTACAGTGCTGGATCATATGGAAGATATGTTTGTTGTTTTTCAGATTGACTTGAAGCATGCAGACCCTGAAAGAGTTGAAAAACAAATTGAGAAGCTGTTTGATATCCCTGTAGATGAATGTGTGAGGGTAAAATCTCTTAAGGTTTTAAAACTTTTATAACATGGTGTTGCATTTTACAACATTGTACAATTATATCTACTTGGTAGCTAATGAAAGACAGGTACATGTAGGAAGTCAACAGGGTGCTCTCTGCCTGTTTTTGACATATGTGAATTTCTTTAAAGTTTGTCTCTTGGAAGAGTGGAGAACATACGTCTCTGTTAAAAAACTAGTATGTCTTGATGAATTACATCAGATAGATTTTACATTATTTCTCATTGTTGTCCATAAATTGCTTTAATTTGTACCATGGCAATAATTGCTATTCAAGAGAGAAAAAATTTGTTCCAGAATAATTTATAATCACAGAAAGGTTTCGGAGTACTAGCATTCTGTAGTGTGCTTCAGAGTGTTTTTATGGATAGAAGTATTATCTGTGGCCACTAAAACTAAGTAAACATAACACTACTAGATACTGAATAAGTGTAAAATATGTTTTATAAAATTGTTGTTGGACTTGTTTTAGATTTCTGCTAAACAAGGAACAAATGTTGAAAAAGTTCTTCAGAAGATCATTGAGAAGATTCCACCGTAAGTCTTGATTTAATTATGAAACCTTGTGAGGTTAATGAGGAAACCATGAGTTGCATTTATACAGTATTGGCAGTAGTTCTGCATTTAATGTTGATCTGATTTTAAGTCAATACTCTATAAAGATATGTGGGAGAAATCTAATGTTTTTTGACAAACCTGATTGCCTTCTATGACAAAGTAACCTGCTCAGTTGATGTGGGACCAAAAGCGGATGTTGTCTGTCTAGGTTTCTCCAAGGCTCTTCATAGCGTTTCATACATTCTCCTCCTAGAGAAAATGACTCATTATGGTCTAGACAAGTGGTCTGTGCAGTGGGTAGGGAACTGGCTGACTGGTTGCACCCAGAGGGTGGTGTCAAACAGCTCCTTTTAAAATTGGCAACCTGTCCCTAGTGAGGACTACCAGGGATTGATATTGGGCCCCAATGCTGTTTAGTATCTTCATAAATTATTAGGAAGATGTGATCAAGTGTACTCTGGCCAAGTTTGCTGATGATAACAAACTGAGTGGGGGAGTGGACACTTTGGAAGGGAGAGCCACCCTCCAGGAAGATGTGGATAACAAGAACCTCATGAAGCTCAGCAAGGACAAGTCTAAGGTCTTGCACCTGATAAAACATAATCCAAGAGTGCAGCACAGGCATACAGTTCAGTACAAGTTACTCCCAGGGAGTTTCCAATTGGACACAAGAGGAAGATTTTTCATAATGAGAACGATCAGCCAGTGTAATAATCTCAGGAAAGTGGTGGATTCCCCAACACTGGACAGTTCTAAGATTCAGCTGGACAGGGGGCTGGGCCATCTTGTCTAGACTATGTTTTCCCAGAAAGATTGGACCAGATAATCCTTGAGGACTCTTCCAACCTGGTATGTTTTTTTTTTGGGGGGTGGGAGTGCTTGTTTATTCAGTGTTTTAAAAACACAGTATGTAATATATGGGTTTATATTTTTTTCTTTTTGTGACAGACCCCAGTGTAATACTGCTGATCCTTTGAAAGCCTTAGTATTTGACTCCACTTTTGACCACTACCGAGGTGTCATAGCTAACATTGCACTCTTTGGTGGGGAGATTCAGAAAGGGCATAAAATTGTGTCTGCACACACAAAGAAGAGATATGAAGTTAATGAAGTTGGAATTCTGACTCCAAATGAACAGCCGACACATAAGCTGTAAGTAAAAATTTTTTTAGTGTGGAACAAATCATAAATTGGTCTAAGATAAAATTCTGCATTTCTGGTTGATTTTTTTTTTTTTTTTTTTTTTTTTTTTTTTTTTTTTTTGCTTCGAGTGGCTGGGAGATGTCTGGGATTTTAGTTCTTTGGTGGTGGGTTTTGTTGTGTGTTTTTTTTTTTTTTTCTTTTTCTTTAATGATTACTTGTAATTTAATGCATTCTGAGGCAGAAATTTTAGGGACTGTTTTTTGGATGATTCTAGGGGGAAGAAGCCATTCTGTCATCTATAGTACATGGAACACCTGGGCAGCTAGGTTTTTTTTAAGGCTTCACATTTGATACTCTTATTCAGCTGTCCAATTTATTTCTAGGAACTACCTTGTTTGAGAGTGGAAGGGAGTGGGGCTCCATCTTAGTTATTGCTGCAGCATATTTTGAGGGTGAAAGACTTAAAATCCATGAATACAACAGCTTCCAGAAACTGGCTTCTCATGGCAGCAGTGGGAATTAAAACAGGTACTTAGAATTAGTGGAGAAGTTTTATCTGTTTGCATCCAAGTATGTGTTAATTACTTTCTTGGGAGATTCTCAGTGAACCTATGTTACTGTGTCTGGTGGATTGAACCCAGCCAGCAACTAAGCTCCCAGCCAGCCATTTGCTTACTCCCCCAACCTAGTTGGGATGGGGAAGAGAATTGAAGAAGGAGCAAAAGTGAGGAGAAACTCATGGGTTGAGATAAAGACAGTTTAATAAGTGAATGAAAAAGAAGATAAAAAAGTGATTCAAAGGCAGTCAGTAACTTACGACCTCCCACAAGCAGGCTGATGCCCTCCTATTCTGCAAGTAACGGCTACCTTGGAAAAACTACACTGATGTTACATGGCCTGGAATATCTCTTTGGTCAGTTTGAATCTGCTGTTTTGGCTGTGTCACATCCCAGTCTCTTGCCCACCCCTACCCTATTTGCTGTGAGGGGTGGAGTGAGAAACAGAGAACACCTTCATGCTGTGCAAACAGTATTCAGTGATAGGTGAAACACTGGTATATTATCAACAGCATTTTAGTCACAAATCAAAAACACAGCATCATACAGTGCTGCTCTGAAGAAAGTTAACTCCATCCTATCAAAAACCAGTATTCTCTGTTTTTTTTATCTACCGTGGATTCCTATCCTAATATCATTGTGTGCTGGTGGAAGGCGTTTGTGTATTGTTTCTCCCTCTTGGTATACGAAACTTGCTGTGGTGGCACCTGAGAACTGTTCTGGCTTCTGTGTCTTAGATCTGTGAGAAGCTCCTTCTAGCTGCAGCTTTTAACTGGGAGTAACACAGAAAAATCTAGAACTACAGATGTACTGTTTAACTGAAACAGAAATAGAGCTACTTGAGAAAGTTCACAACTCAGAGGAGAGATAGCTTAACTCTTGCTTCTGGACTGTGTATGGGCTTTTATGGGGGTAATTTATTAAAATTTCTGTCTGGGCTAAGTCAAGTAGGAAAAATACTGGAAATACTAATAATGCCAAGATCCATGTCCATATAACACCAATTTTATTTAGATATGCTGGACAGGTGGGCTACGTGATTGCTGGAATGAAAGAAGTAACAGAAGCCCAAATAGGAGACACACTGTTTTTGTATAAACAACCAGTGGAGCCTTTGCCTGGCTTTAAGTCAGTGAAACCAATGGTTTTTGCAGGTAAGAAGTAAACTGATATGAAGTGGAATTATTTTTTTCCAGTAACAAAACTAAGAAAGACATTAAAGCTTGTAAAAGAATATATATGAATATTTAGAGCTGTGAGGAATAAAATTTTAGCTAAGAAATTAAGCAGAAAATTAGCTACAGAGGCACGTCATAGCATTATGTAATTTTCCCTGTGATTTAACAGTGTCAATAATAGTTGTAGATTGGGTTTATATTTGGGAAGCTAGGGACCAGGTTAGGAAAGCTAAGGCCCAGTTAGAATTAAACTTAGCTAGAGGCATTAAAGATAACAGGAAGGGATTCTACAAGTACATAGCAAATAAAAAACAGACTAGGGAGAATGTAGCCCCCCTCAGGAAGCTCTCAGGAGAACTGGCTACACAGGATTTGGAGAAGGCTGAGGTTCTGAATGACTTCTTTGCCTCAGTCTTCACTGGCAAAGGCTCTGACCACACCACCCAAGTCTTGGAAGGCAGATGCAGGGACTGTGAGAATGAAGACCTTGTGCCCACTGTAGGAGAGGATCTGGTTCGAGACCATCTTAAAAATCTGAACGTGCACAAGTCCATGGGTCCTGATGAAATCCATCCGTGGGTCCTGAAGGAGCTGGTGAATGAAGTTGCAAAGCCGCTGGACATCATATTTGAGAAATCATGGCAGTCAGGTGAAGTTCCCAATGACTGGAAAAAGGGAAATATAACCCCCATTTTCAAGAAGGGAAAAATGGATGACCCGGGAAACTACAGACCAATCAGTCTCACCTCTGTGCCTGGCAAAATCTTGGAGCAGATTCTCCTGGAAGGCATGCTAAGGCACATGAAAAACAACAAGGTGCTTGGTGACAGCCAGCATGGCTTCACTAAGGGGAAATCCTGCCTGACCAATTTGGTGGCCTTCTCTGATGGGGCTACAGAACTGATGGACAGGGGTAGAGCAGTTGATGTCATCTACCTGGACTTGTGCAAAGCATTCGACACTGTCCCACATGACATCCTTGTCTCTGAATTGGAGCGACATCAATTTGATGGATGAGCCACTCGGTGGATAAAGAACTGGCTGGATGGCCTCACACAAAGAGTTGTTGTCAATGGCTCAGTGTCCCAACGGGAGACCAGCAATGAGTGGTGTCCTCAGGGTTCGGTGTTGGGACCGGTCTTGTTCAACATCTTTGTTGCTGACATGGACAGTGGGATTGAGTGCACCCTCAGCAAGTTTGCTGATGACACCAAGCTGTGTGGTTCCCTTGATATGCTGGAGGGAAGGAATGCCATCCAGAGGGACCTCGACACGCTTGTGACGTGGGCTGATGCCAACCTCATGAAGTTTAACCATGACCAGTGCAATGTCCTACACCTGGGTCGGAGCAATCCCAGGCACATCTACAGGTTGGGCAGAGAAGAGATTCAGAGCATCCCTGTGGAGAAGGACTTGGGGGTGTTGGTTGATGAGAAAATGAACATGGGCCGGCAGTGTGCGCTTGCAGCCCAGAAAGCCAACCGTGTCCTGGGCTGCCTCAAAAGGAGTGTGACCAGCAGGTCGAAGGAGGTGATCCTGCCCCTCTACTCTGCTCTTGTGAGACCTCACCTGGAGTATTGTGTGCAGTTCTGGTGTCCTCAACATAAAAAGGGCATGGAACTGTTGGAACAAATCCAGAAGAGGGCCACAAGGATGATCAGGGGGCTGGAGCACCTTCTGTATGAAGACAGGCTGAGGAAGTTGGGGCTGTTCAGCCTGGAGAAGAGAAGGCTGTGTGGAGACCTTACAGCAACCTTCCAGTATCTGAAGTGGGCCTATAGGGATGCTGGAGAGGGACTCTTCATTAGAGACTGTAGTGATAGGACAAGGGGTAACGGGTAAAAACTTAAACAGGGGAAATTTAGATTGGATATAAGAAGGAAATTCTTTCCTGTTAGGGTGGTGAGGCACTGGAATAGGTTGCTCAGGGAGGTTGCGAATGCTTCATCCCTGGCGGTGTTCAAGACCAGGTTGGATGAGGCCTTGGGTGATTTAGTGTGAGGTGTCCTTGCCCACGGTAGGGGGGTTAGAACTAGATGATCTTAAGGTCCTTTCCAACCCTAACTATTCTATGATTCTATGAATAGAAGTCTAACATACATTTTTAGTAGTGATTATTGCTTTTAATGCCAGTAAACTCCTGATAAGCTGGAAAAGAAATGTTGCGACTTAAAAAGTAAATTAAAAAAAATAGTAAATTTTGGGGAATTCTTCATCTTGATAATCAGGTTTCCATAATAATTGGGATTTTAGTCTTTTAAAACTTAGCAGCTATTTTATTTTTGTTAAACACGATAAACTGCCAAAGCTAATACTGAGAATGATTCTGTAAAATATTTGACTTCTTAATCTTGAATAGTTCTGAAGAACTGTTGCCACCAGCTTCAGTAACCACTACAAATGCTATGAAGGATGGCTTTGGAAAAAAACAGTTTCTGTAGAACACTTTCTGGACTTGTGAAGGAATGTGCAAAACTCACTTGAACTGTCTCATGGTGATGAGGTCACCTGTCAGTGAATGTAGAAGGGGGTAATCCTGTAAATAATATTTTGGTGTACATGTGTGTTACTGCTTGGTGTAGAGTAATCTACACTTTCTGAACACATGGTGATGTGAAAAGTGATACAGTAGAACCTATTCCAGGCAGTAACTGCACAAACAGCTGGCTTCATTAATTAAAAAAAAAAACCCACAACACTTGCAACTTTGAAATGGCACTTTTTTTTTTTTTATTTACTCTTACCTTTGAAGGAACATTGGTCTGCTTATTGAGTTATGTTTAAACTGTATGTTTACACTGCAACCCTGCAAACTGTTGTTATACTCAATTGTGCATTTTACACAACTGTGAAGGATTAGATGAATACAGTGGCCGTACCATTATGGTTTGAATGTTAGTTTTGAGGTAATCTAAAACTTTATTGTATCTTAACTAATTAAAAAAAACCCTTATATTGTTTTTCACATTTAAAAACAGTTGGAACAGAAAGTGAGCTATTTCTGATTTTATTACTGTGTTCACTGTAAGATGCATATTTGAAAGGTAAGTACACACAAAAATAAAGATCTCTATCACATCACTTCTACCTGATATGTTTTGACAGGAATGTATCCTGTAGATCAAACAGAATATAATAATCTCAAAAGCGCTTTGGAAAAGCTGACATTGAATGACTCCAGTGTAACTGTTCATCGTGACAGTAGCCTTGCCTTAGGAGCTGGATGGAGGTTAGGCTTTTTATACTGCTTTCATGCTTGGAACTGTTCTTAAATTGAGAATGGAGGTTTAAATCAACTGAAGGTAGAACTAAAATGAATTAAACAATAGGGGCTTTAATTCAAATTCATTATAGGTAAAATCAAGAGCATTTGATTTTCTTGCATTATTTGTGCAGAGTGTGAAATTTGTTGTGTTTGATAGTTTTTGTTTTCCAAGACTCGTACAATTGAGTGGTAGGATCATTTGGAAGTTGTTTGCTGTGCCTGATACTGCCAGGCTAGCAATGTAAACAAGCTGGAGCTTAAAAAAACCCTGCAGACAAAACAAACCGCTGTAACATTCCAGAGGATATACGCATACTTTTACCAATAGGGTATTTTTTTCCAGGTTGGGTTTCCTTGGTCTTTTACATATGGAAGTCTTCAATCAGCGTTTGGAGCAAGAGTATAACATGTCTGTTATTTTGACTGCACCTACGGTTCCATATAAAGCTATTCTTTCTTCAGCAAAGTTGATAAAGGTATGCTAAATTTATTATAACTTTGTGTAAAGAGCAGCTTAAACACCTCCTGTAATAAACATTTACACCTTTTTTTTTTTCCCCAAAATCTAGGCTAGTACTTTATTTTATAGTAAATACTAGAAACACCAGTATTTAACTTAAAAGTTTTTTTTTTAATGGCAATAGATTTTTTTTTTTTTTTTTTTTTTTTTTTTTTTTAAGAACACTAACTTTCCTTCCTCTTTCCACTTCAAGCATTCTCTTTTTATGTCTTACATCTGCCCTTGAAAATGGGAATATAGGACATATTTCTTGCTGTGTTCTTTTAAGTGCATACTGACTGGGCTGAGTTTAAAGCAGGTGAAATAATCTTTAAGGCTTTACCCATCAGAAAACAGTATTTTTAGGAACAGCATATAATGCTACTGTAGACTGGCAGGGGCTGGTGAAAACAAGTCAGTCTCTGATTACAGTGAAAAGGCATCTACATACTTCACTGCACTGGGTACAAATAAAATCACTATTTTGAGTTTGAGAGACAGATAAGGGCTTATGAGCACCAGCTGACAAGAGGAGGCTGCAAATAGTACTGGCTCATTATCCAACATGTACTTTTAAACACTACATAAAATCTGTAAATTAGTAACAGGGCATATGTGAAAGGTTGCTGTACTTGGAAGCTGTAATGCATAGACCCTTTTTCTCTCAGGTTATTTTGGTTTCTTGCTTAGGCAGTGTAGCAGCTATGCATGAAGCAGTTGACACCTTTGGTGCACAAATGATTCTGGATTGCTGATGTGGGATTATTTTCAAATGGTACTGGAAGTAGGTGCTTGTTTGTGGAAGCAGTATAATCACTTGCTTTGGTGGGGAAATTGTATGTACACAGTAAGAAACATGATCTTTTATTCTTACTTTGGAAGGATAACTCCAGCCCATATCAGGATGATGAACCGGAAAGAATAGGTCATGAAAGCACTCACACAGGAATAAAAAACTTAATTTTTAAGTGCACTTAAGCTTGTAAGGGAGCCTGAACCCCAAGTTCTACTTGGAGAAGAATGTTCCCTTCACCAAACTCCAGAATACTTAGAGCAGGTCTTTTGTTGAACCCGTGCTTTACACCTTACAGAACCAGGATGGAGTAAGAAGGAAGATCCTTGCTTTACAGGCAAGAGAAAGCTGGAAAGATGGTCAGAAAGGCTTTTTTTTTTTTTTTTTAATTCCTATGGATAATCCTAAATTGTAGTCCCAGTGCTAAGCACTTCTTCTATTTAAAATTAATTTAATAAAATGCCTAAAAAAAACCACCATTTCCCAAATGAAAAGTCATTCATATAATCTTCC
The DNA here is from genome assembly GCF_034315485.1 of Pezoporus occidentalis. Classification (NCBI taxonomy): domain Eukaryota; kingdom Metazoa; phylum Chordata; class Aves; order Psittaciformes; family Psittacidae; genus Pezoporus; species Pezoporus occidentalis. Next base: position 2,406,479 of record NW_026916062.1, read on the forward strand.
TGTATAATATTTAATGATATGTTCATCAAGGACTTCTATATGTGGTGTAGAAATCTCTTCTAAAATTGTGCTTGGTATAAGTTTGGGTTACATAATCCACAAGTGTTTCCAAACTAGTGAAACATTTTTTAGCATTTTTTCCTATTTGTCTCCTTTGCTATTCAGTTAACTTATCTGTAAAATCACAGTATGTTTGTTTGTTTCCAGGAGCATGGTAAAGCAGAGATTACTATTATCAACCCTGCTCAGTTTCCTGATAAAATTTCAGTATCAGAATATTTGGAGCCAACTGTTCTTGGTACTATTGTAACACCTCAGGAATATATTGGGAAAATAATTGTTTTATGTCAGGTTGGTATATAGTTTTTAGTTTTGTCATTTGCAATTTATGTTCTCCTTAAAAGTGAAAACACTAGATGCTGGGTACAGTAATTACTAAATGCTTTTGAAAGATCTATTAAAAATAGTTCTTGGCAGGAAAGATGAGCCTGCAAGTCCTATTGTGTAATACTCCAGGGTGTGTGAAACTCCAGTGTGTGTGAAATCTAATTTCAGTGAAATTTTGTGGACAAATAATTATACATTTAAAAGGCAGCAGTAAACAGAAGCTGTTAATATTTTCAGAAATTCAGCTTTTGGGGAGGATAGACTTGTGTCATATGTCCAGTTAAGCTACAACCACTTAATTTATTATGGTGCTGCAGTTTGTTCTAGGACTTTAGCAAACAACCATTAAGAAAGTTGCTTTTGGGCTTGAAGTACTGGAGTTCTCTTGTGTAACTGAACAGTTGTTTATTTAATTTGCTTTGTATTTATTTGTGCAAATTTTGGTCAAGGGGAACTGAAACAGTTTTTGTTTGTCTAGGATCGTAGGGCAGTCCAGAAGGATATGTTGTACATTGATGAACACAGGGTTATGCTAAAATACCTCTTTCCACTGAATGAAATTGTGTTGGATTTTTATGATGCTCTTAAGTCTCTGTCTTCTGGTTATGCAAGGTAACTACCTCCCTCTGTTCCCCCCTCTTCTTCACCCCCCACCCTGGATCCTGAGGGAGGGAATGAGAAAAGATTTGAGAAGAATATATGGAAAGGCACAAGTGAAGAATATTGTGGTGCTGCACATCTAGTCTTGCTTCACCCTTAATGGATTAGATTCACTATGAAAATGGATGGAAGTAAGTCTGAGAAACATTGAAAGTGCATCACTACACAATAATAATTTTCTTTACTGATGCATGTATTTTTCAAGCATGCCCTCTAGAGTGGCACTCACTCATCTATATGAGTAAGATCTGGATGGTTCTTACTTGTCTTGAAGTGACAATTAGCATTTTCCATCAAAGGAATCACTGAAACTGTACTTCTGACTGTATTCATTGTCTCTTGGAAAAGAATGCTGATTCTTTAAAGCCAGTAAAACTAACCAACATACTGTATTTAAAACAAACAACACTTACTTATTTTATGGGAATAAAATAAATCATCTGTATTTTGAGACAGAATGTTCTGTGGTGGGTGGATTCTGGGAATTCAAAGGCTAGAATAATGCTCAGCTGTTTGTGAAGGGCCTTGTGAGTTTAATGGAAGAAAAATGTTGCATGGCATTATGCCTCCATGGCTTTATGCCACAGGAGGCTCTTACAAACGTGGTGTGTAGAGATGTGGTTAGTAAGATACATTTTGACAGGAACTGGTATACCTAATTACATGATTCAGTTTATAAGAATAAAACTGTATTTTATCGAGACTGAATTTAGTTTGAGTTTGTGTAAAAATGAGAGGAAAGATGTGTTTTGCCCAAGTTTAGACATCTGTTTGCAGTAGAAGCATAAGCAAAAGTGGAGAGTCAAGGACAGGTAGAAGAAACAGGGGAATGAAGATCTTGAATTTTCTCTCAGGATCTAGCTGTCCAGCCAAGTGAAAACCAACCTGTTTATCAGGAAGCCATCTCATGGGTAGAATTGTGCAGTGTTTCCTTTGATTTGGGTGTGACAGTGTTGCATTGTGTTACTTCTTGATTTTTATTTCCTAATACTCCCTAATTTTGTTACTGTATTTAATGCTTTCAGTAATCATACCTCTGTTATATTTACACAACTATGGCTTATTAAACCTATTAAGATAGAAGTACTTTCAAATACTCGAAGGATTTTTCTTTTTCCCCTCTGTTCTGGTATTTCAGATCTGACCAAATTAGTGGTACCGGCATTCTCCACATTTATACTTCCATACAAGATGCAGATATGTAAGATACACATCTCCTGCATTTTAAGAATTTTTGCAAACTGATACATAGACAGCAAGGCCCATACCTACCAAAGGACAAATATGTTTCGGAAATGAAGAAAAAACCTTAGTTGTCAGAGAGAATGATAACTGGGGCCATATAAATAGTCTCTGAAATGAGAGGATGAAAAGAAAACAATCCAGGGTGTTAGTGTTTGATTTCTCTGACATGAAGGATATATACTGTTCAAAAGCTGTGTTGAAGACTTTCCACCTGATAGAAAATAAGTACTTGAATATGCTCTTTAAGTGATTTGCATTAAGCATGTAGAATTTTAAATTCATTTACCTTGCTCAGTAGGTTGGAAGAGTGGATGATGTCTTCTGTTGCCTTGGATATGAGATCTATCTGCAGTAAATTTCTGGTCTAGTCTTGCATAAAGGAGACATACCAAGGGACTATTAAAAACTGGGCTTCTAACTGCTTTATTAAGAAATGTGTCTTTAACTTAAAATTCATGGAAACAAAGAGTGCAGAATGTAATTTTTACAAAATCTTCACTAACTTTTAAACTGTTTTCATTTAGTTTTGATTATGAAGATGCAGGATACCAGGCAGCAGACCTCATCAAAATGGATATTCTTCTAAATGGAAATCCAGTTGAAGAACTGGCAACTGTCATACATAGGTAGGTTTACTGGATTCTCCATTCCAAATAAATAAAGACTTCCAATTAATATACAGTGTTTTCATTGTATGTTAATAGGACTCAGTGATCTTAAGGGTATTTTCCAACCTAAATGATTCTAAATGACTGACATACATGTATTACTATTAGATAACAAATACAAATGAAAACAGAGGATTTTGCGACATTGCCACTTTTGGAAATGATGTGAAAAAGAGGAGCATTTTGTAATAGAAAAATAAGGGAATACATACCATAATTAAAAAATTCTACTTCCCTTTGTTAATTTGAGCACTAAATACAATATTTTTGTGGTAATGCAGGTGTTAATGGTTTGTGTATTTTAGGTGTAATCAGGATGTTTATTGTAAATATTTTAAATTTATTTGAAGAACTTCTATTAATACAGTCCTATCACCTGTTTGTATGAAGCAGGGGATATATGGTGACCACTCGTTAGATGTAAAATTATGATCTCATCAGCTTTATCTTTTGAGTTAAAAAGAGGAAAACCTCTACTCAAATCCTTTTATCAGTTTGGTGTGGGTGTATTTTGAGGGTTGTATGACTTTCTTAAAACACCAGTGACTTTCTTTTTCAGTGATAAGGCATATGCTACTGGTAAGCTCTTATGTGAACGTCTAAAAGATGCTATACCTAGACAGTTGTTTGAAATAGCCATTCAGGCTGCTATTGGCAAGAGAATCATTGCAAGAGAAACGTAAGTGAAGCCCATCTGTTTCCCTCCTTCCCCCTTTTTTTTTTATCTTAAGATAACCTAAAATACGGACTTTTAAGTGTCTCACCTAAATAGTTTTGTACATTACAGTACTTTACTGTAAACTCCTGTTTTTCTTGTATATGCTGCTGGGACCTCTTGGGGGCAGGGGAAAGAACGGCGGTTGAGCTGTGACTATGCCTAAGGACTTTGTATAAATTTAACTGGGGAGAAAAGAAAAAAAAGTATTTTAAATTGCCTGTGGTCCGCATTGCAGTTAGTGGATAGAGTACAGCTGGCACTACCCATTTGTCCACTTCCTCTTTGGCAGTGGAAAAAGCTTCTTTCTACTGGGGGGGGGGGGGAAATCCCAGCTAGTTCTGGAATATTTTCATCCCTGGAAGTGTCAGAAAAAAAAAAAAAAAGAACTGAACTGTACTGTACTGTTCCAAAGGAAGTATGTTGCAAGTTGAACATAATGTCACATTTTTGCTGTTGCTGTTTAAACAGGATTTAAACTGTGGCAGAGACCCAAGCAGGGGTGCTGTAAGAATTTGTGTGTATGTATCTCTAAATACGTAACACTTAACTGTGAATCATAGCAGAAATCCTGGATGAAAAGGCAAGACTGTAATTCTTATGTATGTATTACCCTACGGAATATTCTAGAATTGAGAAATGTGAAGTCAGTCTTCTGCTTAGAACTTCATCTTTTGTACACAAAACATCATAATTCCAATGCATCTTACAAAACTTGCAGAAAAGCAACACATAGAATTTTGATGACTCAGTGTTTAGCTCCACATACAGATGTCCTAATGTGTTAATACATTTATGTTGTTTAACAGGCTGAAAGCTTACAGAAAAAATGTTGTGGCAAAATGTGTAAGTAATTTTTTTTGTTTTGTTTTGTTTCTAATGTTTATAAACCTAAGAGTCCTGCTAATATGATAGGCCTTTCTTCTAGAATCCCACCAAAGACACATTCTGCTTGTGCTCTTAAGTGTCAGCGGTGTATTAAGGGATATAAGAGTAATGGCTTTTTCAAAATTACACACTTAGAGTGAACTCAGCCGTGTGTGTTCACTCCTGTCTCCTCACCATTTCCTAACAGTTGTAGATAAATGTGTGTCTACGCATGTGTGTAACTTCACACATTTCCTAAGTTGTCTGCAGTGATTTAAGAAATTATAAAAGTACTTCTTTAGAGACTGGACTGTGATTAGACTTAGCTTTTCAATAGTGTATCATAAGGTCTTAAATATTGCAATAGCTGACTGTCAACAAGACTTGACAAAGCTGTAGTAAAATGTGATGCTTCTTACTTGCTTACCTTGTGTTTAGCCCTCTAAAATGTTAGGAAAAAAATAAAGTGTCCCTTTCTCACAGCTGTTACAGATTTCTTCTGATAGGCAGGTACATGGGATGGTGTTTGTTCAGCACTGAATTAATTTCAGTTAATCTATCTAGCACCTAAGCACCTAGGGCTAGTCAAGATGCCACAGTGTATCTGAGCTGGCAAGCTGCTGCTCTTTGGAGGGAATTTGGATATCCTAGAGGTTTTGTCTAATGTCATCCAGGGTTATGTGAATGCATGTATTTAGGTAACCGAATTCAACCGTCAGCTGTCCGAACAAATATGCTTACTTGCTCATTTGTTCTTTTTAACTAGTGGCCTGTCGAAACTACTTGGGGTATAAAATAACCTTTTGTCATAATATAACTAGATTTTCTGGCCTTGAGTTTAGCATTTCTGAAGTAGACTGTAGTTGTATTCTGTTTAATCTCACTACAATATTTTTCCTTTTCATAGTATGGTGGAGACATTACAAGAAGAATGAAGCTTCTAAAGAGGCAGGCAGAAGGAAAGAAACTGATGAGAAAAATTGGCAATGTGGAAGTACCAAGAGATGCCTTTATACGTGTTTTAAAGAGAGAACCTGACAAGTAGAGATCGGTGATACGCAGCTGATTCTTCTCTCAACTTTTTGTAGACGGTAGCATAATGAGCTAATGTATCACTGTGAGAGGGAACATATTTGACTTTAAATGCTGTAAATTAAGTATATGGGGGAACATACATTGAAAGGACTACATACTTAAAATGTACAGGTATTTGTAGATTATTATGAAATTAAAGTTATTTAACTTGACTTGACTGAATCAAAGTTTCCATTGTATTGTTTTCATATTTTTAACATGCAGTTTTAGTATAACTTTTATTTTTGCATTGCAAGTCTGAGAGAACAGGAACAGTGTGGCAAAAAGTTTATAAAAATAATGGGAAGATATATATATAGACAGACATTGCTGCTTTTTATTTTATTATCAAAAAAGTCTGAACTGTTGCCACAAAAATATCAAGCTACTTCCTATTTTACTTTCTAAAGTTGCTATTGTCAGGAAATCATGATGATGCTGGAAAATAATATCGGGAAAAATAAATGATAACTTTTTTTAATATACCACACTATTTATTTTAAACTTGTTAAAGTGTGTCAGTTCACCATTAATACGGCTTTGCTGCCCTAGTCTCTGAAGAAATGTCAAGTTTTAATATAGTAAAGCACAAGATACGTAACTGTTCCACCAGTACAATCAACCACCAGGAGAGGCTGTTCTTAAATTTAGACTTGTAACTACACTTTGATATTGATTAATCATAAGCTAGTTCTTTTATTTCAGTCTGAATACAAGGATGAATTGTGAAAATCCTTGGATGGATGGTATTGGAATAGATAATTCAGAAGTTTCCTTTCAACATATATTACTCCTGACTCTGCAGAAAGAGGAGGAGAGGAATCCTAATACTGTAGTGGTTTGTTGATGCCTGGTATGTTGAGGTGGTGATTTTTCATTTTTATTTGAAGCTGTTTTCAGCTGTGCTAAAAATCAAAAATCCAAAGATCTGGATGCGAACAAGGTATCCCCTGATCTCTAATAAAGGTATAAGCTACTGCTGCTACTACTGATCCTGAAGAAAGATGCTTATGTAGATAAAGGCTCTCTAACATTATTATTCCTCCAAAAAAAATGCTAGCAGGAATGCTAGCTTAAAAAAGATGAAGATAAAGATTTTTAAGTAAGTACAGATACAGTAAGAAAAGAAACTAAAGAAACTAAAAGCAGTATTATTACCCCCTCTTTTCCTTCAAATAGACCTAAAAGAGAGAAACCACTGCCTTCAGCCTGAGGAATAAAGCAGAACTAAAGGTAAACTAGACAGTATCCAAACATAAAATCTTCCATAAAGTCACTGAGTATGACACATCAGATATGTTACCTAATTAAATGAAAGTGACATGCATGGATAGAGCTGCCTTGACAATGGAAGAACTCAGCCTTTTAGCCTTGTTCTAGGCATCTGAAGCAGAAAAAATAATACAAGTTTGTAGTCTAGTTTTGAGAGGATTTATACATGATGTCTGGTTTGAGAGCAAGGACTTAAATGAACTGGTAATTTAGCTTTTGACAAAAAATAACGTTATTCCATTTAGTCAGGTGGGGCAGATGTGACAGGCTGTTAGAACTTACTCATTTGCCCAAGATCCAGTAACTTAAGACTTACTTACAAACTTAAATGCTTTTGCCATTTGGGTTTTAATGACGGACTGCAGGGTAACAGGTAAAACTTTATCTGATTTACAGGATTGACTTATTTTTAGTAGTTGACAAATTGGGAAAGTACTGTCATTGAAGAACTGGTATTCCATAAGAAAGTAACTGGAAGTATCTTAAGGTCTGAAATGATAAAACCAGGGTACTAGGATAAAACAAAAAAAGCACGGAAGAACCCCCAACAAAACCCACAAACACTGAAACTGGGTTTAGAAAGCCTACAGTAGAATTCTGTTTAACAAGAGAAATAAACTGGAGGAATGAAGACTATTCATGGAAAGAGGCAGAAACAGCCTTAATTCTACTCAGATGAGTACAGGTACCAGTATATAAGTGGGCCTGTGCTTCACAGAAGTTACAGTAATTACAAAAGGAAAAGAGATGCCCATTCAGTTGTCTCCTATGTCTTGAGAGAGCACAAAAGACAAGTTGGAACAGTTGCCTAGGATGACAGATAAGTAAAAGGTGCTTTGGAATAAAAAACAAAAACAAGGAGTTGCAAGGAAGAAAAGCTTTTACAAGTAGAGGGATATAAAAGCTACAGATTTACACTCATGTTTAACCCTAAACTACATTGTTTCCTCAACAGCATTCCCAGTTTTGGCACAAGGTGGATCATGATCACTAAGACAAAAACATACTTCAATTTCTTTAATAGCAACCTGAACTCAGGATTATTTTTAGTCTCATTTCTTGTAACACAGATATTAATTATATAAAGTCTTAACTGTGAACACTAAGAATGACAAACCTAACAATGCATTTTGTGGGTTATATGCCACATCTAACAGCATTCTTCTGAAACAGTCTTTTAAAGTCAGTTACTGCTACCCCCCAATGTTGCACCATGCTTCAAGAATGCAAGTGCAAAAGTTGTGTCTTAAACCTGAAAGTCTGTTTTAAATCTGTGCTTCTTCAATCTACTGTTAAGAACTGAAACACTAGGCCTGGCTTCCTACACTGGACTCTTCCATCCTTCTGTAATTTTACAGAATCATAAAACAGTCCAGGCTTGAAGGCACCTTAAAAGACCCTTCATAGGAAAGATGAGTCTGAGGGAGATTCCCTAGCACCCTGTCCAAGCACATCTTTAAAACCCTCCAGCACTCTGCCACATCCCTGAGGATGTAACCTGGGTTGTAAAAGGCCACCATCTAGGTGAAAAGTTAAACTGTAGAAGTGATGCTTTGTTTCACCTTTTCCCAATAAGTACACAAGAGCCTGCTTCCTCTGTTCCCCTACAAAAAGTCTTAATAAACTCCTCCTTAAGGTGGAAGGCAGCACAAAATTCCTAACCTCTCCATGAAACCCTGATATATTTATTCATGTCTGAATTTATATTCAAAACAAAACAATTTTGAAATTAAGGATTTATATTTAAGTTTTACTTATATTCAAAGTAGGAAATAACATTCCTTGTAAGAGCTTAATGTTTGTAATGATACAATGAGAGGTAACTATTGCAAAGTGATTAACAGTTAACTTCAAATGATCAGGTATTGAACTTGCAGACATTATATTCCTGTCACTGACCTCTTTTCAGGCATTTAATAGTAACATCAATAGTACAATTAAACAGGTACCTCCAGATAGGAACATTTCTTCATGTATAAAGCTCAATTACCAAAAATATAAAAATGCTAGAGTAATTTGAAATACATGAGAGGAAAAAGTGCTATGGCAGAAGTTTAATATTTTTATCTGTGGAATAAGTTATAATTTTCAAGAATTTAGTGCAGTTTTTGGCACTGGTTTGTGTTTTTATTTGCCTGAATTGTAGAACAGGACTTGAGATGCCCAAAAACTGTTAGATACTTAAGGCAACCAAGTGCAAAAGCTCCGTGTACATTAGATATATGTAAACAGAACATTTCATAGTAGAAATTGTACAACTATTACAAGTCCGTAAAGGCCAAAAACATTCTGCCTAGAGACACAAATGAAAAATGTAGTTACACTAATCAAGCCAAAAACTACAAATGCTTAGAAACATACCATCTTCTCTAACACAAGGCAGACGCGTTACATTGCTGTGCTAGAATAAGTGCTCTGCTTTTCTCCCCCTACATAACATGCAGTCTTCCCACAGGTTTGTTCTTTTCCATTTAGTTATGTACCAGTCAACAACAGAGCTCCAGATGTTAAAGCAAAATGCACAACACAGCAAACGGAATGTAAATGTACAGATATTGGACCTTTTAAAAAAATACAGTACCTAGGATTCCCCATTTTAAACAGTTTTCAGCATATTGCATAGCAGTGAACTCATCTGCTACCTAAAACTGCTGCTGTTGACCCACATGGAGTTCCTCTTCAACTCTTCTTTCAGTTTTCTTTCATACTGTACAGTGGGTCCACAAGCTTATTGTGCACATGCATTAAACCTTGGGGGGAAAGCAACAATGCCAGCTTTACATTAGTTATACTTTTTCAACATATCCTTCTATCCACATTTTTATTTGGAGTTTGCTTTGAAGTACACGTTTTAAATACTTCACTGAAGAGAATAATGGCTAAAGTAGTTCAAACGTTAAAGACAGTACATATATATATATATATTCCTGTATCACTTGAATACTGATGAAAACTTCAGTATAAAGTGAGCAGGTATGAGAGAGTTCTCCGAGAAAAGACCCATCAAAAAGTAGATCTGGAACACTTCCAAATGAATACATGAAATCCACCCATCTTTCTTTTGTGTTAAAGACTGCATAACAGCAACATAAAGTTCCCTCAATTTGGCATAAAATTCAAATTGTACATATACTGATACTTTTACAGCTTGAACTGCAGTGTTCTAGCATTGCACCATTACTGTCTTTGTAATTAACAGTTTACTTATGGTCAGTTCAACTGCTTTCTATTCTAGCTGGGCTGGGTTTGATCATATACAAGTCATCTGTAGTTGTGATTAGAGGAGGTTTTTTTTTTTTTCCCCCTTGTATTCAGGTACTTGCTTTTTGAAAATGATGACAAAAGGGCAATAAAAAAAATGTGCTTCTTTCTTTACTTTCTTACAATTTAGTAAAAAAGTCACCTACATGTAGGTAGGTCTGACATTCGCACTCTGGTATATTTGTAACCTCATTTCACCTGAACAACTAGTAACAGTAACTAATCAGTGTTCACAATCTGCAAAGTGAAAGTCCATTTTCATAGAATCATAGAATCATAGAATAGTTAGGGTTGGAAAGGACCTTAAGATCATCTAGTTCCAACCCCCCTGCCATGGGCAGGGACACCTTACACTAAACCATATCACCCAAGGCCTCGTCCAACCTGGCCTTGAACACTGCCAGGGATGGAGCATTCACAACCTCCCTGGGCAACCCATTCCAGTGCCTCACCACCCTAACAAAGAATTTCCTTCTTATATCCAACCTAAACTTCCCCTGTTTAAGTTTTAACCTGTTACCCCTTGTCCTGTCTCTACAGTCTCTAATGAAGAGTGCCTCCCCAGCATCCCTATAGGCCCCAAACTAAACTAAAGATTAACTTATAAAGTTACAAATGGAAGTAATACGTGACATTAAAAGAGAAATTTTCTTAAAAAAAAAAATCTATAAAAGTCTGACAGTAGTGCACATTTTAGTGATTATGGCGATGAGTATTCAAATACCTTTTGCTACATAATGCATCTGGCAGCAAAGTCAGTGTCACTCCAGAAATGTCTAAAATTTGAGTAACTATACAATCTGAGGCCATTATAGTATATGACCACAGCAAAGGCATTTTATACAGCATCTATTTCTAATTAGTGTGTGATTACTTGATATAAAACATGTTTCTAATTCCTTACCCACTTTCTGACATGTTCAGCCATACTACACAGCCACCTGTAACTGACTCAAGAACCCAGCTCATATTGTCTCTGGAGATAATGACTTAGCTTCAGTTATTTGTGCAAAACCCCTCAAACCTCAGAAGGCAACATAAAAAAAGTTTCTTAGATTTCATGAAGGATAACTACTGGGCTGATGTACATGGAAAGATCAAGTCTAACATTTTCAGTTGAGTTTAACAGTGAGAAAATATTAAGTATACATTCAATACAAAAGCCATTTGTACTGAAAGAGTAACAGCTGCACACACTACTCAAGCTACAGCCACATTTTGAACCTGAAAGCATCTTACTTACTACCAGTGTTTTTCCTCTTCTAAAAAAGGGAAATGAAAAGGAGATAATTATGCACTTCCTGCATGCATGAAAAATGCTTACAAAGTAATGCCTCTGCCATATTTAATGAAGGATATTTAAATCCTGCTAATGAAATTGTTTCAGGAAAAAGAAACAAAAGGGTTTTTTAAACATATGCACTGGTCCTTACTTGATAGATGCCAAAAGAACTATTTCAAAGTCTCATAGTACGCTTTGAATAAACAGATTTCTGCATACAGTTTTAAGACGAGCATGCGAAAGTATGGACTATCTATACTTGTGGATATGGACTGACTTTTCTGCAGACTAGTTAGTAAATTCAAGACTCATTTTCTGCTTCATTCTGCAAGGAAGTTATCTTTCCCTTTTCTAGTAAGAACATGTAAGTACACTTGATAATTTTAGCCTCTAGGAGGGCTTTCAGAAAGTTAGAAAAAAGTGAAGGAAAGTAAGAGTTATCCTCATTACCAGCCAGTGTGGTACTTACTTATCAAAAAAATAAAATCTGAAGTTTCATACAGTACCTTAAGATTTTTCTAAATGGTGAAAAAAACGTGGTAAATAGCTACCACAATGAGCAGTATTAAGAACTAAGAAGTCTAACCTGAAGATCAAGATTCAAAAATAATTCTGAATTTGACTCACACAGATTTCTCCTCCATCTTAAAAGGGAGGAATCTCACTGATTTGAGGGCAGGTAAATTTAAGCAAGTTTAAAGAATCTTGTTAAGAATTCTATTGCTCTGTATTATAGGGTAATTAAATAGAGTGTGACACATAGCACACATTCATATACTGTAGCCCTTGATGTTTTTAAAGCAGTGTTCAGTGTCATTCATACCTATTAATTCTACATTAGGTTTATATCTTCCTCAAGCAAAGCTACTGTTTATATGAAATACAGGACAGCGTTTAAAAATTATCCACACAGTTAAAGAAAGCTACAAATATTACCTAGCAGTGTGATACAGGTAGAGACCAACACACCCCCCAGTACACAGCAGAGAACAGCATACTGAAAGAATCAAAAATTAACAAGCTGGCCACAGTGATATGAGGATAAAAGTCACAGTAATGACAGAATTGCAATCTACTACATATATGGGCACTGGTGAAGTAATGATCTAAAGTGTAACTTCCTAAATTACAATCTTGATCTCAGATGCCTCAGCTACTGTAGGTATCCATGCCAATGAGAAAGATATACAGATTTACTCAATTGCATTTACTGTGCTAACACAGCTAGGAGAAAACTACTTTTCAGCTTCTACAATGAATGTAATTCACATCCAGGAAGTCTCAGTGACTATCAAAAATCTCAATTGAGTCTGCCTTAATATGCTTACTGCCAATATAAAAGCACAGCAGAAAGGTGCAATATATTCAGAGTCACTATAGACTGTTACGCTAGTTGCACTGGATGAAAAGTGTCCTCAGGTGGCTTCAAAGTTGGCATCACACATCTTAAGTTTACTAGACAGCACATAGCAAAAGCAGCATGAAAACAGATCAGGATTAAAATGTATCAAGTTTTCTTTGAGTGAAACTTCCCAGTATATTTAAGACAACTATTCTGGAACACCAGACTGCTGGTGATCTACAAACTGTTAGAGATGACTAAACTATCATTGCAAATGGGAAGCAAAGGAAACGCTTTTGAAGTAGATTTGTCAGGAATGTAAGGAACATAAGTTCTGCTTCCTAGCACTTTACCATTCACAAGAAATAAGTTAACATAATTTTTAATATATAACATTAGACATTAGCTACTGTAAAGTGTTGGAAAGCTCACACTTAAAGCAATGTAAGTTTTTCTGAAAGATATGTGTAACTTCTGATTTAGTGCTCACCTTTAAAGTACTTTACAGTTTTAACTCTTAGTTCTAAAGTAGCATCTTCATCACATACGAAGATAGTACGAGGGTGCTGCTGGAAAGCAGAAACCGTCCACATATGATTGACTCCTTCTTCAATTGCTTTGTACAAAGCAAATGCCTTATGTGCACCTGTTATAAGAATCATCACCTGCAAAACAAAGGTCTCTTTACTTTCAATCCCAGTATCAATACCAATTAGTCTTTAAAACAGACACATGCAACTAGAACTAAATAAGGTCTTACTTCTCTAGCATCCATCACTGTACCCACACCAACTGTTAGCGCCATAGTTGGTACTTTAGATAAGTCTCCATCAAAGTATTTAGCATTTGCCAAAATGGTGTCCATTGCTAAAGTCTTTAATCTTGTTCTTGAAGACAAACTTGATCCGGGTTCATTGAATGCAATGTGGCCATCTGGACCAATGCCTTGTCAAAGTTAAAAAAAAGTAAATCATTCCAGACCTGCGAGTCAACAAAGATCCTCAAACATTGTAAATGATTAAAAAAGCTTTCGGACTGAATCTTTCCTTTTGGTTCTCCATTTTTTTTACAAAAAAGTAAAAAAAAACAGTCAAAACTTATTTGAAATTCAGTTATTAGAAACTTGGACACCAACCATACTCTTACGGAATTCGTACTGGCTCTTTGTTAATCACAGAACTTTCTTACATCACAACTGAAAAAAATGGGTTTAGCTAAATCATGAAAATAGTGATTAAAGAGTCAGTATACTCATTTGAAACCTAGCTACAGAGCATTTCCTCATACCTCCAACAAACAGATCAATCCCCCCCGCTTCTTCAATTTTCTTTTCAAATGCATCACATTCCGCCTGTAAGTCTGGAGCATTCCCATCAAGGATATGAGCGTTATTTGGATCTATGTCAATATGTTTAAAGAAGTTATTCCACATGTAGGAATGATAGCTCTCTGGATGGTTTCTGGGAAGCCCTGAAATCATTTAGTGCGAAATTAGCATATTACAAGACTTAACCAAACAGCCTTAATTCTAGTCTATGTGTAACCAATGTAGGGCATACAAGTCAAACCTAAGCAGGTCAGATGAAACAGTATTTGAAATCATATTCAGAAAAAAAAAAATTCTAGGCATGCACAGGGCAATTGGCTTACATTCCATTCTCATACATCTTATCACAAACAGTGTAGTCTTCAAAAGAAATACAACCACAACATTACAAGACAACATACTTTCTACAGAAGTATTGTAAAGCAATGATTTTAGTCTAGGATCTACTTGTTTGCTATTTGCATTTTAGTGGATAAAGGAATAGAGAAAAATGCTAAACGTGACCCCACAGACAGAAGTCTAACATAGGAGTGCAAACATACTAGACTGACCTTGTGCTTTGACGAAGTATTTAACAGTTTTAATAATGGAAGAAAGTTACCAGTATAGTGTGTTCTGAAATAATTAGCACATCTTACCTACATATTCATCCATGTTGAAAGTCTTTACATATTTGAAAGACAGATCTCCTTTCTTGTGATATTCTATCAGCTTTTTGTAGCATCCCAGAGGAGTACTCCCTGTTAAAGAAAACATTTCTATTGTTCTATGTATCCACACAACATTTTGAGTGTATTTAAAACTCTTTATAGTTAAATTTTGCTACAAGGCTTTTCAACATTATAAGAAATCTCTTATTTCTCATTTAATATTTCTTAGTTTCTCAAACTTCAACTTTTTAAACAAATCAAATCTGTATTTAAAAAGACATACGTTGGAGTATTACCAAAAAGATACTTGTGGGTTTTTTTTTAATTCTACATCTGTTAGCAATGATACAACCATCATTCTAGGTTTAATCATTTACATAGGCTTTGAATAAAACTTGCCTGTTGGTAGACCAAGCGTGAAATATCTTCCTTGACTTGGCTTGAACTGGATAATACGATTACAGATGTATTTTGCTGCCCATTCACTAGCCTGATCATAATCTTCAAGAATTACTAGCCTCATTATGGCACTGAGGAACTTCTATGATAAAATAAACTTTAACCTGAAGAAAATGTCAAAGTTTTAAAAATAAGCACCATATGAATAGTTGTAAAACTTAGATTACAGAAGAGATACAAAAGGACCTTTTATATTGATGACTTAAAGTGCTAAATAAAGGATCTTTTCCTTGCATAAGCATTCTTGCAGTCCTAGATCAAGCTGGACTTTGGACAATCAGAAGAAAAGCTACAGAATCCAAGTGACAGATTACAATCAAAACATTTATTAAAATTCACAGACCAATTTAAACTAGCTTATAGGAAAAAGCTAAACCGAAATGAGAACAAGCAATTTTAAACACCAGCTTTTTAACTAGCTGTTTCTCTTAGGGGAGGACAAACTCTGAAATAAAAGCAAATAAGTAAACAAACATTGACATTAACTCCTGTTACTTATGACCAGCTGAATGCCTAAACCTTCAAAAACAAGGCCCAGAATAACCACATGCTTCTATATTTAAAACTCATAATTCTAAGAGAACAATAAAAACTCCTTTCATTCCCATTAATGCTCTGTAACAATGCTCCAGGAAGCTTATTAATCTGCAAAAACAAAAAGTGTTAAAGCAATACAGATATTTGAAATCTTTAAAATTCACAGGAAAAAATAGCTATGAGATCGTTAAGGTCACATTTTCCCTTTTCAGTATAACTTTAAACAGAAGTCAGTCACTCTTGATAGGCTCTGATTTTGAGTACAGCCATATAATTGCCAAGATAAATATCTAGAGAACAAGCTTGACTGTTAAAAGTACATAAGCATCTCTTGCATTTAAGTGAACCTCATTTTCCATGAGTTTCTGCTTAACAGAGTCAGGTAATTGTCAGAAAGACTAAGACTCTCTGTCCAACTTGCAATGTATTTACACTTCCCTAATGTGAGCATGCATGCTTGGTATTAGCCAGGAAACAACATAGCGGTCAGAAGCATAAGGCCAACTAAGTGCCAAATCAGCACTAGCACACACCAGTCTTTGCTGACTCAAAATGAAGTTTCAAAAGCAGCATGAATTAAAGTGCAGTAAAGGTTAACAGGGTCACATCTGTTTGTTCCCCCCAAAGAAGGAAGGAAGTGAACACCACCCTGTGCTGATTATGGTGCTTTCTCTCCCTGGACAGGAGAGCAATGACAAGTCCAACTCACCTTTGCAGAGAAAATGCTATTTCAGACACTGAAAGAGTTAACACATTTCCTTGAGGAAGACAGAAAAACGGAAGAGATAAAGCGGCTTTAGGGCTGCCCAGTCAAACTTCAACAATTTTACCCTTAGAACATAGCGACTCTCTAGCAGCACCAGGACAACCGCGGGTTTTCAGCTGAAAGCACTTGTCCAGAAGGATGTTGAGTCTACAGTGGTTGAGAGACTTACTGCCAGACCCCCATCTCCTCCCTCTCAGACACGCAGTCTGCCCCCACTCACCCCGCCCGGGGCCTGCGGCCGCTGCTGCACCCGTACAGCGAACAGTAGTGCCCAGCCTCGCCCAGCCTCACCCCGCCGAGGAGCACGACCCTGCCCGGCGCCGCTCACCTCCAGGAGAGGCGCAGCAGGCAGAAGTAACAGAGGAGCGGCACACAGCTGTACCGGGAGGGAGAATCGGGACCACCGCCCGCCCGACAGCACCGCAGCCTACAGCTCCCTCCGCAACCCGGAAGCACCTGGGTTTGGCCAGGACAGGAAATAGCCTCGGAGGGGTGGGGCGGCGCCGCGCTTAGAGGCGGGATGCTGGTGGCGTCAGGGCGGTTTATGGAGTTCTTGTGTCTCTCGTGGTAGTAGGATCTGAGTGGAAGAAGGTGTCTGCCCTCAGACGGAGTGTGGGAAGCTGCTGATGGCTTGGGCTGGGGAGAGACTGCTGTGAAAATTCTAATCTGCCTCATAGGTTAAGCTCGAGTAGGGCCTTTCTGAGGCCTTTCCCTAGCCACCTGCTTAGGGGAAGCAGGTGGCACAGCAGGGTCTTAATGAGAAAATTCACCCTTTAAATTCAGTGTTTGCTTAAAGCAGACAAAAGAGTGTTCATAGTTATTGTAATACCAAAAGGTAAAACATCATTTTTTCCTTTTTTTTAAAAAAAAAAAACACCAGCAAAACCCAAACTTGTCTTTAAAACCAGTCAGATAGTTTTACAGATGTAGCTAAGCCATAATCTAAACAACCATGGTGTGAGAGATCTTGCTGGTTGGTAAAGGGTTAATAATCTGAAAAAGAGTTCAAACTCAGGATTGAGTAGGGAAACTGGTAGGGATAAAACATAACAGAGCAAGCAGCATGACTTATGAGTTACCTGTATATGCACATACTGTAGGGTTCACTGTGGCCTTACCATATTAGAAAACCAGGGTAAATCTGTTTACTGGCAGGGGCATAACTAGCTGAGGAAAAACATCATGACTGAAGGCTAAAGGGAGGGAGAGTAATAAATAATAAAGGGGGAGTATAAAAAAAAAGTTATCTGTAAACATAACACGTGTTTCTGCTAACCTGACTAGAACTGTTGCAAGGTAATTCAGAAAGATTGAGTAATGCTTTGCCAAGGGCATGAAAGGTGCATTTGGAAACTGTGAGAAGATACATATCTTAGTGGAGCCCCTGGGGATTAGCATGCAACCAGCAGAAATAACCATTGCTTCAAAATCTGCCCTTTATTTGAATTTGATTAGCAGTTTGATTAGCTCATGTCTGTTCTTCTGATAAAAACTTTATCTCAGAAATTTTAGCAGGTCCCAAAGAACACTCTTTTTTCTTGCACAATTCTTGAGTCGTGCTCTGAACCTCTGCTGCTCTTCTTGTTTTAGGGTATGCTTGCAGTGGAGGTTGTGATTTTCAGATCCTATGTGACAATCAAAGTTTTGCCTCTAGATTTCCATTCTGATTTTTTTTCTTACCTACATATGTACTGTGTGTAACACTTCAGTGGTAAACTACTGCATACAGCAAACTAGTTAACACAGTTCTTTGGTATTACAGGCACCTAGGTACCTATAGGCCTGAAATAACACCCCCGGGATCATAGGGGTGTGATAACAACCTCTTCCTCTGGTAATCCTTATTCTCTGAAATATAAGATCAAAGTAAGAGATAACTGAATCATTTTCTCATGGTCAGCTATCCATGTGTGCTTCTGTCTTTTTCCTCCTAGATTTGTCTATTCACTTTCTTTGCATCCTTAGTGTTGCTAGCTTGTATGCGGCAGTGTTTTACTGATCAATAGGCTGTTCTGCTTCCCTAAAACCTTTACTACCTACCTTGTTGTCAATATGTCAGCTGTTTCGGAGGATGTTTATTCTAGTGTACGCTTTCTGCCTGCTACCTTGACAAGGTAAGAGTGGAGCATGCCTGAATGGATGGAAGAGAGGAACAGCTGTTTGTGTTGACCCCTTTTCCCTTGGCAGAACGGCCAAAGACTGTTCAACTCTCAGGCTTCTCATCTTGGATCCCTTTCCTAGCTCTACCCTGTAGGTATGAACCTACCATATATTCATTATCCTATCATTGTCTGTTGGCTTTGTTCAGCACTCTGCACATGCAGTTGTTACAGTGAACTGAGGTCTTTCACGCAAGTTCTGTTGGTTTCTAGAACTTGAAAAATCACTTTGTTCATCACTAATGAAAAACTTAAAATTCAGGTCATTGTCTCTCCCATGTTGTATTTTCTCCAGGAGCTCAGAGAATACATGATGTACTGTTCTGTACTCAGTGGAACTTCTTAAACTTTTTCCTGCTGCCTCTAAATTCTGAATAACATTCTGTTGCCTTTTAGCAAACTTGGCAGCATTATCAACTGCTTCTGTTAGACAATCAGACAAATTCTGTGTCGTTTGTGGGCATATTCAATTCTGCCTCTCTTTGTTAGTATGCTAATGCCTAGACTATGATTTCTCCCAAGTCATTCTTCAGATTTTCCTTTCTAATTAGTAACAGATGCAAAATGCTCTATAGGCACTGAGTGTTTCTGCTAGCAGTTAGGCAAAGTCTTAATCCTTTATTAAGTTACATTGAGTAGCATGACTAGAGATTTTAAGAAACCTCACATAGTATTTAAAATTCTAGCATCTTTCTGTTGTTTCTGGAAACTGTCTGCAGTATTTTTTTCTTAATGGCCCTTTTTGTGAAGTATTAATTAATATACTGTAGTCATGGTGGTCTGATTTTCATATATTTGCTATGGATCAAGTGGCTTTTGTGCTGCTTTGTTTAAACCTGTCTTTAAGTGACTAGAAATTTAAACTATATGTACTTCAATAGTAGCCAAACTGCACCAAGTTTTACCTAAGGAGGTCTGCTTGAGCTTTGGCTGAATCCAGTCTTTTAACAAGGTAGCTATCCCTTCCTCCTTTTTAGTTTGCAGAATAGAAGGATCCTGCCCAGAGTTGGGGCCTATGAAGGAAAATTACTCAAATGGACATGGACATGCAGGAAAGCCTCTGAGAATAAGCCAGAAAGGTTGTAATTAAGATATTTGAAAAGGTATTAAATATAGAGGTTGAGAAACAAGTAGTTGATGAAAAGACTTTAAAAAAAAAAGACTAACTCTTATCACCTTATGAATCTAATTCTTGTATTGTGGCTGAGATAATTTTCCTCATAGCAGCCTTTCTGGTGTCTTGTGAAACAGAGCTTTTCCTAAAGGTAGAAATAAAGGATACCAAGAACAGGCTCCTTTGCAGGCTTAAGACAAAAGTTGTGCCCCTACTTGAAGCGCTGTGTGATGAAGAAATGCCTTTTGTTTTTTTGTTGTTTTGTTTTGGTTTGTTGTTTTTTTTGTTTTTAATGTACAGGGAATCCCTGTTTGTTCCAGTGCTTCATGGAAGTTTTATCACTGAAGAAGACTGATGGTTTTTGAGATCTTTTTGCACAGTGTGCTGTCATAGTTGTTAAGGAGCAAGAGTGAGTGACAAGGGATTTGAGTGTGGGTATCTGCTCAGCATGCCAACTGGTCTGCCCAGTTAGGCAGCCTGATTGAAGTGTGGGTGGCCTGATTCACAGCATCCGCAGGACTAGCACGATTTGCTGAGTGATAGGAGGAATAAGACACCTATCCTGGGTGGTGAATTCTAGCTAATCCTAAGCATCTCCTTCAGGAAAACGTGAATAGCCTGAATATGGAGGTTTATACAGAATGAATATGGAATGAATATGGAGTCAGATAATTTGCAGCCCAAGTGGCAGTGTTTCAAAATTTAGTTAGCAGTGGTCAGTTTGGATTCTGACGTGAATAGATGTTCCAAGTGCACACATGTTGGGAAAAGCAATATTCTGATTATCTTTCTTCAGGAAGTCACAGTGCAGGCACACTGTGTTTGTAGTCTGGTGTCACAATAGACTGTCAGGCAAACAAGCACTTCTCTTCCTCCTCTCCCGTCATGTTTTCAGAGAATAGGGCGACCATGGTGAAGTGCAGAGGAACATGAGGGAATGACCTGGATGCTGACTGCTGCAGCCAGAATGGCATATTGCCATGTGCTGCACAAAGCCAGTGAGAAAGCAGCAGAGGTTGTAGGTGTTTTTGTAGAGATATTAATGAGATTGGGCACAAAAATAGGCAGGAGATTTTTAATACTCCATCCCATTCCAGCTATGCATGTGGGAAATAGGGTCCTTGTTTTTGCAGCCAACAGACTTTTTACTAGGCTATCCACAGGCCATCCTGTGCCATCAGCTTGGTTTCTAGGTATGTATAATGAGTGTTGAGAAAATCTGAGTCCCTGATGCTCATGAAAATGTTCTCCTTTGACAGTGTTTCTTCAAAACTAAACCAGGATTTAAAACTTCGTGCTAGGCTTGCAAAGATGATGGGAGATGTGAAATACGAGCTCACTCCTCTAATCAAGATAGCAGGGTTTTTTTGAGGGACAAAGTCAATAAAGGAAAAGCGACAGCACTGGGCACGTGACCATAGCCAGAGGTGCACTGATTAGCATTTGGTACAGGTTTATATACTTTCACTATTGCATTAGCCATATACATATTGATAATTCCTCCGTATAGGTGGGGAATATTATAACTACCTCCAGGAGCAGCATCTGTCTGCGCACTGCTCTCTGGTGGTTATGGTTAGGGGTCTTGAGGATGAAGTAAGTAATCTTCCTCATGCGGGCAGGGGTCTTCAAGATGAAGTAAGCAGTCTTCCTCATGCTGCACTTTTCACCTTTGGCACAGTTGGATGCCCCAGTAATCACAAACTAGCTGAAACCAGCCATATCTGTAATTTTTCTGATAGCTGGCAAAGATTTAGAACAGTGTGACCTTCGTACAAAATTTATTGCAAGCAAAACAGGACGGGCAGACAAGGAGTATCCAAAGCTTGCAGATGTTTGGGAGGCAGTCTCTAAACTAACTGATAAGTAGAAGTGTGAAGTAATTCGCTCATGTTTGGTGTGGCCACTAAATTTTGTTATCTCATCACAGACTTACAACACAAATGTTCTTTATCTTCAATCTAAGTTAAGCTAAAAGTACTTTAACCCTATGTTTTCCAGGCAATAGCTTTCCTCATATCAAGCCTCCCCCACACACACCTTTTCTTTTAGCTCTACAAATTCTTTTGCTATGTGACTCCATTTTGCTCAAGAGTTCTGGCCATTTACAACTTGTCTAATCTTGTGTCTTTAGCAAGCTTTGCAAACTCATGAACTCATACAGTTATATCCACATAGCAACACCTATGATTTGTGAAAGCAAGTACATTTATGTGTTTATCACAATTCCCCCTGTTTTTCTTAATGTGTTTGACTTGAGACATAATTTCCATTTCTGGCTTTTCTCATTCGTTCATTTATTTTTTTTTAAATTAGTTTTGCCTCCTCAAATGGATCATCACGAGTCCAAATTTTTAACATTCTAATTTTTATTCTGTTCTCTCAGGAGTAATTATTTCAAACCGTGATTGCTCTATGGTCCTACGGACCATTCTACTCATCAGGGGAACAGCACAAGGTACAATGAGTAAAACAATTATTAACAAAACCCAGCAGGATTCCTCTTAACCCCCCAAAGTTCCACCAGTTATTGTTCCACTATTTTTCCATATCTAAGTTAAACCCTTTCCAGGTTTGAACGGGAACACGTGCGACCCTTTTCATTTCAGTAATCATCTTTTCGATAGCTTTTCCTTTGTCATCTATCTGTAAACAACAGTTGGATAGACTGAATTTCACACACACACACGCTTCCTGGGCTAAAAGGTAAGCCAGGGCTAAGCAATTTTGATATACCGCCATACAAATTTTGCTGTTCTGTTTGGCTAATATGGTTAATGCATCACCAGTTTTGTTAGTCACAATTTCCAGGACTGCTTGCAACCTAATTATGCGATTTAACATATATATAGGAGTCCGGTATCCCCAGGATCCATCCTCAGCCCAGGAGGTGGGATCGTAGTATGCAATAATTTGCTCTGGGGGGCAGAAGATAGCCAGAAAAATAGTTCTCAGTGATTTTTATCGATACTTGTAAGGAGAATGATGTTGCATCCCATTTAATAATTGCTCTTTTTTGTTATGAAATCAACTTGGCCAGTTTTAGAGAAGCTTGGAAAGACCAGTCACGAAACAGTTTCAAGAAATGTAGTTTGGACTTCCTGTCTCTCTCTGTGTTGACTAAACCTTTTAAATATCAGCCTTGGGGTTTTGGGTTTTTTGTTTCTTTCGGTGTATTTCCTTAAAATGTCATTATTTCATCAGACTAACTTGTGTGTGAAATAAACTGCCCTGTTCGGCGACAAGGCCGTGGCTGCGGGTTGCCGGCAGGTGGCAACAGGGGGCCATCAACCGGCCGCGGAGCGGGGCCGTGCGGGGTTGAGCGGAGCGGGGAGGAGCGCACCGGACAGGGCGGGATTGTGCCCTAATCTCTTTGATTGTTGCCTTTCCTTAGGGGGAATTTCTGCTTCTGCTGTGGTTTTCTGGTAGTTTTAGCTTCTGAATTCAGCTTTGCAGATCATTAATTCGTTAAATAATGTTAAATACCTTGCGTTCTTTACAGTCTTACTGCCTGTCTTTGCTTCAACAGAAACAATAATCAACTTTATACTCCCCTAAAAATAAAATTCATATTTAAAAGAAGAAAGACTCAAATAGACTCCAGTAAAATGTAATTAATATATTTTCCAGGTAATTTCTTTCAATATATAGAAGCTTCCTTTTGGAAACTGATGGCATCCTTGCCATGTCAGCTATTCAGTCAGGCTAGTCTGAGGCATGGCTGGAGCAGATCAGAAATGTATTTGCACCTAGTTTGCAGAATGCGCAGCAAACTCCTGATATATGTTTATGTGGATTGACTATCTGTTGGGCTTTCTGAATCCACTTCACACTTAGTTGCAACAACTCAGTGTCAAGTCCAGTTTAGAAGGTGGTTATCCTACAGTGCAGCTGCTGAAGCTTGGATCCTACCTAGGTCATTGATTCCTGAAAGAGGAGATAATGGTTCTTGCCTGACCTGGGGATGTTGCAAACGAACTGAGAAAACAGGGAAGGCTTAAATAAATTTTTCTCCCAAGAGATTTTTTTTTTTTTTTTAATCTCTACAAAAAAGAAGTGGCTGCCTGTCCCCAGAGGGTAGGCTGTTCTCTGCTGACTGTACCATCTGTAATTGTGCAGTTCCTGAGACAAAGCAGCGATCTCCAGGTGACCCCGATTACAAATCCTTTTTCTCTCTTAATACATAGCTGACTTTCCTCCCCTGTGATTTTTGCTTTTATATGAGGACCCAGGGGTCTCTTATTGGAATGCAGGTGTGTGGCTGGAGTGGTTCCCACCCCTCCTGGGACCAGTCAAAACTTCCCTCAGACTGTGGCACTGGAAAGTACTGATTGTTCTTACCAGCTTGTTAATATAATCTTGAACCTTGAATGATATAAATTCTTACAAAATTAAATTTTCCCTTTAGAAATTTATTTATATGTACTAAAGCTACCTTATTCTGTCTGGTTTGAGTGATCCTGTGATGAAACACAGGATAAGAGAGGACATTTGGACATGAGAAAGCCTCCGAAACATATCTTTTATTGTACCAAAGAGAAATAGTGCATTATTTTATTTGATTTGTCTACCTTCTGTTGCCACCTCTCAAACTAAGGGTGTGGTGATCAGCAGGCAGAGGAGTTGAAAGACCCAAGGCCAGAATTGTCCCTGACTCTGTAACACTGCATCCTTTATTTCTTTAACAAGCTCCTTGTAGAGCCTAGCTTTCCAGATACATATTCTTTTCTGAAGATCTAAAAATATGTAGAATGCAACCCACCTGCAGCCAGTTCAACAAGAGCAGCCTCTTGCCCCTCTGAGCATGGATGTAAGGGTGGCATGGGCATGGCCAAACAACTCACCTGAGCATGGAGTGATGATGTGCTACTGGTCTTTGGTTAAGGGTTTGCACACAGGACTTTATATGAGTGTGCCTCTCTGTGAACGGTGTTCCATCCTTAAAGATCACACTCATTCTTTTTCCACCTTCTTCTCACAGTTTTCCTTTGCTGAGCCTTTACCATGCTTGAGGTCCTTCTCTGGCAGGAAGGATAGGACTTCTTCTAGTTTTGTTTTAAATTGTGTAGACAGCTGCTACAGGGAGTTTTCAGTGAGTAGCATGTCTAGTTCCATATAAAACTAGTCCCAGGCGTCTGGAGCACTGCAACACTGCTTGTTGGCCCAGGTTATTTTCATTCTGTTAGGCAATGTTTATTACAATCAATTTGTATGTTATCAGTGGTATGAATGTTTTGCTTGTTAGTGGAAAACTCGTGCTTCTTGCTGAACTCCTTTCAGAAGTTTCAGGTTGGTTGCTGCCTGTGTTTAGTGAGGCAACAACTAGTATGTGGGGAGCTGTTTTCTTCACTTCCCCTGGTTATTTAGATAATGCAGAAAACATGCTGCATGTAACCTCTGGTAGCTTTCTCTGAGGGGCAGGGGGTACTTTGAGAAGGTACAGGACATATTCTGGGAGTTGGTATGGCCTTCCAGGTTTGTAAAGTGTTTGAAGAATTTGTAGATTCCTGGCTTGTATGGTGCTGCATACAAAGTGGTGGTAAAACTCTCTGCTACATTGATCCTGTTTTCACCTAGGGTTTTTACCTTGGAAGGAGAGGAGACTCTGCTTGTGTCAGTAAGACTGTGAGTAGAAAATAAGATGGGGCAGGCACAGGCCAGTTCTTCACATGAGGTAGACTTGCCTGTGCTGATTATTTAGATTAGCGTATTCAGGATTTTCAAAGTGTTTTCCTCTTTTCACTTATGCAGAAGCAAAGATGTGAATTAAAAAGGGTGCACATTTGTGAGTGATGACTGCACAAAACTTGCAGAAATGTTTCTTGCCACTTGCTTTAAAATTCAATAGATTAAAAAAAAAAATCTGCCAGTATGATTAATCTCTAAATTTTATTAGTCTTATTCCTAGAATGACTGTTCTCCTTTAATAGAAATGAGCCCGTGTTTCTAATCTTTTGTTGTCACATCTCCACCTCTCTGATTTTCATACCTCTGGTGAGGTTATAAAACCTTACTAGGAGATAAAATGCATTTTATTACTGCAATATGGATGTGTTTCCACGAGGCAAATGAAAGTAGGGGGTGCTCTGAATGTGAATGATGGTTGCAAATAGTGATTTTTAGCTGTGGGTCTGATTTGTGGCCAGAGCTGTTAGAACTTACACATGGCACGTTGGGCTGCTTGCACTCTGAAATTCAGTCTCATGCTTGTGTTGTTACAACTGACATCTGTTTCGTTAACCTGCAGCCAATGTTCCCCATGAGTTTCTGTAATTGCTGTTGGCAACTGACACAGCCAGAATATGTCTAGGAGTAGATGCTCCTGCTGATTTCAATTTAGACAAGGCATGAATCCACAAACAAGAAGCCACAAACGGCTGGAAGGGGTCAGCTCTTAACTGATTCACAGATGAATAAGAGTGTACTGAGAACAAATCACATGGATTTTTTTAAATTTTTTTTTTGCATACAGGTGACCATTTGTTTAATGAAGACCTGGTTCATTCTGGAATATGTCAAATGCTTTGCCTAATAGTAAGAGACAGTTGCCTCCATACATTCAGCTGCTTCCAATTCAAAAACAAATGGCACCCACAACTATGAATTCCTTTTCCTGTCATAAAACCTTCTGCTGTGCTAGATGGGCCTTTGGTTTGGCCCACTACAGCTGTTCTTTTATTCTTATAAGAAAGAAATTAAAATCTGCAGGCCTGCAAACATCTACAGATAGGGAATGTTCCTGAGACAGCAGAAGCCAGCTATTGGTCAGTACTGTGGAAAAACAGTGTAAGCTGGAAATATAAACAAAAGGTGAGAGACCCTAAGAGAAAAGTGAAGATGAGCGTATGGGAGAGAACCACTAGAGAGAGGAGGCTATAAGGAGAAGCATGGTCCTACTGCCTTCAGAACAAAAAACTCATCATCTATGGGTTGAGTGTCATCTCTGTGCACAATAGTCCAAAAAGAAGTTGGTGTCAGTGTTGAAGTTACATGGTGGCCTTTTCCAGGTTTTCAGTCATGCACATGCATTTAATTTGCAAAGCCTTTTACCTGGATATGTTTCATTGTTCTTATATTACTCTACCTAGTGAACTTCCCCACGAGGGTTTGCTTGACCTTCTCTTTTTCCAGTTCACTCTTCTTATCCTCATCAAAGCCCAAATGTAGTGGTTTCCTTTTTTTCATCAATCTTTGATTCAAGTGCCTCCTAGCTCCACTTCTCCCCAGATTCATTGGGCAGCAGGTCTGCATGACCGTATTGGTTTGTGGGACAATGGATCCATACAGCAAGCTGTGTATGTTCCTCACTTCGATGAGGGGTAATGGGCTGGGCAAGTGACCCTCCAAATCTGGTAATACTAGAGTTCAGCTGCTGACACACTGATATGCATTTAGTCCCTGAGGTTGTTCTGAAAGACATGGCACTTTCTTGAAGTGTACATCCTTACTGCATGCCTCCCAAGTTAGGAGACCTAAACTTTTGGCTTGGAAATTCCTCTGATGATTCTTCAGTGCAGAGCATCACAAAGAAATGTTATGCTGTGCTATTTAAATCTGAAATTTTAGTTTGGACAGTAACTGTAAAGTAAAATTCTGATCCAGAGAAAGACTTGTCAAATCTTTGTAATTCACATTTCCTAGCTACATTTTGAATCTATACATGTTGTTCATCTGGAAAAAAAAAAAACAGAAAAACTGAGAAATTGGAGGAATTGCTGGGGTTTACTTGCCTTATTTTTTTTTTTTTTTTTTTGTCCTTTGGGCCTAATTATTGTTATCTGGGAAAAATCTACTTTTTCTTTATAGTGAATAGTTTATAAAAATAGCCTGTGCATCTCATTTTTCTGACTTCCTAATTCTGGCAGTTGGTGACCTGAAAGATGTTCCATGAAAAGCCAGTTTGTCTTCTGTGGCTTCTTACGAAGGTCAGCTGTTGTTTCCTGGCAGTTGCATAGAAGGAATTTTTTGACAATTTCTCCCCAAAATCTGTAATTTTCCTTCTCTTCCACTTACATCCTTTCCCTCTTCCTTTCTGTCTAGCTCTTCAGCTAGTAAGGTGGTGTTTCGTGCAATATATATAATACCAAAGATGGTTGATTAACCATCTGAGGGTGCATTGTGGGTGTTTGTTACAACTGAGACACCTCTATGATAGATTTAGGAGTTTGAAGGCTTCAGGGAGCATGTGGCTTTGCATACATGAGGAAAACATTCTTTGGCATCAGATGTGCAATGTACTACGCTGTCAAGAACTAGGATTAAAGGGTTTGCCCTGCCATCTGTCAGGCTGTCATTTCCAATAAATGCTATGTCACAGAGATGTTATTATGGCACAGACATTGGCTAAAAGTGGAATGCCCACATCATCCTAGGAGGATATTTCTGAAGTAAAACCAAAAAACTTAAAAAAAAAAAAATGTTACCCCCCCCCCCCCCATGTGATTAAAAAGAAAAAATCCAGTGTGGGGTTGTTTGGTTGGTTGTTTGGTTGGTTTTTGTGGTTTTGTTTCTTCTTTTTTTTTTTTTTTGTTTGGTTGGTTTTGGTTTTTTTGTTTGGTTTGGGTTTTTTTCTTTTTATAGTTCTGGGAGAGAAAAATGGCCAGAACCTGAGAATGTCTCTGGAAGCCACATACGGGACAATGAGGAACTAAAATTCTTTTCTTGACCCAGTTACATACCATACACACGGTACGTGGCGCTCACTGGAGACTATCATAGAGTATTGATGCAAGCTTGACCTTTTGTCTCTGTTTACATGTGTTCCTATCTGTGAAGGCCACAGTCCAGTGAGAACGGTCACACAATTGCCTGCCACTGTTCCTGCTGCTTTGCAGGTAGGAGGACAAAAGCATGCCAGATACTTTGTTCTTGGAGGGTCATTTCTTACAGGAGCTTATTCAGACTCCTTGAAGTTACCGGCGGGTTTCTGTCGATGTTTTTTTAGCCATATGTTGGAAATGCAGCAGAAATTGCATCTCTCTTTAGGAGTGCATTTTTTAGCCCACTGTTTGCTGCTGCCAGTGCTGGCTTACATAACTCACAGTATGATAAGGATCCCTTCACAGACAATAGCAACCCAACCATAAAATCAAGATCTTTTGATCATATTTCAAGGAAACAATGGTTTTTCTTCTTTTGCCATTGTATTGTGCTGTCCTTTCTCTTCTGGTGTCATTGAAGCTATGCAGTCATAAGTACAGTTGCATAATATATGAAATAAACCACTCATATAGTCATCAATAAAATGGCTAATTTTTTATTAATTTTTTTTCTAACATTCTGCTGCTTTCTCTGTCATTTACTTCATGTTCCATACCAGGAACAAATTTGGATCACTTTGGGCTAAATGAGACATTCTGGAAAATGTGATGGCTGCTCTTCATGCCAAAAAAAATGCAGTGGACTCTGTAGCACACTGCAGGTGTTGCAGGTGAGCAACAAGAGGAAAGGTACTTGCTGGGTACCTCCAGGTATAAAACATGGATCAAGGTTTCCCACTTATGTTTTGGATCATGAGGAAAAGTTTCAGTATGTGTTGTTTTATTATAGAATACAGATTAAATAATTCCAGATGTTTAGTTTTACTTCCGGGATATGATCCAGGGCATGGATAGGTCATGTGGAATCACAAAGTCATAAAAAAAAATTTGCACTGAGAGGGACCTTAGGGACCATTTAGTCCATTACTCAGCTTCAGTTGTAGACATATCTTTCCAGACTGTTTCTTGTCTAGCATGTTTTTTAAAACCTTCTCTGGTGGTTATTTCATAGTCTCCTCCAGTGCTCAATTATCCTTGCTGTTGTTAATGTCTGTTCTGATGTCTAACCTAAATTTCCACTTTGTGTAATTTGATGCAATTATGTTTGCTCCATACACAAAGGTTGTGGCATCAAGGATTCCTTTGTCATTGCAAAACCCTTTCTTCTCTTTGAAGACCCTGTGATGTTTCCTCTTAGTTCTCCCATCCCTTGACAAAAAAGCCTGCAGTCTTTCAGCCATGATAAGATTCTTTTTCTCCTTGCTTCTGTGTAAGAGAAGAAAACCATCTTGCTTTTCCCATTTCTCTGGCTAGCTGCATGTTGAGAATATTTAAGCATGTTTTACCTTTTCTGTTCAATAACCATTGGGTATAATTTTCTGAGTGTGCCTGAGAAACCGTCTAACAAAGACAGGATAGAGGCAGAAACTGCTACAAAATCATAGTGAAAGAAAGTAGAACATACAAGTTTTGAGTGTAGGTTTTAGTTTAATACCTAAAAAGGAGTTGTGTGTGAAGTGAAAAGAAGTGCATGGGATATCTCAGAGGGAGGTAACTTCTGCCTTAGCACTAAAATCGTTCTCTCTCCCAACCTTCTCTCATCTCTTGTGGGTTTTTGTTTGTTTTATTTTTAGAACTATTCTGGTTCTTGCTACATTTCTGCAAGAGAGTTATGGTTAAGGCTGCAGCCGCAAAAAGGTACTTGCAAATCTGTCATAAAGAATATGAGAAAAATACTGTGCCTGACATTGTGATGAAAAACCACAATATTTTTTCTTTCTCTCAAACTGTCGAAGAGTTAATAAAGATACATCAGAAAGGCAACACAGCCAGAGCAGGAGGGAAGCAGGGTGTCACTTCCTGACACAGGATTTTTCACAAGTGCCAAATAGGTAGCACAGTTGTTTTTCTAACCTTTGTAGCTGTATGAATCAGTGCAAGTGTCTTTCAGTTTGATCCTTCAAAGCATTTCCATTTCCTCAGTTTTGCTGAAAGCATAGAATAGAAGGAAATGATTCAGGATAGCCACAAAGCTAGGGAAAGCAATCGATGATGCTCAGATAAGATGAAATCACTCATCTGCACCTTCAGAAAGGGAGCAGAATCCATTTCCAGGCCTTTCCACTTCATCAGCAGTGAAGATGAAGATGATAATGATTGAGTACTGAAAAGATGGGAAGAATGTTTTATTCCTACAAGGATATATGAAAGAGTACCTTTTCATCAGCTGTTCTGCTCTGAGGGGGTGGTAGCTGAGGTTTCTGATTTAAGCCTTTGCTATTTAGTTAAGTTCTTTGCTAACAGAAACTGCATCAAAATGAGTTTGAGATTTATTTAGAAATAAGAAAATTATGTTACTAAATAAGTAACTAGATAACATTAAAGCCTAACTCTGTGATCTGAACTAGCAACCAGAAGTCTTTATTTGGGCACTATTTTTAATTATATTTCTACCAGGCAAAAAACAGTGCCCTGAAAGAAACAAACACAACAAAGTAAATCCAAAATTCCTGAGGTTTCAGGGGAAGATTCAGCACTAGTTGCACTGATGTGTTGAACAGAGATTTCATCAGGAATGGCTTTAGGGCTGATCTGCCACTGTGTGGTAGTGGTTCAGTGACAGCCTGGTTCTGGCTGGAGGAAATAAAATCTGAGTGCACCACTGCTGTGCAAAGCATACACCAGATGACTCCTGGTGTCAACAAAGTTGTCTGTGGGAAGAGTACTACTGCATGATATATCACTAATGCAGATACCAAGGTAATCTAGGGTAAACTAGTATAGATGAGGGACTTGACCTACTTTGAGTCCTGCTATGTGAATATTTCTGGTGCCTAGGGGTTTAGTAATTTACTCTTATCAGCATTTTAAATGCTAATTTTTGGTTTTGAAAGCTTAAATAAGAACCAACTAATGACAGTGTATGCTAGCAGCTTTACTCTTAATCTCTAATGAAATGCAATTGTGACTTTACAGTACTGAGACCACTGCGCTAAATCAACTTCTAGTTCAATATGCATCTGTCCTACCATTATGATAATGAAGTTCCTGGAATGGTGCAAGAATGAAAAATATATTATAAAGCACTACATGTACCAAAGTATTAATTATTTAGAAACATGCAGGAAGAAGATATCCCGTTAGGGAGAGAGCAAAACTGAAGAATGGAATAATCCATGATGTGGAAGGTGGTCTCAAAAAAGGCATGGAAGAGAACAAAGAAACAAATGAGGCTAAGGACGTAGGAAACAGCTTTGAAAGTCTGGCCCCACTGCAGCACTTACATACCAGCAGCATTTTAGAAGGATTAAAAGGGTAGCAAGATCTCTGAATATTTCAGAGAAAGAGAAGGAAGTGATGAAATCAGGAGCTAGATCTATTTTTTTTAATTATTTCTTTTTTCTCATGGGCACTGCATGCTGCTAAGAAAATGCTGTATAGTTGCTGTTATACCTTCCCATCCTGCTCCTCAGCTATGCTTATTGCTAAATTATACTTCCATTAGCACTGAGAAGCACTGTACACACTCACACCCTTCTCCCCACAGTCATTTGATTTAAATCTTGATTCCAGGCCTTAACAACTAACTTCTAGAGAGAAGATACTGTAGATCCCATTGCATATTACCTAGTTTGAGGCTTCAGTACAAAATGATTTGTACAATTACTGGGATTCTCCTCTATAGACTTTATGGACTTTCTGGCATTTGTATGAAGTCTATTTCTAGGCCTGCATATTTCTAATGCTTCATCCCGTTCTGATAAAGAGTACTGCATACAAATATTTTGCATTATGAAAGACCTTTTGAGAGCAGCTTGCTGTGTAATGAAGTCTTTTAGGGTTAATACTGTGTGAAACTCATGCCATTACCATACAGGTCGAATGGTGCAGCATCACACCCAGGACTTGGCCTTCTGAGCTCTTTTAGTAGCCTAAAAGGTTCTGGGCTCACCTGGAAATAATAATGTCAGGGATGAGGATGGCTGGGAACTGTTAATCATGGGCTGGACAGAATGTTCATGTGCTGTGAGAATTGTGATATGTATGGTTGGGAAGAATCTACACTGCTAGCTACAGGTGCAAACAGGATAGAAGTAAGGTGGGGGGATGAGTGTTTAAGCCAGCTCTAGATGGCTGCATTAATGTAGCTGTATCCTTGTCACTTGAGATGTGCAGAGGGGCAATTCTGCACCAATACATGTTGCTAACATTGACCTTTGGGAGGAAATAAATGCATTTTGGTGGTTTTGATAGGATTGTTCAAGTTAATCCCATGGTATACAAGCACAATAGAAAAAGACATTCACAGACTCTTGGAAAAAGCCGTCATTCTGCTACATGAAATATGTGTTTAAATCTCAAAATAACAAGTATTCAAATTGCTTTTTTTCATTTTGTGCAGCTTTCAGCCACAACAATCTACCAAATTATCTTTCTCTGTAGAGGTGGGTAATACAGTTAAAAAATAATGATTTCTTTAGTAGTATCTTTCTCGCTTACTTCACCTAATGCCATCTGTAAGCTGTGCTACTAGCTCCCCTTAGAGATCCTATTTGCAAGCCCAACTGCTTTTTTAAATGTAATTTATAGGGATCAGTGAGTGACTGACACACATCTAAAGAGACATAATAAAAACCTATGAATATAAATTACAGTTTTATCTATGAGTTTTGGCTGAGGCACAGTTTCTTTCTATATTACAAAAGCGTGAAAGAAACTCTAGATCCATGTTATAACTCTTTTGGTTACCAACCTAGGTTAAGAAATTCCAAATGCTTTTCCATCATCACTTCTGAGATGTTATCAGTCCCCTCATTTGGGCTTATTCAATAGGTTGGGTGTACCCATATTGCTAAATGATAAATTTTAAAAGGTAAGAACCAGAACTCCTTATTCCTGGCTTTCCCAACCTGTTTTATTTGGTTCTTTTTGCAGATTTCATTAACAGTACTGCCACAGAATCACTCATATAACAAATGCTAAATCTGTTACCAAAGTCAGGAATGAATGATGTGGATGAAAGATCTTACTCTGGGTCTACTGCTGAGGAAATAGTGATATGGAGCTTGAGTTTTGGTGTGGAAATTGTCATTAGAGGCAAGACCTTAGGCATATGTTTGTTAGGTCTCTGCTTCAGAAAACAGTTCTGATATGTTGCAGAGGTGGGTCTTAACATCAGACAGCAGACTTTCAATACTTGAAAATAGATAATCTCAAGAGGGTCACTGGAAATATAGCTTCTTTCAAGGAAAGGCAGGTTGCTCACACCACACATAAAGTCTTTTTTAGAAAAGAGAGGAATACGGATTTTTGTGCAGGCAATGGGAGATCTTTTTCAGGAATAATATCAGTTGTGATTTGGCTAAACTTAATAAGTAGATACCATTACACTAAAACGAGACTGTAATTGCACTCTGGTTTTAACTTCTTAAATATGTTAAGCATTGATATAAATCAGGCCTGGAGAGAAATGGTTGGTACAGAGAGCTCCTGCCCCTTTCCCTATTATCTCTGGATAATAGGGATAATTTCTTATCAGCACTTTCATGCTAATCCAGCTGTAGAAATAGCAGAATATCCTCTTCCTAGAGGAATTTGACATCCAGCAAATTCACCTTGGATCTTCACACTGTCAAGAGCCTTGAGCTGGCTTTGGCCCTGCACACTTTGAAGACAGAAAGGATTTCATGTCATTGCTTGTTTACTTGCTGTTCCCGCTTCTCTGCTCTGTGTTTGCTGACTTAATTATATTTCTCTCTTCCCAAGCTTATTCAGGAGATCTACAATCACCTTCCCCACTTCCCAGTATTTTCTCTCCTGTTGGTACACCTGGAAGCCACTGTAATGGAATAAGGTCTGTAAAGTGGTGTACATCAGAGTCCTTTTTTCTACTGCACTTCCCTCCCTTGTTATTATAAACTGGCTCCAGTGAGGTGTCAGCAATCTGTATGCCGGTTCTCTCTGAAAACAAGGTCCAACGACTATATCACAGCATCACTTGGCCACCAGGAGTGGGACACAGGTATAGGTATAGATTTTTTATAGTCCTTCCTGCAGGGTGTCTCTAGCCTGAGGCAGAATGGTTTTCCTATGGTGGAAAGATAGATTCTGCTTTTGTCCTGGTGCATTTGGAAGATGTAAAAGCAGCTATATGCCTGCTGCTAGCGCAAACCTGCTAACCTATGAAAGGACTGTGAAAGAGACACAGGTATGGATAGTTAGTTTTAAGCCAATTTGTGGAAAGATCAACTGGGTGTCATTAATCTGGCTGAAGTTATATTTACAGAAGTATCTATGATAAACAGTAGGGAAGGATTTTGGAATATGAGGAGGGGAAGTCTGTTCTTAGAGTCTGAATTAAAAGAAAAAGCAGGTGTTAGTGTAGCCATTACCCTCTAGAGATGTATTGGGTTGCGGTCAGTGTTATCTTCTCTTTTTTCAAGGATCCTGAATTACTAAACTCTGCTTTGATCTACGGTTACAGTTTTCCTGGCTTTTAATGTCTATGGTTTAAAGAAAAGCCTGTATTTTAAGTTTTAAGACATGGCAGTAGGGTACTTTGTAGCAGACTGTTCTGTGGTAAGCTTGCCATTGCTCTTACACGTTAGAAGTGATTTGAGTTAGTATAACTGTCTTTCATAGCCAGCCAAAATAATCCAAAGCACCTGTCCCTTGAAATTTCCTAAGTGGGGGAGCAGCTGTGCATTTGTTTATGGACATTGAGATCCTCAGACAGTTGAGAAGGATTGTAGGAGGAAGATATACAGCATGTGCTGTAAGTAAGAAAAAAAGCTATATCTTTTTTTGTGTTTTTTTAAATAATAATGTTCTTATGGGCATTCACTTCTGAGTGCAGTCAAAGCACACAAGACAGCAAATGTTCAAGATTACACTACCTGAAGTAAATGTCTTCATTTTGTATTCATTTTTAGTACTGAATGTTAAATTTTCATTTTCTCTGCTTAGACTGAATTTTAAAGTAATTCTTGAAGTTAACAACATTGAAGGCAGAAGACTGTGCTTTTACAAGTGCAGTAGCTTAGTGTATATACAAAACCCCAGCAAAATGTATCTTGGTTCTATAGAAGAGTGAGATAAAAGAGGCTAAAGGCATTGTAAGAAAGGATTATTCTACCAAAACAGCTATTTGGGATGAAATGAGGATTTGCCTTGAGGAAATATTAATAGAAAGTTTTAAGTCTTTGTAAATTAACTAGGTTGATGATAAGGAGTCCAAAGGAAAGGTAGGTGTGGAGTACTTGGATTTGCTTGTAGCATTCTATGCTGGTTTTGGGACTAGAACAGTTTGAAATGAGTCTAGAGAAGTAGCGTGTCCCAAGAAATTGTGTCAAGGAGATACACAGACACCCAAAGGCAGAAACAGTCCTCTGACCTTCCAAGTGTCATACAGCGTTCTTTATAGTCCTTCCTGCAGGCCTTCTCTCACCCGAGGCAGAATGGTTTTCCTATGGTGGAAAGATAGGTTCTGCTTTTGTCCTGGTGCATTCGGAAGATTTAAAAGCATCTATATGCCTGCTGCTAGTGCAAACCTGCTGACCTGTGTACTGTTTAACATTGGATATAGATCTCTGTTCCCATGCATGTCTTGGTGCAGTGAAATTTGCCTCACTGAACAAACTGGAAGAAAGAAAGTGTCTTTTCCCTAAGAAAACAAACACAAACACACACAAAATACACTCTTTGCTTGTTGAGCCTCCTGTTTCCCATGGGAACTGCAGCATGTTCTCTGCTTAGTTGAGTGGTGCAGTTTCTCTCTCACCACTTCCAGAATGACAAGTTACTTATTCTTGCTTCTCCCACTGCCCCTATGAGCATGGCACACAAGTCCTTGCAATAGTAATTTCATGAAGTAATTTGAATTTGGCGGTTTCTCTCACTTTGTGAGGAGGCCTTAGAAGAGAACCATAGATTTGGAAGAAAATCATAGATACTGTACAATTTTTCAAGGTATAATGACTATGTAAAATAAAGTGGCAAAACCATTAAATTAAATTAAACACTTCTAATTAGGAATTGTTCAAGGGGGAAGGTGTGCCACAGTTCAATACATGTATAAAGAAAAATCTCTGCCTTAAGAAAGACCAGCAAAATTGTTATTGCCTGGTAATTTACACAATAACACAACTTTATTTTATAAACTGAAAGCTGCAAAAGCATTTTGGTACCCAGAAGATTTTTTTTTTTTTTTTTAATAAGTTCAAAATAGCTATCAAGTTAAATTATCTGCAGGAACTGGCTAATCCTAAATTTGGCCTAAAACTGCATTGGGCTGTGGCTGTCCTGAGTAGCTAAGCCCCTAAACCCTGCTGAAGCTCTCACAGGATTCACACACAGGGCTATGTGGTATGAATACCCACTAGCATCTTGTGTGGGGATTATGATCATAATATGACTAATAAAACT
Organism: Pezoporus occidentalis; assembly: GCF_034315485.1. NCBI lineage: Eukaryota > Metazoa > Chordata > Aves > Psittaciformes > Psittacidae > Pezoporus > Pezoporus occidentalis. The sequence continues at coordinate 2,443,447 of NW_026916062.1, forward strand.
GGTGCATACTGCTTTAGTTTTAACAACACCTAGAGAGCCAATGGTTGTAGAAATGGCATGATATCTGCCTGCTGTAGTGCTTTCTCCAGTACTCCCACTTATTTTGGAAATGGAAAACCTTAATTTACTGCCTCTGCAATAAATGGGGCCCAAATCATATTCCCAAGGTTACTTCTCAGGGCTTCCCTCTGTGGCTATGATTGCTGAATACATTCAGTATAAATGGAAAGTTAATATCTCGCAAGTGAAATCCTAAAAATGGTACTGTCCCATACTAGTATTTTGACAGTCACACCTGTATGGCCCTGGTTTCTCTGTCACAAGTGTTATGTGACACCTGAGGCTTTTCTTATTCACACTATGGAAGGTTGTTTCTCTTTTTTAGTTTTCTAGACTTCTAGAAATAGTGATGCAGCTCAAGAATTCCCTCAGTAGGTGAAATGAGAGGGGACATTTTTCTTCTTCCCACGCAACCTTTAATTTGTTTGCATAATTTTCTTCTGATAGCATCAGTATTTAAACAATGTGAGGTATGACAAAAAAAAAACAAACAACTATGGTAATTTTAAATGTTCTGTTAGAAAATAGAAAGCTGCTGAATCCTGGTCAATGCACAGCAGAAACATGCATAGTTTTTATATCAGCTGAAGCAGGAGATTCCAATTTGTGCTCTATCCATTATAGGCTTGAGTCTTGTAACAACACTATGATGTCCATTAAAAGCATACACCTCCAAGACAGAGCCACACACTTGTATCTGAACTCCAGCTGAGAAAATGTGATAGTTCACATCCTTCTAGTTCTTTGCAGTTCAAGACTGAAAAAGCGCAATGTGCAAGTACAGTGGGAGAGTGCAATTTCTTATTTATTAAGCAAGGTAATAATTAGTATTGAGAAATTATCAACCTAAACTTTCAAGGCCTGACAATGTATGTGTTGATAAAATTAGGAAGGAATAGTTTTAGGGCACATATATATATGTATATGTGTGCAAAACAATTATTTTACCACCTTTATATTTTAATACAATTACTAATACCGTAGATTGCTTTAATCTTGCTTTTGCCCTTTTTTTTTTTCTTTTTAATTAGAAGATACATATATTTTAAAACTAAGCAGGCATATTGTTAAGGAGGATCTGGGCCTACCGCAAATTGGCAGGAAAATAGATGGGATCACTTACAAAAATCATGCAAATCTGTGGAGGCAGAAGTACCTAACAAGCCATAAAATGAGGGTTAACATCTTGACAAGCAAGCATGACCAGGCATTTTTGAGAACTTGGAGCTGATTTAAACATTGGCAATGCAACCTGTGCCATTGAGGAAAGAAAGCTGTAGGAGGGAGCAGGAGCTTGCTGTCCTGCACTGTCATTTTCAAAATCCCTGTGTTTGAGCATTGCTTTATAGTGTTGATTTTGAGCGTGAACTAATGCTCTTTAAGATTTGTTTTAGAGTGTACTTGACTACCAATCTGTAGGCATATCTCTAGTGTCCTCAATGGTACTGAGTAGTCCTGGCTATCTGGTAACTTGTGTTTCTGATGACTTGCATGGGCTTTCTCTAGCCTTGGTAAGCACATGAGTGCTGAGCTTATTATTGATGACAATAAAGAAATACTTTAGCAAATGGATATCCTTTAATGACGTTTCATTTTTAATGCAAAGCTGTTTTTTTTGACTTTCTGTTTTGTTTTTAAGTTCATACAAGATCTACACATGTGCACAGCTCAGCTGTATATGAACAATCCAGCATATCAGTTGTTTAGAGGTGAAGTTTAGACTTCTGTCTAGAAGAAGGTAGTATGTCTTTCATCAGTTTTTCAATGCCAATATCATAGAATAGTTAGGATTGGAAAGGACCTTAAGATCATCTAGTTCCAGATTTTTATTGTAATTCAAAGTCCAGCTTTTAATTTAGCTGATAAATCTGCTACAGCCTGTGAAACAAGAAATGACTAGCCCCACTAGAGGCTTTGAAAAGTGAAGGGTTTCATTTGGGGCCCATTAGGTTTCAACACCACCATTTCACTTACTGGATTTTCAGGTTTGATTTATTGAGCCAGAACTATGAAATATAGTTTTTTATGGTGATGGCCTGAGTAAGTGATGTGGTGTGGCATGGCATGATTCACCTAGTAATGGCACAGACAAGCAAAGCTGATGCTGTCTTTTAGGTGGTGCTTGGAACAGATGCACATGGTACCTGTTTCTGACTGTTGGCTAGACAAAAGGAGACAGTAGTTGGTTGGCAGCACTTAGAAATTGTTTGACAGATAATGGATTATAAGAACTTTGTAGAGCAAGAGGGCTTGGAGGTTATACCTGCTATCAGATTACTGCAGGCTTTAAAAAAGCTTGCTACAGCAAATCATTTAGGCTTTCCACACAACTAAAAAGAGATGAGTGAAGGAATAGAAGGAGATCTTATTTGCACTAAACCTGATTTTATTAAGATGTATTCAGATTGCTAAATACTCAAGATCTCTGTAAAGGACAAACCATTGCAAAAGGTCTCACCCTTTCCCTGTGTTTGGAAGCATTATATTTTAAATGAGGTAGGCTCTACTGTTCTTTCCTAAATCATAGATGACAATAATGGACTGTTTGGTGGCCAGTGTTCTTTCCTGTACTCCATTTGGGTACATAAATTGAGATCTGCTTGAATTACCTTGTTAGTTTTATTCGAAATCAAACAAATAAACAAACTGCCCCAAAGCTCACATTTTGACATGAATAATTACATGGTTTGGGTTAAATAAAAAGTTGCTGTTCTCTGTGACCTTTCTCTGGAACTGTAAAGGGGCAGTTTGCCCAAGACCAGTAGTGTTAGAAGACCCATATAGCAATTACTGTGGAGTAACGTGCAGATATACTAGTATTTGTCTGTCTTTATTTCATCTGTCGCTGTGCTTGGGTGTGATCCTGGCAGTCCTGGGTCTCTTACCTAGCCTGCCAATGTAGGAGAACCAACAATCTGGGAAAAGGGGGCAATAAGCAGGGTGTAATGCTGGAAGGCAAACTGTAGCCCCTGCTGGGACTCCAGCACCAGCACCTTTGAGGTGAGGTGGGAACATTTCCCTTCCCAGACTTGTTAGGATATTTTATACACTGAAAGACCAACAGAAAAGGCTGCTTTTATGGTGCATAAATATTTTTTTTAACTAATATTGCAGTTAAGCTTGTGAGTCTGAATGTCTCAGCCTTGCAGGATGGCTGCTGGAGAACTGGAAGCATGTCAACTCAGGGTCATCCAAACCAGCTTTTACTGCACATGGTTATGCCCTTAATTGTACTGTCAAGGGCAGCACATTCCCAAGTCTTTCTCAGCCACATCAAACAAGGCAAAACTGTTATGACCTCTCCCAAAGTATGTGTCTGAATGGAGGCAATGTGAATAATGTAGTTCTGCCCTTGAAAAGACACGGTGCAGTCTGCTCTTAGATCGTTTGAATGTATATAACCTGTCTACTGACTAGCTGGGACCAGCTGTATTTTAATTGTCTACTTGCAAACAGGTTAAAAAAAACGCTGGAACAACTGCACTTTATGATGGCACTGCTAACTCAGGTCTACAGAAACGGTTAGAGAAAAAGTATGCAGTCCCTACTTAACCAGCTCTGAGGGTACAACAGAAATCTGTAGGCAGAGGCATAATTTGGATTATGAAGGAGAGAGATCAGTATCTGGAAGACAGAACAGCCTTGTGTCGTGGTTTAAACCCAGTCAGGTAATTCGTTCGCTCACTTCCCTCCCTTTTCTTGCCCTCCCCCTGCTCTCGGAGGGACGGAGAGGAGAATCGTAAAGAATGCAACTCCCACGGGTTGAGATAAGAACAGTTTAGTAACTAAGGTATAACACAAATCACTACTGCTACCACCAATGATAATAATGATAAAGGAAATAACAAGGGAAGAGAATACATCATCTCACCACCAGCCGACCGATAACTCGACTCCCCCAGCCCGACCAAGCTCTGACCGATACCTCCTCCAACCCTGCAGTCTCTCAGCCCTTCCGGCTAACTCCCAGTTACATCCTGGGCATGACGTGCTGTGGTATGGAATACCTCTTTGGTCAGTTTGGGTCAGGTGTCCTGTCTCTGCTTCCTCCTGGCTCCCCCACCTCCCTGGCAGAGCATGAGGCTCACAAAGTCCTTGGCCAAACCAAAAACATCCTTGTTATCAGCTCTGTTCCCGAGCTGAAAGTCAAAACACTGCACTGCACCAGCTACCAAGAAGGGGAAAAATGACTGCTACTGCTGAACCCAGGACACCTTGTTTGTTTAAGAATTTATAACATATCTCAACTTCTTGAGAACTTTTCTGCAACCAAGGACAGCTCACAATGCTGACACCTCTCTTTTAAGACTGAGGAGTTAACTGCACTATCAATACTTGTTCTGAGAGATGAAGAATGTTCTGGAGGGCCAAGTAGACGCTTGGCAAAAATGCAGGTTTTCCTGGAAAGGAATGTCAGCTTCAGTCTGAAGAGCACCTTTGGTGTTAGTGTTGCCAATGATAACCAAAAGAAACAAAAATTCTGAAATGGCTGATCAAAAATGCTGGTGCTTCCAAGAAGATGAGCAAGACAGACATTCTGATTCTCGCTGTATGGCAAGAGATTGCAGCATATGGAAATGCATCATCAGACAAGTTCAAATGCCAATCTGTTTCTTTCTTTCTTCAGAAGCCATCAGTTCCAAATATTTAACAGAATGTTTCTGGAAACTGTGAAGAGTAAAACAACTTGGTTGCAAACCCTCTTTGAGCTCTGACATGTGATCAGTCTGATTACAATGAGGAATGAGGAAAAAAAAAAAGATTTATGCATTTCCACATAACTTGGATGATGGATGGAGCTTGTTGCTGGACTGATCAGTGCCTTTTGAAATACAGGCTATACATCATCTTCTCTCCATAAGCCCACAGACAGCCATCTGTCAGGGAGCCTGATGTCAGCAAATTCAAGAAAGGTGTTGTAATCACCACCTTCCAAATGTAGCTGCAGTTTTAAATTATATGTACAGCTTTGAGGGTAGCATTACTGAAGAACTGGGCAAAAGATCTTGCTCCGTCTGATTCTGCAGTTTGCTGTGAATATGGAAACTGATGTAGTACCAATAAAGAAAAGGTCAAATATATCTTTGCAAGCTTGCCTTAATATTGTTCTCAATACTATGCTTTTCACTGCTCTATTAAAATCCCACAAGGAGAAATGTTACAGGATTTTGTTTCCTGTGACATCTTATGGCTGCAGAAGGAGGACGTGACTAGAGTCAAATGCTTCTAAGAAAAAAAAAAAAAGTCAATCACATTATCTGATGTTTCTAATGTCGTGGCATTAAAAACCCCTTTGCAGTCCTTGTAGTGGCACTTCTGTTATGCTCTCCTCAGTGCAGAATTACTCAAACACTCCTCATGCACCTAGTAGATGGTTATTAATGCAGCCTAGCAGAAATCCCTTCTCAGCCTTGATGGTCCCTGTGCAGCTAAGGAAGCTGAAAGAGAAGATCTAATTGTAAAGGAAAAGTGATGTTTCTGGTGCTTTTGTTTTTCTTTCATATTTTACCCAAACTTTTAGTAAAGGACAAGTCTCTGGATGCTTCTACTGCACCCATGTGTAAGATGAAAGTCACATTTCATATGAAAACTGTTGTGGCATCATCTACCTGTGTACAGAAACTGGAGGGCTCAGATCAGACTATGCTCTCTACATTTATTCTGTAGACAGAGAGGTCTTGGTAGCTGTAACAGCTCTCTGATATCCTCTCTTAAAGCATACCATCTCTCTACCAGTAACTGGAAGACTTCAGATGCAGATATTAGCAGGCAAATCTATCTATAAGAGACTACTGTATGCTTTAAGACAAATCACCTGGAGAAGGTGGGGGCAAGCAGGGAAGAAAGATAACTCAAAAAAGCTCTGTAAACTTTGTGTAACCATTAGAAATCTTTGTATTTGTGTAACTTGTCTTGAGCCAGAACTGGCTGAAGACATCCCAGATGTACACCTGATGTACACCTGATGCTGAACTCACACTCAGTGTGCCTTCTCCACCACCACAGGTGTGCCTGCACACACTAAATAGAGCCTTTGTTCTCCTTTTGGGACTGAGGAACCACCCCTACCGGGACCCAGGCAATGGCAGCTCTCAGCAGAGCTGGGGAGCTAAGCAGCTACCATCATCATCTGGTGCTGCTGCTGCTCAAGCATAAAAGCCCTGGTGAGTTGTAGTATTCAGTGCAGTGGCAGCCTGTTTCTGTCTTTACTGTATGGCAACCTCCTGTCCCAGCTATGGAGTGAAGGATGAATGATGGGGAAAGGGAGAGGAAGCAGATGAGAAGGGTGGTCTTGCTGATCTATTGGCCGAGGCAGCTGCCCAGCTACTGGAAGTGAGTCCTGCTTGTTTTTTGAAGCCGGTCTGTTCTCACATGAGTTCACAGCCAGCCGAAGACATTATCAATATTCTTCTGAAGAAATGACTTTTCAATGAGGTGGCAACCATATTTGAATGAGGAGTACTTGGATTATTTTCTCCAAACTATAATGCTGTATAATCAGAGAGAGAGAAAAATAAATAACAAGGCAGATTTTGAGGTCAAATACATTATATTCAGTTGGTGGCTGTTTCAAAAGTGGGGTGTTCTTAAGTTGCTCCTATACTAAACTTTGAAATCTCAGCAAAAGTTGGGAAATAATTACAATTTCAAGCAGACAAAACCATTCCGTATGCTACAGTCAATTTAATTAAAGCCACGTGAGAGTTAAATTCATAGGTTAGGGTTGGAAAGGACCTTAAGATCATCTGGTTCCAACCCCCCTGCCATGGGCAGGGAGGCCTCACACGAGACCATGTCACCTAAGGCTCTGCCCAACCTGGCTTTAAACACTGCCAAGGATGAAGCATTCACAACTTCTTGGGCAGCCCATTCCAGTGCCTCACCACCCTCACAGTAAAGAATTTCTTCCTTATATCTAATCTGAACTTCCCCTGTTTAAGTTTAAACCCATTCCCCCTTGTCCTATTGCAACAGGCCCTGATGAAGAGTCTCTCTTTGGAGTCTTTTAAACCCCTTCATATACTGAAAGGCTCCTGTTAGATCTCCACACAGCTTCTCTTCTCCAGGCTGAACAGCCCCAACTTTCGCAGCCTGTCATAGAACAGCCCAGAACTTTTGTAGGAAAGGAGCCTAGGTGAGATTAACTAGCATACTGTCCAGTCACATCTTAAAAACCTCCAGTGGTGGGGACTTCACCACATCTCTGGGGAGGTTCTTCTGGTGAATAATTGTTTTTAGTGTAAAATATTTCTTTATTATATCAAGACAAATACAAAGGTTTGTGGTAGATGTATGAACAATAATAAGGAAGGCTATATATAGCCATCCTGTGTAGTAGCAGAATATCACAGTATCACAGTATCACAGTATGCTAGAGATTGGAAGGGACCTCAAAAGATCTTCTAGTCCAATCCCCCTGCCGGAGCAGGAACACCTAGATAATGTTACACAGGAATGTGTCCAGGCGGGTTTTGAATGTCTCCAGGGAAGGAGACTCCACAACCTCCCTGGGCAGCCTGTTCCAGTGTTCCGTCACCCTCACTGAGAAGAAGTTTCTTCTCAAGAATATGTTCAGTATTCTTGAGTTTGGGGTCTGGGTTAGTTAACTTTGAGGCTACCAAGATCTTCACAATGACACATCAGCACAGTTGGACCACTTCTACCTCAGAAACCTTTTGTACAGTTGAAATGGCTTCTTTCTCTGCATATGAACTCCACACCGGTAATCTGCTGGTATATTATCAAATTGCCAATCTTTCTTAGGTCTTTATGAAGTTTATTACAGTTCTCTGCTAGCTGGCTTTTATAACATCTCTGCTTGGTCCCTCTTTCCAGGATGTGAATAAAAAAATTCACTCAGGCATTCAGGTTTGTGAGGTACAATCTGCTCTTTGCAGGCCCATGCTATTGCTGTTTATTTAGCAGTTGTCTACCTTGTGCTTCCAGATTAATTCCCTTATCGTTTGTTTGGTTGTTTTTACCAGTACTGATGTCAAACTAAGTGATAATGGTTTACACTTTACCCATCTTTATTACACAGTGATACCAAATTTGCGCTCTCAGCTGTTTCTAATTAATTTTAAATAAGTATGCTAATGGCATGTTTGTTTCTTCTCCCTGGCAGTTCTAAAAAAGCTAGCAGAGGTGTGACCTTGCTGCCTTGGGCTTTGTGAGAAATCCCTGCATGAGCTTGGGTAGAGGAAATTCATACAGGCCTGAGGGTTAAGCATTCCCTTCTGGGGTTTGCTGGCTTCTTAGCAGACAGCTGCTAACATCCTTGGATGCAGTCCTCCGTCCATTTATTTTACAAGCATAGACATAACTTTTCTTACCTCATAACATAATGGCCACATCCAAACTGAAATCTTGATGCTGGCAACAAGCCTAAGTCCTTTGCTCTTGCTGGTGTGGTCCTCCATACCCCATGCTCGTGAAATGCTGCATGTTTTCTATATTCAATTTTTCTTAAAATTGAATCTCCCAAATAGGCTAATTACCTGTATGTTACTTATATGAGTTACATTGTGCAACCCAGAAGGTACCTGGGGGCTTAGGCTGGATTTTTTATTGTATGCTTCAACTTGCAGTTATACTACTGGAAGTCATTAACTTGTATTCATAATGGCAAAAATGTGGAATAAACTAGCAAATGCTTTACAGTAAGCAAATTCACTCCTAACTGGCAAAATGATGGAAGGAAACTCCATCTGAAAGTGCAGTCTCTTATATTTACTTTTGTATATTAGTAATCTTCTGGAAGTGTATCCTCAAACACATCAAACTCAACATAAGATAAAATCACGGTGATCATCAGTGACAAGTAAAGCAGATAATTTGTCTTGAAGTTTTTAAACTCCTCATCTGACTTGTTAAAAAAAAGCAAAAACCTCAGAAACTACTTAGCATCTCTATTTCCCTCCTTAATAATTAGTACATTGAACCAATATTGTGCTTTACAGTGGTGATTGTCTTTTATCTGCGAATAGAGCTGTCAGATTAAACATCCTCTTAATTCCAAGATGACAGCATTTTCCTTCTGACTGCCACCATGAAAAAATAAGTCTTTTGCTTCACCTTAATTTTATATTTATAGCTTCATCACCTTCCTCCTCCTACAATTTGCTTTCTCATTCATCTTCTGCATTTATGCCTCAGCATTATTCCCCTTCTGTGTCACAGTGCTCCTTCATTCCATCTACTTTTTACCAAAACATAGCAATGTCTCCCCATAGAAAACTGTTAGGCTGAAGAGCTTGTGCTGCTTTGTTATAACTCAAGATGAATATGTGAAAGAATTAACAGTTGTATCCAACCCAGAGTACTCGTTATCTGTCTTCTGGCACAATTAAACTGTCTCAGATAAAGATATTGCCCATAGCTTAGAATTAGGGCTGTTTTGTAAGTGTCAATTGAATTTAATCTTTTGATACCTGGAGAAAATTGTTCTATCAGTTGCATTTCCTTTTATAGAGCATTCATATACTTGTGAAATAAGTGTATTAACTCACAGGTGTGACTGATGGTGACAGCAAGTACTTGATTTGAGTCTTTATTACCTCTGGAATACATGCATACATATGTACAGATCTTTTTATCCAGGCAACAGATAAGCCACAGTGAACTTCAGTGGTATCGGAGCTGTCTTTGAAATAAGCAGTTATTAGATGAGGGTATTTTGTTTGGAATGCATGTCTTCTGAACACATTAGGCAATATGAAGAGCAAAAGAAACAAGAATGAGCTACAGTGAACTGGAATTCTGCACTATCTTATTATAGCTTTAAATTTTAAATACCTTGGGTGATTGTCCTTTGTTTCACAATATATAATGGGATATCTGAAGGACTGTTATGAAGACCATCTGTACAGCACAACTAGCAATTTTTTAACATCAGCGCAAAAGGCTGCACTCAAGAAGATGCCAGCTACAAAATGAGTCCCCTGTTCCTCTTGCAATCATACACCTGGTTTGATCTATTGCTTTTAATGTTCCAGGCCTTAAAATTAAGGCTAAGGCAGTCAGCTAGACTTTATAAAATCATTGCTATATGCACTGCATTTCAACTCTACGACATCAAAATTACAATTTTTAGTTTGGCTGTTGTCCAAGCTTTTCCAATATGCCTTCCATTTCCTTTGCCGCCTACCAGTTAAAGAGGCCATCTGTCTTCCCAGTGGAAGTGAAAGATCTGGTATATGGAAAACAGCAGCTCCTTTTAAAATAATTTTCCCCACTGTTTTGTATTCATGTAATTTTATAGTGATCAGACTCTGTTTCTTGTTGCTCTTCCTAGTAGAGGCAAGTTTTCTTAGCTATTGATAGTCTTGTTGTAAAGTAAATGTTGTTTAGGGTTTTTCCTTCAAGTGCAGCTCTCTGAGCAGACATCAATTGGAACAATCTGGTGTTCTTACATAAAGATTTTCCCTTCTGATTTAAAGTGACATATGTGTAGGATGAAAATTATATATTTCTTCAAGAGGATGTGCTATTTTTTGCTGTTTGAGATCTGTACATTCTGTTCATGTTACATAAAGGATGAATGTAGAAGGCCTTTCTTTTTTTCCTTGTTTGAAGTTCTTGGCGAAAGTCTGCACTATTCGCTCTGATATTACAGAAAGAAATTATGTCTCAGAAATGCATTAAAAAGTAACATGGAACAGGTTCTGTTGTGCAAGAGAAATAATAGATATATCCCAGCTGGGTTCTTGGACTCTCTTAATTGTCATTTACTTTCATCCGTTCAATTCTTTGTGGTTCTGCCTGGTGGCTGATATAGTACATCAGGGAAATTATGGCTGATTTCTAAAACCTATTTCAAGGAAAGCATTGAATGAAACTAAAGACTTGGCACAGAAGTGACAGAAAGAGATAGCTTTCCTGCTCCCTCATCTTTAAGGGCTGTACTGCAAATCACTGTAAATGTTTCTTTCCTTAATTACTGAAATTGTTAGGGATACTGCTTAAATAACAATACTGAAAGACTGGAGTTTAGGAAAGAATTTTTCTCAAGCCTTTGATATAACCAACAAAGCCTTAAAAATTCCCCAAATTATGAAGAAATAGAATAAACACCTTTTAAGGCTCTTGTTTCATATCTTGTGCCCAAAGGTACAATTTACTTTTATGTAGATGTTGACAGTAATTTCATAAAAAGGCATATTTTAAAGGTTTAGCTAATCTATATGGAGAGGTGTGGTGCTAATCTCTAGGACATCTGTACTGTGAGTAATTAAAGGAAATCCATCTAAAAAATGCATCCGGATTCAATGACTGACTACTGAAGTGTTAACAACTCCCTTAGGTTTTATGTTTTTTGAAGACAAGAATAAGTGCTTCATTTCTAGTAAAACAGATGACACTGTTTAAAGAGCTGAAAAGTGCAGATTGTCAGGCTATAAGATCAGTTTTTTCTACATTTCAGGCTTTCCCCAGTATAGTAAACCAAGGACTGTGAATAAGGTTTCTCCAGTAAAAGTTCATCAGTTTCAAAATTGCAATTATACAGAATTTTTACTGTTATGATTCATAATAGGAGTAGGTATGAATGTCGTATCCCAAATGGCATTTAGTTTGTTACAGGATACAGAGAACAGATTAATAGTTAACCCCTAACTTAATGCCAGAAAAATTGTAATACTACTATTCTTTGAATAGAGAGATTTTTACCTCTGGTTTCCAGCTCAGGTTGGTATTTGTGCACTGGGGAAAAAAACATATGCACCATTGTATGAAATTAATGAAAGTGGTGGCCAGTTTTCTAATATGTTTTCGTGTATTGCAACTTAATGCATACTGTTAGATTGTTTTTCCTTTTGAGTAAGACGATTTGGATTAGTTTCTATAATACTGATTTTTAGCAGCTGACTCCCATATAGAAAACATAAGCTTGTAGTATCTACAGTAGTACAAGAAAAGACTGCTTAGTTCAGAGTGACCAAATAGATTAAATATTTCTACCTCCACACACCCCTTTCTTTTTTTTAAAAAATCACAAATCAGCAGAATTATATCCTTTAAGAAGAATAAGGGTGTTTTTTTAAGTGACATAAATTATTGTTCTTTTTTTTCCCCCACAGGAATATTATACAAAACTGATCTTCAAGAATAGAAGGAAAAGTAAGAGTTTGAGAATAGACATTTCTAGATATCTACATATTCTGGTGCAAACTGTAGAAAACATGGATAAGTTCATAAATGTCATTGACTTTTTCTCACCAAGGGTATTTAAAATGAAACTATACTTTGAAGTAAAAACATGTTTTTGCAGAATGGTCTTGGTCAGAAATTTATCTTTTCTTTGAGAAAGTACTTCCGTCCTAGAGCTCTTCTTGGTAAGGAAGAAATAGGGGAAGAAAGAAGGTATTCTGTTGGTCAGGTGGCAGAGAATTTCCTGCTGATACTATGAAGATATAAATCACCAGTCGCAGACTGATGCCCTATGTTTGCAGGCAGTACATATGGCAGCTCTTTTAAGATTCCAGCTCATTAACCAGTCCAAAGCATCACCTGGCTGCTTTGCTCCAGGCCTTCTTCTCTGGTGGATGGTAACAATTGCTAGAGTAATAACACTGAGAGCTGAAGCAAAATCTTGACTTCAATCGAGTATGAAAATGATTATTGCTTTGAAACGAGCTATATTATTTCTATTGGTTTATAGGCAAAACTAGTTCAAATTACAGAGAAATGGATAGACAATGGGCTTACTGCATATCTGCTCTACACCCCTTTAAGTACCCCTTAAGTATTAGTGATGATACTTCTAAAAGTAGTGCTTCCAAAGGTCTGTAAATGACACTGGATCTATTTATGACTGTTTAAACCAGCTGTAACATAATATTGATCTATTGTAGGTGCTTTCTATGCAGTACCTAACTGGAATTTGTCAAGCTGAATAAGGTTTTTGGAATACAGAAAAAGCTTTGACAGTATACGTATGAATGAAGAGCCCTAAATGCTGTAGGAATTACCTTTTGCCTGTCTAAATAATCCAGGAACTGATTAACAAGGCACTAGGACATGCTGTTTTTGTCCTGCTGTAGAAGTCAGAGAAACAGTCAGAAGCAGTATCTGATTCACCCATCCAATTTTAATCTGAGGCAAACCCAGTCATAGTGGACTAAATACACTAGTAAGCAAAGGTTTACACTAATAAGTAAAGGCTTAGCTACTTACTTACCGTTATTTATTCCAGATCATTATTGCTTATTACTTTGTTTAATCATTACTTATTCCAGAGGTAATGAGTCAAATATTTGCTTCTGTTTCTCTCCTCTGCCTCCATATCTACAACCATAGCTGAAGTCCTTGAAATTTCCTGTGCCTAAGAAATTTTACTCTAGCTAGGATAAAGTTATATTATACTAAAAATATAACCAATTAAAAAAAAAAAAAAGGATTTTTTTTTAGATTAATTTTTAGAAGATTCTGTTAAGACATGTGCAGTGCATATCCTGAATCTCTATGAGATGCGCATCTTAATGCAAAGGATAGAAACTGAGGATAAAAAGTATGTTTTTGCAGTCAGCTTTTAGATTCTCTTCAGGAGCTAAAGTGACATTTTTGGTTATTTTTTAATCACTCTTATGCCTAATGGGTGAAGTGAACAAAATAAAATTGCTTTCCATGGAGAGCTACAGGGCCTTCCTCAAACCTGAGGGAACAGCAGGCTGCGGTGCTGCTTCTCAACACCATCTGTTCTTTGGGCTTGAAATGATTTATGGGAATTGTTCACATTTTCCTGTTGACGGTTCAACTTCAGCAGTATGTTCTCAGGCAACGATGAAAGTCTAAGCAAATATATACTACCACTAAAGTTTACTCTTCTGAAAAAGTTATGCTACTGAATATAGAAACCTGTATCAACAAAATGTTATTCAGCTCAGTATATAAATAAATTGAAAAGAAGTGGCTGCTTCTCCTTGCATCCATATCCACACTCACTTTGGATACTCGCAGTGGGTTCAAAGTATTCACTTAGTGTTTTAAAAAAACCTGTGAAAACCGAAATCAACATTTGTGGGAATAGGGTCAAGCCAACACTAAGTACTTGTTAATATCTCCGCTCCCTCTCATTCTTCTTGAGATTCTTTTTTAGTGGAAAAAAAAAAAAAGATTGCCAAACATCAGCCAAATTTATGGTGCTGGTCTCTCCCATGGTATTGAAACCTGGGTTTTATCCTGTTTGAAGGTGCTTTTGCATTCAGAATGGCTACTATCTACAGTTGGCTGTTATTTTCTTAGGTCAGGTTTGAAGTATGCAATTTCATTTTCATGTACTCTGTGCTGCTGGGATGTAGGCAGGTCTTTCCTGAAAGAAGATAGGACTCTGTGGGAAAGAGTCATTTAGGTGCTATGTTCTGAAGCTGCCTGTCCTGAATCTCTGCCTGTCAGGTAGAAATGCTAAGTAATTTGCAGCTGGCCAGAGGGTGGCAATTCCATTTTGCATATACTCCTGAAGCTTCAAAACTTGCACTTTTTTTGGTGACAGAATAAAAGGCTCAACATACCTGCCCTTTGGAAAAAGAACTGAAGCTTCGTGTGTCCTGAGCCTCAAATCAACTTCCATGAGTATTTGTTCCACCTCCAGCTTGGTGACCAAGGCATGAAACATTTGCCTTTGACTCCTTGCTCTACTGCATTCAAACCAGTTTCAAATCTCTGTTCTCTCTGACTGAGGCAGTGCACAAATCTGAGCATGAGCTTTTTACACTGCCAGAAGATTCCCAGTCACTTGGCAAAAGCATTCAGAAGTTAGTTTTCCAGTGAACTCTGAATTTTTTTAAGATTTCTGGTGAAACCTCTACATCTGCTTGAAATGAAAATGGGTGCATGTACAGCTTGATTACAAAGCACATTAATAAAAGCTTGGTGTTGTACTGACTCAGGGCAAATCTTACTCAAACCACTAAAAAGTTTCCTTAAGAGAGCAGGAATAAAGGCCATAAAAAACGGTGGTTTGTTATTCCATAGAAGCTGGAGAACACAGTCTCTCAATGACACTGGAAAGACAGTAGGCAGCATTTGTCTTTCAGGTACCTCCATGATCCAAGAGGATACAGCTAACCATATGGTGAAAGCATGTCACAGTCCTTAGGAAAAAGTAGTTATCCCACCATATCAGTTTTTACATCCAAACTTGCCAAGTTCTTTTAAAATTAAGACCTTATTTATCTAGCAAATCCCACACATGATCTGTGTGCACTTGTTTCCTAAGTCAGTCACTTTCATGAAAGAACTACATTCTGCTTAACACTTTATTAGTATCCCAGAGTTTTGTTGTCTTTCCTATTGACTCTGTATTGGATCAATGCCAGCCTCACCTGCTGCCTTTGTAAAAAAATAAATTGAGCTTTAGTTCCTCACCTCTGTTACCCACTGTTCATGGTTTCTCCATCTTTCTCCACATCTGAATCTTTAACATCATGGTTTTCCTTCTTGCATTTTTTTTTCTTCTTCTTTTTTTTTTTTTTTAAACAAGGAATTCTGAACACCCCCAACCCTCCAAAAAAAAAACAACCAAAAAGAACCAAAACCTGTGAGAAAATTGAACAAAGTAAATAATATGCAAGCTATCAAAATATATATTCTATTATAATATAACCTAAATACAATCAAAATAGCTACCTAAATCATGCAGCAATTTATGAGAGTAACAAAATTGTTCACTGGAAACTGTTTACTAGCACCCTTCAATATTCAAAGTATGTCCACTTCTATAAGACATCAAATTTAAAACCCTTCTCTATGGGGCAAGAACTCAGTACACAAAAAGACTGTAGAATGAATTCCCTGGTAAACACAATTGCAAGATGCTTAGAAGATATAAGTTACATAAGTACAGCTAGTATGCAAGGGGTACTAATCTGCTGGGATAGATTGATAGGATTTTTTTGGCCATATTGATAGAAATATATCCTTAAATGAAAATCACAGGTTCAAATCTTGCTTCTCTCCAGCAGTGGAGATTATTTAATGCATGTTCCTATTTTACTTCACTATGAAGTTCCTACCAATAAAAGATGTTTTTTGGTCATGCTCGGTCTCTTTTCTTACATTTAAAATCCAGTATGTTTTTTTCAGAGCATACCGTCTGATGAGAGCACATCTCCTCATAATAGCTGTGGCAATACAGTGACAGATGATGTTCATATTTTGAAAACATCAAACATAACAGCTTGGTTTGACTTAATCATCTGTCCTTTTTTTGTTTCATTTCACATCAAGTTGTAATTGCACATTGAAAAATCTAAAAATCCAATCTAATGTCCCAATAAACCCCAAATACTTACTGAAGAAATACAGAACGTAAGATTTGATAAACACAAAAATGCTTGAATTATATGCAAAATCATTTTTGTTGTTCAGTGGTTGCCCCATTGTCTATATTTCCAGTTCACCAGGACCTGGTTTAGTAGCTTAAAAGCAGAGAAGCAAGATGTCTTTTCTCCCTTTTTTTTTCTCCCTCTAGTGCTTATAAAAAAAATTCTTCCATTACCTTCTACTGATCCTTTCTATATGACTGCTTTAATTGCATTTTTTCTCTTTCTATGGAAAATTATGATAAAACTTGTGTGAAATGGGATGAAAAAATAGGAAGATATGAAACACATTTCTCAGTGTGGGAAGACTTAAGTGTAAGTAAATACTGAAATATAATTTGTAACATCTTCAAATGCCTGATACCAACCTTATGCAGTCTAAGAAGGCAGAAGGAAACCTGTGTAAGTAACTATATGACATACAGTAAAGTTTCAAAAATAAGAAAAAAAAATAATTGGTAGTCTTTTGGTCTAATTCTGATTTTGAGCTGAATTTAACGTGGTTCAGCTGCTTAAATTTCTCAGCACAATTAAATTCCACATTCAGGAAATACTAGTACCTGCTCTTCACAGTGTTGCAGTCTAATTGCAATAGAAATCACATAGTAAGTTTAGTACTCAGAACACCTGCTATCTTAAGAGCATACTCCTTTGAGACACTTTTAAACTAAGCTTTCCTACATCTTCTACAGACTGTATCAATAAAGCCATGGCTCCTTCAAGAGCTTTAACATTTCCTGAGACAAAAGTGGCAGATTTCACGTAAAACAGCTTGATCTGGGTGTGGAACTCAGGTGTACATCCTGCACAAAGAACAAATAAATTTTCTGCAGATTTTGTTGGGTGGTGTTGGACAAAGCCAGGACTCCCAGTCATAAGAGTTATGAATCCTAGTTTCGTTGCCTTTCTTTTAAGAGTTCTTATCCTAGTTTTATTGCCTTTCTTTTAAGAGTTCTTATGTGCAAAATTGTCCCAAATTCAGAAAGGTATTTACACCCCTAAGTCCTGGCTAGTTTTGCACCATGGGCAGAGAAGGCAATGACTAGTGATGAATATTTTAATGGTTTCTTCCAATTTTTTTTTATTCTCTCGTAATAAGATAACTTTGTATAGGAGATCCACCAGGGCATCTGACTCACTATTTTTTCCATGTCACTGGACTCAGCTGACTGCCTCTGACTCTAGGAAGTAATTTTTCAAGGGAAGAATTTAATCTTTTAGCACCATTAAGATTTTTGGCTGCACAATATGCCAGTGATCCCTTTCAGAAATTCAGGAAGTGTTGAACTGTAGAAAAATGTTAGAGGAGAGACTTCCTAGAATCAAAGAATAGCACAGACCCAGTCAAAGGGTGACAGAATTGGGATTCAATGCCTGACGTAGGAAGAAATCAGAATTTAGAGATAGAGACAATGGGGCTTTTATGCTTTCTCCCCAGAGGATATGGCTGGAACATTAGTTCCTGGATGTGACCTGCCAGAATAGGAGCAAGATCTGTGCTGAATCGCCAAAGGCATGCCAACACTTCCCTGGGGACTGTTGAGCAGGCAGCAGCCCTTTTACCTGGCCTCTCAGCCTTCGTATATGCTAGTGCTGTTATGCAATCCTGTTTTTTAAGAGCAAAAGTGAAAGCATTAATTCATTCACTTTTAAAAATGACAACAAAATGCAGAGCAATGCTGCTTCTCTTTTTGAGTGAAAAAAAACCAACCCAAAAACCAAACCCCCATACAAAACAAATGTTTAATATGTTTGCTAGCATACCAAATACAAAAGGTTAAAATACAGTCAGCAACGTGATAGAGAGTAGAACTGATTTTGCATCTTACCCTTTTTGTCTCTGCAGTACATACAAATAGACTGTAGTACATACAAAGCTGCATGGTTAAGAGTAAGTCTGAACACTGAAGCATGAATTGAAATTAAATAACAAAGAATGCGTATATAGAGTTACAATTTAAATTCTTGAAAATAAGGTGTGGGAACTGGAGGAGAATTCATTTCTTGGATGGCTTGATATTTGTTCTTTCTATGAAGTAATTCTAATGATTCTGTCCGTTTGTTTGGACTTTCATTTTGCCATTAATAAATGTTTAGGCATGGTAGAGCATATAGAATAGAATCATAGAATCATAGAATCATAGAATAATTATAAGCTTTACTGATCCTTTTAGATGTTTTGTGCATCTGGAAAATGTTTTGGTTTGTACTGGGACTGTACCCTGTGAAAGAGGATCCATGACTGAACTCTACAGTTGCTTATGTTATGTACTATGCTAATCACAGAGGAGTATTTACATGATAGAAAGCCATATGTCATCATTCAGTACTCACAGATTTGTCATTTTGAAAATGATCACTGCAGATTAATGTGAATCTGCATGGGAAGGCAGGGCTCAGGTGTCTTCTAGCTCTTTTTTTACCTGCTCAGCAGGCTTCCCCGCTGACTGCCGTAATCCCCACTTTTCCAGCAATGACTCATGTCAGCTACTCCCTGTATTCTTTTCTCATCCTTTCCAGTGCGTGGCACTTGTTTGCTGAATGTTGTTTTCGGAAATGCTTAATATATTTCCATAATTTGTATATGTTTTTCATACAGTCTGTTACATGTGGTTTTCCTTAGAAGATAAAGACTGTGCTTTGAACTTGTCAGGCTGTTGCCTACAGAAGGCAGATACCCAGAGATGTGTTCCACAGGGTGTGTGTCTGTATAGCCCTCATGCATGTTTTCTAAGGCAAAAGGATAAGGCAACCTGAGAAGAACTTAGAAGCTGAGTTATGAGGAATTCCTTAAAGTATTATTTGTTAGATACTGTCCTGAAATCATAAACTGTGTTTTGGATTCCTTCTCCTCCCCCCCCCCTTTTTTTTTTTCCCTTTCTTTTGTTTGGATTTTTTGGTTGGGGTTTTTTGGGTGTATGTGAGAAAATATTGAAATTGGGTAACAAAATGTGCCATCAAGATAGGTTGTAAATGTCTCTGTTAGAATAATACTATAATTATATTAATAATACCACTAGTATTATTAATCAATAATTAGCATCATTAATATTAAAGAATATTAATGTGTTAGAATAACCGCTTTGCTGTCCTGCAGGGGGCTAATGAGGAAGCGCACTCGAGCCAGAAACAGCCGGCTGATGCACTGGTAAAGAAGATCTCTAGTGGTGCTGCTAGGAAAAAGCGGCGGGTCGTAGTAGTGGGGGCCTCTACACTGAAAGGGACAGAAGGACTTGTCTGCCGGCCAGACCTGGTCTCAAGGGAGGTGTGTTGCCTACCGGGGGCACGGATCAGGGATGTGGCAGAGAGGCTGCCTGCTCTAGTAAGTCCCACGGACTATTACCCACTTCTGGTGATACATGTGGGTGCTAGGGATATCGATAGTAGTAGCCTGGGGAACATAAAGAAGGACTACAGAGCCCTGGGAGAGGTGGTTAGGGGCTCTGGAGCTCAGATAGTCTTTTCATCAATTCTCCAGGATGCAGGGGAGGACCTAAAAAAAGCTAGGATGATCAGCCAGGTTAATAACTGGTTAAAAGGGTGGTGTCATAGTCAGGGGTTTGGGTGTCTTGAACACGGGACCCAAGTTTGTAGGCCAGGTCTAGTGGGGACTGGTGGAGCTGGTCTAAGGAAGGGAAGGAGCAGTTTTGGTAGGAGGCTTGCCAGACTGGTCAAGGAGGCTTTAAACTAGATGTGTTGGGGGAGGGGGGCATCATTCCATCCCAACACACCCAGTCAGTTGCCAGCACCTATAATAAATGTTCAGAGCAATGCAGAGATATCCCAGCCACTCCAGCCGATGAGCAGGCTTCATTTGGAGCTTGTCTGAGATGCCTGTATACAAACATCTGCAGCATGGGGAACAAACAAGAGGAATTAGAGATGTGTGCACATCTACGGGGGTATGATATAATGGGAATCACAGAAACATGGTGGGATGGCTCCTGTGACTGGAGTGTTGGAATGGAAGGTTACAGGCTCTTTAGAAAAGACGGGCCTGGCAGGCGGGGAGGGGGAGTTGCCCTTTATGTTAGGGATAGGCTGGAGAGTATGGAACTCTGTCTGGGGACAGGTGAGCAGTCCACAGAGAGTTTGTGGGTCAGGGTTAAAGGGAATATAGCTATGGGAGACATTACTGTGGGGGTCTGTTACAGACCGCCTGATCAAGGAGAACCTGCGGATGAAGCACTCCATAGACAGATAGGAAAAGCCTCACGCTCACAGGCCCTTGTTCTCATGGGTGACTTCAACCACCCTGACATCTGTTGGAAGGACGGTACGGCCTGGCACAAGCAATCCAGGAGGTTCCTTGATTGTGTGCAAGACAACTTCCTTCTGCAAGTAATAGAGGAGCCGACAAGGAGAGGTGCCATGCTTGACCTCGTGCTCACCAACAGGGAAGGGCTGGTTGGAAATGTGACTCTCCAGGGCAGCCTTGGTTGTAGCGATCATGAGATGGTCGAATTTGAGATCCTCAGGACAGTGAGAAGAGCGTGCAGCAAGCTCACTGCCCTGGACTTCAAAAGAGCAGACTCTGGCCTCTTCAGGAACCTGCTTAGGAAGGTTCCATGGGATACAGCCCTAGAGGGCAGGGGGGCCCAAGACTGTTGGTTGATATTCAAGGATCACCTGCTACAAGCTCAGGAGTGTTGTATCCCACCTAGAAGGAAGTGCAGCAGGAGGGCCAGGAGACCTCCTTGGATGGATAAGGAGCTACTGAGGAAACTTAGAGGGAAAAAAAGAGGCTTATAAAAGGTGGAAGCAAGGACAGGTGGCATGCGAAGAGTACAGGGATGTTGTCTGGGAAGCTAGGGACCAGGTTAGGAAAGCTAAGGCCCAGTTAGAATTAAACTTAGCTAGAGGTATTAACAGGAAGGGATTCTATAGGTACATAGCAAATAAAAAACAGACTAGGGAGAATGTAGGCCCCCTCAGGAAGCTCTCGGGAGAACTGGCTACACAGGATTTGGAGAAGG
This sequence comes from Pezoporus occidentalis, assembly GCF_034315485.1. NCBI lineage: Eukaryota > Metazoa > Chordata > Aves > Psittaciformes > Psittacidae > Pezoporus > Pezoporus occidentalis. The sequence goes on from NW_026916062.1 coordinate 2,464,802, forward strand.
CTGAGGTTCTGAATGACTTCTTTGCCTCAATCTTCACTGGCAAAGTCTCTGACCAAACCACCCAAGTCTTGGAAGGCAGATGCAGGGACTGTGAGAATGAAGACGTTGGGCCCACTGTAGGAGAGGATCTGCTTTGAGACCATCTTAAAAATCTGAACGTGCACAAGTCTGTGGGTCCTGATGAGATCCATCCGCGGGTCCTGAAGGAGCTGGCAAATGAAGTTGCAAAGCCACTGGACATCATATTTGAGAAATCATGGCAGTCAGGTGAAGTTCCCGATGACTGGAAAAAGGGAAATATAACCCCCATTTTCAAGAAGGGGAAAATGGATGACCCAGGGAACTACAGACCAGTCAGTCTCACCTCTGTGCCTGGCAAAATCTTGGAGCAGATTCTCCTGGAAGACATGCTAAGGCACATGAAAATCAACAAGGTGCTTGGTGACAGCCAGCATGGCTTCACTAAGGGGAAATCCTGCCTGACCAATTTGGTGGCCTTCTCTGATGGGGCTACAGAACTGATGGACAGGGGTAGAGCAGTTGATGTCATCTACCTGGACTTGTGCAAAGCGTTTGACACTGTTCCACACAACATCCTTGTCTCTAAATTGGAGCGACATCAATTTGATGGATGAACCACTCGGTGGATAAAGAACTGGCTGGCTGGCCTCACACAAAGAGTTGTGGTCAATGGCTCAGTGTCCACCTGGAGACCAGTAACGAGTGGTGTCCCTCAGGGATCGGTGTTGGGACCGGTCTTGTTCAACATCTTTGTTGCTGACATGGACAGTGGGATTGAGTGTGCCCTCAGCAAGTTTGCCGATGACACCAAGCTGTGTGGTGTGGTTGATATGCTGGAGGGAAAGAATGCCATCCAGAGGGACCTTGACACACTTGTGAGTTGGGCAGATGCCAACCCTATGGAGTTTAACCATGCCAAGTGCAAGGTCCTACACCTGGGTCAGTGTAGATTCAGAGCAGCCCTGCGTAGAAGGACTTAGGGGTGTTGGTTGATGAGAAAATGAACGTGAGCTGGCTTCAGTGTGTGCTTGCAGCCCAGAAAGCCAACCGTATCCTGGGCTGCCTCAAAAGGAGCGTGACCAGCAGGTCAAAGGAGGTGATCCTGCCTCTCTACTCTGCTCTTGTGAGACCTCACCTGGAGTATTGTGTGCAGTTCTGGTGTCCTCAACATAAAAAGGACATGGAACTGTTGGAACAAGTCCAGAGAAGGGCCACAAGGATGATCAGGGACTGGAGCACCTCCTGTATGAAGACAGGCTGAGAAAGTTGGGGCTGTTCAGCCTGGAGAAGAGAAGGCTGCTTGGAGACCTCATAGCAGCCTTCCAGTATCTGAAGGGGGCCTATAGGGATGCTGGAGAGGGACTTTTCATTAGGGACTGTAGTGACAGGACAAGGGATAACGGGTTAAAACTTAAACAGGGGAAGTTAAGTTGGGTATAAGAAGGAAATTCTTTCCTATTAGGGTGGTGAGGCACTGGAATGGGTTGCCCAGGAAGGTTGTGAATGCTCCATCCCTGGCAGTGTTCAAGGCCAGGTTGGACAAGGCCTTGGGTGATAGGGTTTAGTGTGAGGTGTCCCTGCCCACGGCAGGGGGGTTGGAACTAGATGATCTTAAGGTCCTTTCCAACCCTAACGATTCTATGATTCTATGATTCTATGATATTATATTAATAACGGTATTATCACTATTATGAATCGTTAATTAATTTTATTAGTATTATTAATAATTGGTACTAATACTAATACTATTATTGTTTTCCTATACTGGAAAAATACTCCATAGCTTATTCTTTCCAGATATTTCTGTAGGCTTTAATTTTATTTTATTTTTGCATGGTATAGGGTCCCAGTTCCTGATCTTGTAGTTTTAAGTATTTGCCTTAGCAAAGTGATATTGGCTATGATGGATGTGAAAAAGTAGTGCTGTTTTAATTAACAGAAGAAAATATGGGCATGTGTAATCGCTGTCCTCTGTTAGGAGACAAACGCATTCTGAAGTGATACAGCACATTTCTGAGGCACTGAACAAAGTCGGTAACTTCATTAAGGTAGTAAAAATCAGTATTTCACCATCTCCCTTGGCTTCCCCCTCTACTCAAAGCTCTGATAGCACAACTGCTTGCCTGGAGTTGCAACAGAGATAAAGAGTAGCACTGAGATTAGAAATCTGGAGTTCCAGCTCCTAGAATACATTTATTTGTTTTCTTAATATATTGTGGAGGTCTGTTTTATCCTGTCCGCAAGACCTGAGGGTCTGAGGAATCAGTAAATTTAGAGAAAAGGTGTGAGAGTAGAGCTTCAAAGTGGTGTGAATTATGCTGCATCTGTTACTGAAAATCAAATGGAATATACTGCAAGGGAAAACTCAGAGGCTTTCTGTCTGCTGTGTCAGAGTAACTGCATTTGGAACCTTAAAAATGGAAACAATAAAAGTTTGTATTAGTATTGTTCCTTCTAGGGTTGTGCCTTTTCTAAATGTGATGTGATTTTGGAGTTTTGTTTAGAAGCACTTTATTCTGGCCTATTTATTCTTCCTCTAGCATGGCTAACCTATGTTGAACTGTTAAATTAAGAATATTTTGCTTGTTAAAGGATGACACTTGGAAGTCTAAGGTTACATCTTGTAATATTTTTACTGGACTGAATAAAATAGAATAATGAGAGCCAAAAAATACTTAATATTGGCCACTATTTCTAAAGATGCTGAATAGCAGTAACTTTGCATTATCATGATTAATTTATATAAAGACAGAAATATTGTCAGAATATGACTGCATCAGCTCTACTAATCTCATAGTTTCAGTATTGCTTTGAGAACCATGTATCATGTACTTGGAATTGGGAATCTTAAGTATTTATTATTTATTTGTTTGCAGTCCTGTCATGGTGGTTAAGTGAATGTTGCCTCTTACTCATTTAGAAGTCTAGCTGCTGTCATAAAGTGTTGCTATTAATTTTTTATTTCAAATAACCAAATGAATTTTGCCCCCAAATATAATTACTGTTATTCCTATCAGAAATAACTTATGGCTTTAGAAAAATTGCAATTCTAGAGCTTTTCATACACCCTTCAGAGTCTGATGTTCCTAGTAATTTACATATTAAAACCATGATTTATAAAGTAAATATATGCTATTCTTATCTGCAGGGAGAACATGGTATAATTCATTTTACTCTTTTTTTTTTTTTTTTGCCTTGACAACTTAAGCCTTGTTTGCTCAGTATAAATTCTAATTATTAGTGGAAAATGACAGATTCAGGATGGAGAAAAGAAGGAAGAGGACAAAAGCAAAAAGGCTATTCCCATGTTAAAGAAGCCATCAAAATGCTAATAAGCATCACTAATACCCTATTCCAAAAGTGTATTCTTTTATTATTTTTCCTTTGCTTAGGTTTATTTATAAACACACACATCTGAAGCAATGGTTCCATCTGCATAGACTAGAGAGCTCTGTGTCCAAAATACACACTGCTTCAGAACCTACAGAGAATAAAAACCCCTGCTTAGTTAAGACAGCTTTCAGAAACAACACTGGACTGAAAAACAGCAGAAGTCTCCAGAAATATAAAGTTTAGGTGGAAAGCCTTCGTACAGAATTTATTCTGAATGAACTAGACAGGAGAGGACTGAATTCTGTAGCTGATCTCAGTCTGGTAGATATTCCAGTGAAGGTTAAATAATAAACTAATATCAGCCCTTGTTGATATCCCAGAAGAAAAGAGTACCATCTGATTTGTCTGATTATTTGATAGACAGGTTGTGTCATATTTTGGCAGAGGAAAACGGAATCCATGCAAGTTCTTGATGTGTCATCAGAGCACTTCTTAGAAATTGTAAGGGAAACAGGAAAAAAGAATAGACAGGGCAGAAGGTGGTTTGGAGGGAGAAAAAAGCACCAACACCAAAAATCAACAAAACAATCCAAAACCAAAGAAAAAAGAAAATTAGGACAGGATAACTCTCAAAGGAATACAGGCACAAGTTGAAAGAGCACTTCTACCTCTTGCCTGAAGGAAATTAACTTTGGTTGCAGAGCGAAAAAGGGAGCAAGATATTCTCACTGTTTGTCACAGTGGCAAGATCAGTGTGACAATAGCAGATCCAACAATCTGAGTCTTACTTGTTGATTATGCAGGCAAAGAAATGATGCACTTACCAGTGCACATTTGTTAAAAAAAAAAAAAAAAAAAGGGATAATTCTACAAACATAAATATTTTTGAGGAATGGCTTAATGAAAATATTTTTCCACATCTGTGTGCCAGGAGGTTTGGATGGGTGTCCTGAAAAACAACAGACAATTTCAACACTCTCTGGAAGACGTGATTTCCTCAAACTGCTGTCTGAGGGTTTTTCTGTGGATTTTTTTTTTTTTTTTAATATTTAATAGGAAAAATACCACTGACATCTGAGAATAGGGAGGTGTGTGCAGGTTTACATGTATTTCACTTCAGTGGTAGGTAAGCCACTTAAGACTTTGTGTCTCCTTGGAAAGGGACAGGCATCTAGCTGAAGTGAACCAAACATGCACTAGATGTGATGTACCCCAAAGATAATAAACACAAAGAGATGTATGGATAGAATAAAACCAATCTCCTTATGAACCGTCCTGCCTTGTGTTTGAAAGAGTAAAACTGTTTGATGGGGAGGGATAAGAGATTTCATTTTCTAAAGCAGCAGTTTGGAAGTGCTTGAAGAAGCTGATGTTAATAGAGAAGCATAAAAAACAAAAAGGCAAAGCAAAAATTACCAGAATTTTAACTTTATGAAAATAGTGAGGCCTGTGGACAATAAGAAACACTTTCTGCAATAAAATAGTATTTCCCTCCATGTTTTTAGCAGTCATAAAATTGACTAAACTAAGTTTATAAGGGAATAATTCCTTTAAAAGAAGGTAAAAGAAAGCTACCAACCATCATAATGAATGCTTCCAAAAATAATTTCCTCTCAGATTAAGCTTTGCATACGTCTTTTAAAGAAACTATTTCTTTTTATTTCCTGTAGAATTTATGGGTAAGTTATCAGAGTAATTGCTAGTAATTATTGATATGAAACATTGTTTAAAAATAAAATAACTCCCTAGTTTTTAATAACCTTAATATTCAACATAAAATCATTTTTTATATAATCTGATCCATAAACAAGTTATCACCACTTTCTGTTTTTAACTCTTGGTCTTCTTTTCGTATTTATGCTGTGCTGAAGACAAGGACTCTTAAGTCAGAACCTGCTTCTGTATTGATGTGGCTACCAAGCAGCTTAGTTCTTAACACTTCCCTCATATTTCTGTCTGTTCCTTTAATACAGTAACTGGATCCCATGAAGTCTGGGCACATGTAAATACATTTCTTCTAAATGCTTTTATGGTAATCAGGTATTTAATTTCACAGACACCAAAGCAAATATAGGTGAGCTTCATGCCTGGATCATAATGGGTCAACAACATTACAGTAATCAATGGAAACTACATGAAAATCCCAGACGATGTGATGGGAGGAATTGTAGACTCTGGTTACAAAGAATTTACAGGATTCTAGTTAACTTCCTATTGAATTCGGAAAAAGGGAGAAATGTCTTTGATGCCCACAAGTTTCACATCTATCTGTTAAACTGGGAATAAATTTTAAGTGGAAATTTGTGATCTTTTCCAAATTATGATATTCTTTAGGAAACTGCACCCTCCTCATTGTGTAGCTGTAGTAAATAAATTGGCTTTTGAATTCTCTTCCTCCTTATACAAGACTTCAAATAAAGGAAACTCAGGAATTTTTGTATTTTCTCTAGTGTAATAAAATTATTTTGTCTTTTGTTTTTGCATAACAAGGGAGTAGTCACAAGCTCAAGAAGTGATTTTTTTTTTACTCTGATGTATTTGCAAGTCCTTTGCATCATTAGCAGTGCTCAATAAGAAAGATGAAGTAATGGCTTTTTCAGCTGGATGACAATTCCTACGTTGAAAAACTAGTTATTGTATGGTTTTCTTGACTGAAATCCAGTTTATGTTTTGTTATTTTTGCTTCAAGTGATTCCTTTATTTTGTTTGAGATTATATTACACGACAACTTTATCTCTTGCTGATCAGTTTTCTTAGTAACTTAGGTATTATTCCATTATTTCATTTTCCAATATTTTTATTTTTCTGAAATGCCTTTTGATTCTGTGTGTTGGTTTTTAATTGTGGCCTATCACTATTTTGGTTAGGGTTCAACTTCAGGTTTTGTAGGTTTGGACATTGTTACTGTCTCTTTGACTGTAATAAAGATGTTGCAATATCTGGTAGTAACTTTTTTGTGGGACTTGTGTGTTTCTTCTTGAAAATAATCTAGCTTTTGCTTTATTCTGTTACCTGGTTATTTCACTTACCTTCAGGAGATCCTGTGGCTGCTACAAGCTTGCCACCTATAATCCAGTTAACTTGATTTACTGTCCTGTGCTCTTAACAGGAGCTTCAGCTTTGGAGTTAGCTATGCATTTCCTCTTACTGTCATCTTTTACGGCAGGATTTTTTTGTACCAGATATGTGTATGTATTTAACTATGTATTTTGCTATTTATGTTCCCTTAAACTGAACCGTTGCTGCTGCTTTTTGGTGACTGCATGTCATTTCATACTGAGCAAGACATTGAAGCAGAAGGGCTTTGACAACACGGGTTTTGTTTTGGTTTTCTATGGGTTTCTTTCTTTTTACTTTCAGAATATCAGCCAGTGACATTTTACATTTGTTCATTTAAAGGATGGGTTGTCAGAGTAAGAACAAAGTAATAGCATTAGTTTAAAGACTTGGACCTGAATAAACCACCACCAGCCTGCAACAAATAAAATTGCTCTACTGGAAAGCAAAATGCACAGACAGCATTTAGTTGAAGTAGTTCTTCTGCAGAAGACAGCCTTACCTGGGGGTGAATACCTTATTTCCCTCTGCCTTGGCATAAAGGAAGAAATAGTTTAGATTCTGTTGAATAGAATTCTAGCTTCCCACATATGAAACTTTTTATCATACTCTTTTTTTTTCCCCAAAACATTTTGTCTCATATCTTATAGTTGATTATTTCCCCATTAAAAAAAAAAATAAAAAATTGATCTGTTTATATTACAATGAACACCCAATAAATCAAGGAGGAACCCTTAATTTACAACCTGTTACAGGCCTCATCAGAGCCATGCCACACTTTAATTACAGACTCCATCTTTGTGGGGTTTTTTGTTTGGTTGTTTTTTTGTTCATTTTCCTTTTTGTGAAATAACACTAATATTTATCAAGATGATGTGTGGTATGCCTAACATAAGGTATTTTCTTGAGTAAAATTTTACATGGAATTTCACCTTCTGTGGCTTCTTATCTCACTGCCTCTACAGTTTTTATAACTTTTCAAGCAGGGATCATGAGATAAAACTAAGGAGTCTGGGTTGTTTCCCATTGATTTCTGTACTCAGATTTTGGTGCCTTCCAATTGGAGGCATATTAAATCTTTTGTCTTTAAAGCATTTGTAGACATTGTTGACCGGCATCTATTGTTCATTTGTGTTTGGATCTAGTGCTTTATTTAGAGCCCAACTTTTAGTGAGTGACATTTTTGTCTGGAGTCTTGCATTACTTCAGGCATTTTTATGTGGATGTGTTCTGCTGGTTGTCTAAAGCTTTATTGTGTCAACATAATAAAGTAGATGTAAGTAACAATTAACTGCCTTATGAGTGGATGTTAATGGATACTAATGTTCACTCAATTTGAAGATTTTGGAACAATATTTTACTTTCAAAGATTACTCCATTGTTTCAAATAAGTTGTGTACTATATTGAATAAAATAAAGGCATATAGTCTTACAGTCTCAGTCAGACAGCAAATAAATAATAAAATTCAGTAGGATTGTGACATCCTGACATATCACAGCTGAATGTGTGGTAAAGCATGCCACCAGAATAACGCTGGTTTCAATGTAAATGGACTTGGCCTAATGTGGGTTAATGTGCCACATATCTCAACAAGATTTATCGTTCAAGGAATTAAGAGGTAGGTCAAGATATTCTACCCTTATAAATATGTGTCATGGTTTAAAACCAGTCAGGTAACTCATTCACTCACTCCCCCCCTTCTTTCCCTCCCCCTACTCCTGGAGGGACGGAGAGGAGAATCGAAAATAATGCAACTCCCCCAGGGTTGAGATAAGAACAGTTTAGTAACTAAGGTATAACACAAATCACTACTGCTACCACCAATGATAATAATGATAAAGGAAATAACAAGGGAAGAGAATACATCACCTCACCACCCGCCAACCAATAACTCGCCCCCCCTGCCCGACTAAGCACTGGCTGAAACCTCGTCCCACCCAGCAGTCCACTAGCCCTTCCGGGTAACTCCCAGTTACATCCTGGGCATGACGGGCTGTGGTATGGAATACCTCTTTGGTCAGTTTGGGTCAGGTGTCCTGTCTCTGCTTCCTCCCGGCTTCGCCTCCTCCCTGGCAGAGCATGAGACTCACAAAGTCCTTGGCCAGGCCAAACATTTGAGAGTAACTAAAAACATCGGTGTTATCAGCACCGTTCCCAGGCCGAAAGTCAAAAACACAGCACTGCACCAGCTACTAAGAAGGAGAAAAAATGACTGCTACTGCTGAACCCAGGACAATATGCTATTGCAAACATCAATGGAATGTGGAAATTTAAAATATTAAGGTAAGATCATTGCTTGTGTCAAGTACCTTCTATGAGATCTGGGGAACTTGGTTGTGTGAATGTGCTTATTATTCAGTGGTGAAAGTACTGTGGCAATGGCCAATGAACTAGATCTAGAAAACCTATGAACAAGCCATCAACTTGTCTTTAACTGCAACTAGGTTCATAAGATCATGGGATAATTCAGTTTGGAAGGGACCACAGGAGTTCCCCAGACCAGTCTCCTGTTTAGCTATTGAAGTATGGAAATCTTCTAGAGGAAGAGCAAATCCTTGCTTTTAAATGAAGATAACACTTAGATGTGTGAACATTTAGCCACATTGACAGAAAAGAGACAAAGATACACAAGAGCACTCAGGACTATGATGAAACTACATGCAACATCTGTTTCTGTGGCTTTTCAATTACTTCTGTTTCTGCATGTGAAGACTCAACACCTTGTGCACCTATACCTTCAGAATGTTCTACACAGATCCTGTTTGTTTTAACTGCCACATAGTCCTCAAGCTAGTCAAATAAACACGAAGTGCTCAGAAAGGCAGACTCTCAGAACAGCTTGGATTCACCACTACCAGCTGAAACACAGGGCTGTGCTGTCAAAAGAGGCTGCGTATGTTGCATGGGTGGATGTGCTAATAGGGTAAAACCAGACAGTGTTTATATGGTTCCAGAGCCATTTGGTTTGGAAGCACATAAAATCTATAATTTGTGTTTAACATAGCTAATGATGACTGTCCTTGCATAGGACCTCTGCAAAAATTTAACAACATCCTCTAAATAATACTGAAGGTAACATGAAAGTATACGTTATCTAGTCAAAATAAAAAAAATGGGGGAAGGGAATGATACCTCTCTACAGATGTTAAGCTCTCAGGAGAGTTGTCAGCATTTCTTTTGAAGGAATTGCTTAACACTTGAACGAATTCCTTTCAGATGAAAACACCTGTGTTCTCTGTTCGCTTTAGAAACTCCCAAGGCAAAGTATGCTCCAGCCAGTTCATCCGCTGGAACACAGCATTATGAAAAGACTGCATCACTGTCAGATCACATTCTGATAAAGTGTATATCCTTTGAAATGAAATGGTTATTTTTGGCTTTGTTTTACTCACCCTGTTTAACCAAGCATTACTGGAAGAGCTAATAAACAAATAAAGACACTTCAAAACACTCTTTTAAGGTCAAAACTGTTTTATGCAGCCTACTTAGATTTTACATGGGGATTTTGGATGCAGATGAATTGGAATTTTGAAAAAAGTATTGCAAGAAGAAGTTTATATTCTATTTGGGCTACAGAGCTGTAGTAGAGCCATCATTATGGGTCCTACACCATGCTTTGAGAGTTCATTGCCTCTTATGGGTTTTTTTTTCAGTACATGTCTGTATTTTCACCCTGTGTCTACATATTCAAATCCTATCTATCCCATTCTGATCCTATTTAGGGGGGTGAAATGTCCTTTGTATCATCCCTTCTGTCCTATGACCGAATTTAATGCAGTTATAGCAACATGATCTTCAGATACCTCATTTCCAATCACTACACACATCTTACAAAGGAGACTGTAGAGCTCTTCCAGTTAACTATCTTTCATCTGAATGCACCACTGTCACTGAGTATGTTTAAATAGTTGTTTTGCTTCAGTAGCCCCAAAGCACAAGGAATAAAATATAGAACTGTGAGGCTTTTAGATGGATATTCAGGCAATGCAGATCCATATGAGACCATGGCCTGCTTTAGTTACTCCAGCTGAGCAAACACTTCTCCCTGAGAGGCTCCAGAGCAGCTGCAGATTGCTCAGCAACTGATGTTACTGTAGAAGTGAATTATTTACTAGTGAATATATGAAACTGATATTTTTAGTCTCTTTCCATTAATTATGGAGAGAAGGGGAGTGCTTTTCCTTTCTTCAAAAAAAAAAGGACTTCTCTGCAATAGCACTTAACTACAAGATAGATTGTATTGTGTGCCCCATAGGACGATATAGGAGCAGACACACTTGTCAGACCTGTTTCTTCCTTCCCAGTAAGGGTGCTTTTTTGCAAGCCCTCCTACGGCCTTTGTAAACTATGGACCAGAGAAACATTTGCAAGGTTTAGCTTGCTTGGAGGTGCTTTACAGTGTCTGTATTAAGAGTAGCTTCAAATCATTTGGTGCAGCTGATTTGAGATATAGTCCTTAGATACAGACTTATCCCAGCAGGGTCGAGCAGTGTTACGGACAGCTGTCCCTTGAAGTAGAATCTCAAATTACCACATGACTGTTCAAGAAGCCACCTACCAGTGGCTGCTCCCAAGCAGTGGAGAGAACTTTCTCTGGTGTCACTGATACTCAAAAGACTGATATGTGATTAAAAAAGAACATGAAAATAGGTGCCAGCCCTCCTGGCTGCCATCCCTTATGAAGACATCTGCAGTGCAAGGTTGTGCTAAGATTGCCAGTCAGATGGAGCTCCTCTGCGGATAACAAGGAGAGGGAATATCTTGTATTGGTGTAAGCATAAGGCAATCATGAAATGGCTCAGCATTATGAAGACAGGAATGCAACTGGAAAAATTGTGAAGAACTGGAAGATAAATGGACTGAAATGCTTGCAGAAGAAAAAGACCCTTAGGGCCAGACAGCAGCTGAACATGGAAGATTGAAAAGTCCATGCAAGTCTTATTTTAAATGCTCAGTTGCAGGTCCATTTTGGGTCAGGCCCTTGGAGTCTGATTTTTACTTGCTTTTTAAAGGACACAGAACAAGTTAAAGCTGATTTGTAATGTATGCTGTTATCTATTATGTTTTCAAAATTATTTGGATTTTTTAACAGTATTTTGATAAAGTGCTGGTGTCAGTGACATCTGTGCTGAGATAGGTTCCTGTGCTTTTATTATTCTAGACTTACATTAAAACTTTAATGTATTAGCTCAAAAACATTTACAAATTCTTTGGTTCAGTCTCTTTTTAGTAACTGTACAGTGCCCTGCAGCTTTAATAGCATACTTTCACCTAAACTGAATACATATGAGCAAAAATATTATATTAGCATATTGAGCCACCAGTACTTTGAAACTGAACTCAATTTCACAGTCTCTCTTCACTGTCTAATGGGAATGACTTTTAGTGTATCTTTATTTGAATGACTTCTTTGATATTTAAGTCAGATTTTTCCTTCAAAGCAGTTTTATGCTTACTATTCTCATATTGTGGAATGTATTGTTAGCAGAAAAATTGCCACATTCAACAGGGTGGGTAGTGACAGAAAAAAGAAAGACTGGTAATATTGGGTAAATACTCTTTGCTTTCCTTACTTTGCAGGTGTGCATCCAAACAATTTAACAATTAGGAGGTACTCAGACCTTATGTTGCCTATCAATAAAGCAAGCTGTACAAACAAGTTATGTGGCATCAGAAAACCAGAGCTCTTAATGCAGAAAATGGTTGCATAAACCCATTGCACTTTATACAATGCATTTTTAAAGCAGACACTTTTTTAAGTCAATAATACAAATAGATGATGGAAATCAAATAAGGGAGGGAGGTTAAACCAAGCTTTACAGGCAGTGTTTTTCTTTGATGGCATTTTTTTTATTCTATTGATTGCTTTTTATATTTACATATATGCACATTTATATATATATGTCTACATATGTGTGTATATATATGTATATATACATACATATATATATTGCTGAGGAAACTTAGAGGAGACGCAAGAGGTTTATAAAAGGTGGAAGCAAGGACAGGTGGCATGGGAAGAATACAGGGATGCAGTCTGGGAAGCTAGGGCCAGGTTAGGAAAGCTAAGGCCCACTTAGAATTAAACTTGGCTAGGGATGTTAAGGATAACAGGAAGGGACTCTGTAGGTATATTGTGAATAAAAGACAGACTACGGGCAATGTAGGCCCTCTCCAGATGCTATCAGAGAACTGGCTACCCTGGATTTGGAGAAGGCTGAATGACTTCTTTGCCTCAGTCTTCACTGGCAAAGGCTCTGACCACACCACCCAAGTCTTGGAAGGCAGATGCAGGGACTCTGAGAATGAAGACCTTGGGCCCACTGCAGGAGAGGAACTGGTTGGAGATCATCTTAAGAACCTGAACGTGCACAAGTCCATGGGACCTGAGGAAATCCATCCATGGGTCCTGAAGGAGCTGGCGAATGAAGTTGCGAAGCCGCTGGCCATCATGCTTGAAAAATCATGGCAGTCAGGTGAAGTTCCCGATGAGTGGAAAAAGGGAAATATAACCCCCATTTTCAAGAAGGGGAAAATGGATGACACAGGGAATTACAGACCAGTCAGTCTCACCTCTGTGCCTGGCAAAATCTTGGAGCAGATTCTCCTGGAAAGCATGCTAAGGCACATGAAAAACAACAAGGTGCTTGGTGACAGCCAGCATGGCTTCACTAAGGGGAAATCCTGCCTGACCAATTTGGTGGCCTTCTCTGATGGGGCTACAGAACTGATGGACAGGGGTAGAGCAGTTGATGTCATCTACGTGGACTTGTGTAAAGCGTTCGACACTGTTCCACACAACATCCTTGTCTCTAAATTGGAGCGACATCAATTTGGTGGATGGACCACTCAGTGGATAAAGAACTGGCTGGATGGCCACACACAAAGAGTTGTGGTCAACAGCTCAGTGTCCAGCTGGAGACCAGTTACGAGTGGTGTTCCTCAGGGATGGGTGTTGGGACTGGTCTTGTTCAACATCTTTATTGGTGACATGGACAGTGGGATTGAGTGTGCCCTCAGCAAGTTTGCCGATGACACCAAGCTGTGTGGTGTGGTTGATATGCTGGAGGGAAAGAATGCCATCCAGAGGGACCTCGACACGCTTGTGAGGTGGGCAGATGCCAACCCTATGGAGTTTAACCATGCCAAGTGCAAGGTCCTACACCTGGGTCGGAGCAATCCCAGGCACAACTACAGGTTGGACAGAGAAGAGATTCAGAGCAGCCCTGCCGAGAAGGACTTGGGGGTGTTGGTTGATGAGAAAATGAATACGGGCCAGCAGTGTGCACTTGCAGCCCAGAAAGCCAACCATATCCTGGGCTGCATCAAAAGGAGTGTGACCAGCAGGTCGAAGGAGGTGATCCTGCCCCTCTGCTCTGCTCTCCTGAGACCTCACCTGGAGTATTGTGTGCAGTTCTGGTGTCCTCAACATAAAAAGGACATGGAACTGCTGGAGCAAGTCCAGAGAAGGGCCACGAGGATGATCAGGGGACTGGAGCACCTCCCGTATGAAGACAGGCTGAGAAAGTTGGGGCTGTTCAGCCTGGAGAAGAGAAGGCTGCGTGGAGACCTCATAGCAGCCTTCTAGTATCTGAAGGGGGCTTATAAGGTCCTTTCCAACCCTAACTGTTCTAGATTCTATACACAACTTTTAATGAAGATGTACAATACTCAAAAAATCCTTCACAAGCTCATTTAGCGTCTGCACAGTCCTTGCTTTGCATAAAAGTGACAAGCTCTTAGGAAGAAATAATCTGTGGCAGTGTTACATAAATTCAGCTAATCTTCTGAGACATTTTATTCTCAGAAGATTGCACTTCTGCTAATACCTTTGATGGCGATTTTTTGGAACATCTAAATCACAAATTTGCAACAAACTGGTGTAGTGGATGGGATCCTGAATCAGGATTTGCAAGATTGCATGATAAATGACAAAAAAGAGCATTGAAAAGATAATCAAGGTCTAATGCTTAAATTAATTTAATTAATAGATATCTCGCAAAGAAGAAAACATTTCTATTTTAAGTTTAACACTTGAGTTTCTGTTCTAACAAGATTATTAAAGTGCCCTTTATTGAGTGTGATCTTTGAGAATTGGTATAGTTTTACATTCTGCAGAAATTAACCTTAGCTAGTGGTGTGCAAAGAAGTTTTCTTGCCTCTTAGTTACTAAATGTTTTTTGGTTTTCTCCACATCAGCCTTCACAACTGCTCCAAGTACATCAGTTTTTCAAACTGCGTGTATGACAATGGCAGTTCAGCCTAATCCAAATAGGTATCAGTCATGTGGGATTCACTGTAAAGGATTGTAGATAGGAATAATGTAACGGACAGAAGGTCATTAAGATTGTGAATGCTTTTTACCAGAACATAACTGCAAAAATATTTTATCATTCTGGAGGAACTCAAGGTTAAATCTTCGCTGCTCTAAATGGTATGCATTAGAATAGTTGCTCTTACACAGCATGAGAGAGGAAGAGAAGTTCCTTGATACTTGATAACTGGATGGTGACATCACAGATTGAATGTGAAAAATAACCTGGAAAGAAAGAATAGGCAGAAGTATTAGTCATGAAGCAGATTAGCACTGAGCACAAGGGAGAAATAAAAGAAGGACGCATACTCAGCTAGCAGCAGCATTAAAAAGTAAAGAAAATTAAGCAAATTTCTACTCATGACTGTGTAGGACACATTTCCTATTTCTAACAGAGCAAGACTGTTGTGCATCCATCTGCTAGTATCCCAGTAAATCAGTTTTCCTGTTGTGTTGTGTTATTAATCTGAATCCAGATTAGTCATACTTGGCTAGAAGAATCTCTCCTATCAACTTCAGCATTTTATCTGAGCTTGTAATGTTTTGTGATATTTCTCGTCAATGCTCCAGTCCAGTTTTGTTTTCCGTCACTTGCTGAGTGTCTTCTCATTAGTGAATCCCAATGAAACTAACTCTGATGCTTTTAAGGCATTGCTAGGTTTGTAAGCAGTGTAGAACACTCATAACTGTGTGTTTTATGAAGTTCTGGTTGTGTTTTTCATCCTCTGTTGCCACCATTCTGAATAGCTGATACTGATGTGTTGTCTAAGCTAATCAAGCTTTGGCTCAGTTTCCTGGGTCACAGATCTCTTTGCTTCTATTTATTACTTTACAGGAATCATCCAGGTTTTTCCTTCTGTTATTGCCATAGAATGCCAGTCTTTTTCTCTAGCATTTTCTCACCTTTTCCCTTTCTTTGGTTAATTATTTTTCTTGCTGGATCTGTGGTGAAAGAAGCTGCCTATGAATGAACCTTCAACTCATTATTTACCGGAGCACCAGATTTTCTCTGTCAAAATTATTTTGTCCAAACTTAGATTCCATGTGTAGAAATCTTTTCTGTCTCTCAGGAAGAACACTTGTAGCTCTTCCTCCACTGACCATTTTCTTTTTTGAAACACCTCTTTACAGACATATGTAAATAAAGAAAAATCTCTTTTATTGAGGAAAAAAGATTGACAACTGAAAATATATAGTTATGAATGACCACTATGAATTTAAGTGGTCAGCATGTACATTTGGCAAAGAGAAACCAATCATTCTTGAGAAATCATTTTTGGTGGTCTTAAATGTCAAAGCAATAAAGCAGTAATACTGAATCAAAAATGTGGGAAACTTTAACTACTGGCTACCCTTCTTTCTCTTGCATCAGTGATAATAAATATAAATATGGCAGAATCCCTTTCTACAAATGCAGGCTGAAGAAAAGCAGCCTTTGCTGTCTTCTGGTATCAGAGTCCTGAGCTCTAGTGCTTTATGGTGATATTCCTCCTAATACCTTGTTTTAACTGGGCACATTGTTTTAACTGGGCACTGCCCCTCCTTTGAAAATGAGATAGAAGCTTTTCTACATGAAATTGGGCAGCTTCTAAAAGATGTCATGCTTTTAGCAGCTCAAAAATGTTGCCAATTTTGCATTAAGTCTCCCCTTCCCTAATGTTTGTGTACTATTAAATGAGTGCCAAGCATGTGCTTATACAGATGTGCCATAAAGGCCTGCTGTTTTGGCTTGTCACTCAGGGTGGGATTGAGCTCTGTAAGTGACATTAGTTAAATGTCAGGTGCCCAGAGAATTGCTTTGTGGGCAATGGAGGGAGTGCGGCAGAGCCAAATGCTGATTAATTCCATTTACTTTAGACATCCTCTTTAAAGATGGGAGAATTTGCCTCCTCAGAAATGCCACAGCTGTTTTAACCTGAACCCCTAACTTTCACACAGAAAGAATGACTCTTTCCCTTACTAGTCTGTTGTCCTCCAGCCGTCTGTGGTTTGAGAAAAGATGTGTACTTAAAAACATTGAGTGTTAATTTACTGTCGGAGCCTCTTGTCTGAAAACATGCTGCTTAACTTTTGAATTAAATGGCCACCGGAGGGCGGCAGAGGATAAGGATAAAGAACAGGAATGGTCCAATACATTTCTGAAGTGATGGTCTTTTAGAGCTAATTTGGTGTTAAAGAGTTAACTCTGGATTTTCTTTTTATAATGGTCTTACATTCTTGACTTATACTTACAAATTATTTTTAATTTATGCTATCAAATTGATTTCCAGTGTGGGCAGAATTTTTTTTTCCCTGCCAATAGTTCTGTCTTGAAACCTTGATGCTGATTTTACTTTAAATCACCTAATGTGCTTTTTTTTTTTTTTTTTTTTAATTCTCTACTGCATTTGTTATTAACAGTGAGAGACACAAGCTGTTGTTGTTCAGGTTGTCTGTGTAAGATATTCAGCCTGTCCTGTGCTTTGAGGACTGCTACTTCAAACCCACTTTGTGTGGAGCAGCTTCCGCAGGGAGCAACAGGGGTAGGAATTATCCAGTCTGGGGACAGTTTCTGAGCATGGAGCCCTCTCCTGTGTGCTGCACTCTGCACACTGTTAGAAAGCAGCACTCCCTGGTCACTGCCAAAACCCTGTGTGAATACTGACACCAAGCCTATAATTATCCTCAAGTCCTTTCTAGGAACCATCCCCTAGTGGTATTTTGCATAGCTTTGCAGCACAGAGTGCTCGGAAAACCTGCTAGTGAGTTTGCAGACTTTGAGCAGCTGCAGGGTGCTTCCAACTGCTCCTTCCATGCAGATTCTGGTATGTTCTGTGACTCCTCACTGCAAAATACGGCTGCTTTGTCTGCATTTCGCCCCCAAAAGGGATAATGTGATTACTGATAAGTTGAAATGCATTAAATATGCCACTAGTATTTTTCCATGTTGGCAGTTACAGTAGTTGCCATGGGAATGTCACAGCGTGTAAATGGTTGAAGAGGCAACTCACAAAATAGTATGGATTAGAGATGTGGTCCACAGTATTAAAACCATGTACAAACCGTCTTCTAAACATAATCACACCAACTTCTGTCACTAAGAGGCTTCAGGGAAATAAATTGATACTTCTCTAGGCCTGTTTTATAAATGAGCATCTTAAATAAATAAAGCATACAACTGTGATCAGTAATCCCAGTTCTTTAATAAAGGATGGAGTTATGCTGATTGAACAGCAAAGTTGTTTGTCAGGACTGCCAGATATCTGCATACTTCCTTTATTCCATTAATTCGTGTTCTGCCGCATATTATTATGATCCCTTCCACAAGTGACAGAAGCTCAGATAGAATTTCAGTGCAAGGCTATGTATCTGTTTTGTTGTGATTAGTGGAGTATAGCAGTTATATCATTTTTATCAGGAGCATGCTGAGAACAAACAAAGGAGACTTCTAATGGTGATGGACTTGTAAATCTTGCATTTATTCATAAAGCAGCTCATGGGCAGACATGAATTTATTTTAAATGATTTATTTGAAATGAATGTGGTTTGCTTTTTTGTTTTTTTTTTTTTGTTCTCAGGATTTAAAAGTTAGAGAGAGACTGGCACTAGAAACTGTTAAAGGCCTTAAACTGTGAGTAATCCTTAAGCAGCAAGAGAAAAAGAAAAAGCATCATTTTAAAGACTATAATTATGGATAAGGGAATAACTGACATTTTAGCTTATACTGTAGCAAAAATCAATTAAATTCCATCCATACTGACTAGGCTTTTTAGATTTTTGATTTGTTTTTCTCTCTAAGAAGTTGTTAATGTCTTACTGAAATGGCTACTTTATATATGAATCTAAATTAGAGCAGCTGGGTATCTGTCCCAGATCTCTAGTGAAATGCCCTAACTGTTCTGTGAAATGCCTAAACTGTACCAACAATTCTCTTACTCTTATTCTGTAAATAAGTTTGGTCTTTCAGTATTTTTCAAAATTTAGTCTAAAATGGGATTTCTCTAGTTTTGTTGTTTTTTTTTTTCTAATAAATCTAGTAAATCAGAGTGTCAGTCTGAAAGAGGAAGTAATTGCACAATGGGCTTTTCTTTTTCTATCCATTAATTGACTGGTAAAAGGAGGATTTAATCTCCTTTACCTATGCATTTTATTTCCAGTTAAAACATTCTGTGATTTTAGCCTGAATTTGCATGTGGTATTGGTATGATCAGAACCATATAGGTATATTAAATGTAAAATTTGTCAGCCTCAGAGCTAAGCCTTTGTAATAATTAGAAGCAGCTACTGTATCCTGGTGAACATAAAAATCTAATTTTTCCAGATAAATATTTTCTAGAATTGGAGAACAGAACAGCTCAGTTCAGTCCAAAAATTCCATTGAGTTCTGAATGTCATCATAATTGGCACCAATTTTTACTAAATATCTAAAAATATGCAATCAAATTGAAGTGATACCTCCAGGTTAAACTATACTTCAAAATAAACAGATGTGCCACAACTACCCAATCATTTCCTGGATATGAACCACTTATAAATGTCAGAGAAAAATATGTACCATATTTTCTATATACCTAATATGGTAATAAGTGACTTCATCAGTGTATTTGAACAAGAATGCTGTGACTAGTGCAGCCAGGTGAGCATCTTCTGTGTGCATAGAAAATATACTCTATGTGAAGACTTAGATTAATTATTTTAGTGCAGGAATTTCCAATACTGAGTTACAAAAGTGCCTTATATTTTTGATGATCTTTCACAAAGAATATCAAACTGCTTCTGAACTCACATACAGTGTGAGCTGGCCTTTTCTGTATTGGATTATGAGACAGGAAAGATGGTCCTTGATGGTGGTTCTCCTCAAAGTATCATATCACTAAAGTAACTTAGAGATTCTGCATGTGGAGGTCAAAGACTGAATTGTGGATTCTTTTTTTAATACAAGCCATCCAATGCATTGCATTGCTGAACAGATTCTGTTTTCTTTCATGCTTTTTACCTTGTACACCAGGTATTTTTTTACCAAAATCTAATTTGTGAGCAACTTTCAAATTGTGAGTAGGTTCTTTAGTGCTGGCAACACGTCTATCTTAAGCATGACAATCTTAAAGGTAAAAGGTTAAAAATTCTAGCCAACTGAATAAACATGCTTGAACAATCCCCCAAAATATTAAGGGAGTGAGCTGCCAGAATTTAAAGGTTTCATTTCTGAGTTACGACTTGAAAAAATCCATATCAAATACAGGTATCCTGATTGTCTTTTATAACAAGGAAAAATGTCCCATCCCTGGAAGTGTTCAAGGCCACGTTGTATGGGGCTTTTGAGCAACCTGGTCTAGTAGAAGGTGTCCCTGCCTGTGGCAGGGTTGGAACTGGATGATCTTTAATGTCCCTTCCAACACAAACCATTCTGTAATTCTATGAAAACCAGAGCCGTGTACTAAATTCATCATCATCTGCTTAATGAAATGTGCATCAGTCCCGTCCTTAGATTACTTTTGAATATATGCAGACTCTTATGATGGAGCATGAACTAAAAAACAGTAAATGGGAGGTTATGACCACTGACTGTTTTTTGACCATGGGTAAATCGGTTTCTTTGTGGTTTAGTTTATTGAACAATAAAATGAATACATATCAGTGAACTGTAGCTTATTATGAAGATTATCTAGTGTAGTATGGAGTATTATGAAGATTTACAATGATTTCAGAACTTTTTCGGTACTTAATGATCCTTGGAAAATGCTGTTGAGATTGGGCAGGTCTTTTCCCATTTTGTAATGAAATAAATAAGGAAACACCAATGTTTATCATGAAACATGCAACTATTAATCATTAGGAAATAATGAATTGTGTAATGTTGCAAGTTGTGCTATCAGCCTCCTACAAGGTCGTTTTACTCTTTTAATCTGAGTCATTTACAGGAGGCTGTTTTGGGTGCTTTTCAGCTAAAACCAGTCTAATGCTTTGCTGCCCTGCATGGTACACAGGTGTGACATAAATTCTCAGCCACATCTTTCTGGGTTGTGCCTTAACATGGGAAAGAATACCTTCTGAAGAAACCTTCACATAATTCAATAGAACCTCCTACTTTCATTGAAACAATGTAATTACAATTAGAAAATCCTCCTTGATAAATTATCAAAAAAAAAAAAAAAAAGAAGGGACTTAGAGATTGCCCTCACAGACTTAATTTTGTGTATTTTTTGTGTAGCATTGATTGGACATCGCAATGAAATGTCTTGAGTTTACACTATTTCGAGTGCTTTAAATAGCTCATGGAAAATCTTGCCAAGTGCATTTTGTTATGTACATATTACATTATGTGCAGACTAAAAATGCAATAAATGCCATCAGTAAGCATTTTGCACTATGCACAGAAGTTCTTGTCATTATAAAAGTTGTGTTACTTATTACATTTACACTTGGATACCAATTCAGCGAACCCTCTTAGAAAAAGAGTTCGTGATTATACAGGCAAAATAACATTCATGCTTCAGTGCAACTGAAAGGCTGGGGAGAAATGTAAAATGTACAGGATCAACGGCAAAAATTATTCTACATAATTAAATTGATTTCACTGCAATATATTAGACCATTTTCTGATGGCTAGTATCAAAGGGAATAGATAACCACAATGATAAGCAATGGGACCTTAGTTACTGCTTTATTTTTTTCCTACTAGCGCCTAGCACAGATACCTTGAGGAGCACCAGTTGTTCATAAACATGGATTTTTAAGTTATTTTTTATTTTAATTATTAAAAAAATAAGAAGCTTCTGAAATTTGCAGATAATGAGCAAACTACATTCTTTCTAGTGACCCTCTCTGGATGCATTTTTGGGTGAGATTGAAAAGCAAAGTGCTTTTGCAATTTTAAGTATGTGTGCAGCTTCCTCTGCTGTGCTACTCTAATTCATAAAATTAGACATGTGCTTACATTCTCTTGTGACTTGGGCCTGCATGTTGCGATCTTCCCTGGTGAACAGCTTAAGGCTACAGAAAATCATCAAAGAAATTACAAAATGAGCAGAATTTCTATTACTTTGATCATGGAATAATAGGAGAAACCAGAAAGAGAGCTGTAGCATTTATTTGAAGTCGTGGGAAGACAACCATAGATAATGTGTGTTACATATTTATCACTAATGTTTTTCTCAGCTATATCTATTTACATCTTAATTTTACAGGAAGTTTTGTTATTCACAGGAACTGTAGGGGAAAAGATTTGTGTAACACAGTATCTCCTCAGATGTAAATGCCATGTATTCTTTAAAAAAACTGAACTTCTTACATAGGCCTTTGTATGTAACTCTATGTCATAGAAAATATTTGCTATGTATTTGAAGCTTTAAAAACCGGACAAATTTGTTGCTTATATTTATCTTTTTTTGTGAATTTTTAGTTATAAATATTGATTAAATATTTAGCAAGAAAATTTAAAAATTGATTAGAAAAAACAAGACCAGATAGTTAAGAGGGAATGGGAGTGGATGGGAACCTTCAACAGCAACCTCCACTCAACATAAACTGATTAAACTGGTTCTGCCACACAGGCACAGCTGACTGATCTGACAGACGACTCATCAGATCTTCTGCAGGGCTAATGCTAGCTGGACCCAGTGACACCTTTCTGTCCCCAGTGACACTTAGACCCAGCCCAAGGAAAGGGGCAGGAATACACAGTGGAGCAGTGAATGTGATGGCCACTTGCCATTAGATCAGCTAAAGCTGTTTTAGAAGCAGAAACTCCAGTTATTACAATAGGTACTGGGCTGGCCCCAATTCCCACCCAGCCGTTCACTCACTCCTCCCCTCCCAGGGGAATGGCACAGGAAGGGGAGAACATAGGAAGATCAGGAGCAAGAAAGCTCATGTGAGACTCCACTTCTTCCCTCTGTAATCCTGTCCTTGTCCCTTGCTGTTGCTACAGTTCACACTCAGTCCTTTCAGTGAGGCAGTTGTGGGATGAGTGACAAAGTGGGATGGTAGTGTTGGGGTTGCCAAGAGGACACATATGTTCATTTCTGCCATTCCTTTCTCTTGCTTTTCATCTGCTCCAGGTGTGCTGTCTACAGGCTACAGAGACTACCTACTCCATGATGGAGCACCTCCTCCTCCTCCCAGAGGTGCCACCAGGCTGGCTGTGGGGCTCATCTGTGCCCTGCAATGGGTCTCTTGGAGCCAGCTTGAATGGTATGGATGTGTCTGGCATGGGGCAGCCGTGGCCTCTCCTCACAGATGCTAATATTCTGCTGCTCAGAATATAAGCCTCAGACATTATAGGTGCAAACAAAGAGTCAGTATGTCAGTAGTTTTTAATCTACGAAAAAAGCTAAAATGCTTCACAAAGGTAAATTCTTGATTCATTTGCTGACTCAAAGAGTGTGGGATTAATCATAATATCCACTTTCCAAAACAGATTTAATATTTGCTGTGCTGTAGATTATGCATTTCATGTGTATAAGGTTTTCATGGTTTCTTAAAAATGACTCACACCAGGAGGCTTTTTTCACCTTCAGGTAGCTTTGTCATGCAGTGTGTCTGACTTGTAAGGCTTCTCTGCCCATGCTCCTTGTCTTCTGTTGGACTTCAGCTGTCACAGAGCAGTGAGAAATTGAAGACACAGCTGTGGGAGGTGTAGGAAAGACTGATTTACAGCCACCAATGTTACAGTCCTCTTAGGGAGCCCAAATTACTTAAACGTGTATTTTGACATTATAAGCATCAATAACTACTGAAAGATTTAAATGTGTTAATAATTGGTGTGCTACCAGCTCTACCATTGCTTATTAACCTGGTAAATAATTGTTCTATGTGGTCTGGGAATGTAATCCCAGAAAAACGTAATCCCGGAAAATGGTGAATAGAGACCTGGGAGAGGTGGTGCCATTTCGCAGATGCATTTGATGACAATGAGTACTGAGTAATCTTTGTCACTTATGAAAGTGAATCCTGTAAATGTAAATATATACTCATGAAAAAAAATAACACTGAAAATTTGAGGTTCATTTGAGTTTCTCAGTGCAAGTTGATAGTGAGTTGCTCACTAGGTCTTAACACACAGTTACTTAATCCATACAATACCTATCATGTGACACTGGCCCTGTAAACACCTTGCCTGGGATGGGGTATCTGCTGATCCCCCTGGAGTTCTGAAAGGCACCAAAGCCTCCTTTCATAAAGAAGGTTGAAAGATTTGACTTTGGGAATTAGGCAACAGCTTTTTGGTACAACTGTAGGGAAAAGCTGACTTGTCTTCATAAATATTAGAATGTGAGTAATAAATCAACATATATATTAATATATGTCACAGGCAAGAGATGAGCAGCTAATTTCATGCCCTATGTATTAGCATAATTAGGTATGATTTATTAGAGAAGTCAAGCCCTTAACTCCTTCACTGTGCAGTAAAATAGCATTCGGTGTCTGAAAGAAAGTGCCTAAGGTGTTGATGTTAAATACCCACTCTAGCAGAGGTGTTCTCTTCGTTGGCTGTGTAGTGTGGACTGGTTTGTAACTTTAGGCTTTGGCTTCAGTTTTAAGACAATGTAAAACTAAGTAGAAAGACCTGAAAGTAATACAAGAATATAAGAAAACCATAACTGCCTGGGTGTTATCTTGAAATTGTTTAGGCTAAGGAAATAGGAAGAAATTACTAGTAAACAGAAAAACAAGAAGACACAAAAGTGAGAAACACCAAAGAAGAAAGATGAACTGGGACTTCACAAGGGGCACAGCTGAGAAAGTAAATTTGACTGCAGGTAACACAATAAGCCTATCTATTTTCCCTTTCAGAATTGCAGGTTTATATCAACCAATAGGGTACTAAACGAGTAGTTCTGCTCTGAGGCGAGATCCTTTTCATTTTCTGAACTGATGTGTGTTTGGAGGTTCCTATTTGCAGATGCTCTGAAATCTTGACTCTTTGGTTCTACAAAAGGTAACTAAGGTTAGATTTCTTCCCGAGTGTGCTGTCCATCTGCTAATGATTTCTAAGGTAGAATTATCTTGGGATTACTTATCTTCAGGTACAATTCTTTAAGTCTTATTTTTAACACATATTATTAGTTGTTACTTCATTGTGTCATGCATTTAAAATTTTACATAAGGTACATTTAGAATGTTTTCCCTGTGGCTGTCCATGAAGTCTCTTGGTTCTGAGCTTGTGTCTGGGTATCAACAATTAACAGTCAGATTTTGGTAGATCTAGACAATGCCTTGTCTGAACTACTCAACCACCACCTACATACATGACCTAGTAGTCATGCTGACTAAATAAGGCATCAATCTGTGGGTGTTGTCAATGTGGCTCAGAATCACTGTTGATATCTGGTTGTAAATCAGGAAGCCTATTGTATTTTAATATTAAATTATTCACATACTTTATGTGTAGCAAGACTCAGAAATGGCTGCAGCTCACAAAGTAGAAACAAGTCTCAAACTCCCCAACACAAAGACTTTTTTTTTGTTTTTTTTTGCTAGCTTTTTTCTTCTAGTTTTTTTGGGTGTCTGTTTGTATTGAAACATATTTTTTGCTTTAGAGAAGCACATGTCATGTTTTGTAAATTTCTAAAGGCAAAAATGCCAAGAAATGTACTCAAAACCTTGTCACAAACTAAATGGCATTTTCAGAAATAACTGTTGCTGAAAATTCAGGATGTAAAAATAAGCTGGTAAATCTGTTGTCAGCTGTTTACTATTGAGAAATTTATACAAAAGGATATCTTGCCTGATGAAAGAAAACAGCAAGACTAAGAGTGAAGGAAAAGCACTGAATATATATGTGTAGTAGCAATTTTTCAGTAGAAACAATTTACCTGCTTTGTTGTTCAAAAAGTCATTGGGTTTATGTTAGGAAGATTGTTTCCTGCTGCAGGGAAACCCAATCTTCACATCAAAGCCTCTTGGATTACCTGTAATCCACATGCTGGCATTCTTCAGGTTTTTGACCAAATCCTCAGACATGCACACTGCATGTGGGATGGGCATTGCTCTGAAAATCATAAAGCACTACCTAGTAAATCTACTGCAGACAGCACAGACGTAGCCATTACCTACCTTCCTGAACTCGACCATATGCACATGTGGAATATTGCCAGTCATTACATATGCAGTTAACCCGCTGCCATGTGCTGAACATAGATACTGCAACTATTTCTCTCCAAAGATTGTATAAGAAGCCAAAATCTGACAGACTGGATAGCAGCTGGTTCAAATCATGCTTCAATTTCATTGCTGTAATAGTTGTAATGCCTAACTTACCTATAATAGATTGCCCATTCAAAGAGTGTTGTCTGCCTCTGTAAGCAGTGAGAATGTTTTAGTCAAAATACAGCTCAGCATAAAAGCATTAGTTCCTTCAACGGCAGCTTGCATTGCAAACTTGTTGAATGTATATAAGTCCTTGAATCTGTTCCACTGCCACCATACAGCATTTGCGGTTAGCTCTTAATTTAGCTCTGAGGCATTTTATGAGCACTGCTCTACTTGCACCAGTCACTGAAATAACTGGGAGAGTAATTCGTTGTGTCATGAATTCAGCAAGAGGTCTTTTTTCTGTTCTCCTGTTTGTCAGTTTTCCTAAGCTAGCAATTTTTCTAAGCTTTGTGAATTATTTGCCCATAACTCCCACAAATGATGCATAGTTTGATATGTCTTTCTTAAGTTATTTATGTATTTCTTGTGTTCCAAATTCATGCTGGTTTACTTGGTGGTATGTTGTATGCTAAACCAGATGAGCATAACTAATAAAATAAAGTTTTGCATACAAATATGCTTCAGTTCAATTGAATTGGAATCATTCCTGCCAAAAACCTAGTTTCTCAGAACAAACACAGAGATCAATGAGGATCTCTATCTTTTCCAATGAGGAAAAAGTACTTAAAATGATATTTTCCTGTAAATGTTAAGTTCCAGTATCTGAAGGGGGCCTATAGGGATTCTGGGGAGGGACACTTCATTACGGATTGTAGTGACAGGACAAGGGGTAGCAGGTTAAAACTCAAACAGGGGAAGTTTAGGTTGGATATACAGAGGAAATTCTTTCCTGTTAGGGTGGTGAGGCACTGGAATGGATTGCCCAGGGAGGTTGTGAATGCTCCATCCCTGGCAGTGTTCAAGGCCAGGTTGGACGAGGCCTTGGGTGATATGGTTTAGTGTGAGGTGTCCCTGCCCATGGCAGGAGGGTTGGAACTAGATGATCTTAAGGTCCTTTCCAACCCTAACGATTCTATGATTCTATGATTAGTAGAAAATGTTTTTCAGAAGAGAACTTCCAGCCCACCCTTCACCACTTCATTTTTTCTGGTTTTCATTTTCTTTCTCTTAAACCCTAACCCTGAAGCTAACCATAAGTATGAAGTCAGCATTATCTGTGGCCAACCAACAAGGATGAAACGCTTCTCAGGGGACAAATCCTTTTTCAGAGAACCCTTCCTTTTACCAGTTCCTTTCAAACTCTGCTGAAGTTTAAACTCCAGGCTTTGCTTTTCTCAGCTCTAACTCTCACCCAAATTCTGAACCTTCAGATGAGCTTTAAGCTGAGATATTGTGCCACCCATCCACATGAAAAAGTTCTCAAGGCAAAAAACATTTTGCAGCTCACTCCTTCCTTTGGCAGCTCTTCTCTAGCCCCACTCCTGCTACAGCTGTAGGCTTTGGCTCCCTCCTAACTTTATACTTAATCCTCACCCTAGGCCCTCAGCTAAGCCTTAGCCAAGAGCCCCAGCCTTGGTCCAGGTGACAAGATTATCAGGGGACAAAATGCTCTCCTGTCCACCTTTTATTTTCTCAGACTGCCCAGTGTCTTTCTGAACCCTAAAACTAACCCCTCTACTGACTCCTAAGCTAATATCCAGAACCTTGGCCCGGATGACAGAATTTCCAGGAGTGAAAAGTTTTTACAGCTCACCCCTACATTTAGCGGCTTCACCTTCAGCTCTAACCTTCCTGTTTCTCCTAAGCCAAGGTCTAATCTTATCTTGTCCCTAACTTTGAGCTTCAACTCACTTTTTACACAACAGCTTTGGTGATGGCCCACTTAAAAAATTTCTCACAGTAGACATGTCCCAGCATTCACAAGCACTCCTTCAGTTTATTTGTCTTTATGGTGGTAGGTCCAGACATCTCTGCTCCAGCAATCGCCTCTGAGACACTGGCCATCTACTAGAGAAATTGTATAGAGACTTCAGGTCAGCCCATTTAAAACATAGAGAAGACATACAACTTTTAATTAATCTGTTGGTAACTTTGATGAATGGGGAAGGATGAGAAGGTTTAAAAGGTATATGAAGGATGTCTCTTCTTACTAACAGAGCACTCCTTAGTTACACTACTCTCCTTTTTATTTTTTAGCCTAGAAACAGGCTGTGAAAAATTACTTTGGAAATTAACAACAGATGTTAATATTCAAGGATAAGTTGAATTTCCTTTTGCTGGTGCCATCTACTAGTTTACTAAGGTACCTTATGCAAATATGGAGTCTTGCAGTGAGTGTCAAAAGCCTTTAGATATACCTAGTCAAGGCAAGACTGATAAAATCTATCCAATTTCCTAAATGTACCATTTCTCTAAGAATGGTTCTCACATACATTAATCACTGTATTGCTGGGATCCTAATGGGTGGGAAGTATTCTCACATCCATTGGAGAGTATTATCTCACTGCCCGTGTCTTTTCATGTTGAAAGTTGAAAGCCTGCATGGAAGATTTTGTCCCTCCTTTATGAAATGTATCAGTTTGCATTTGGTAATGACATATATTTTTAATGACCAGGCCTGTTACCTAGATTTCAATATCTCCTTTTGTTGCCAGGGTAGCAATGGATCTGTGCATAGAATCATAGAATAGTTAGGGTTGGAAAGGACCTTAAGATATAGTTCCAACCCCCCTGCTATGGGAAGGGACATGTCACACTAAACCATCTCACCCAAGGCTCTGTCCTACCTGGTCTTGAATGCCGCCAGGGATGGAGCATTCACAACTTCCTTGGGCTACCCATTCCAATGCCTCACCACCTTGACAGTAAAGAACTTTCTCCTTATATCCATTCTTAACTTCCCCTGTATAAGTTTTAACCCATTACCCCTTGTCCTATCACTACAGTCCCTAATGAAGAATCTCTCTCCCAGCATCCTTGTAGGCTCCCTTCAGACCCCCCTGCTATGAGGTCTCCACGCAGCCTTCTCTTCTCCAGGCTGAACAGCCCCAACTTCCTCAGCCTATATTCACACGGGAGGTACTCCAGTCCCCTGATCATCCTCGTGGCCCTCCTCTGGACTTGTTCCATCAGTTCCATGTCCTTTTTATTTTGAGGACACCAGAATTGCACACAATACTCCAGGTGAGGTCTCACAAGAGCAGAGTAGAGGGGCAGGATCACCTCCTTCGACCTGCTGGTCACGCTCCTTTTGATGCAGCCTAGGATACGGTTGGCTTTCTGGGCTGCAAGCGCACACTGCCGGCTCATGTTCATTTTCTCATCAACCAACACCCCTAAGTTCTTCTCCGCAGGGCTGTTCTGAATCTCTTCTTTGTCCAACCTGTAGCTGTGCCTGGGATTGTGATCCTCTCTTGCAATTTTACCTCATGTGAACTAATTACCTACATAAGACATTGTGTCTCAACAAGAAGTCCATTGAGACTATTCTCATGGAAATGCTTTTTTTTAAAAAAAGTAGGTTTTTTTACAGAAAAGTTTTTGATGATTACACTCTCACTATTCTGCTAGTTATGACGAGAGACATGCATTTTATTTATCTCAGGGACAATTCTCAACATACTTTTTGTCTTAAGCTACAAAGAAAATAAAATTGATATTTCTTGTTATAGCTTAATTCGCTTTTATAATTTTTATATTTTGCAAAATTAATATAAACACTGAGAAAGTATCTGTGCCACTTTAACTCTAAGACTACATTAGAGATCTAATGGAAACTTGCTGAAAAATGTTATGGCATTGAAAATGAAGGCATAACATAAATTAGTAGCTTCACATGTAAGTCTATTGTAATGAAAATATTTGCTTCAGATGAACAATAAAACATCATAGAATCATAGAATAGTTAGGGTTGGAGAGGACCTTAAGATCTTCTAGTTCCAACCCCCCTGCTGTGGGAAGGGACATGTCACACTAAACCATCTCACCCAAGGCCTAGTCCAACCTGGCCTTGAACACCTCCAGGGATGGAGCATTCACAACTTCCTTTGGCAACCCATTCCAGTGCCTCACCACCTTTACAGTAAAGAACTTCCTCCTTATGTCCAATCTAAACTTCCCTTGTTTAAGTTTTAACCCGTTACCCCTTGTCCTATCACTACAGTCTCTAATGAAGAGTCCCTCCCCAGCATCCTTGTAGGTCCCCTTCAGAACCCCCCTGCTATGAGGTCTCCACACAGCCTTCTCTTCTCCAGGCTGAACAGCCCCAACTTTCTCAGCCTGTCTTCATACGGGAGGTGCTCCAGTCCCCTGATCATCCTCGTGGCCCTTCTCTGGACTTGTTCCAACAGTTCCATGTCCTTTTGATGTTGAGGACACCAGAACTGCACACAATACTACAAGGGAGGTCTCACAAGAGCAGAGTAGAGGGGCAGGATCACCTCCTTCGACCTGCTGGTCAAACTCCTTTTGATGCAGCCCAGGACACGGTTGGCTTTCTGGGCTGCGAGTGCACACTGCCTGCTCATGTTCATTTTCTCGTTGACCAACACCCCAGCTTCTTTTTCTTCTTCTGTACTACAAACTTTCACTGAATCTCTCTTCTTTTTTTTAATATTTTGACAGTAACCTCAAATATCAACCTGAATGACTAATGTCAGGTGATTAGTTAGGTGATCATATTTCAAGTTTGTGGCTTTACAGCTGGGAAGATCCTGCCCCCAATCCTGTGATGGTCTATGTAAGACATCCAAGTGCCTCCCTTAGTCTCTACAGTAGCAGAGCTGCCAAACACAAGATTTAGAAACTCCAAAAATTTTCTTGAAATATTCCAAGGGCTGTAAAGAGACCGGTATTACTGGTGGATCTTATATTGCCCACATATTAGTAATTGACAGTATTATATTGTTATTACTGCAAACTGGTACCACTCAGTCTTGCTAAATTTGCAGTTCCTTGCATGAACTGTAAGGATGAAGTCTTCAGTTTATAGTCTGAATGTCTCCCGGTATCTTGCAGCCTCAGAAAACATCTGGTGGTATCTGTCTAGAGCCGGTGCTGTTTGTGTCCTGTTTACTATTGTTCTGAGCGTGATTCCATATATTCTGCATTCTAATTTTCACTGCCTCAACCTATTTTTCATAGGGAATTGGATTATATGTTTGAGAGATGAGTTATGTGAACAGCTATAGAGATGCTGGAGAGGGACTCTTCATTAGAGACTGTAGTGATAGGACAAGGGGTAATGGGTTCAAACTTAAACAGGAGAAGTTTAGATTGGATATAAGAAGGAAATTCTTTCCTGTTAGGATGGTGAGGCACTGGAATGGGTTGCCCAGGGAGGTTGTGAATGCTCCATCCCTGGCAGTGTTCAAGACCATATTGGATGAGGCTTTGGGTGGTATGATTTAGCATAAGGTGTCCCTTCGCACGGGAGGGGGGGCCTGGAACTAGATGATCTTAAGGTCCTTTCCAACCCTAACGATTCTAAGATTCTATGAAATAAGCATATGTTTTTGGCAGGTATAATATGGATGAATATATCGTAATATTAACATTCTGGCCAAACTTTGTTACAGTAGACCAACTATGGCAAAATAATGATTTCTCTGCCGAATTCCGTAAAAGAAAAAAAAGCAATGGGAAAAAAAAACAAACCAAACCCCTAAGTAAACTGACTTTTAGCATACACAGAAGTTATGCACCATAGTTGGAATCTTAGCATAGTTTGTTCAGTTGCACAATCCTTAATGAAAAGGATAAATTGCTTATTTTTAGTTAAGAACTGAAGTAGGTATTAGCATGTTTTGGTTACTGCCTAGAAAGCCATTATATTCTGCTTTAAAATGCCCAAAGGACCCCAGCATTTCTAAAAGTAGTTACAAGTTAAGAGGTCCTCTTGGACAATGGTTACTAATCAATGCCCTGCTAACAGATCAATTTATGACCTATGAAAATCCCCAAGGAAAAGGCTGACACTGAACAGAATAGTGAGGAGAGTCTGGGAATGTAGAGAGGCACATATACGCAAATCGCCATCATTTTTGATGCGATAATGTGCCAATGATTAAAGTTTTGCCTAAAAATTGATTGCCATTTCTGGGTGGTGTGTGTGTTCCAGTGCCTTTGGACTCCTGGAAACACAGAGAAAACCATATCGAATAAATAGATCTGAAGGAGGGGTGTATGTGTGTGTAATTCATATTTTATTTTCAAATAGCTTCCTATAAATCTAGAAAAGAAGTGTTACCAGTAATTGGTATTTGATTTAATTTACATTTACCTTAACACCAGTTTAGGTTTAAGGATGATGCAGAGTATCTAGCAAACCAAATCCATTCCTGTTGGCATGACAATCCTTAAAAGAGAGTAAATGGGTCATTCTTGCAATGCCTCAAACCTCAGAGTTTCAAAGATGTCAAGACACAGATGTACCATTCACCCGCAAATGGCAGGGGAAGGGATGGTCCCATAGGATGCCAGTTGGGAAAGCACGTTTTCCAGTACCTTCTGTTAGCCAGAAATACTTATTATGGCTAACTTGAATATACTTGGGAGCATATCTAAATCACAATGATTTTGAGCATGATTGTAGGAGATATTGCTGTTAATATGATTTTTCCTGATTTTTGTCACTGTAATCAGTGAACTGAAAAAACAATTACAGTGTTTGAGTGAGAATAGACAGTTTTAATTAAGTGCAAAGATAAGTCTGGTTTCACCTTTAGAAATGCTTCTTTGCTTGGTACTCAATCTCTTACATGTATTTGGAATTGGATAAAAATCATCTTCATTGTCAATGAAAATAACATCCATCCTTGAATTATAACTTCTTTTAATTCAGTTTATAAATTCTCAAAAAACACCTTCTTAAAAGCTGCTGTTGCTCCCTTCTGGGGATTCGCAGCTATTAATTTTTTTTCTGTCTAGCTTTCCACTAATATTCTAATAGTAAATCTGAACCATCTGCCGTGTAAACAGAGAAGTGGGTAATATGAAAAACCTTGACAGCACAGTCTCTCATTTAGCCAATTTACATAAGTTATTATTCGTATAACTGAAAGTGTCCTTGAGTTAGTTACAAAATTTTTGGTTATATTTTTTTTCCTAATCATCTTCTGATTACAAAAAAAGAGACAAAACTGCAGTAGAACAGAGTATGTTTGTTATGAGTAGCAGAATGATATTTACAGTTTTGGTAAAATGAGTAAATAGGTTAATTGCATGAATGCTGGATTTATGAATTTCTTAGGATACAGACTGTACATATGTCTAGCCCATCAATTCTATTCATCTGCACTACTAGTGTGTCTTCTGTATGAATCACTGTCCAGTTGATGGGCATCCATCAAGCAATAAGCCTTCTGGGCCCATACCAAATCTTTAAAAGAACAACCTCACTGTTAGCATTAGAGGAGAAAATAAAATATTTGTAAAATGCAGCAAGACAAAATTAATGGCAAGCAAAATTTATTTTCAGCTTTGAAATGAATTATAATAAAAATAAAAATGTAGTTTCTGTATACAAACACTACATGCTTATTATTCTTGCCTAATATTAGGCTTGCTCTGTTTCAGATTTTCTCTATAGGTATGTTTATAAGAACAAGCATTTGCAAGATGATTGCCTATGATCTGTAATAGTGGCATTAAGATTGGTTAAAATCTCCCTAAAATGAAGGAAAAATAATGAAGATTGGTTTTAAAATGAAATAGTGCAAATATATGTGCAAATAAAAAAGAAGCAATAAAGTGTAACTGATTATTTTGAACTAACCAATAGTTTCTGGCTGTCTACAGGGACCACTTGTCAGGTTTTTATACTGACAGCTAAAATCACATTATATTCTTAAAATATTGGCTATATATTATGTGCTGTTAGTCTCTTTTCAGTCACAAGAGTGAAAAAGAGTGGGATAGTATGTTTTGAATGGAAGGAAGAATTAGAAAAAAAGGCTAAACCACGATATTTTCCAGTAATAGTGGAAATGAGGAAAAGAAAAATGGCTGTTTTGCATGAGATTAGTAACTTTGTAACATATATTCTATTTAAAGCATTGACCTACCTGATGTTATTTCTTAAAATGAAAAAGAAGATACATACTGGCGAGTCCAGAGAATAGATTTTCCAGTCACAGATTAGTGTTCCTATTCGTTTCACATTTTGCTGACACCCTACCATCATCTTCAGTTTATATACACATATATATATATGTGTGTGTGTGTGTCTCAGAGTCTTTTCTTCTTGTACAGCAGCTCCATAGTGGACTTGTAATTATATTTCTAACCTTCTTTTGCTATTCAGTCTCAAAAATCCTTTACAGGATCTGGTAACATGAGGCAAGTGCTGCAAATCTAAGGTCTCCAATTTTAATGTAATTGATTTTTAATTATGCTTAACTGAAAAAAAGTATCTTGATATATTACCTAACAAAAGAAGTAGGACTTCTATTACATGTGTGATAGATACTGATGTGGGTATGTGTTTTGAAGGCTGCAGACAGAGAGTGTTTAATGAGGATGTTGAGGTATGTAGAGTTGATCCACCACAGTCCTGTGATCACAGGGTGTGATGTGGAGCAGCTTCAAGGTCAGCTACTATCAGCACAAAAGGATAGATAAAATACAATCTTTTCACTAATCTTCTAATCTAAATACAATCTTATTATTTTAAGATTATATCTTAATATAAATATCTTATTTCTTATTCATAACTTAATATAAAAATATTTTAATCTAAAATACAATCTTTTTAGCTAAGGGTTTACTTATTCACTCAAATAACCATAATGAATATCCTGAATATTTTTAATTTTAAAGCTCAGAAATGTCCACTTTTCTGAAACGTTTGTTTTGAATATTACTGTGATGAAGGAATGTGATTTGTAATCAATCTTACAGAGCTTAGAACAGAATGCTGTGAAATAGCTTGATTCCTTCAAGTTCAGAAAATGTATCGAATGGATCTCCACCTTGGTTCATTCTGACAAACACACAGTGATCAGAATATGAGATTTCAAATATCCTTAGAAATGGATGAAGATGTTTCAAGATTGATTCCCCTTTTGTTCTGATTCTATATTAGTCACTTATTCCTGTTTGCAGTGTGCCAAGTTAAGATCTCTTCACCCTGTTTTGCAACCTTTAGAACAACATTTGAGACCTTCTACTATAGTAATTTTGTATGTTATATAGCTTTGTTAAATAATAGATCCTAATTGTTGACAATCATAGATGAAAGGATGTGGAATCTCTGAAAAAACTTGGTGAAAATGTTAAGTGATTACCAGGAGTGTGGTTATGCTGCAATTACCCCCCAACTCCCGCTTTTAATTTTCTGTTCCTAATTGTTTATAAATTGTCCATTAAACTGCCCAAATAAGTTATAGTATATGTCCTCTTACTGGTGAGCACAGAAACAATACACTGTTCTACAGCTAATCACATTTACTTGCATATAAATCTATTTAATCAGTCCATTAAAAATCACACAGGCTTTCTGGTCCTCCCTGCCAGATGTACATACTTACAACTCATACAGGGCTGGGATCCAGAAACATGTTTCTCAGCTTAAAATGCAAAGTGCTAATCTCAGTGCTGGAGCTGAAGCTCTAACAGATGCATTCATTAGTCTGCTGAAGTACATTGCTATGTGTGATTTATTTTTTTTTCTCTGTGCAGTACAAGAAGGAAACATTCCCCTGGGTCTGTATGAGATTTAAGTAAGACTCCAACACAGTCAGAATGCCTTGCCTAACAATGAATATTTCTAGCTGAAATCACTAGCTGTATAATTGGCTAGCACTCATTAGTCTTCCTGACAAAGGCAGAGAGAGTCAGCACCTTGGCTCACCCCTGCTGTGTGTATTTCTACTATTCCATTCATAAAACGTTTAAAGGACAAAAGACTTCATTGGAAAAAAACAAGGGAAATATGCACAATGGGGGGGATGGGAGGGGACGTGGTTGGTGAAGGGGGTGAGAGAGGGGGTTGCAGAGAGCTGACTTTGTAATTCTCTGAATCAAAAGTTCAAAGAACATAAGTGTGAAAAAAATGTGAATAGCACTAAGCATTTCTGTTATTTCTTAGCAGTCGTGGAGCAGCTCCTAGAGGTTACTCTGAGATTGTTGTCGCTGAAATTATTACCAGAACATATAATCTTTTTCTCTGTAACTCCATAAACTCCCACCTAGAAGGAAGTGCAGCAGGAGGGCCTGGAAACCTTCTTGGATGGATAAGGAGCTACTGAGGAAAATTCAAATGAAAAAAGTGGATGCAAGGACAGCTCTCAGGAGAACTGGCTACACAGGATTTGGAGAAGGGTGAGGTTCTGAATGTCTTCTTTGCCTTGGGCTTCACTGGAAAAGGCTCTGACCACACCACACAGGTCTTGGAAGGCAGATGCAGGGACTGTGAGAATGAAGACCTTGCGCCCACTGTAGGAGAGGATCTGCTTTGAGACCATCTTAAAAATCTGAAAGTGCGCAAGTCCATGCGACCTGATGAAATACGTCCATGGGTCCTGAAGGAGCTGGTGAATGAAGTTGTTAAGCCACTGGCCATCATATTTGAGAAATCATGGCAGCCAGGTGAAGTTCCCGAAGACTGGGAAAAGGGAAATATAACCCCCGTTTTCAAGAAGGGGAAAATGGATGACCCAGGGAATTACAGACCAGTCAGTCTCACCTCTGTGCCTGGCAAAATCTTGGAGCAGATTCTCCTGGAAGGCATGCTAAGGCACGTGAAAATCAGCAAGGTGGCTGGGGACAGCCAGCATGGCTTCACTAAGGGGAAATCCTGCCTGACCAGTTTGGTGGCCTTCTATGATGGGACCACAGAGCTGATGGACAGGGGTAGAGCAGTTGATGTCATCTACCTGGACTTGTGCAAAGTGTTCAACGTGTTCCACTCAACATCCTTGTCTCTAAATTGGAGCGACATCAATTTGATGGATGGACCACTCAGTGGATAAAGAACTGGCTGGATGGCCTCACACAAAGAGTTGTGGTCAATGGCTCAATGTCCAGCTGGAGACCAGTAATGAGTGGTGCTCCTCAGGGATCCATGTTAGTCTTGTTCAATACCTCTATTGGTGACATGGACAGTGGGGTTGAGTATGCCCTCAGCAAGTTTGCCGATGACACCAAGCTGTGTGGTGTGGTTGATATGCTGGAGGGAAGGAATACCATTCAGAAGGACCTTGACACGCTTGTGACGTGGGCTGATACCAACCTCATGAAGTTTAACCATGCCAAGTGCAAGGTCCTACACCTGGGTCGGAGCAATCCCAGGCACAGCTACAGGTTGGGCAGAGAAGAGATTCAGAGCAGCCCTGCAGAGAAGGACTTGGGGGTGTTGGTTGATGAGAAAATGAACATGAGCCAGCAGTGTGCACTCGCAGCCCAGAAAGCCAACCGTATCCTGGGCTGCATCAAAAGGCGCGTGACCAGCAGGTAGAAGGAGGTGATCCTGCCCTTTGCTCTTGTGACACCTCCCTTGTAGTATTGTGTGCAGTTCTGGTGTCCTCAACATAAAAAGGACATGGAACCGATGGAACAAGTCCAGAGAAGGGCCATGAGGATGATCAGGTGGCTGGAGCACCTCCCGTATGAAGACAGGCTGAGAAAGTTGGGGCTGCTCAGCCTGGAGAAGAGAAGGCTGCTTGGAGACCTCATAGCAGCCTTCCAGTGTC
This sequence comes from Pezoporus occidentalis, assembly GCF_034315485.1. Lineage (NCBI taxonomy): Eukaryota > Metazoa > Chordata > Aves > Psittaciformes > Psittacidae > Pezoporus > Pezoporus occidentalis. Next base: position 2,502,354 of record NW_026916062.1, read on the forward strand.
TGAAGGGGGCCTATAGGGATGCTGGGGAAGGACTCTTCATTAAGGACTGTTGTAACAGGTCAAGGAGTAATGGGTTAAAACTTAAACAGGGGAAGTTTAGATTGGATATAAAGAGGAAATTCTTTCCTGTTAGGGTGGTTGGGCACTGGAATGGGTTGCCCAGGGAGGTTGTGAATGCTCTATCCCTGGCAGTGTTCAAGGCCAAGTTGGACAGAGCCTTGGGTGAGGTGGTTTAGTGTGAGGTGTCCCTGCCCACGGCAGGAGGGGTGGAACTAGAAGATCTTAAGGTCCTTTCCAACCCTAACTATTCTATGATTCTATGAAACTCATGTACTCTGAAAGTTAATGATTTCTATTTATTTAATTCATGGTCCCCACCCCCTTCCACCCCCTTTTTTTTTTCTTTTGATGTGTTTGTGAAGGCCAAGATATGGCAGTAGTTAGTTTGCTGGTTATCTTTTGCCAGTGCCATAGTGCAACTTTGACTGGTGTCTAGAAATCCATCTTTAAAAGCAGTGTCTTTTCATCCAGCATTACCTTTTCCTGTCTGTATGTCTGCACATTCAAATCAACCATCCAGTAACTGCAAACATTTGTAACAATCTTATTATGCTTTTAGAAGAACTTTGTCAACAGCACATTCCATCCTGTTCTCTCATCAAATCAGTTATTAAAGACCATTCAGGAGAAGTTCAATTCTGTGCTGATAACATTCAATTTCACAGAGTGAGCAGCAGCATCACAACCAGTCTGGGCAGTGTGACAAGGACAAGGTGTGAGCTCCTCCCCACTTAATCAGAAGGATCCTCAAAGGCAGGGTAATCTTAAGAAGAAAGAAAATGTCATCATCATCATCGCACTCACTTGTGAGTCAATAAAATGATATCCTGGGGCCTCTAGAAGAGATGGTAATTGATTGAACACAATAAAATATGTAAGTGTGCTTTTCATTTGATGTATCATTAAATTAAATTAGGAGAAAAAGGTCAAAACAAACACAAGGAAGTGGCTTTTGATACAAGATATAAATATGTTGTGGAGCTTCTTGCTGCAGGATGTATAAATTAAAAGTGGCTCTTGAAGTTCATAAGAACATACACAATTGCACAATCTGGAGAAGTCCCTGAGTCGCTTACTGGTGGTGGAAATGACAATAGTGCTTAAGGAAGTTTCAGCATGTCCTACACTTGTACTATTCCTTAAGGAAGTGCTACTTGACATGTTTTGGAGGCATGCATTGAATAACAGATCTTTAGTCTGAACTAATACAGCTGGGATTTTGGTATTAAAATCTCAGAAAACCTGAATGAATAAGAATAATGATTAAATTAAGATAATACATTAATTCATTAATTTAACTAAACATAATTAAATAACTGGCAGTAAGATTTTACTTGTATAGACTTTCTAAGAATATAAATAAAAGCTATAAAAAATTTTGGAAAAAAAATCTTGTTCAAGAATTTGGAATTTAATTGAAGTATGTGCACTAGAATTATCATCTCTGAGTCAAACTGTGTTGTCCCTAATTTGCAAATATGTTTTGTGGAGTGAGCTGTTTCAAGACGTATCTCATGTTATCTCATAGATAATATTATGTTCCTGTCCCTGTGGACCTTAAGAACAGAATGTGGTTTTCCATATTTTCTTAGTATCCTGGAGGGTCATACATAAAACATTTGTGCATTTTCCCTGTTGGCAGACTGTAGCGCCTCTGTTGGAGTGAAAAGATCAGTTTGGGGGGCTCTAAACCAAGCAGGCAGCTTGGGTGGTAGTTTGGAGTATGATGACATATGTGGAGGTGGAGAAAGGGAGCTCGTGAAATGCTGTTTTCTTGGTAAATTTGTTAGAAAGCCTGAGGATGTGTAAGGAGCCTGTCTTCCTTGCTCTTGGGCTTCGAATGCACCATGGCTGCTCAAAACTGTGGAGTGGGACACTGGCATTTAGACAGATACTCTTACCAGGACAGTAATTTTTAATTGTAGACAAGAACTCTGCATTTAGCTATATTCTGGAATATTTTCTGTCTTTATTCACATCAGTCATAGCTCACTTTTCTAGAGGAAACTTGTTTCTGTTTTGCATCAGAAATGGCATAAAACTAGAGGGAGGCTGTTTTCAGTTAGCTGGATTGAAAAGCTGTAGCATTTTAAAATAAAGTGGTATTTGGAAGCCAAAACCCAATGTGAACTGCTTAACAGTCTATTAATTTTTTATGTTACACAGGTACAGTCATAACCCAGGGTGTGTGTCTTAGTGACACAGGTATGTTACTTAATCCCTTCATTATTATATAATTACATATTATTACCTGTGCTTTTTTTGTGCAAACTGAAATGAATGTGCTGGAACTGTTCCATCACACATATGGGTGTTCAACACAGCATTACTTAGGGGTAGTTCATTCTGCATAGGGGTGAGTAAAGCTTCTCTCCCTAACTGAAAAGGAGTCTCTGTTTCCTTTTACATTGTGGTCCTTTAAGTGTCTTTCAGCAGCATAATCAAGGCAGCTAACTGTTGAAATGTTGTAAGATACAATAATTAAAACTGTTCTTTTAAACTGACTGAACAAAGGTTTAGCTTTAATATGAGTATAGACTAAGGTTCACCTCATCTGTCTTTGTAAAGTATATGACACCTGAAAGAGAAGCTAATTGTAATCTTCCTGCCCATTCATTCAAAATAGTTTCTGTCTCGCTTAATTCTTTAGGGGTTATTTTGACAGTAGGATGCATGAACCTTATGCTGTGGTTTCTTTTGTGTTGTGTTGCTTCCCCACTGATCTAAACACTTACCTCATGCATGCCTGCCACTGCCATCAAATTCTGTTGCAAATGAAACAATTGCCCAGCAGCCAGTGAATTTTCCCACCTGTGAAGGAACAGTAGGTCCTTGATATGTCATCCAATGGGAATGCAATAGGAAAGGAAAATTACTCCTTTAAACAGTTCAGCAGTTCCCAGAATAGAACAAAAGCACTGTTAGCTGCTACTCAGTCAGAAATCCCAGCTTTACAGAGAGCAGACTCTCTAGAAGAGTTTTTCTCTAGGCTCAGCACGCAACCCCTAAATCGAGCAAAAACTTTATGGAGATGTAAAGAGGTACATATGTATGCCCAAAATTGATCCATTCCTTCTTTTCTACTTGGTAAATTTTAAGGACTGCATCTGCAACTGTGAAATAGTTTCTGTAATGTTTCTGAAATAACTGCAATTTGACACACCACAAAATGTAAAAGTTAGAAACAGTAACTATCTCCAAAGAGTATAACAAATATAGGTGTCCTAAAACATTTGTTTTTTTTTCTCCACCTTTTCTCAAGCAGGAGTCACTGTAATTTGATCTTGCTTGGGGCACTGACATAGATGTGCCCTTCCCCAGATGTTAGCTATCAATAAAAATAGCTATTATCCAGAGCTACTATGCTATCTTTCAGCTATGGCAACATATATGCTATGTCTTATGCTGTGCTGATTTCTAGTGTTGTCTTTCTTTGGCAGTGTTTTATAGCAGGATCATGAGGAATGGGCCTGAGGTTTTTGGCAGATCTGAGTGTTGTACCTTAATTGTCAAGAGATTGTATTGAGGGCATCAAGGCTGTGCACAAATGGGTCAGGAAGGTACCTTCTGCCCTCATACCCTGGTGAAGAAGCTGACACAACAACAAAACCTGCTAATAACAAAACAACAGAAAAGCAGACAACTGGGCTGAGAAAGCCATTTACTTCACATCTCATGGTCACTGTTGATCATGGATTTGGGAAAAGAATAGAACTGTGAAAAAAGGCTCTAGACTGTATCCCAGCTATCTAATTCTGTTTCTGTATGCCACAAGTTGTTATATTACTTTCTTTAGATAACACTAGTTAAAGGCATAGTAATAAGTGGACTTACCTTTACAGATATCTGCACATACAACAAAACTGCGCTTAGCAATTAGATGGAAACCCTGCAGTGGAGAAATATTCTTCTCTTGAACTTAGGTTAGGGGAAGTAAGACCGTATTATTAAAGTAATTTCATACCCATTATTCTCAAAACAAAGCATAAATAATACAGATAACAGGAGCTAATGCAGCTGCAGAGCAGCCTGGGAACTACAGATTCAGGACAGGTACACATACAGCCATCACTCTGTGATGTGTGCTTGTTTTGTCATGTTAGGAAGTTACTAAAGAGGCTTTTGCAGTCCTCCAACACAGCCCCCATCACAGAGGTCCGTCAGTGGATTTGAAGAGAAGATAAACACTTCTCACTGCCTTTTTCTGTCAACAGGACCTGAGGATTCAATTCTCTGGGAGTCATATCAACTATGTCTTTCCCAATCCTTCTTCTCTTCATTAATACTGACAAATATTACAGGTTGCTGTGTCCCAAGAAATCATTAATTCTGCCAAATGAGTAAATACAGGACTCGTTAATGCTGACCTAAAACAACATATTATTAGCTTGTAATTGAAAAATACCCCAACGGTTCAGTTTGAAGCAAGCCCTAAATTTGCCCTGCTGCTCCTGCTGCCAGAATGGCAGGTCAGGATTTTCCACATCACACCTATAGCCATGTGTCAACTTGTGCATGGAGGTTCATATGTTCAAAACACTAGTAAAATGCTTCAAATTAAATAGCAACTATGTAGGAAGTGGCTATGTAAACACGGGAGTATAAACATTGGAGTATAATTTCCACAAACATAAAAACTGGATAAAAAAGATTCAGCTGCAGTCCAATTATTTTATTCAGATATATAAAAAAAAGCCATAAATTTCAAATATATGGTCTATATTTACAGAAAAAAACCCACGGAAATAAAAAAGGTGGGTTTTTTGTTTGTGTTTTTTTGTTTGTTTTTTTTTTTTTTTCCCACTTTGATGATACTGGATGTAAACGCATCTTCAAACATCAGTTCTGCAGTCCTTACCAAAATTCAACAAATCCAGAGTTTGGACCAAGTCATGCATTGTTGTGTAAGAATGCACAAAGAATCAGTCAAAACAGCAACATGTAATGGACTAGTGAAATGATAAGCCAAAAAAAAGACTGAGGATCAACTGAATTAAAAAGATCATGTAGGACACTGTAGGACTAGTGTAGTAATGTATCTTTATTATGCTGTCAGTAAGACATTCATCTGGCAAAACACAACTAAAATATTTCCCAAAGTATCAAAACAATATACAGTCAAAAGGACATCAGGAGAGGTGAGGGCAGGACAGAAAGAGTCATTTTCATTGACAAAACTGCTCTCTATTGGGTAGTCATTTTTGGTGGATGGCTCACAAACTCCCCTTTCCTGAGGGATAATGAATCTGTCACAGCATGTGAAACTTCTAGTAGGAACAAAACAGATATCTCTCTTCATACCTAAAACCCTGTCTTAGAGTGAGATAAAAACAAATGTTCTGTTAGGAGTAGTTTTCTCAAAACAATTTTGTCCTAATTCTGAACATCAAAAAGATTTTCTGTATGTTTCTTCTAATTTAATATGTGATATATTTCCAAAGAAGGTTAATGTTTGTCTTGTTCATTGTAGGTTTAAATGATGTGCAACTCTTAGCATACTTCACTCAGAGTATATTTCAGATTTTCAAATGGAAACCTGGATAGATCAAAACTCCACATATCTGGAGGGCAGCTCACAACTGCCGTATGTAAAAGCATTGCTCATATTATTACAGATACAGGCCATGTTTGCAGCTAGTAAATTATTTATGTTTCCATTGTATCTGGCTATTTTATGAAAGAAACCTGTCCTTTCCTGAGTGTCTTGCAACAGATGTCAAATAAACTTAAAAAAGTACACTAACTTGAAAAAAAAAGTGTAAGCTAAGCACAGAAATCCACAGTAATAATCGCTTATGGATGTTGCCACATATAAGCGGCAATACATTGCTGCGTGACAAAAATGTATGTGGAGAAGTGTGTCCTGAGTTCAGCAGTAGCAGTCATTTTTTTTCCTTCGTGGTAGCTGGTGCAGTGCTGTGTTTTGACTTCCAGCCTGGGAACAGTGTTGGTGAAGCCGATGTTTTCGGTTGTTGCTAAGTGATGTTTACCCTGACCAAGGACTTTGTGAGGCTCATGCTCTGCCAGGGAGGAGGGGAAGCCGGGAGGAAGCAGAGATGGGGCGCCTGACCCGGGCTAGCCAGGGAGGTATTCCATACCACAGCACGTCATGCCCGGGGTGGGGGGTAACTGGGAGTTACCCGGAAGGACACGGGCTTCTGGGTCAGACTCGTTTCTTGGCCGGTGGTATCGTATTCTCTTCCGTTGTTACTTTCTCTTATCATTGTTGCCGTTGGTGGTAGCGGTGGTGATTTGTGTTGTACATTGGTTGCTGGACTGTTCTTGTCTCAACCCGTGGGAGCTGCACTCTTTTGATTCTCCTCCCCATCCCTCGTGGGAGTGGGGAAGGGGAGAGCCCCGGGGGGGGGGGGCTTGATTGCTCTCAGCCTGGCACCACTCACTGGGAGTGAGTGAACAAGCTGTCTGGCTCGGGTTTAAACTACGACAGGGGGACACACTAAAAATATTTGACCATTGACTGTTCCAGCTTATTTTCTTAATAGCTTATTTGTCCACCTGAGTGTGGCTTATTTCTTCCATGTATGTATAGTTTATGTGTCTATACTTTTCCATTAAATAAGATTTTGGTCTTCAGGCATTTAGATTTAATTTTACATATGTAGTCACTCACATCTTGGCAGGAGTCAGAAAATCCTCAGAGATCTGACACTGAAGTCAAGGAGATACTGAACACTTTCAAGTATCATGAAGCTCAGTCAAGTAGAAACTCCAGATGACTATGCATCAGGTCATCTCTGTGATCATAATGAAATGTTACTGATAAAGAGGCACCAGATTATTCTTGTAGCTTTGTTTTTGATGGCTTTTTGAAGCACTCTTTTGAGATTTGGTTAGCTTGAAATGTATAATTAGCATAGAAAAAGCTTTACAGAGCCTTATGCTTCAACTGTTGAGACTGATGAAACAACTGTTTAGTCATTTTATAAGTTGGCCCAACAGAAAGTGAAGTATTGGGTTGAAAATTTGGAGTAGATCTGAAAGATAGTCAACAGTGATTTGATTATTCAATAATTCTCTCAAAGAAATAATAGCAATAGAAACAATAATTTGAATATGTTAATTCACTTGAATAACTCTGATGCTGTTTTCAACTCACTTTCTTTTTGGAGTTGTGATATATGATGTCTACATTTAAACTTACTTTTCCCAAGCATTTCCTAGTGCTTAGTGTGTTGGCAAGATACCATGATTTTGACCAGTTTGTCTGCACTCTGTAATCTCAGCTTGGACCAGATGGTGAGCCTCAGCTGCTATGTGAAACAGGTAAAAGGAAAAAAAAACAAAACCTATGAACACTTAAAATATTGTTGGCAGTTTTATAAAAAAAAGAAAAAAAGTTTGTGAAGCTGCTTATCATTAAAGCTAGAGGAATTTGACTGCTGAATGATCAGTGTTATCCATTCAGTTTTCTATGGATTTTTTTTTCTTGTTTCTTGTATAGCCACTACAGCATTAGTCCAACAAGCTATTGTGCCATACATACCTTCTCATACCTGGAGGATTACAAGAGCGGTTGCTGGGAGGACTGGGTTTTGATTTTATAAATAAATTAACAGATTACATTTGCATGTCCTATTGAGCTTTGTTACTGTATGGTGAGGTAAGGATAAGAGTTACCTAGAACAACAAGTTTAAGAGGTTTCTAGGTGGAGCAGACGGTTGGGTGCTTGCCATATTTACCCCTGGTGCAGTAAAAGTTTTTTGCTGTGTTGTTTGAAGGAAGGCAGATTTATATTTTCCAGTCAGCATTAATGAGATTAAGTTGATGTAATTTTTCTACTTTGGTGATGTAGAAAAGGAATTCAAACCTTAATTGCTCTGATACTAGTTGGATAGCTGAAGGAGGTACAACTTAACAATAAAGTAAGATACATACAGTGGGTGCACAGAGAGTTGCGGCTGGATATTTTCACTCCTCGTAGGTATTGAAGTATGGACACTGCCTTTGGACCTTCTGTTCTGTTCTCTTTTCTTCATGTTCTTCTTTTTGCTCCTGATGTCCTTCCTTTTGCTCCTTTCACAAAGCTTCAGAACCTAGAAGGCAACTAAAAACTCCCCAAATTGACTTACCCAGATGACTTTGTTTATACTTTTTTTTTAAGGTAGCTTTAGGGCTTTGAATCCTGTTACTTCTGAAAGTACGGAGCTAGAAAAACTTGACTGTAACCAGTTAATTAGGTTATATTTCATCTGTCTTTTTTTGTCTTTATGCCAGAAAGGGATGTTACCTCTAAGCGCATTTCATGTATGAAAACTTTAAGCTGGTTCAGTACATGGAAGCCCATCATGAAATTTTGAATCATGTTTGGGAGCACAGGATGAGAAAAGTGTGAGTATGTGTTAACAACTCCAAAGCAGAAGCTTTGTCCAGAAGCTGGAGACAAATGAAGCAGAAAGGGTTAACCCTGAGGTTAACAGGAGATGGAAACTGTGACAGTTCCCCTGTATAGTTTTCCTCTTTAAAAGAACAAATGAAATCTCCTTAGCAAAACTGTGCTACAAAATAAATCACTGAAGTTTGAAAAAATCATAATTGTGGTTTTCTGTCCAAACTCTCTGCAAGGTCCTATGTTGACAGTCTTCAAAGGTAACAGAAGGGCTAGGAATTCTTTAATGAAAACAGATTTTCACTAACTTTGTGATTACAATAAAGCAACTGCACCTGCTTGTTGGGACTGAAGTGAAACTATGCAGTCTGAAAGCAAATAGTGTTAAATTAATTTAAAAAAAGAAACAACAAAATTTCTTGGTTCTCTTTTATGAAAAAGGCTGCTGACTTGTAACGGTTAGATTGGTTATTCCGTTGTGGATGACTGAGTGGATGGTGTTATATTTCCTTCTGACTGAATAATACTATGTTGCTTAAAAACCTATCAAACCCTTCTCATTAAAAAACAGGGAATGCTAAACAGTAGATATTTGGATAGGTCCTTCATGAGCTTCCTAGTGGTTTTCATTTCAGCAACTGTAATCATAATTTAGTAAAATGGTACTTAAACTAACCTGAAAAACAACATGCCAAATAAAATCACCATTCTACAACTGGTGTGTGTGACTTGGAAGACAGTGTTAGACTGGTTAAAGATCATAAAGCCAGCTCTGCTTCGGCCAATATATGCATCCACAAGTCAGGGGCATATGGCTAGGCATCTCTGTTGCAAGAACCAGCAGCCTTATTCCATGAAGTCACACACAGAACTACCCCCTGTTTGCATGGCTATACTTATTCAGTATGTCCTACATAACATAGCATAACATGCTGTGTTAAAACGAGTGTTTAAGGGAGGTGATTCCCTCCCTATACTCCGTTCTCTTGAGACCATACCTGCAGTACTGCATTCAGCTCTGGGGCCCCCAAGATAAGTGGGATGCAGATCTGTTGGAGCAAGTCTAGAGGAAGGCCACAAAAATTCTCAGAAGGCTGGAGCACCTCTTTTATGAAGACAGGCTGAAAGAGTTGGGGTTATTCAGCCTGGAGAAGAGAAGGCTCTGGAGAGACCTTAGAGCAGCTTCCAGTACCTAAAAGAGGGCCTAAGAGAAAGCTGGAGAGGGACTTTTTAGAAGAGCAGGTAGTAACTGGACAAGGAGGAATGGCTTTAAACTGAAAGAGGATACACTAAATTTCAAGAAAACATTCTTTACTTTGAGAATGGTGAGGCAATGGCACAGGTTCCCAGAGAAGCTGTGTCTGCCCCATCCCTGAAAGTGTTCAAGGCAAGGTTGGATGGGGCTTTGAGCAACCTGGTCGAGTGGAAGGTGTCTGTTGGCAGGGGGGCTGGAACTAGATGATCTTTAAGGTCCCTTCTAACCCACACCATTCTATGATTCTATGATAACATAACCATAACATAGCCATGAACTTACATACCAGTTGCTGTTGAAACAATTCTCTGCTATTATTTGTGAGGCAACATTATCTTGCTCTTCTATAATCACTATTACAGTCATTGTGTAGGGTTTTTTATAATGGCACTATGGAAAAAGATCAGCTACTGCCATTTTATATGAATATAATGAAACAGAGTGAACAGACAAAATCTAGAATGAAATAACACGCAGTGAATCTACTTCTTATGCAGAAGGATCTAAAAGTGAATATAGCCTTTAGGAAGTACATAAAATATTTATAATATCTTGTTCTTTATTTATCAATGCCACTAGCAACAAAACACTGCTTCAGTTTTACATAGCACAGTTTTATATAGCACTGCATAAGAGAAGCAAACAAAAGTAAACAGACAGAGAAGTAACCCTGCCTTTTAAAATGGGATTTAAATTAAAAATCAGACAAATACAAACCTGAAAAAGATCCCTGTCTTTGAGCTGTAATTAGTTTTACATTACATCTGTGTAAGTATGCATATGCCACATATGTCATGCTTTCAGCTCTTAGACTCAAATCTGTGTATGGTACTCTTCATTTGATCACTCTGATTACTTGTGTCAAATGGGTGGCTTCTCTTTGGATAAATTGTCTTTGTATAAATGCTTTATATAAAAAAAAGAAAACGCTTAGAGTTTCTATCAGATCACGTTGGCCATCTGCAATTGCACATATCTGATCCCTATGAGTGGCAATAATTAACTCTTTCAAAAGCATGGGGAGAAGGAAAAGTGCTCATTACCATTCTTTTTTCCTTTTGTAACAAACTCAGGAAATGGTCAGTGTTCAGAAGTTAGTGCATGTGAACAATTTTACGCTTAACATTTGTATTTCAGTTTCTGCATGTAACTGAACAACACACAACATTAAGGAAAACAAGACTATTTTTTATGCACCACTTATGTCTTTGTCATTTTGGCCTACCAAAACCTTTGTCCAACAGAGTGGTCACAGCGCTTTGCTCTTTCTCAGTAATAACTTTCTTCTGATGATCTTCCTTTTGTTCATTTGTCTGCAGGTATGTGCTGGTTGATTTTAAGCCACATTGTGTTTCATAGTCACTTGAAAAAGCAAAGTTCCTGTAAGCAGTCTTTTCATCTCCATTACTTTAATGCTTGCTTTAACTATTTAAAAAGCAAAATAAAACTGCAAGTAAAATGAAGTTCAACCACTGACTAACTATTGTGGATGGTCTTTCATGTTCTCACTCAGCAGAGAAGGAATTCACTTTCAATTTCTTTGTACCTTTGCGATACTGACCACATCAGTCACAGGCAGGCAGAGAGCCCTTTACCATCTATCATGCATCTTCACTGTGCATCATTCATAAAATGGAGCACCGACAAGAAAAAAATATTCTGAATATGAGGTCATAAAGCTGAAATTTGGGTTTGACATCAGCCTCCTGCATCAGTGCTGTGTTTTCCAAGCTGTCTGGTCAATCCAGGGTTTGTGGAGGCTATTTGCATAACATGTTTTTCCAAAATGGGGCGAGTGTGGTGTTTGAAGATGATGAGGAGCATACTAGCATGAAGAGGCTTTCTGCTTCACTAGAAGGCACGTTAGATAAGCCATCAAACAATAACCCTAAGTGAAGTGGTTTTATAAGTATACTCCATAGGTGAACACTATAGCACCACTGAAGTCAAGGACAGGAATGGTGGTGGTCTCACAGTATGTGAACATACGCTTTTCTGTCAGGATGTCATTTTTTCTGAGGTGAACGTGAACTAACATTTCATATCAAAGTGGACTCTTAGGTCATACAGGACTGCAACATTTTTTTCAGCTATTTGTTTTTCTTCAAAAGGACTGGTATAACAAAGGGAAAAGAAAGCAAAATCTTTTTATATTGTCATTTTTGAATGTTTCAAAATGCATAATGCTATTTTAAATCTTTGTTTATATTTGTTTTTGTCTGGCTAAACAGCATTCGTTTTCTCGTTTTGTGAAAATTTTGTGGTTAGTTAAAGATAAAAATGCATTAATAGAAAACTTTCTGGAGACTTTTTATGATGAAGAATGTATGCTGCTGAATAGTCTTTTGTAGAATGGCTTCTTTAGAGCAAAAATCCTGACATAGCTGAAACTTTACTCAGTTCCCTGAGCTGCCTTTTTGCAGTCAGTGTCTTTTAAATACTGTTATATAAATCAGGTGTCATCCTATTTTACTAGTTAAGGCTTTTGAAACAAGCTCTTCTGACAGTACAAGGAACATTATAAAAAATATTAGGTCCTAGAAGGGAGTTTCTGCTAGCAGGATATATGTGTTCAGTGGTGCTTTTTTTTCATCGTGACCCACTATCTTTCACCAATGTTACTAGTCCCAGAGAGGAAACCTAAGTTGCTTGTATTCTGCAGTTAATAACAATGATTTTATTATTTTGTAGATTATATGTTCTTCTGGCCTCTTCTAGGGTAGGAAAAAAGTTGCAGGAGAGAAATGAAAGGGAATTTTGCTCTAACTGTGGAGAAGAAAAAGAAAAAAAGTCTCAAGTGAAAATGTAAAGGTGACAAAGGCTTACATTATCCTGTTTTTTTATGTCTGGAAATAGCTTGTGTTCTTTCCCTCCTAGCATCATAAGGAGAGATGAGAGGAAGAGGTCCCTCATCTCTTTTGAGAACAATTCCTCCTTTTGAGAACAAACTTAGCAGCTCTCTAGGTAACACTGTCAATTCTGCTTTAACAATTAGTGATGAAGGAAAGTGTCCTGAAGCAAGCAATGTTAATATTGTAGTAAGTAAGTGACATCCTCTCTGCTAAGTCAGTATTGCTACAGGGCATTTTGATGATGATGTTTCAAAATGTAAAGCTGACATCCTGGTCCCTTGTAACTGTTGAGATACAACCCAGCGATATTTTTACAAAGACATATAGTAATAGGGAAAACTCCTGATTTTCTTAATTTTTGCTTAATGTAGAATGAGCTGAACACATGCTCCTAAAGACCTTAACTCTTTCAAATACATTTGAGTGTGACAGTGCATAACCACTTAATTAACATTAATATTGAATTAATATCCTTAGGTTAATGTTGAAGAATTCATAAGAATCAGAAATTTTATTGTGATATAAGAAAGGGTCTATACTACAAAGAAAATGCTTTAGGAAGAAAAACAGTTTCCTGAAGTAGACATTACTTAGCTCTTACAAGGCTGTGCACTCTGAATTTTTTTGTCTGATGAGCAGTTTTGCTCCTAAGCAGTTTGTCAGTCTGGGTTGGGATAATGGGCACTACCTTTACATTTACTCTCTCTTGCAAAAATTGATTTATGTGTTCTCTGTGTGTTGGGGAGGATAAGTCACAACTCAAATTGTCATTCTGAAATGCAGACTGAGTTTCTGAAAATCCCATCTACTCCTGTGCACAAAGCACAGTACTGACGGTACTGTAACCATGGAGACCTGCAGCAGATTCAGGAGATGATTTTAACTCTCATGCTTCAGGCTAGAAAACATGAGATACTCAGCATCATGGAGGTAACAGAGTCAGCCTCAGGGGAAGACCAATGGAGATGCAGCACACAGGAGACCCTCCAGAGTTACTGGCTCTTGGTCTGTTCTGAGAGTAGATTCCACTGGATCAAACTTGCTGCATTTCAGACAAAGCCTGGGAACACCCACAGAGTTTGAAGAGTGAAAAAACTCTTATGTTGTTATTCGATTTTCAAAAATACTTAGTCACGACTGTGATCTGGAAATCCATGATATTTTAGCTTGCCTTACAGGAAACCTACCCCCTCCCAACCCTTCTAGTGAATAGAAAACTTGTAGTAAGATTATAGAATTATATCTCAAAATTATGTTGCCATGAAAACTTTCCATATTAATAGCATATATCAAGACCACATATATCATGTGGTGCAAACTGCTGATTTTGGTGTTGCATTATATGTACATTTGATCCTGTGTAAATATTTTTCCACTATGGCTCTATACCTTTTCTTTGTTTCTCCACAATATTCTCCTATCTTAGCAATTTTTATTAGAGAAATTTTACTTAGATCAGGTCATAAACAAACAGCATCTTTAATTAATAGCTCCATTAAGATCTCTAAGCTGTCACACATTTCAACAGAAATAGCTTCTGGATGTTCCTTGCTGGGTATGATCAGAGGTAGGGATCAAACAGCTTTAAACACTGAAGATATGCAAAATCAAGAGTATTTAAACAGCAGGAAATCAGAGAAGCAAGTCAGAGATTGAAAAGAGTATAATGACTAACTGGGAAGAATAAAATAAAAGTATTTTGGTAAAGGAAATAGAGGAGATGGAACATTATAGGATTTTTCTTTGCTAAAGCTGACCCACAGAGTATATCAGTCTTATTTTTCTATTCAGACAGCAGAGCTTTCAGCGTTTGGCTTGGCTTACACAGTATCATCAGATCTGATATTCCAGTAAGTAATATATGGCTGTGTGCCTCAGAATAAAGGAAATATATTGATACTTGTGACTAATATTTCTTCTGGATATAAAATAGCTGTATTATTGAACAGGGAAAAAAATCTTTAGAACATCATTGCCTAATTGAGTACAGAACAACTGATGCCAAGGAAGAAAAGGTTAGAGTTTTAAGAGTTGGGTCTTTTCTATGTAGTCACATTTAAGGCTTCAATCCCTGAACTCTAAGAAGAATACATCCTCAAAGGCCTTTTTTGCCCTTCCTCTTTCATCTTTAGATCATTCTTAAGCAGTGTCAGGTCAAACGTTGAATAGCTCTCTACTTCTGCCCATTGCACAGGAAATTCGTTTGTTTTGTGTGGGTGACAAAGGCATCTACAGGGAGAATTCTACACCCACTTTCTGGTTCTGCTCCTTGCAATACATTGTGCATGGAAGGAAAGCTGTGTTACTGCTCTTAGTTAAACAGTAGGGAGTGATGCTGAGCATTAAATGCTTTCTTTAGTAGTGGTCTGTAAGAATTTGTGGCTACAATATGTAAGAATCTGAACAGAGGTTGTTGTTGTCTTTGCTGAAATAACAGCTCATCCCTGCTTACTGCCAGCCTATCTCTTCAGATACATGACCAAAATGTTGATGCAACAGTTGTCCTTCTGAGGATGAAGCACTCTTGGCCATTGTCCCTGCCTTGCGATGCATAGGATCTAGAGATTTTGTCTTGGCCATGTGTCGTGGTTTAAACCCAGTCAGGTAACTTGTTCACTCACTCCTCCCCTCTTCTTTCCCTGCCCTACACCCGGAGGGATGGAGAGGAGAATCGAAAAGAATGCAACTCCCACGGGTTGAGATAAGAACAGTTTAGTAACTAAGGTATAACACAAATCACTACTGCTATCACCTATGATAATGATAAAGGAAATAACAAGGGAAGAGAATACAACACCTCACCACCAACTGACTGATAACTCGCCCCCCCCCCCCCCCCCGAGCCCGACCAAGCACCAACTGATACCTCCTCCAACCCTGCAGTCTCCCAGCCCTTCCGGCTAACTCCCAGTTGCATCCTGGGCATGACGTGCTGTGGTATGGAATACCTCTTTGGTCAGTTTGGGTGAGGTGTCCTGTCTCTGCTTCCTCCCGGCTTCCCCTCCTCCCTGGCAGAGCATGAGGCTCACAAAGTCCTTGGCCAAACCAAAACATCCTTGTTATCAGCTCTGTTCCCGAGCTGAAGGTCAAAACACTGCACTGCACCAGCTACCAAGAAGGAGAAAAATGACTGCTACTGCTGAACCCAGGACACCATGGATCCTACTACACGGTAGATTTAGATTAGATATTAGGAAAAAATTCTTCACTATGAAGGTGGTGAGATGGTGGAACAGGTTGCCCTTAAAAAAGTTGTGGCTGCTCATCCCTGGAAGTTCAAGGCCAGGTTGGATGGGGCTTTGAGCAACCTGGTCCAGTGTAAGGTGCTTCTGCCTATGTCAGATGGGTTGGAACTAGATGATCTTTAAGGTCCTTTCCCACCCAATCCATTCTGTGATGCTATGATTCTACTCCTTTTCTGAAAAGCCACTTTCTTTTTAATAATTCTCTGGTATGGACTGTTGCATGGAGTTCTTACATCCCCTATGCCGAACCTTGTATTTGCCCTTGTTGAACTTCAGTAAAAGTGTCAAAGAAAGAGCGGAGATTCAGAGAAAGATGAGCAAAAATATGCAAAAATCAGAGCCGGAGAAAGAAAACAAGGAAAAGATAAAAGAAAATATGTTGGAAGGCAAAAGTAAAGAAAGAAAATAAAAATATGGATGAAAAGGAAGTGAAAAAACAAGCATGCATTTTTGTGCCTGTTGTACGTCTATATTGTGTTTGCATTCTTGTAACATATCCTAGTATCAGAGATTCCATGTGGCATCTAGGTAACAGTTTAAAAACAGTTTCCATGTTATATTTCAAATCCCACATTTTTTTTTTAAATGGCTGGATAAAAAAAATGTAGGTAGGTTTACACAATGCCATGGTAGTTTGAAGCTACTGTAAGGACTCTGATGGAATCTGTCAAATGTAAAAACATATTCATTAAGGTCATGCACTTTTCTACTTCCAGCTTTGTGCAGCTGTGACATTTTTCCATCTGTATTTCTTGTTAAATATCTGAATGACTCATCCTTGAATTTGGCTTTGAGGTAGACAGTTTTCCTATGGCAATGAAATACAGCTGGTACAAGAAAAATGTGTGTGTCGCTGTCAAGGAAGGATTATTCTTAAAATGTTTCAACTCACTCTTAAATTTGGAATTTTATTGTTCATTTTTCAGTCAGTTTTTTTTGTTTTGCAAGTTTTTTTTTAATAAGATTTTAAAGTAACAGACCAATTCTTTTTTAAAACTTATATTATTAATCAAACCCTTCTTAGAAATTTTCAAATCAGCATTAGAAAGAAGAATCTAAATCTTACTGAATCTCAGCTTTCTTCTTTGCAAAGCATCAGTATTTTCTAATCATGACTAGTTCTACTCATAAATGAAAAATCTTTTCCTTTTACAAATAAAAAAAAATGAAAAGTTTCAGAATACTTTTAACACTATTACTTAGTAATTAAAAGGAAAAATAAATTATGCACCAGTATAGTTGACTAATTGCACTTCACAGACACACACATAGTCTTTTCTATTAAGAGATGCTTTTATTTTAGCTAAGATTTTTTTGAAGTTTGGCATTTTTTCAAGCCTTCCTAAATATCTGTGGGTTATTAAGCTCCTTTATCTCAGCTTTCTTAAGATCACCAATTAACTGATTTCTTTGCAAATGAAGAAGAGACATAGACTTGAAGCATTCAGCTGCTGCAAAAGAGAAAACTACAATACAGTTAAAATACAAATAGTACTCAAGAATAGCAAAACAGGAAAATGCTAACTATTGCAACTTCAACATTACAACCACAGAGCACGTGAAATGTGTTTATGAAGTAAAACTTACAAAATTATAGCATTCTAAGAAAATATATCCAAGGATCTAAAGAAATGGCAGATTTTCTCTGATTTTTATTTCTTTTTTTATTTTTTTTATTTTTTACTTGAAAGATAAAGTAAGTCACTGGGAGGCATTTTGAAAATATTTGAATATTTGTACAGTTCTGGTGTCCTTGTACAATTCTGGTGTCCTTAACATAAAAAGGACATGGAACTGTTGGAACAAGTCCAGAGAAGGGCCATGAGGATGATCAAGGGGCTAGAGCACCTCCCGTATGAAGACAGGCTGAGAAAATTGGGGCTTTTCAGCCTGGAGAAGAGAAGGCTGTGTGGAGACCTCATAGCAGCCTTCCAGTATCTGAAGGGGGCCTACAAGGATGCTGGGGAGGGACTCTTCATCAGAGACTGTAGTGATAGGACAAGGGGTAATGAGTTAAAACTTAAACAGGGGAAGTTTGGATTGGATATAAGGAAGAAGTTCTTTACTGTGAGGGTGGTGAGGCACTGGAATGGGTTGCCCAGGGAAGTTGTGAATGCTCCATCCCTGGTGGTGTTCAAGGCCAAGTTGGACAGAGCCTTGGGTAAGATGTTTTAGTGTGAGGCGTCCCTGCCCATGGCAGGGGGTTGGAACTAGATGATCTTAAGGTCCATTCTAACCCTAACTATTCTGTGATTCTATGATTCTATGAATCAAGAATGACATTTAGTTCCTGGAATCTTCTTTAACTGATTCTCATATATTAAAGAAATAGACTGTCTTAGGATTCCTGAAAATTTTAACTACAGAGTTCATATCTTGATAGTAAAGCCATTTCCTTTTATTTTCATGCAAACTCTAACAGGACAGATGAGGCCCCATGAAATCAGTCTCTCTGAGTCCTTGGCTGAAACATGCTAGGTGCATATTTGCAAAACATAATGTAGGTTTCTGCTGAGAATCAGTCATGAAATGTCAAAAAAACCCCATAGAACATGAACATTACACATTGAATTGCCTGTCTGTTCAACTCCAGATCTAATCCATGGTACAGTGTTTATCTATGGAAGCTGCTAGCCAACTGGGAGCCACATATCTGTCATCCGATACCTTTACATCTTGCCAGGGTATTTTAGTAGCTGGCTGTAGTGTGTTTATTGACCTTTTCTTGTGAGAACTTTCAAGGTAAAGCTATCATCACTGAGTCTGGTATTGTTAGTAATAGTCCGATGAAAAATTAGTACAATCATATTTAGGATGTGCTATTAACCTATTCAAACAGATCTTATTGCCTAGCAGGCAGTTGATAAATAAATATGGAATCATAGAATCAACTAGGTTGGAAAAGACCTTTAAGAAGATCATGTTCAACCATTAACCCAGGACTGCCAAGCCCACCATTAAAACATGTCACTAAGAGCCTCATCTACATGATTTTTGAATACTTCCAGGGACAGTGATGCCACAACTTCCCTGGGCAGCCTGTTCCAGTGCCTGCTCACCCTCTTGGTGAAGAAATTTTTCCTAATATCCAATCTAAACCTCTCCTGGTGCAGCTTGAGGCTGTTACCTCTTGTCCTATCACTTGTTACTTGGGAGAGGAGACAAGCCCCACCTCACTACAGCCTCTTGTCAGGTAATTGTAGAGAGCGACAAGGTCCCCCCCGAGCCTTCTCTTCTCCAGACTAAACAACTCCAGTTCCCTCAGCCATTCCTCATCAGACCCTTCACCAGCTTTATTGTCCTTCTCTGGACGCATTCCAGCACCTCAATGTCTTGCAGTGAGGGGCCCAGAACTGGACACAGGATTCAAGGTGCAGCCTCACCAGCAATGGGTACAGGAGGATGATCACTGCCCTGGCCCTGCTGGCTACGCTATTGCAGGCCAGGACACCACTGGCCTTCTTGGCTGCCTGGGCACAAACTGGCTCATGTTCAGCTCTGTCAATCAGTACCCCTAGGTCCTTTTTTGCCGAGCAGCTTTCCAGCCACTCTTCCTCAAGCCTGTAGCATTGAATGGGGTTGTTGTTGCCCAAATGCAGGACGAATCAATCAATCCATAGGTTGATTAAAAAGCGTCATTTGACCACAAATGTTACAATATTGTCATTAAGATGTGAAGGTGTGCCACTAGCCATTAAAATGCAGAAGTGCCAGAGACATTTCTGAATGTAATTGCAGAAAAATCCTGTGCTGTTCTGTATGGTACTACTGAGAGATGTTTTTAACAGCAAAATGACCTTATATATAAATAGTCTGTATTCAGATCATAAATACAAAATTTAAAAGTAGCAACTGAAATTTGTCAGTGGAGCTGACAAAATATGCAATATGGCACTGACTCTTATGTAGATTCTGGAAGACATAATCACAATGGGGGTTATAGCATATATTACACTGCATTTAAATAGCTTGAGAAATCATTTCTATCAACAAGAGGAAAATCAGGTGTCTATATAGGAATACCACAGAGCATACACTCAGTAGTTTTGATGCTAAAACAGCAACACAGAAAGGCAGGAGCCTCAGTCTGGTCATTAATGTTTCAGAAAGATAAAGCTAGTAGAGAAGTTATTTGCAGCTCTCCTAATAAGGAACCACAAGACAGCAAGCACCACACTTTTGCACTCAGTATCATTATTTATCCAAGTATGTCATGGATGTGTTCAGGCAGAATGAAAGCAGAATCACTGCTGAGAAAAGGTTAGGGCAAAATGCCTTTACTGAAGATAGCACTACATTCATCACAAACACAGCATTTCTAAAGAAAGATTCCTTCTAGTAGCAACTACAATAGTCACAAATACCCAGTAGAAAAAACAACTGCAAGACGATCAAACTGAGCATATGGGAAAACATTCTGACCAGTATGAAACATCCACAAAGCTTGCCATCAAACCCTATAGCTGTATTCGAATACTGAGAGAAAACTGTACAAATCAATATCTTGCATTTTAGCATAATAGAAAAATCAATACTTTGGGAAATAAACTCACTATCAACTTCATTTTCTAGGATATTTCTTCCAGTTAGTACAAAAGACATGCAAATTCACTTAAAGTGGGTTTAATAAAAAAAACAAATTACAAGTGAATTTAATATTGGAATTAATACTTAAGCACTTCTGACTAT
Organism: Pezoporus occidentalis; assembly: GCF_034315485.1. NCBI lineage: Eukaryota > Metazoa > Chordata > Aves > Psittaciformes > Psittacidae > Pezoporus > Pezoporus occidentalis. Next base: position 2,522,803 of record NW_026916062.1, read on the forward strand.
TGCTAATAATAAACCTAATAGAATTATCCCACTTGGCTGTCCTGGCACTTGAGTGAGTTCCTGTAATCTGTGGCACGAATTTCTGCAGCTGCTGTCACTTAGTAGTCAGCCCCGATCCTTGTGAACTGTAACAATTTATAAGGAAATGCTGAAGCTAATGCTACAAACTAATTACATAGATGAGACTAAATCCATACTGTAATCACCTCTTCAGTGATCTTATCCAGTGTGCTCAGATGGGATCATGGTGAAATACGCTGAATTACCATAATAACATAGGTAGCTTTAAATACTGTTTCTACATAAAAGAGAGATTTCTCTACATAGCTAAGAGTTATGAAGCGATTATCCCTAAAAACCTTTTGTTGTGTCTTTCACACAATGGAAAAGAGCCTAAATTAAGTAAAATATATAGCTTGCTGTGCTAGGTTGAAATGAAAATGGGGCTCAACTTAAGACATGAATGTATGTATGGGGGTGGGTGTATTTTAGAGCAATCTGTTAAAGTGTACACCTGCAGCAGATGGTATATGTTGTTATTTCATTACAAGTGTTAAGTCCCAAATGTCTGACTACAGGCATTGACTGTGAAAACACACATGCACCATTGCCAGTAGCACAGACATGCTTCCCATGTTATAATTTTATGGCAAGAAGGATGACTGAGCTCAACCCTTTGCCCTTTTCATTTAAAAAATTGTCCTTGTTAGCCAGAAAACATTGTATACTTTCCAGAATGTCTGTTATTAACAGAGTCACTGGTGTGCCTAGAGTTCACAGATATGACAGAACTTTGTACAAGCCACAGGCAAGAACAATACAAAACAATATAATTTTCATTCAGACTTCTTTTTGCTTTTGTGTGCTTGTTTACCTTTAGGCTTGATTAATAATGTATGTTGATGGCATGAACTGCAACTTAAAATAACACTTTGCACACTCAATAAACTGTGAAATTATAGCTGTGCCCAAGCAGGGGACTTTGAAGGATTCTGCCGCTCTGTTACAGGATACTTTATTTCTTGCTTTCCAACAGCTTTCCCAAAAATTTGGAAAGAAAAGTGTGATAAATGAAGGTCTTCTGATGAACTGAGGCAGGTTTCTGCTGAATGCAGAGCTATCTGTCCTGAAGATGGCACCTGCTTTGTGTCAGTTTTCTATTTAGCTTCTGATGTTGTGGCCACGTGTGATTTTCCTGATGAGACAAGGGCAAAAGAATAACTCATCTCCCTCTCTCTGAATTCGTGGGATCTTCAGGAACACAGAAATGTAGCACCCCTACCCACCCCCCAATTCCACTTGAATTGCATGAAGGGGATGGGTCAGCTAAAGAAGGTGAAATCAGGGCTTGGTCCTGTAGGATGCAACACAGCAGCTGCAGCCCAGGAGTTGGTGCAGACAAAACAGTATTCTACCACTTTGAGGTACCTGAATCTAGTAGTAACAGGACAAAAGCAACTCAAGAAACTGGAGTAAGGTTTATGATATGGTAATACAAGCATCATTCTCACAGATCATTAAACCCAGCATATTTGTACTCATTCAAGATATCATTTACATAAACTTTTTTGGCAAGTCACACTTGTTTGAAAACATTTTAATATAACGAGTCTGAAAATGTTAATCTTGGTATCACAGGAGTGAGTAATAGTAATAATAAAGACTAGTCAGGAATTTTTTGATGATGTTTTATTGCTGGTAAGTTGTAATTCACTTTTACTGTTTAGAGCAATGGCTGACCTTTATGTCATTATAGAATATGGGTTTGAAATGTTGACTTTGATTATCATTAAAAACCAAATATGGTAAATCCATTAAACTACCACATAGTTCCTCAGAGTTTGCCACATTTATGAAGAGGTGGGTGAAAGGAACTAGGAAAATATAAGTATATATATTTGCTGAATCCTCCTAGAGCTGTAATAGTCAGCCATATATTTCATAACTGTACAAAATAATACATAAATGCAGAAATTATTTAGTTAAGCCTCCCAACAGTAATTCAAGAGAATGTTATTATCCTCCTTACTGTAAACTACTGGCTTCATAAGGTAGTATAACAAGTCTTGATATCTAACATTTTGCTTTAACAGAAAAATATAATTAGACCTGATCTCTTCTCACATTTTACCAAGATTTTGTCCCCTATACTTACTTTAAACTCATTAGAGAATATTTAGAGAACGTGAGAATAAAAATGAGATTGAATTGCAAAGTTAAATTTCTAATTTTAATTTATGTGTAATTGAGGTTTAGTCTTATCCTAGCAAACACCGGAGTTCTTAAGTGGAGTGGGCTAGATTCATCAACATTTTTAATCTAAAATACATTTTCTTTGAAAATGTGTTAAAACCTTAGAGATCTTTGTGTTCAGATTGAGTTTTCATGGTGGGGTAATAAAAACTACATTTTAAAAATGCTTTTATTAGAAGATTCATGTCAAAACTTGTAGGAAAATTCGTTTACCAGAACCTATGTTATTTGGATACATTAAAATCAAATCCTTGTTTCAATTTAATGATCAACTTTTTATATTAATGCTTTTTTTTTTTTCTTTTTTTCATAAGCTTTGCATATTGTTTAAGAAAAAAAGAATTGGGAGAGAGATGATGTTATTAATCTGCAGAAGAAACCGTGAGAAGAAACACTCTAGCCTGCTCAGGAAAATTTTACGTGCTGAATTTTATCAGAAGTGAGCTTGATGGAGTTGACGTTTTTAACAGGCACAAAATAATTCCAGCCCAGGGGCTTTCCTTCCTTGTTCTCATATTACAGTACAGAGTATATGTATTTGTCAATGCACATATCTAATAATATTGAATCATAGAATGGTTAGGGTTGGAAAGGACCTTAAAACCAGTGGACAGCGAGACCTCACCCTAGACCATGTTGCCCAAGGCTCTGTCCAACTTGGCCTTGAGCACCACCAGGGATGGAGCATTTACCAATTCTCTGGGCAACCTGTTCCAGTGCCTCACCACCCCCACAGTAAAGAACTTCTTCCTTATATCTGTCCTGAACTTCCGCCGTTTAAGTTTAAACCCATTACCCCTTGTCCTATTGCTACTGTTCCTGATGAAGAGCCCCTGTCCAGCATCCTTGTAGGCCCCCTTCAGATACTGGAAGGCTGCTATGAGGTCTCCACACAGCCTTCTCTTCTCCAGGGTGAACAACTTTCTCAGCCTGTCTTCCTACAGGAGGTGTTCAAGTCCCCTTATCAACCTTGTGGCTCTCCTCTGGACTTGTTCCAACAGCCCCATGTCCTTGATGGCCACCTTGATCCAAGAGGCAATGATAACAACCAACTCCATGGGGAATTGCTTGAATTATCATCTGCCTCTGCACAAAAAGGAGGAATTGAATACCCTTTTCCATGCCCCTCCTTAATTTCAGAGAAGGATGATGTCCAATTAAGGTTCTGAATCACCTCCAGCTTCCTATGTTGAGACAGTCTGAGACATAGAATATGAAGCATGAGAGTAGTAACAATCTCAGAAGTGTCATATAACTTAAAACTCTTGGTTTGGGTGGTGGCACATTCACAACTTCAGTTGTTAGTTCATAACCAGTTTTTAGCCTATCATGGAGTCCTTTTCAACAGACAGCAATATTGTGATCTGAATCACATTAATTGTGTAACTAGTACCTGAGAAGTAGGCTCTTTCTTTTAAGAAAGATGGTAGTCCTGTGATTTTGTGGAGTAGAATGAGACATATAAAGCTTTAAAAATCTGTCTTGAGGTCTTGGGATCTGCAATCAGGTCAAGAACAGGCACAGTGTTCATTAGTGATGAAAATTGGTAATTACAAATATGAATGATGACAAACGAAAGTGCATTAAAGTCACAGCAGTTTGTCACACTGGGTGGGCATCCACTGAAAGAACAGGAAACCTTTCCTTCAATTTCCAGAAGGGATGAAAAATAAAAGATTTTAATATTTTCCCTGAGCTTTTTCTCAGTGAAGAACTGAAAAAATGTGATGGATTCTGAGATGCAACAGTGCTGAAATCAATGATCATTTAGCCCAGCCCAGCCCATGGAGCACTGACATTTCATAGATCTGCAAGCGCAGCTGGAAGTACCTCAGAGGTGATATAGAATAGTTGATTACATCTTGGTTCTTGGTGTTTGTCTTTGTGAATAGTACCGGTGTTTCCTGTGACAATGAAAGACACAGTAACGGGAAGTTCATTTTTTCATGACTGAACTTGACACAGAGAAAACCTGAGTTGCAGCTGAAGATTTTTGTACTTTTGTGCAGTTAGAACAGGACAGCAAATAGAAGAATATCTCTTTCTAGCATGTTGTCCCCAAAGTGTTTGCTGAATTCTACAGTGGCAGACAAAAGTGGCCTTCAGGGAGTACAAGGAGCACCCTGAGATCATAGTAGAAATGGGAGACAGCAATTTCTCTGTAGCTTATCACTTGCTGCTGCCACAATATATAATATTTATAAGGTAAGACCTGTTAAGCAACTGAGTGTGATGATGCTTACCACTGCAGTGAGTCAGGTGTCTGCCTAAGGGAGTCCCGAAGCTGCATATGGCTCAGAGAAGCAGTAGAGCTCTTGCCAAAGAATCTTCCAAAACAGGAAGGTCATTCAGGTGAAAATGTATAAAGTGTGTATGTTGTCAGAATGCCAAAATGATTAGGATCATTCAGTAACTCTCAGGCAGCTGATAAGTACCTAGACCCTTCCCCAACAATGTAAATCTGCCATTTATTTAAATGAGTATTGCATTCTCTCTCTATGTTTCTGTCTCATGGACAAACACCAGAGACTGTATATACCATACAGTTTTGCAAGTAGCATTTAACTTTTAAATACATTATATCTGACTTTCCTCTTTAGTACTGGAACATTGTCAGATCGATCCAGACTCTGCTTCTCATTGAATTTTTACCTTAGAAGAGTTTTGGTTTTGAAATAACAGGTTTTGCTAAAGACATCTCAGTGAGTGCATCCTCAAGGCATCCGCATATACCTTTTAAATGGTTGACTTAGAAATTGTGCATATATAAAAAGAAAGTCTTTTGGCAACAGCTATGTAAAACAAATGGCCTTTCTTGTTACTTCACTGAAGGGAAGAATAGATGATGGAATAGTTCACAACTGGAGTCAGGGATGCCTGCATATCCACTTGAGTGCATGTTTCCTTGTGATGTTTCATCTCCTCTGTTCTCTGTCTGCCTTTAAACTACTTTGCTGTTACATGTAACTTTTCAACCCAGGACTTTTATGAAGACGGTTACAAAGTAAATATTATTTTACTTAATTTTTTTATGTGAGGAAACAGTACCGTGAATTATCAAAAATAATTTGGCACCCAACAGCACAGTGATCAAGTTTTAAAGGTACCCTGGCTCTTCAGAATCTTATTCTAGGCCTTAACCATCACAGCATACTGAATTTGAAAGTGTATAAATACAGATACTTGTTATTATCTTGACACTAAACTAATATATGTAAATATATAACTATAAATATCAAATTAGAAGGTGTACATATTCAAATTCCCTCAGGAATGTATACCAATAGCAAGCTCTCTGGTAGACCTGTCTGAGATGCTTCTTCTAATCCATGCAAAAACAATAGTTTTGGCTACTGAATCTAGTGTATTTGTTTTAACTGGGGTGAGGGAATGTTTTAATTAATGGTTTTAAAGTAAATTTATATAATAGTAGACATTATTTAAAAAAGTGCATAAAGCCAGAAATTGTAATTTCAATTTCTTGACTTTTTCCTGACATGATTGACATTTCATAGAATACCAGGTTAGAAGGGACCTCAAGGATCATCTGATCCAACCTTTCTAGGCAAAGCATGACCTTAGACTAGATGTCTCAGCACCCTGTTCAGCCAAATCTTAAAAGTGTCCAACACTGGGGAATCCACCACTTCCCTGGTGAGATTATTCCAATAGTTGATTGGAATAATCAATGGACCCGTTTGTCCTGGATTCAGCAGTAGCAGTCATTTTTTCTCCTTCTTAGTAGCTGGTGCAGTGCTGTGGTTTTGACTTTCGGCCTGGGAACAGCGCTGATAACAATGATGTTTTTAGTTACAGCTCAAATGTTTGGTCTGGCCAAGGGCTTTCTGAGTCTCATGCTCTGCCAGGGAGGAGGGGAAGCTGGGGAGGAAGCAGAGACAGGACACCTGACCCAAACTGACCAAAGAGGTATTCCATACCACAGCATGTCATCCCCGGGAGGTAAACCGAGAGTTACCCGCAAGGGCTGGCTCACTGCTCAACTGGGCTGCATATTGACGGGTAGTATTGTATTCTCTTCCCTTGTTATTTCCCTTATCATTATTATTATTGGTGGTAGCAGCAGTGGTTTGTGTTATACCTTAGTTACTAACTGTTCTTATCTCAACCCATGGGAGGTCGAGAGGACAGCCTGGGCTTAAATCGTGACACCATTGAAGCATGATTCCAGTGGTTATCACTGTGAACTATTTTCCTTTTGTGTCCAGTCAGAATCTCCCCAGGAGTAACTTGTGTCCATTACCTCTCATCTTTTCCATAAGACTCCTTGTAAAAAAGGCGTCTCCGTCTTCCTTGTAGCCACCCTTTAAATACAGGAACTTGGTGATAGAGTCTCCCCTGAGCCTTCTTTTCTCATGGCTGAACAAATACTGTCCTCTCAGCCTTTCTTTATACAGATTCACAGTCCTTTGATCATCTTTGTGGTCCTTCTGTGTATCTTCCCCAGCCTGTCCACATCCTTTTATGAATAGTAGGGAGCAAAACTGAACATGATATTCCAGGTGTGGCCTGACAAGAGCTGGCATTTCATCTGAGATGTTTAGTTGTCTAAATTCTTGCCAGAATATACAGGTGTTATTGATACTGTTTTCCTTCCCACAAATTTTATATCTAGCTATCTGTCCCCTTCCATGAGGGAATGAGTTATAGGTTGACGGTAGTATTGCCAACCATGACTTCAAGAGCAAATGCAGCATTCCCAAAGGTTTTTTTGACATTTCAAAATTAGATTCCACATCCATATTGCATAAATCTAGAAATCTGTAAGTAATGCTGCAGATTAAAATAATATTGGTCATTCATTTAGGGTATGACTATTATGAGGTGATCGTCACATCAAAGAAATGTTATTTGCAAGCACTGAAATCAAGATACTCTGTGTTACTTTTATGCTTAGTTATGGAATTAGTTGGGATATGAAATGTACTGCTATTAAGTCGACTGTGCTGTATGCATTTTGATGCTCCACTATGTTTTTACATCCTTGAAAATAAATAGACAAATCATATAAAGACACATGCCTCAACTATTTGAAAAAAAAATAAAGCAAGATTACCCCCACAGGATAGTGCAAATACCCCAACAGCATAAGGTGCCAGAGTCCAACTCCTTTAGCACACTCTTGAACCAAGAGACTGTAGGGGTTGCCTTGGTCTGAACATAATCACTGATCTCTTCTCCCTGGTATCCAGTCATAGAGTAAGTGGGAATAATTCAAAGCTGTGTCATGGGAGGTTTATACTTCATAATAGGAAGTGTTTCTTTATACAGAAAGTAGTTAAACACTGGAACAGGTGTCCTAGAGAGCTGATCAATGTCCCAGGTCTGTTGAAGAGGCATTTGGACTATGACCTTCAAAACATGCCTTAACTTTTGGTGAGCCCTGAAGCAGTGAGGCAGTTGAACTGGATGATCATAGTAGGTCCCTTCCAACTGAAATATTCTGTGCTATGCTATGCTATGAAGGGATTCTATAGGTACACTGCAAATAAAAGACAGACTAGGGACAATGTAGGCCCTCTCCAGAAGCTATCAAGAGAACTGGCTATCCTGGATTTGGAGAAGGCTGAGGTTCTTAAGGACTTCTTTGCCTCGGTCTTCACTGGCAAAGGCTCTGACCAAACCACCCAAGTCTTGGAAGGCAGACGCAGGTACTGTGAGAATGAAGACCTTATATTCACTGTGGGAGAGGATCTGGTTCAAGACTGTATCAAAAACCTGAACATACACAAGTCCATGGGTCCTGATGAAATCCATCCATGGGTCCTGAAGGATCTGGCAAATGAAGTTGCTAAGTCACTGTCCATCATATTTGAAAAATCATGGCAGTCGGGTGAAGTTCCGATGAGTGGAAAAAGGGAAATATAACCCCCATTTTCAAGAAGGGGAAAATGGATGACCCAGGGAATTACAGACCAGTCAGTCTCACCTCTGTGCCTGGCAAAATCTTGGAGCAGATTCTCCTGGAAGGCATGCTAAAGCACATGAAAATCAACAAGGTGCTTGGTGACAGCCAGCATGGCTTCACTAAGGGGAAATCCTGCCTGACCAAATTGATGGCCTTCTCTGATGGGGCCTATGGAACTGATGGACAGGGGTAGAGCAGTTGATGTCATCTACCTGGACCTGTGCAAAGCGTTCGACACGTTCCACACGACATCCTTGTCTCTAAATTGGAGAGACATCAATTTGATGGATGGACCACTCAGTGGATAAAGAACTGGCTGGATGGCCTCACACAAAGAGTTATGGTCAATGGCTCAATGCCCAGCTGGAGACCAGTAATGAGTGGTGTTCCTCAGGGATCCATGTTGCTCTTGTTCAATACCTTTATTGGTGACATGGACAATGGGATTGAGTGTGCCCTCAGCAAGTTTGCTGATGACACCAAGCTGTGTGGTGTGGTTGATACGCCTGGAGGGAAGGAATACCATCCAGAGGCACCTTGACGCACTTGCGAGTTGGGCAGATGCCAACCCTATGGAGTTTAACCATGCCAAGTGCAAGGTCCTACGCCTGGGTCGGAGCAATCCCAGGCACAGCTACAGGTTCTGCAGAGAAAAGATTCAGAGCAGCCCTGTGGAGAAGGACTTGGGGGTGTTGGTTGATGAGAAAATGAACATGAGCTGGCTTCAGTGTGCGCTCGCAGCCCAGAAAGCCAACTGTATCTTGGGCTGCATCAAAAGGCGCGTGACCAGCAGGTCGAAGGAGGTGATCCTGCACCTCTACTCTGCTCTTGTGACACCTCCCTTGTAGTATTGTGTACAGTTCTGGTGTCCTCAACATAAAAAGGACATGGAACCGATGGAACAAGTCCAGAGGAGGGCCATGAGGATGATCAGGGGACTGGAGCACCTCCTGTATGAAGACAGGCTGAGAAAGTTGGGGCTGTTCAGCCTGGAGAAGAGAAGGCTGCATGGAGATCTCATATCAGCCTTCCAGTATCTGAAAGGGGACTACAGGGATACTGCTGGACAGGGATTCTTCACTAGGGACTGTAGTGATAGAACAAGGGGTAACGGGTTCAAACTTAAACAGGGGAAGTTCGATTGGATATGAGGAAGTTCTTTACTGTGAGGGTGGTGAAGCACTGGAATAGGTTGCACGGGAAAGTTGTGAATGCTCCATCCCTGGTAGTGTTCAAGGCTGGGTTTGACAGAGCCTCGGGTGAGACAGTTTAGTGTGAGGTGTCCCTGCCTATGGCAGCGGGTTGGAACTAGATGATCTTAAGGTCCTTTCCAACCCTAACTGTTCTATGATTCTATGATTCTTTTCTATGCTATGCAATAATTATTGGTCCTTAGGTGCCCTCCCAACACTCCGAAGTGCTTTATGAGAATCTTCATCCTTTGCTTAGCTGCCTTACCATAAATGCACAGGCAGAGTTACTCAAATGACAGAAGGGTTATCAACCATTGAATAGGATCCTTATGCTGATGATTCCCAAACAAGGGATTTCTGGTTGACATTTTGAAAAAAATAATAATAAATAAATTCTTAAGTGTCCCACGACAGTGGTCCACAGATGGAAACAAGAATTTCTATTAGCTTGTGGTCTTGTGGAAAGAAACTTCTCATTGTAATTAGATGTTTAATTAATGTATGTGAATAAAAATAAAAAAGGCTTCTCTTCTCCTAGAAATGCATTACCTTAGTAATTAAAGCATTGGCCTGAATTCAAATCTTATTCTGCTGAATTCAGTTCAAGAACCGCAATCCAGATCCTCCAGGAATACCCATCATGAAACAATTGAGTGTTTTAGGTTGAGCACCTGTTTTCTTTCCTGTTGGAACTCTTCCACTTTACATAAATAATTAATCAAGCATTGAAAGAGTGATATGAACCTGCAGCTCTTACATCCTGGTTGAAACTCTAACCACTGGCCTGTCAACGGCAGACAACTCATGCCTATCTGCATTAGGTGTTCTCTATGAGTACAAAAATGTGCTTACGAAACATTTTTCACCTGACTGAAACAAAGCAGTGGAGAAGAGGTCTGTTTTAAGCATCCAGTCACCCAGGGTATCTAATGACTCAAATAGGATCAAAACTCTTTTCAAGATACATGACAGGCCAAGGCCTTCCCAGTCATTAAGTGGCTGAATGTGAGTTACTTAAGGAACTATAACAACCAGCAGTGCTGGATAACAGGAAAGCATCATTGACTGAGGAATGTAGTGCCCATCTCAATCTAAGGAATAAAGCTTGCCTTCATCAGATAAACTTGGCTGTACAGGTCACGTCAATTATCTAATTCAGATGATTTTTGAAATTATTAACTGCCTGGTTAGTAGGCAGAGATTTTGGCCAGAAAGCTGCTGAGTGAAAACCAATATTCCAAATTTAATTTATATAATTGATGGAAAAGCAACCCCAGAAGTTAGAATATTGTTGAGAACTTTAAATTCTTATATTGTTAAATAGAGTCATTTCAGCAGATAGGTATATTTGAGATTCTAGAACTGGCTGAAATGACTAGTCTATATAAACTACACTGTAAATTCAAATTTGTAAGCTGTTTTGGGTTTTTTTGAGTTTTTGTTTGTTTGTTTGTTTTCTTTTTAAACATGCTGAGAAGCTTTTCTGCTACAAAGCTCTGCCTTTCCTCTTATGATGCATTATGTATTTTAAAGCACTGTCAGACATCGGTCTGAGAAACATTGAGTAAATCAAAACAGAGATTTTAGTTGCTCATTTTAGCTGCTGTTGGTTCACTGGTACTGTCTTCAACATACAGCATTTAGAATTTTTTTTTCCCTTTTTTTACTTTTGTGACACTTTGAAGGTAATTTGGAACTCATGTTTGGCACATTTTTTGTACTCAATGGATGCAAGTCACATTATTTTGAAGGACTGCATTTCAAAGAAATGCCAGTAAAAAAAGGAACCAATATAATTTTAAGATTCTCATTTTGTCAGACACTTTAGCTATAAAAAAATGCTTTGGAACCAATTAATTTTCTTGGTTGCAAGATCTCAGAGGTTAAGCAGGCTTTTTTAGATTACTATCCCGTTTTTTTCCTTTTATTTTCAATTAGGTCTATTGATCTCTTTTTCAAACAGAATTCTAAAGGTAATATTTGGCTGAGGTAATCTCCAGAAAACTTCATGTTAGATTCTTAGTATTGTGTAGATATGTCCATCAGAGGACTCCATAGTAAAGTAGTAAATGCAGTTGAAATTTACATTTGCTGGTGATACCTTACAAGACCTTTGCTCTCATTATGACTCTACTCAGGAAGAGATGAAGCGCTAGTGATTACAGAAGACCACTGAAAGAAGTCCTTTTTCATCTGCCTGGTTTAGGTTGTACCCATGTTGTCTTCTGTCTAGTTTAAACTACTTTATGTATGTGATGGAAGTCTACCAAAAAAGAGGGATTTTAACAGTCAGGAATACCAAAATGTTTCCTTTTATATAGCTAAATCTTAAAATATTGTTGCAGCAATAACCTAATGTCTTTAAAAGGTGAAAGCATGAGGAAGCTAGGGGAGAAGATATCTTTAGTGGGAAGGAGTAGTTAAGGAATAAAGAGAAAATAAAAAGGCTACAAGTTATGAAGGAAAATTATTAAAATAACAGTAGAGAGCAGCTCTAAACAGAAATCAGATAGACATCAACATTACCACGTCAAGAAATATGTAGCATATAAAAACCTCTTCACTCTTCTTATGCTACCATTTTTAAAGGACATGGGCTGAGAAAAACTGTCACTTAAAGGACATTAGCTGAGAAAAACTGTCACAGAAGCTGAGATTCACCACAGAGTTTCATTTAGCTCCTAAGTGACTTCCTGAACAGTTGCCTAGGAAGCGGTATAATCCATATTACATATTGTATTTCTACAACAAAGAAGATGGTATTACCTCTTTCTACAAAGACCAGCAAGGGCTGAAATTTTCATCTTGGACTAGTAGAAGTCAAAATTTTCTTAGCTGGAATCTCTGTGTTGGCACTGCTTCAATGAGAAATCAGGCCTCTTGTTTACTTAAGGTATTAAAAGAGTGTTTGGGTTTTGTTTGGAGGAATTTATTTATTTTCCTTTATCCCTAAATATGATTGTTTCTCCTAATTTGCATTAGCTATGGTGAAGAAGTGTATTCAAGTGGAAGTATGTAGACCTCTCATACAAGTCAGCATATATGCATTATTATGAATATCTCACCAAGCACATAACCTGTGTTTGCTCAAAGCTCACAGTGATTTTTCCACTGCTCTGTTTTATTGGAATATCATCAAATTGGTTTATTTTTTTTTAAGAATTCCTGCTTTATGTAAGGCTAATATTGAACCATTTTCTTCTTCAAAAAGATTTAAAGCAAGAGCAAATATAAATACCTATAATTATAGAACTTAGAACTGTTTAAGCAGGTAAAGTAAATTTACTGTTGATGTATTACTCTCTGTGGAGATATTGACTTTATCATTTGATGGTTTAGTCCTGTAGTTATTAAACATTGTTTACCCCATAGCCATTATAACAACTGCTTTTGCATTTAAATGCTAAATAAATCTGATGTGGTTCAGCCTGAAATGACAGTTCTATCCTTAAACACTGTTCTAGGTCACTCCTTTCCTGACAGCCCCTTCTTTTCTATTTCTGTTTAGACCCTTGTTACCTGCCCTTGTTACTGCTCCTTAATCTTATTTTTCTTTCCTCTACCAATTCTCAGAAACGGACCACAGAAATCCTGGTAAATGAGAACTCAAAGAGACCTCAAGGAGCCACATTATATATCTTACTTTTCTTTTTTTTTTTTCTTCTTATCATGTGGATTCTACAGAAAGGACATGAATATGAAGAACTTAACAAGATGTCCTTGGTTCACTTGGTTATTCTGTGATGAAGAATGCTCTGCTTTCTTCGTTTTAGCTCTGTGAGTTTCACTGTGAATAAGTGCTCTAAGACGAAACTCTGTTTCTTCCAAGGAGAAAAACCACACAGACAAATAGTGACAACTGCAGTGTTCATCCTCAGGCAGATAAAAAAAAATGTTATGCTGAAATAATTTCTGATAATCAATTTACACCTGTTGAGATGTAGTATGTACTTTAAAGTTCATTTGCCAAGTGGTTATTGTTATTTGTCAAGTAACTGTAGACATGAAAAGGCATAATTTCTCCTTTCTGGAAACTACAAGCTCCTGATTTTGAGCCCAGCAAGATCTTCTCACCCTTGTCCAGCCATATGTATTGCTCATCTCTCATTTTTTCTGTTGAGGTTTGTGCTATATTTTATATTTTGTATGCTACTATATAATGCAATACAGAATGGTTCCCTTAGAAACATCAAATAAGGTGTTGTTTCAAATCATTGGCAAACTGTAATTTTACTACCAAGAATTGAAATGCTATTAATACATTCAGGCCAAGGGTTAGACGATGTGAGAAGGTGTGACTGGGTATAGGAATGTTTGGGTATCTCCTCCCTTCCATCTTCCTATTCCCTCTACACTGATCTTGTATCTTCAAGGGTCAGGACTAAACTAAGAGGGCAAGAAAATGACTGAAACCCTTCTTTCCTTATCATATAGAGGACTGGGACTGGAAAGAGTTGTAAAAGGCCAGTGAGGCACAAAACACCATGATGCAGTGGTACCATCAGTACAAATAATTTTGGTAGCAGTTGATATGTCATCTATTGAAAAGTGTGCTATTGTGGTATGAATATATTATGCCTTATTACTTCAAATCAATATGTAGTGAGCAAATAAATTAGAAAATATTTTAAAACTCCCATCATGTCTTCTGGTTTTTAAGATTATAATTCAGTTTTGACAGCAATAGAATGGGTTTGAGGAAAGGAGATCGGTACTTTGGAGTCCTTCAGGCCTGGAATACATGGTAAAGCCAAAATACTATTCTATAAGCATGAACTGAGATAAGAGTTAGAAGATAGTTTATTCTATACTGCATTTTTAGTCAATATTTAATTTGCTAAAATGCATCATAGTAACCATAGTCTAAACAGTTTTTCCATGAAATGAGCATTGAAATCCTGTTTCCTATCAGGTAATTATCCCCCTGATTTCACTAGGACTAGTCACCAAATTATGATGCATTTGGAGCAAATGTGACAGAACAGAGCTATATGAAATCCAAGAGAAAAAAGAAAAAGGTGAATAATTCTACACAATTAATGCAAAAAAAAGTGGAAAATTACATCAGACTTTTAATGAGCCTTGAGCTAGCCACAATAATCGAATACTGGAGGTGGTCATGGCATCCATCAGTTATGGCCCTCTTTCTATGAAGGTATACTTTCAAATCAGTTAAATATGTTTATGTTTTATGAGTACATAAGTGCAGTAAACTGTCATAATTCAAAACCAGTATCTTTGTTATAATAGTTATTCCGACTAATACCAGATGTGACAGCTGTGGTTTGATCATTTCTGATCAATAATCTTAACAACTTTTCCAAAGTTACATCTGAATATAACCACAGTACTCCCTCATAATTTATGCTATTGCTGTGGTTATTTTGCCAAAACTTGTCAAATATAAAGTAATCTGCATTTGCGAGAGTAGATTTGCATTTCTTAAAATTATTTGAAGTTTTAAACATATTAGTATCTGTTTAAATAAAATATTGGAATGAGAATTTATATTTAAAGAACCATGTGTTTGTGTTCATCTAACATGAATGTAATAGCACTAAAATAAACCTGAGAAATTTCTTTCTGGGATATGTTTCATAGGGTTTTTTATGTTATAGAACCACACAACATATTATGCATGTAATCACCTAAAAAATCCTACTAAAATAAGCTGAAAACAACCTGTGTTTTTTGTGATGAAATTAAAAACTCTGCAGTATGAATAACCCTGGGGAGGGTGTTTAACTTGGAACTGGCCACTGCTGGGCTGCCGATGAGCACGATATAATGTGTAGACTACAGAAAGAAAATCTGGTGGCCAATGGAGCACACCGAAGGAGGACTGCAGGAAGACAATGACTTTAGGCCAGGAGGCATAGGATCAAGCAATACAGCAGGCTAAATGGTGGAAGTTGGGCACTTGGGAGCAAAGCTATTTGTTTGAGGAGAATTGTGGTTTGGGGTCCTGGTGAGCAAAGTTCCTTTGGGGTACTGTCTTTTACAACACTTTGTGATACCCCCCTGTAGTATAGGCAAAATGTATTTGTACTGTCCTTCAGAGATCTGGAAGCTATGTGGACTTTTTGTAATCTGTTGCTGCCACAGTGACTTCCCATAGCTGCCTAACACCTTCCAACCTGCAAAGATAGATATTAATGAATAATATTTATGCCTTATAATAAGATTTTAGCTTAGGGTAGTACACCATAACCCTTAATATTATTGCATACTGGTGATATATCACAAGATGAAGGAGATAACTGTTCTGCTCAGGTGTTGGAGGTGGTGCAGTGATTTTTTCTGGATCTCTATGAGGAAAGGCAAGCAACAAACGGCTAAATAAAACAGTTGTTTTAATAAAACTGAATAAAAAGAGGAATACAGATAAAGAGCAAATCTCCTATTTCTTTAGATGTTAGGAACCTTTCTTTCATGCAGCATCAGACAGGTTCTGGATGGATTTTCCCACAGCACGCTGCTCAGGTGCCAGCCATGTCGGGGTTCTCCCCTCTCATGCTTTGATGCCTTTTATCTCCTTTAAAAATCAGACCCAAGTATCTTCTCCTGACAGACTTGATCTCATCACACTCACTAGCATGCAGCATGTGCTCGCATGGGGCACTCCAGTGGGTTCTTTATAGAAGCTGCTCGTGGTAATGTATGAGCTTCTTAAACCCGAAGTACAAGGCTCAATAGAACAGATGCGGCTTGCCCACGATCACTAACTCCTCAAACACAATGTCTTCCACAAGGCTCCCAATAGAATAGCCAATTCAACAAGCCTAGGCAACAAGAGCTCAATCATTTGCAATGGATTTTTGTATGTGTTTAAGCCTTTTAATTATTTCTTGCAATGTCACTTTCTGTAACATAGCAAACAAGTTATCCCAAAAAGTGCAAGTACAAAACATAAATATTGTATGGATTTGTTCAAATTGAAATGACTTTTACTGAGTTAGTGTAAGCCACTAAAGAGTAATTTGAATGTAATTCAAGCTGCTTCTCTAAAACTTGCTGTGAAACATTTAGTGCTTCTGTAATGATGGCACTGCATTTGGTAGGAGATGAAGTGTCACAGGAGTGTGAAGCTTTCTATCTTCGGCTGATGATGCAACATAAAAGCAAAGTACTTGCTGCTCCATTTTAGACATCAGTAAGGCCACATCATCATTGTGTAGATGATATTTCAGTAATAGTTTGGTTCACATAAATATCTTGAATGTAACATGCTAAGGATATAAATACTAGACATATTCGAAATAAGGAAGACTCAGATCCTTATCTTCAGTGTATCAAAATGTAAAGAAAACCAAAACAAAACAAAATATTTTGCTTCCAAATGAACATCCTGATTCCCAACTAATTGGTGACTTCATCCAGAAACTGAATAGCCTTCTCTGCTGTCAGTTTTTGACCTGTGAGTGTGTGCTTCCACTTCTAGGACCACATATATTTAAGAAGTAAATGTCTCTGCGTCCCAAATATGTTCAGATTGGGGGTTGCTTGTAAATTCCAAATATTTCTACCAAGTAATTTTCCTGAAAACCAGGCTACAGGATTTATTGCTTTCTTATCTACTGACTTTATTATAACTGTGAATAATTCATTATCAGAAAGAAAATGACAGATTTTTAGCTGAAAATATAACATTTTGTTTCATTACTTTTAATTAAAAAGATAAAGTTGAATTCAACAGTAAGTGAAATATAGTTCTAAATCAAGAAACTTAATTTTGAAAATATCAGAACATATTTGGCTTTTAGCCATGTGATTTCTTATTGAAATGGCAAGGGGCTTGGAACTAGATGATCTTTAATGTCCCTTCCAACCCATTCTGAGACTCTATGATCTTCATTTTGTCTTTGCAGGAAGGCAGAGAAATTAAAGCACAGTTCTGATCATAAAAAATGTTGGAATCCTTCAGACAGCATAACCTCTGGAAGGATAAAGCATTATGTAAGTATAATTTGACTGGAAAGAAACATTCTTTATGGCTCCCACAAAATCTAATGATGAAATACAGAAGTGTGCTGGCATTACTTGTATGGTAATTTTTAGTTGTATTCCACTGCTCTTTTTGCTCCTTTGTCTATGCTAAGAGATAAATTAACCTGTTTGAGATTTGATGCAACCAAGACTGTAATAGCATGTGATTCAGCCAGCCTGATGCCTTTCTGATGGGCCTAGGGAGTTCTTAGTTGGTGTTCTTGTTTACCTGACATGCAATTCATCATGCATGCCTTAAGGAACAGTGCGAAGCTGGAGTGATGAAATATCATGGGGGTTGTGAAAGTAAGCAGGTATTGATGCCTAAGAGGTTCCAAACATTGCAGGGGAAAAACAGAGTTATTAGGATATACTTGGATCTTTCATCTCAGACAGTAGATGTAGGAATAGGGGAGAGAATTATTCATTTAATGAAAAAAATATGGTTTTCATAATTTGATTATTTGTTCATATAGCAGCCTGACCTTTGGTGACACCTTTAGTAAGATAAATAACATTCAAAATCACTGAAAAATATTTCAGGGGTGTAGGATCTCAAAAGTCTTTGATCTCAGTTGTTTCTTATTCCCCTTGAAAACATCAGGGGAAGACATCATCTTTTACATCAATTAGAGAATTATTTCAGAAGCATACCCAGTAATGGAGGTGGAGGGTGAGTCATCTAAAAGGAATTGATAAATCCTATAACTGGGTTTGGGTTTATTTGTTGCTTTCCTCTCCTAATCCCACTCTTCATCAATAAATTACTTTTTCATAGAATAACAAGGAAAGGAGATATGGGAAGGACAGAGTACATAAGGAGTAAAAGTCTGAATTTTTCGTTTTTAAATACAAAATTTGACCATTTCAGCTGCCAGTATTTTTCATTAAGAAAATGGAAAGTTATCAGTAGAGTTCAGCTGGGCTTTTTATCTGTTTGCTTTCAGATCTCTTTAGAAACATGTTTAGCATAGAGAATATATAGTCTTTGATTACTTTTCTGGATGCTGCCCAGTGAATGTACTTTTCAGCAGATTGACCACTGTTGCTTCTCAAAGTGCTCTGTTATTTCTATAGAGATTTTTCTTTAACCTCTCAGGATCTGAAGGAGACCTCATATATCCAGAAGACATCAAAATAGATGGCATTTGACTGTATTGAAATGAGGGTATTTTTTGTCCTATGCACAGTTAAGGCCAGAAACCCCATTCTTTTGCTGCATCACATTTTATTTGACTTTTCTTCTCTATTTGACTTATCTTTCTCCTATTGCTCCCTTTTTCCCCTTTCAAACATCCCTGAAGGACTCTGCTCTCTGGTAGCTCTAACATAATGTCACTGGCCAGGTTGAAAAGATTATTTCTTATATAAGATGATGTATTGTTGAATTTCAAATATATTTCTCACCACTACTTTTGAATGAACCCTCCATAAATCCAGCTGAGGGCAGGCAAGATCCATGTAGCTCTGGTAAAAAGAGTAAACCTAATTTACTAAAGATTCATGAGTTGTTTCCTCACACCCTGCCACCTATTACACCAAGTATAGTATATCTGATGGAATTACACTGAATGTGAAATAGTGTTTCTGCAGCAATTGAATTTGAAAAAGATCACCACTAGTCTCAAAGAAATAGAAACTCTTTCTCTCCTTCTCTTAATTTATCATAAAATATAAATACCTTTTAGTATATGAGTTTAAAATTAACTGTAATGACAGCTTAATTTCTTCAAAGACAACATTGTACTCCTGCCTTGCATGATCTGTATGAGTTTATGTGCAGCGAAACGCATTACCTGTATGCTCAAAATGTAGAGTTCATGCAAAGCAGGTAAGATTCAAATAAAATTGGTACAACTGATATCGTTCCACTGATTTTAGGCATTTATATTTGCAAGTCTTTTCATCTGTGTATTAAAGAATTGCTTGCTTGTTTGGTTGGTTTTTCCCCACGAAATGCCTTGTCTTTTAGGCCCGAGCAGAGCAGCTGCACAGGGAGCAGAAGCAGCCATATTCACATGCAGTAAGCATTCAATGCTTGTTGCTTTCTTCATCCCTGCAGGGCAAAGAATGTCCATGTCCATACAATTGTCAGTGGTAACCAGGTACATAAGAAGGATGTCTGTCCTTTCTCTTCCTTGCTCAGACCTAGCCTGCCTGACTGTCGCTGCATTAAGAACCACATATAACAGACCATGCAGCCAGGAAAAGCTGCAGCACCCCTGGCAGTCAGGTAGGCAGGGGTAATTTCCTTCTCTTTCTGTATTATATAGAGTAGTGATAGAGGCAGGAGACATTTTGCCTGTGATCCTCCCATGTTCTGCCGTTTAGCCTACTGCATTGCTCCAGTACAGAGGAACAAAAAAATTTTCCACATTTAGTAATTTAAAAATTAATGGCAAACTGTATTTAAAACTGAGACGCAGAACATTTTGCATTGTAGCATGTTTATTAGCTATGGTACTAGAAATAATTTAAAACCTTTTCATATGCAATTCTTATGCTGCCTCATGTATAATCTTAAAAGGCATGTTCTGAAAATCAAGTATGTAAATGCAGTGTATGCCTAAGGCAACTCTTCCTTGGCTACCCCCTGCTTCCGCAGGAAAGCTCAAACATACCGTGTTTTCTAAAGTTGAGAAGGGATTTGACTGTCAGAAGCCTATTTTTCCATATTTAGTTGGGTTAGCTGGGCTGTTCAGAGAAAAAGCAGAGCTATATCTTCATATCTCCTCACTGTGCAATACATCAAAGCAAGGGGATACCCCACTCATAAGAGATTTTTTAATGGTAGAAATACCTTGTGGTTAATAAATACATTGAACATTGTATTAGAAAGTTCATCTCAAAACTATTTAGAAGGTAAAACTGAATAATTCATCCTCTTCTTACTTCTGAGTTTAGTACACCAAATATGTGAGCTTTTCCACAGTTTCTTACCATTACATGTCATTTGGAATGTGTGTTTGAAGAGATAAAATGTTGAAGAATTTAAAACAAATCAATCTGGAGAAAAGGTGGAGAAGTCTTGATGAAAACATAATTACGAATTATTTATGTGAGAGTTTGGACCAGGAGCAATGTTCTATGAAATTATGATCTTAGCACAACATAAAGCAAACAAACCTTTTCAAGTGGTTTAGAGTACTCAAGTGGTCTGAGCAGAGAGCTATAACAAATATTGACTACCAAAGTGAATAGAGGGATGTAGAGAACTACACCACAGGGATTCATCCCTTTCTATATTTACTTAATGTATCCTTGGCAATTGAAAATAATGAAAGAAATGTGGCTTTATAAATAGGCCTCTTTGGGAAACAAGAATATTAGCTTTCCTAAGTGGCTGCCTAATAGCTCCATATCACTTTATATCCTAGAATGGTAAAAGACTTCTTTGCTTCTCTTCTGTCCCCCAAGGAACCCTCTGCCCTGTTTTGTTATTCCAGTGTACAGCCTTGTGACTCAGGCTGTGCTGCAAGGTATCTCCTTGACCCCACAAGGCTGGATAATAATCCTTATATATGCTGCACTGTTTCAGTCTTCCTAACGTGGAATGATAGCTCCTAAGGGGATAAAGTATGTTGTTATCAAATTTAGTTTCTTTAACAAGCCAATGGTTCAATCCAATATAAAAATCAAATTTTCAGACCTTCACAATGAAGAAGCATTATGTATTTTTATTGGATCTTGCCCTGAGCTATCATGTCAAAAGTTAGCAAAATAGTGTTCAAACCCTCTTATTGAATCAGAAGCTTCTGAGTTTGCATGGTTTCCCAAACACAGAGGAACCTGAAGCATCATAAATCTGCAAAAGAATGAAAAAAATGGGTTGTGCTAGGTGACAGAAATTGGTTATGCATTATCTAAGTTGGCAGCTTTCTGGAAGGGATAACTTGATAAAGTTTGCTTTGTTTAGATTTTTTTTTTTTTGAAATCTCCATTAAAAATCCAGGTTTACTGACAGAGATGGATACAAATGAAACTAAAACCTAATAATATCAAGTAAATGTCCTTATGCTTTCCACAAATCAGGACAGTTTTCCCAGTCAGCAGAGTTCTAGGCCACTAATTATTATAGAGCAACACCACTTACTTTTTCTCTTCAGCAAACCACACAAGAGAAACTTTTAAATTTTAATCAAGATTTATGCTGGAGGAAAGGAGGGAAAGATTATTGAATGTTTTAGCTTGTAATTATAATTATTATTTTATATTCGTCACATGTTGTATAATTTTAGCAGCATCCTAATCAGGAGGAAAAAAAAGGCTAAAGTCACAATACTAAACCTTCTTGTCTCATTATTATTATTTTGTAGATTATTAAGTTGATCATGATCTATGTTTTAGATATTCACTATTTTATTATTTAAATAAAGATCGAATAACAAAGTTAATTGCTATCCAAAGCACAGGGCTTTTTTTTTCAGTGTATTTTATCAATTATGCTTATACTGTGTTTTTTTTTTCCAAGAATATGCATTAAAGGAGCATCACTGAAATGCAGATGAAGACCAGTGCTGGAGCCCTAGGACTCATACATCTTCTGAATTGCCTGTGTTTGCCTTTCTATAACAATACAGTCTTATTTTTAGTTTGAAATTTCTTTTTTAACCAGGCAATTGGTCATTAAAATGATGACATAATTTTAAAGTGCAGAGTTTAATGGGACAAGATGAGGTGATTTTCTTCAGAGAACACAGAGATATTCTGGACGGGATTACATACACACAAAGGCATTCAGTCAGAAAACTGGCCAAAACCCAAGTGGAAACAAAACATTTTTTTTTTTTTCTGAAGTCAGAGAGGAGCTTAAATGTTTACTCTGATCTGTTGAACTCAAAAGAGCCAAAATTACTTAAGTGGTGTCTAAACCCGAACAACTAGTGGAACAAAAAAATTGCTGATTTGAATTCTACAGATATCCAGAAAAGGACAGTAAGGGAAAGTCACACAAAGATCTTTCTTCCCTGGTAGGATTTTAAAAATCATTTTAGCTTGGTTTGGATTAGGTTTTTAGATGCATAGCTTTTATCTTCACCTAGTAGGAAAAAAAGAATATGCTATTTGTTGGATATTTTCTATCAAGTCTGACTTAATAATTAAAGGCTGGTTTCTCATTGAGGTGTTTTTCCTACTCCTTGTTCATTAGGATGCATTATCCTAAAATTTTCTGTCAATTAATTATTCTTAGCAGTTTGGGCATATGTGTGAGGCATTCCATTGTTACTTTAGCCATTTAAGAAAACCTGACATGCTGTAGTGTAAATATACTGGGTAACAAGAGCTGCAGAAGCAAATCTGCCTCATTTTAGTTGTGAATCTATTATGAATTTTACAATGTACTAATTTTGGCTGAAAAATGTCTTTTTAACTTTCCTATAAATACATTTTGTCTTTACTTCCATTTTAGAGCAGCAAACATTGCATCTGACTCTTCAATTTATTCATTAATTCAAAAATGTAACTTGGGTTTCAGAAACTTGGCTTTTTGCATATTTTGTGCAAAAACTTCACAGTTTTAGGGTCTGGTCCCTCGACCTGTCATTCAAATATGAAATCTGATTATCTTCCATGAGATTCCGTATATGAGCTGAAAATTTGGGGCATGCTGTGCTTAAGTATTTCTCCTTATAGATATTTCTTTGTGGAGATACAGAAAACTCAAATATTTAACTAAAAACTTTTCTGTGCTTCCTCCTAATATCTGTGAACAAATATACTTCTTTAAGTCTAAACTCTTAATAAGCTCTACACTCTTGCTCTAAACTCTTCTTTCTCCATGATAAAAGTAATTGACAATGTATTAGTCATTTTTGTAGCATTTAGACACAACAGCCTACTTAATGGTAACCCAAAAGCAAATATATCCAATATCATAAGTTTCATGAATGATTTTGAAATGTATAAAAATAGATGAATTTCAGAACTTGAAGTACCCATGCACATACTTTTTGCTATGGAGATCATAATTTTTGTAATAGATATTTTCTTTTTATTTTTTTTAAGCAAATAACATTTGAATATCTGGTATACAGCATATCTAAAGTCAAATAGGAATTCCAGGTACAAGATGTATTTGTATTTTCCAGACCAGCTTGAAATGAAAAAATCAAGGAATTTCTAGTTGCCAGTAAAATAAACATTTTTCCAAAGTGAAGAAACAAACACTGTCAACCTGACTACATGACATTTAAAATGCTCAAATGTCAATTGAATTCAGTAAAGATTTTTAAAATACAGACTTTTTTTGTTATCTCTTGTCTTTCACCTGCATTTTGAATTTGATACTAAATTCCCAATTTCAGCTTTCAGAATCTGGTTTCACATTGTGCTATGTCATCTCAAAACACATTATTAAGTCCCTTATTGACTAATAATGACGAAATAATTTTTTTAAAGTCATTAGTTCCACCCAGAGCCTTCAAGAGCATAATGGGTATTTGAAATGATGTTTTTCAAAATATTTCTGCACTTACAGAAATGTCAGCAATCTGGAATCTTTATATGGACTGCCTGAAAGAGCTTTAGTTCTCCATACATTTCTACTTTTAAAAATCTGTATTACTTGCTCAGCTTTTGAGGACTATTAGCTTTTCATGGTTATATATTCTCTCATTTATACGCAATACTCAAATGCAGTGTTTTTCTCAAGCTCTGCAGATTACTGATGAATGAACTTTTGTAGTATCATAGCAAGCCTATTAAAATAACTAGGAGTTGTAAGCAATGCCAAAGATAAAATGAAAGTCACATACTTGCATGAATAACATTAGAAAACATCTGCAGTTTGGGGAGCTAGGTATGTGCGTCCAGATATCTTTAAAATTCTTGGCTGGCTAAAATGAGAAAAAAAAAAGAAATAAAGACCAATATAAAAAAAAAAAAAAAAATCGTGCCTGGGTTTCAGATACTCAATGATATTCTGGGAATCCTAAATACATGAAATTTTGTCTCATTCTGGCCTGAGTGTTCTACCCAAATGCCATTTTTTCAGCAGGTGAAGAGGCATGAGGAAATGCTTAATTTCAAAGAGAGAAATGATATTTAGTGTAGTAATCAATCTCGAATCAGTGATTTCCCAGTTTCTCTTGAGGAAGATAGTCTACCATTCTGATGTGATTTACCTTCTTGAAAATACAGACCATTCAGGAAAAAAAGAACATTTTTCCACATACATGATTTATCAGGGGGTTAAGAAACTGTAGCTTTATCCATTAGTACTGCCTCTTAATACATTATTGTTATTTTGGGTGTGGTACACAATGTGTGATTAAGCTTGGTCAGAGCAAAGACACACCGTGCTCTCCTTTCCCAGACTAGGATGTATAGAGTGGCCATTTCCCCTAGGAGATAGCAATTTTCAGCCCTAAAATTACCTTGTGGTCTTCACAGGCTGAGTGCTGCCTTTGGATGCAATCTCTCACCATCAGACAGTTTCTGTGTAGGGACAGCAAATCTCTGATCTCAGTGAAGAGCTGTTGACCAGGTAGATATGGAAGAGATATAGGCAAAAAGGCAGAGAGGAAAAAACCTGGAGTGAAAGTGTTTGGAGACAAAAAAATGCACAGTAATTTTGGTTTTGCTTTCTTTTAGAGATATTTGGTCACCCTTTGGCAACAGACTCCATTAATTAAGAAACAGAATTTCTCTGGGCTTTGTGAATTTAGATTTTTTTAACTGTAAAATATAATGCCAACATTTTCAATAACCTACTACTGAATAATATGAAGTACAGTTTTGACTAACTCTAGAAGTGTAATATTATCTTGTCTATTTTCATGTTCTGTAAAATGGCAGGATCAATTAGTTTTGATTTCCATACCAATCAGTCCAGATGGTTCCCATTATTTGCTGAAGATATCTAAAAATTGAAGTTTTTGAACTCATAATTCATATTTCGTAAAAGATGATACTTATTTTTGCAGAAAAATCAGAGCTGAAGCCTTCCTAAGCTCACCTTTCTCCAGTCTTGGAAGCAAGTGAAAACTACATTGTACTATTTTAGGCAAAGGGAAAAACAATCAATGTTGCATTTTTTTCAGGGGAGATGGAAAAATGTTTGCTTAGAAAATTTAAGTGATTTACTATCTTATTCCAAGGTGATATAAATGATGATGGGTTTTATAAAGTGTCTGCAACTTACTGTAACAATGATTCTAGGCATAAACCATTACTAGCACTTCAAATATGTCTATAGCTGAATATAATCTAAGGTCTATCTTATTTCATAGCAAAACACTCTAGGAAAAAATGTTTATAGAGAATGCTTAGTAGTCAGTGCAAACTTCTTGTAAAGGGTCCCCCACAATCTACCATATTCTTATAGTTTATCTGAACAGCATTTAATAATACTTTTTCACACTTATAAATGAGAATTTAAGCAGTTCTAGCTCCTGAATACTTAGAGCATTTGGGTCCTGAATTCTTTCTTCCATCATGTAATGTATCTTGGGTGCATAAATAATTCAGGTTTCAGCCCACATATGATGCATAAGCCTATATGCAGCAGTTTCATCCCAGACTAGCATTGCAATATTGACTGCGCATTCTACCATTCCCCTTGGGTAATAAGAATGGCAAAAAAATATATATGCATGTACACATGTACAGAAACTATATATAGATGCATATTACATCCTTCCATATATTATGTTTATATACATCTTTTATATATGTCTTTTATACATATGTATACATAATATCTCTAAAGGTAATATATTCTTCTCTTAAAAAGAAACTTGAATTTTCTATCTTTAGCTATTTATGAGCCATCTGGAAGTTCTGATTTAAAATATCTGGAGGAATTGTGCAGTTTTTCATGATCAAATAGTCAAAGCAATCAACAATCAGAGAACATGAACCCTTATAGCCAAATTACTGTTAAATAGCAAAAAAATAGCTACATGGAGACAGGTTTCAGTCATTGTTACCTGTATCTTTTTTTATCTGCCTTATAAACTATTGTAGCATTAATCATATAATTTGCATAACTCACGAGCGAGTTTGAGTCCTCAGCTGTCTTGCAGTAGACCAAAGGAATGGGAATTTTAAAGGCTAGTAATACAGTTAGCACTGGGCTTTGTAGTATTTGGCTTCTGATAACAAATTTATCTTTGCACTCCAATTAACTATCACGCATTTATTCCACTTTTACTAACATGTGCTTCCCGGTTGCATTTTTCTTTAAGGTTTTTAACCTGATTTCCAACAAAAACAAGACTTGTGTGATTACATTGTCAGCCTTTTTTTCTTCCCCTTTGATAACGTTTGAATTCACTGACTAATTGTAATCCAAATTTGATAGGTGGACAGAGCTTTCAAAAATAACTAAATTCTTACAAGCTTTGTAAAAATAAGCAGCTAAGAGAGGAGGGAGAATCTGTGAGTGCCTGAAAGAAGGGAATGGTAACTGTGTGTAGCTAATTTGACGCTGGCAAACCCACAGTCATGAGAGATGTAAATGTCTCCACTGCTGGAAAAGCTTCAGCAGGATTTTTTACCTTTTCATACACCAAAATAATTTCAAGCTTGCAAGCAGGAAATGAAGCTTCTTGTTTTCTTGCAACTTGGAACTAAACTCATAACTAAACTATGTAGTTGTTATGATAAGAAGCATTTGGGAACCAGATTCTGTTCTCATAGTTGGTTTTTACTCCTTTTTTTTTTCTGAAAAATCAACACCTACTACTTATTAAGCCCTGAGAAATTTTCCATTTGGATGCTCCTGCTTAGAGAAGCTGTGAAGTAAATGAGGTTGAGTAGAACAACTAATTGAACCCTTCAGAGACTGTCAGACCTGAGGCCTAATAAGCACCTTGTAATGTCAGTGGAAGTAATTGGCCTGCAGCTGCTGAAGATGCTGAGGCTGAGTTTTAGGGGGAAACAAAAAAAAAAAAAGAAGAAAAAAAAAAAAGGTCAAAATGTTTTGAGCATGAATTACTGAGTCCAGGTCATGCAGTCAGGTACCTGTGCTTATAGAATAATTGATGACAGAGAACTTGCTAACAAATTAAAATGAAGGCTTATATTGAAACAAATAATATGAAAAGCATGTAGCTGTGTGTAGGGCAGATAGAAATGACCTTGTTTTGCAAAACTTTACTTGTCTCTAATTGTTATATGATAATCACAGCAGCAATGAGCTACGCACCATTTTTATTCTGATGCTCTAGAATCAGGGTCATACTTATAATAGCAACTCATCTGAAGCAAAATATCCTGGAAAAATACCAGAGAACTGTGGAACAAAATGTATTAAAAATTTCTGTCTCTTATGATAACTCTGCAGTAGCTGACACCTGCAGAGCTTCATGTCTCAGAGGTCACCAGGAGTGGAGCAGCCTGCAACCACCAGTGGCCATCAATTTACACAGCACAGTGTGAAGAATTGCTCAAGACTGCATCTGAACCAGTCAGAGTCACACATAAAAGCCTTTCATTCTCCAAGGCAACCTCTTTCTCAGGTTTTTTGAGGATTCCTCTTTGATGTATGTCATTTAAAGTGATGAAGTGTCTGGTAGCTTTTACAATGCTCTTGTATTTTTATTTAGCTCCTAAAGGTTGTTTCCCCTCTTTTGCATTAGGAAACAGTGCTTTACTTGAAAGCTAGTGGGTATTCAGATTAATGAATATTCTTCATATTTTACTTAGGTAAACCACAGCAGGAGAATGCTTACAATAAATCATCTGCTTTTGCAGCACACATGAACAGGACTTGCATGCCAGCACATTTCTGGTTTAAAATCAGCAAGCTGTGCACTAGCAATGCAGAGATTCTTTGGGCAGAACTGTCTGGAGCATACCCTTAATTACATCAGAGCCAGTGTTCCTGAGTGCAGGCATGATCCGACAGCATCTGAAGCACATTAACAGCTTGTGGACCACTTCTTTAAAAAGGGTTCTTGGAGAACCACTGCAATCATGGCCAATATACTAGAGTATCTGCTTTTAGGTGATGCTTTGTGTTGATTTAAAGAAGGGTGAATCTATGTGTTTAGACACACTCTTGTTGTGCAGTGAATTACAGAGCACCTCATCTCCAGTAAACTGATTTTCTGGTACTGTGGGTCATGGGCTGGTGCAGATGATGAACTGTCTCCTGCTTTTTATAAGATTCCCTCTTGTAATTTCATGGTCAGCTGTGAGGGAGAGGTCTGGGCTGAGGATTTCTGGAGAGGGGAGCAGTCAGAGGTTTCTTCTGTGTGATGTTTGGGGTGACCAATGCTTCCCACTGTCCTCAGCACCCTTTGTCTACGCATGGCCAGGCTTTTCCACCTCGCTAGAGCAGGGAGGAGAAGAACGCATTCTTTCTAAGACCCTCTCTATCGATACTTTTACACTAGGTATCTACTCTTGGTTTCTTTCTTCAAAGCCTCTGGGTGGACTGAGCCTTGCATTGGTAAGATAAATGTTTATTACAGCATAGTATGGCCAGGGACTCTTTATAGTCCTTTACTGAGCAACTGGTTAGCTTTTCACAGGTTGTCACAGCTAATCACGCAAAGCTGCAAGTGTCTGAAGGATCCCTCCCTGTACATGTGTGTGTGACAGAGAGAAGAGGAAGAAGAAGGTGGTGGGGATAGAGGGAAAAATACCGTAGAAGGATTTTCCTTAACTGGTTGTGTTTTTTTTTGGTTCTATGTGTCAAAAAAACCCCCAATAAACAAAAGAAAAAAACCCAAACCCTGACAAACAAACAAAACCAGACCAAACAGTAACTTATAGAAGAAGTGACATCATTACTCTGTTTTCATTGCTGGTGTGCGTCATTCAACAGCTGGTGTCTCTTCAACATCATTTTGAGGCCAAGTTACATCTCACAGAGCAATGCGAGGGCTGCTATGTGGGAAGCAGTCCTGTGCTTCATACACTGAGGCTTATTGTCCTCCAGTATGTGTTTCCATGTGTTCTTCTTTCTGTATGCTCTTTCCATATCAACAGTACCAGCATTTCATATTTTGCTATTCAAAAGAGCTAATAGCCATATGTCTGTATAAAAGTATATATATACACATATAAATATGCAAACATAAATATATATATATTGTATAATGCCTTGGTTCCATTTTGTCAATTTAAGTGATTTGGTAGGCCTCTAGTTTAATAAAGCTGGATCTTTAGCATAGCCACTAAATTTATTCCAACATGGTTGAGATTCTGTCTTCATTACCCAAAGAGCATGTCTTAAAATATGGAGAGAACATTTGAGACAAACTTTAAATTGTTCTTAGAATTCCAATAAAATATTAGAAGTATAACTTTAATATTTTACTGCAGTCATATGAGTTCACAGTATTCCCATTATAGTTTTTAATTTATTCACTTTCGTTATGAGAAACTTCTATACATAATCCACATTTATTGTGAGTTCACAGATGAATGGGATTCATTTTACCCTTATATATTGCAGTTTTAACATAAATATTTGTTGCAATTTGTACAACCTGTCCTTGAATACTACTGAGGAAGAGAATATTTGAAAATATGAATTTCACCTCTACTTTATCAGGGTGTAATACATGAATATAAATATGTATATACATGCATGATCTGTAATAAGTTAATTTCTATAACCCACAATGTTAGAAAGGAGTTTAGGTGAGTGAAGCCTGTAAAAATGACAACCTATTCCACAGTTTTATATTGTAAAAATTACCTTATAACATTTCTTCATGATGTTTTTGACCTTATCATTTTCAAAGAAACACAAATGCACAAATTTTTGACACTGTGTAGACAATTGTATGGATCTGGTTCATTAGAACAGGAAATTAAGAGAGAAGAAAACACTGCTGTGTTCTTAATTATAGAATTATGTAATGGTTTTAGAAGGGACCTTTAAAGGTCATCTAGTCCAACCCCCCCTGCCATGAGCAATAACATCTTCAACTACACAGGTTGCCCAGAGGCCCGTCCAACCTGACCTTGAATTTTTCCAGGAATGGAGTGTCTACCACCTCTCTGGACACCTGTTCCAGTGTTTCACCATGCTTATAAAAAAAATTCTTCCTTGTATCTAGTCTAAGTTTACTCTCTATTAGTTTAAAAAGCTACCCCTTGTCCTGTCACGACACAGCCCTGCTAAAAGATTTGTCTCAATTTTTCTTAAAAAAACCCCTTTAAGTAGTGAAAGAACAATAGAAGAACTTAAAATAATGTGCACACGAATGCTAAATAAAAGGTACAATAGAGTTCTAAATTGTGTTATGTATTTTATAGTCTTTTACAAGATATTTCATAGCATTTTGGCATGAATAGGCATTAAGCAAATGTTTAAGTGCCTTACCAAAGCAGCAAAAAAATCATGCTACATTGCAAGCATAATTCAGTATGCATTTTCTGAAAAGAGGGATCAATTGGCCCAGCAAACTGAATCTGCCAACTGGTTTAGCAGCTACACATCCCCGTGGCGGTGCAATAAATGTAATACAGAATTAATGTTTAATAGACAAATATAGTCCCTTTTCAGTCTACAGATTTTTTTTTTTTTTCCCTATAAATACACAGGAGGAGAGGGGCTTTGCACAATAATGAACTGTTTTGTAATTCCATTTTCAAAAACTACAGTTATTGTAATGTACGCAGTGGCACTACAACTGATAGGCACCTGATGGACTTATGGATTTTTGGTTCAAAATTGGTGAGTACTTGTTATTCTGTAAGTGGGATGGGGTCAAGTACAATAGCATCTGCTTAAAACAGTAGGCAAACCCACACCTCTCCCTACAGGCTGCAAATAAAACTATGATCAGATCAGTAGTACTTGAACAGGTCACAGATTCAAAGGTCAGGAAATTGGGAGCATTCTCTGCAAATGTTGGGATTTGTGCTCTCCATTGTCAGACTGAGTTTGACCTTTAAAGGACTGAAAAAGCCCTCTCTCTTGAAAGTAATAAGACTCTAGATGCCCAAGCACTCCCAGTCCTTACCAGAGTTAATGGAGCAAATATTTGCTCATGGATGTAATCTATCAGTGATTTAGGATTTCTTCTGATATATAACCTCAGATGAAAGTTAATTATATTACGGGAGACATATATGGGTAGAATGAGAGTGAGGAGGTTTTAAAGGGTCTATCAGAGTGTTGAGAAGTCAGAAAAGGAGGAATACAAATTTGCTGAAAAGATACCTGATCTGCCCCTTGAGCGAATTTGCCCCATAAGTGGTAATTGCCCCTAACAAGTGATACTGATATTTTGCCCAGAACTATTTCAAAGGCTATACTTACTTTGCTAGTAATACATGTATTCATATTACCAAATGCAACTCCTTTAGGAGTTTAGGTAAATCCTATGGAGAACTTGACCCTGCATTATATACAACTCAGTAAAATAATTTTGGCAACCCAAAGCTCTGTGGGAATCTACTCAGCTGGAGATCAGTACACTGTCATTCTGACTGGTTTTGCCACCAGAACAAATGCAGTTCAGCCCTGGCAGATGCAAAGCCTGTCAGAAATTCTCTTTGGGATTTTCAGCTGCCCAGTCTCTTCAAAATACTCTTTGAATAGGGTCAATGCTATGCTGGTGCAGGCCTTGGAAGTGTGGCTTGGTGCCTGATTGATGACTCATAACAAGTTTGGCTGAAATTCATTTTATATGTGTAGGAAAATACACAAACTCCATTGTTGTTGTTCATCCTCCTTGTAGAGTTCCTATGTAGTAATTCTGTAAGGGCAAACTCTACGTGCAGATAAAACATGAGTACTTGTGCACGTAATAAGGTGCACTGAAGAGTTAATCTGATCAGTACAAACACACAAGTAGAGACAATCATCTCTGACTTCACTGTTCAGTGAGAAAGGATAAGATAATGCTAAGAAAACAGTATCATTGGCTGGCCTCAAGTTCACCTGTATCACTGTAATTCTCATCAGATAAATGCCAGCTTATTTTTCTAGGAATGGCTCTTTAGAGGTAAGGAACAATATTACATTATTTGCATTCAAACAGCTGAGCAATTTTGTTTCATATTAGCATACTTTTTTTATACAGACAACTACAACGCTTCATTACTGTAAAAGAGCAGCTTAAGAAATTATGGGTTTCCACTGTATTGTGTACAGTAAGTGGTTAGGGATGGTTAATTTTGCAGAAATTTATTTAAGTCCTTGATTTTTATTGGTACTCTGAAACTAGAATATAGCTTCCTCAACATAGAATTTCACTTGCAATCTTTGATCATCTGAGTATCAACAATCTTTATTTTTTTCTGGATAAGAATCATGACTACCCTATCCAGTTTAATTTTTCCCTATTTTTGCAAAAGGCTTAGAATTTGTAAAATGCATTTTTCTCACTGAAAACAATTACTATGTAAAAAATGGTTTCAAATGGGGATTTGGGTAGCTGATAAAACAAAATGGGTTAGTAAATCAAAAGAAAATATGACTTGAAGTGAAGAGGATAGAAATTTTCTTCCTATTTAGGTCAGGAGGTAGTGGAAAAGACATTTGCAGCTTGGTACAATATTTGGAATACGATAGTAGTGTTAATGGTGTCCTTAAAGTAAAATTGAAATAATTGCATTTTAAGTATTGAAGATCTGAAATGAAGTATGAAAGCCTTAGTCTGGGCAAGGAGAAAACCACATTATATTATTATGTATTGTCACTACAACTACTCTGACTGGAAAGCAATATAGCCTAACATATTGTGTCTGAGGTAGATAATGAGAAAACCTTGTTTTTGTTATTGGCACTGCTGATGACTAACGGAGGGACCTTAGTGAGTCATTTCAAGTCACTATTTCTCTCTTTTCAGGGCCATATTGGAAATGCTTCTAGGGAGGCACTGCCTTTTTTTTGTGGGGTCTGTATAGTGCCAAAAAATGCTTCTGGAGAGGCACTGCCTTTTTTTTTGTGGGGTCTGTATAGTGCCAAAACAGATCTGGGTCTTCTAAAACTGTGATGATATGAATATTCTTAGAGAAATACTTTGCTGAAATTTGAGGTGACTGTGAACCAGGCATTTTTGGAGCATCAAAAACAGTATGAAGAAGTCTCTTTTCTTGTTTCATTGTGTGTTCTTATAAGATGTTATTGCTGCCTACATATATAGGAGCAGAAATTCAGTCATTAAAATATCTCAGTGAGGCTGTCTGCCAGTATTTCTTTGCAATTTTGTACCCCAGAGTATTTCATCCATCCAGACTTTTGGGTCTTTAATTACACATTGTCACTGAAATGAACTTTTGAACCTTCTTATTTCAGCCTAAAGAGAAGTTTTAAAAAACTTGAAGTAACTTTTATGTACAATGTTCCTGTACTGAATTCACAGCATTTTCATGATTTTTTTTCCCAGACTATTAAACACTGACTTCACAAACTGTTTCTTCAAAGTCTGTCTTCAGAAATGATAAGAGGCATTTCTCACTTTAGAAACTTTCCTTCTCCAACTGTAAGCACACACAAAATTTAACTTTAAACTGTGTAAAGGCTTAAGTTTGCAAAAGATATAACCATGGCAGGGAAAAAGTGATGCTTATCTCATTTGGTAACATAGCTACTACTCTGTAAGTAGCTAGCACAATCTCTTATAGTTAAATCTCTAAGAAGAGGAGAGGGAGGAAATAAAAGACTTTAATCAATTCAAAGTTAAGGTTAGCCATACATAGCAATGAATTCAGGGCAAGAACACTACCACTAATAAACCCAGTAATTCTTAACAGTTACAAATATACATTATGAAATGTATATTTCCCAGCAGCACACTGGACCTCTTCTCAATCCTTGCGAAACTCAAGAGACTTATTAAGCTGAAACTTTATGTGCTTGCTCAGGAATCTGAAAGCTCACAACTTTTAGAAGGCTCCTTGGGAACTTCTTAGAAATCCGCCCCATCTTGCTGTCTCTTGGAGGAGATGGGTCATGATCTCACGCCCCTGCCAGATCAGGAATTCTGTCAATGCATCTTTTTGCATCCCTGAAAGCTTTCCTAGTTTTACCACGTTCTGTCTCCACCTGTGGTAAGCTGTTGTGGATGCTCATGTAGTCTGATTCGACTCAGTTTTTTTAAGCAGTCAAACAATACCTTCTCCTTGTACAGCTCAAACCAATCACATAAGAAACTGAAATAAATGGATTATACTTAGATTCTTTAACATCTGTCAAACCTTAAGACCTTGGTGATAATGATGTCAGGCTTATCTAAATAGATGAAACTGTGTCTATGTCACAGAAACTGTTGCTGCCATAAATTAGTGTTTTGGCTGGACTCACAAGATGTGCCAATAGGTCTTACCTATTACCAAATATTAACAATATAAATTTCTGGCTGAGGTAGTAGGCTAAATTTGTAATCAGTGGGGATATATGCAGAAGAGTCAATGAAATTTAAAGTGTGATACATCTTACGAAAATTTTACTTTTTTTTATGGTCAGATGAACTGTGTTTCTAGACTCTTAAATCTGCATTGTTTTTAGTAGGAATCCAAATGATTCAATGAAGTAGTGGTGGTTTTAAAGGAATACAGAATTCTTGTATTATTCCCAGCTTGCCCTGCTATGACAGAAACTTGTTGGAAATTGTCCAAGTTTGGCACAACTTACTGTTTCTTCAGCAATGATCTGGGATATTTTGGCACTATGAGGGCATTCAGAGAGATCCACATAAATCTGTATCTTGCAGAAGACAGTTCCAGAACTGATATGTATCCATTATCCAGTCAAGTGAATTAAAGTTGTGTTTTCCATCAATAAACTAAGAACCATCATAGAATCATAGAATGGTTAGGGTTGGAAAGAACCTTAACATCATCTAGTTCCACCCCCCCTGCAGTTGCCCTGTCCAACCTGACCTTGAACACTGCTAGAGATGGAGCATTCACAACTTCCCTGGGCAACCCGTTCCAGTGCCTCACTGCCCCCACAGTAAAGAAATTCTTCCTTAGATCTAATCTGAACTTCCCCTGTTTAAGTTTTAACCCACTTCCTCTTGTCCTGTTGCTACAGTTCCTGATGAAGCGCAAATCTCCACCATCCCTTGTAGACCCTCTTCAGATACTAGAAGGCTGCTATGAGGTCTTCACACAACCTTCTCTTCTCCAGGCTGAACAACCCCAACTCTCTCAGCCTGTCCTCATATTTGGAATTCACCACTGACAAAAGCTATCAAGATATTTGTGTCTTACTGATATCTCAATATCAAGGAGTTAGTGCAAATATTTTTGATTCATAGTAATTTTAAGGGCATTATCAATGACATCAATATAACTGTTTTTATTCAAGTATTTAACGTTTACCACATGCACTGCAGCTTAAGTCTATGAGTGCCATAAATTAAATCTCATTCTACCCTATCATGTTTTGGTTCAGATTAAAAATAAATCTTTTTAATTTATACTAAACTATTTAGATTGCCAAGATCTCAGAATCACTTCTTAGTTGCAGTCAAATCAAGTACAAAAGTCCTAATAAAAACCATGCATAACTTTGTTTCTTCTAACAATAAAGCACAAATACATTAATTCTTATTTATCTTTTTTTCCTGTCACATACTCACTCAGCCATACATAAGGCTGACTAACTATTCTGATTCTGTGCTCTTTAGCTCATTTCCATCACTACTTAACAGCCCCTACTTTTGGAGAAGAGCAGCTGCAGAGAGTAAGCAAATTTAGCAGTTCAGTCCATCAAACAAAATAAAACGGATTTTTTCATGCAGAGGTACAGAATATATGACATTGCATGTTTTTCCATCTGGTGACTTATAAAAATCTTTCTGCTTTATAAGCAAGAATTGATTAACACATTTATCTTGATTTTTAAATGCACCCAGGTTACAGAGATCTGCAATAAACCCTGTTCCAGTTAATGTCAAATAATTAACATTTGATGCTTTCTAAAATAATCCTGAATTTTCTTGTTTATTTGCAATGTTTGCCCAGGATTTTATTTTCTTTTATGTGACTGCATTTCAGCCATATGAGCATTCAGTTATAGTTTTACTAGGCATACTAGTACACTCAATACAGCTATATGATGCCCAATTTTTCAAGATAGATTTTTCAAGTTGAATCATCCTTTTTGCCTTGAAAACTCTGTCCTGAGTAAACAAATTGTGTGTTATTAGAAAGGTGAAGATGGTTTGGGTTTTTTGAGAGTTTTGTTTTTGGTTTAATATTTGTCATACAAGCCCCAGTGCATTTATTTTTGCTTATGTATGATTTAGTTATATATTTTCACAGAAAGACTTTTGACAAGATTTATAATAACAGGACAAGAGCTAAACAAGTAGGATAAACTTCTGCAGGTCTACGAGCAATATGTTTCTTCAATACATCCACCATCTTAGAGAGATTGAAGCAGAGAAAAGGTTCTCTCCAAGACAGATGTGTCCATTTTGCAAGTCAGGTTTTCACTGAGAGCTCTGTACCATCAGCACTTTAGGGCTACATGGCCTAGGGAAATTTATTTATTTATTTAAATTGTAATTTAATGCCTCTAGCTATGCACTTCAAAACCTCTGCAGATAAGTAGGTTCACAAAGAACTGGTGGAGCTTAAAAGTATGAAGAATCAGGTGACTGGAGTGTGGGTACTATTACAGAGTGCAGATCTCAAAGTAGCAAAGCAATCTAGGAGGGGGCTGAGAGAAACAGCAATTATGTATTTTCAGGGTGGTGATTAACTGTATCTAATTCCACAAAAGCCCCATGTCTCTGTACTTTTCTGAGTGAATGCCTACCTGCTATGGGCACTCTGACTCTGCAGAGATGGTTTCTGCTTCTGCTTCTTCTGTCAATAATTCTCCCACATCCACTGTAGATTTTTTTACTCTCTGACATGTACCCATACTATCCTACAAACTTCTTCTTAAAAACTTCTTCTTTCTAGGTCTTCCCTGGAGATTTCTTCTTCTTTTTGTCTTCTGTAAATTGGTTTCATTTCTTAAACATAATATTTGATAGGAACTCCACAATAGAAACTTACTTTAGCTCAGATTACCTCTTTTGCTAATTTTAACTTAGTTTCTTTGTTGTCTCATGTATTCTACTAATTTTGGATCTTTTTTTATGTTTCTGGTCAGTCATGGCCCTTTCCTAGTATTATTCCTTCAAAAAGCATCTTACAATTCAGAAAGAAGAACCATGGGTTCTTAGCATTAGCATGACATGTACAGCTTCCAGTCACTGAAGTGATATTGGAAGGCGGCTGACGATAAACACAGGTAACTTACAAGCAGCCATTGGCAAAAATCTTAAAAAGTCTCCTAAAATTCCTGGAGTCCGTGTACCTCACACACATTCCTCTATTATTTGTATATAAAAGCCAAGAAACAAACAAATAG
Source organism: Pezoporus occidentalis (assembly GCF_034315485.1). NCBI lineage: Eukaryota > Metazoa > Chordata > Aves > Psittaciformes > Psittacidae > Pezoporus > Pezoporus occidentalis. The sequence continues at coordinate 2,560,448 of NW_026916062.1, forward strand.
GAAAAGCCTCATACAAAAGCTTCATACTGCTGTCACTAATCTGGAAGGGAAAACTTTAGATGAAGAATGTTTCCCACCATATGAGCTTTCTGCAGTTTCTTATGGGTCAACAAACTCATTATTTTTCCCTCACTTATCCTCTGCCTGATGAATTAAAATAATTAAACTTCTCTAAAAGACTGTGCTTTCTGCATTTTGAAAACAGTTTATTTATACCTTGAAGCTATTTTACACAGTTTGATATTAATCACTGAAAACTTGTTCTGAGTGTTCATAGTTGATTACTTGGTCATGCTTTGGATATGGCCTATTACTCTGCTGCAACTGTCTTTATTGAATTTATTTAATTTTAAAATATTTTTAAAGGTTGAGATTTATTTTGTTTCCTTTTCTGTCTTGCTTCCAAGAGATTGTTGTGTTGTCTCAGAAGGAGGACAAGATTTGGCGGAGACAAACTTAGCCATAGCTTTTTCCAGGCACCAGCTGGGACTGCAGCACCTGGGGTAGGTTGAATCCTTCTTGAGCTGTGCCTACCTCAGGAAGTGTCCCTGCCTGGTTATGGCAGGTCTCCAGCCCTGCTTTTCCAGTTTGTCTGAGGGGCTAAGGGAAAACAAGAGGGCATCCTTGCTGTGCTAGGTACTAAACTAACTGCCCAAAGTGCTTTGGAAAACTACAGGATTATTTTATCACTTTAAGTGGGCCCAACTATACCTGGTTTGACTTTGTGGTCATGTGCCAGAGAGTTCAACAGTGGCTATGAGGTCCTGGTGACACTGCTGGGGGGTTGGGAAGTGTGAGAAGTGGGAGAGTCTTTCTGCCCTGCTTAGCTCTGCCCCAAAAAGACTGAGGGGAGCAGAATGAGCTGGGAAGGGGAATGTCACACTTCACCAGACCTGCAGTCAAGGCAAGACCTCAGGACATAGAGAGCTTCCATGTTTGAAGGAATGATCTGGTGCTTAGCTATGAATAAAACCTGTAAGAAATTTAACAGGGATTTCATTACAATATTTTTGGCAAAAAGTTGCTTTTCAGAAATTGCTTGCAGGAGGTTTTATTTATAAATAACACATGCTTGTGTGTTTGGACTTGACATATGAAACCATGCACCACTTTACTCCTTGGTATATGAATATTACTACTTTTTTTTTATTAACAATAACAAAGTGTTCTGATCCAAGATGCTGTTCCTCATACAAAGTTAGAAGCTAGTGCTAAAGTAAGGTAACATTCCATGCACTCAATAAGATTATATTCTATCCAAATAGAGCATTCATAATGTTGGTAATTCTATTTTGCCAGTTTGCAGTTAAAAAAAATAACTAACAAACAGCCTGATAAGTACATAACATTAACTTCCCATTTATCAATTGAAAAATTTAGTCAGGTGACGAATCCCGTATTCTCTAACCAAACCCAAAGATGGAGAAAGACCCAACTCTATTATATTTTCTCCATGGCTATGAAAAGATATTACACCTTTTCTGGTAATATTTTTTCATCAATTCATTCAATTATTTAAGATACAATGGCTAGTCATTTCAGACTGATGGATGTGATAATCCTGGTCTTTGTCAAACCTTCTCTGGACTTCATTACCTCCTTGCTTGGCTGGACTCTACTGAGAATAGGTGCCTTGGTTTTAATACTTGGAAGAGTTTCTTACAGAGTACATAATCAAGTACTTTGTTTGCTAACATGGTTTATTCATGGGTATTTAAAAAAAATCTGAACAAGAGAAGGACACAAACACTAAAATTAAAAATTTTGAGGTGCTGCTACTAAAAAACTTGAAGTTACAAAAAAATGATCTTTCTCTCTCACACACAAACACACTAGTACCAAAGAAAGAAAAAAAGGCTATTATTATGTATCATTCAGTTTATATTTAAAAGAAGAAAACCATACCTTTATTACATACACCATGACTAACAAGATTTTAGGCATATATTGCAGCGTATAATATGTTATTTTTATTTCTGTTCTGCTTTCTGTATTTTAGTGGTCAAAGTACAAACTGTTTTCTTATTTCCTCCACCATTTCCTTCTTTCCTTCATACTGCCCTTCCTTTCCTCTTCTTCCTCCATTTCCTTCATTCACCCAGCTTTACAAGTATTTGAAACTAATTGATGATCTTACTGTGTCACTTTTCACTCTCCCTTTGCACACAGAACCATGTGTACAAATAGAGGAAAAAAATAATGTAGGTACTTGTTCAAGAGTGCTTCTATAGCTCTATTGCTCTCTATTTTGGAATAATTGCATTAGGAAATCCATCTTTTTCTGTTATTTTGAGTGGATTAATCAAAAGTTCAAGTCAGACCCACTTGCAGTTTGGTGCTTAGAGAAAAAGCTTGGTAAACATCTGCTCATAGTACCATTTTTAGAAATTGCTTGTTTTCTGTTGTGACAAACAATTTTCTGGCCTGCAGCAGATATCTGGGGTAGCAGATATCACAACACAATCAGAAAGTTCTTTTAAAATTATTTTGTAGGTCATGCACTGTACTATAACTCTGGCTATGCAAAACTGTTAGAACTTTAATGGCTTTAATAAGATGGGATTTGGATATGGTGATGGGGCTTTTGCAATCTTTTGGAAGAATAAAGGTAAAAGACTCTGAAAGGTGATGCACTCAGACACCCTTATCTAAATTTTCTCTCTTTTAGCTTATTGTGCAGCACAGCCAGGTAATGACTGGCTATGCTGCAATGGAAACTCCCTCTTTGCAGCTTCATTGTGGTTTCTTTTATTGACTTCTTTCACAAAACATCACTATTTTAATTTGATAGGGAAGATAAGGAAATATTTTAATGACAGGCTTTAGGAGAGAAAAGGAAACATATCAAGCATATTTGTTACTGATGTTTTCAGCCCTCTTTTTGGTTTAAAAGAAATTGTTTTAATGCAAAAACTGCACATGTATAGTATCTTTCTGCTTAAAGAGCAAAGAAAAAATGAACGCTACATTTAATAACTAGCAAACTGTAACTTACTTTGCATTGTATAAGGCTAATAACAAGTAGATGCTTGCAGCATTGCACAAGCTCCTTGAAACCCATGCATCATCTTGTAGGGCTCTGGGGTCAGGAGAAGGTCTACAGCAAAAGAATGCAGACCTGGTTCCCTGCACCTTCTCTGGGCATTCTCTGGCCCTCAGCAGCACTTGTAGGAAAGAAGGAACCTCTGAATACTGAAGACTGTGCATGATGTGCACTATGTAGTAGAATGGCATGATTCCAAAGTATGCACCCTAAATGTGCTTCATTTGCCTTTTTCTTTGATTTCTATTTTTATGGGCTTTCTGTTATTATTTTTGACCATAACAGTAAATGATTCTGTAAACTTTCTCATTCTTTCTATGTTCTCTAACATTTTTTGTTTGTTTGTTTTATATGCAAAAAGCCAGTACATGCTAATGGACACAAAAGGAAAAATTTTTGTTATCACAATAATAAATAGCCTCACAAGCCTTTTAGCAAGTGCGTCTGCAAGTCTAATGTTGATCAGTAAAGGTACAATAGAGTTCATAATGTAAGGGGTGGTTTAGTGCAGGCAAGAGCCCTTCACAGTAATGCTCTCTTACTTATAATGTTGGTGTTAAAAGAGACTTGCCTTTTTTTGAGCTTTCTATTTTCTAGCTTCTGGTGCACAATTAGAAAGGATTCTCCTCACCATGTTGCAATTAAATTTGTCTTCAAAACTGGGGAAAAAGGAAGAAATGTTAGTGGTTGCAAATATCTTCATAATGTGAGATGGTAAAATGTAGGATTTTTGTCAGTATTTTCCTTTAATAGCTGTTACCAGCCGTGTTACTGACTTGTGTAGCCTACTGTGTCAGGAGTGACAAAGGGCTTTGTATTTATGACCATCTCCTGTTCAAAGAGGCCTTTGTGACTGATATCTCTGTTGGTCATCTGAAAACAGCTGTCAGCCAGCATCATCATACCAAGGGACCACCTTTTCCTCTGCTGCAGGAAGCGATGGTAGCACTGGCAGTACTGTGACTGTCTGCATTTTTTAGTATCTTTCATGACTTAAAATGGAACAGTACACATGAAAATGGGTATTTTATTTGAGTTCTTACTCATTTTTCTCAGGAATGAAACAAAAAATAGAATTAAGATCTTTGCATTATTCTATGTTATGATGATGGAACCTGAACAATTTCCAGTTAGACTGGTTTAACAGTAACTTCATTAATAAGTGAGAGTATAGTGGTGTGAATAAGGTGCTTTAAAGAAAACAATCACAACTTTTACTTCCTAATGGTTTACATATAGCTGAATAACCCCTGAAAATCAATTACAAGAGAGCGTAACATTTTCTTGTACTGTCAATTACTTACAAAATAGCTGTATGTCTCAGTATACCTGCTTAGCAACTTAATTTTATAGTAAATTTTGAATATATTTATACAAGTAGCTTTATGAAAAATTTCTATTAATGCCAGTGACACTTTGAAATTTAATTTGGCCTCTTTGAGGGTCTCCTAGTAAGAACAGACCTGAGAAACAGGGATTCATCTTAGAAAATTCTGATAACTGTGCCTTCAGCATGTCTATGTCAAAATAAAGAAGTAGCTAAAATCAGCTATTCAGCATGGCAGAACTCAGTTAACATAGAAGCTAGAGAAAGGTAAAATTGTTTGTTGAAAAATGTGCCCATGTAATTAAATTTCTGCGCACGAAATATAAGTGAGTGAAACAAAATATTGAATAGTCCAGCGTTGTGCTTTTTCTCAACACTGATTCTAATACAACTGAAATTAGTTTAAAAAACTATACAATGATGCTGTTGTGTTATATGTGTTGTGATATCTTAGCCCTCAGTTCACTTCCTGGTAGAAAAATGTCTGGTTTGGATCAAAAAGGAAAGGAAAGGAAAAGGAAAAAAACAAAGGAAGGAATAAAAGATGGAAAAGAGCAAAAATGAGAGGAATTATCAAATTATCATGAGGAGACAGTGCATAGCAAATATATATCTAAATATCTGCAAATTTTAACAGATATTACAAATTATTATTTTCTGCAGAGCTAAGAAAAGATTAGTGTTTGAAATAAGAAATGACAATGTTCTGTTTGACAGATTTCCACAACGGAAATGTCACAGTCTCTGATGGTACTGTTACCCAGAAAGGACTGTAGCTATGCAGCAATTGAAGCCAAACCTTTTGGTGCCCCTATGAGCTAGGGTCCTGCTGCCCACCTTCTTTCTAGCTGGTTTCTGAGAAATAGCTCAAAGCTGAAAGAACCCAGTGGTGCAAATCTAAATGAAGAATAATTAAGTAAACTAATTCAGCCAAAGACACTGCTAGTATTTCTGTTGGTTTTAACTTTTTCCCAAAAAAGACCAATTTATGGAAACTTAACCCTCCATATGATGAATGTGAGCTGTGTGCTTTAGAAGGAGTGAAAGCCAACAGCCTCCTGGGCTGCTTGAACAGGCTGATCTCAAGAGTCAGTAAATCAAGGTAAGTGATGACTGGACCACAAGAAGACACTGTGTCCAGTGCTGGCTCCCAAAGTGCAAAACTCAAAATGCAGATATAACTAAACTGGAGCAAACTCAGCAGTTCGCCAAGCTGGTCTGGGCAGGAACACTTGCCCTGTAAGAATAAGTTGAAGGACAGAAGCTTTTTCAGCTTCTGGAGAGAGACGGCTTAGGGAGCACCCAACAGTATCCTCCCGTAACTATGGTGATGTGATCAAGATGACAAAGCCAGGCTTCTTGCAGTGGTGCATAGTGGGAGAATGAGGCAAGGTTCATAAACTGAAACAAAAAAGATTTAGGATGGATGTACAGAAAGCTTTTACCACATGAGAACAGTCCAGCAGAGGAGCAGGATGCCAGGACAAGTTGAGCAGTCTCAACTGATGCTTAGTGATCCGTAAGACTAAACTAGATCAAGCCCTGAGCAGGGAGCGGTACTAGTCTTCCCCTATGATCCCTTCCAACCTCAATTATTCCATGATCCTAGAAGTGAATCATGTGGGTTTATACCCACTTGTCTTTACCAAAAACCTAGAACTGGAAATTTCTTTTAGCACACCTGTTGATTCTGTTTAAATCTAAGAGGTCTAAGGACCTCTCAGATCTTGGAAGCTGGAAAGACCAATGTGTCCTCGGTTCATCAACACTGATGTTTAAATGAAAGCTCTCTGAGATCTACCATGTGAAGTGATAGTGTAAGACGATGTAACAGCTTGGCAGATACATGTTGTTTTCTACTTCTGATTGCTGAAGGCACACAAACCTGAAAATACAGTTTGTACCCCTAAAGGATATGTGAAGCTACCTTGGAGCTAAATTTACCATACCCAGCAGTTTAATATGGAGTTTTGGTCTGCTAACTGAGTTTAAAGAAATGTTATGAATTTCTGAGCTGGATACTATTGGTATTTGTATCATTTTGTATTGGGGTATGGTTCATGGCAGCTTGTCTGAATGGTGTACCATCTCTTCAATCTGAAGACATGCAGCTGACCCTAGAGCATGAAAACCAGCTCCCTCCTTCTAAAATAAACTAAATGTCTAAGAGGGAAAATGAAAAGGGCTTTCAAATTTTTTTGACGTGCATCAGTCCCCAAGGTGGATCCACATTTTAAACAATGGCTTTTTGAAAACCGTTAAAAAATTACGGGTCACAAATTGAGTACTTAATTACACCTCTGGAACTTTTTCATGTGCAGATGAAAAGTTATATATTATTTGCTCTCCAGGGATTTTTTTTTTTTTTTTGTAGCTGTCCATGTAAAAGCTACGAAAGCCTTGATTTAGAAATCATCACCACAAATTTGTTTCTATGTTAATTCAACTGGCTGAAATTGTCATTTCCCACATGCTGTATCCATAGACAGTCTTCATCCTGAACAATAAACAAAGCAATTACTAGATAAAGTGTTAGACATCAAGGAAACTAATTTGGTTAAAAAAAGTAAGATTTAGGGGAACTGAAGCTGAACTTGCTATATGACCTTAGGCATGCTGTTTAGTCTCTTTTTGGTTCAATTATCTGGCTATAAATCTAGGATCATAGCGATATCTGCTTTCCTGTATAGTCAGTCTTTCCTCTGACAAGTTTTTCAACTAAATAATATAAAGAGTCCTTTATCATATGCATGTACAAGGTATGTGATAAAATGCCACTATTGGACTGCTAGATGTTACTGGGATCATCAATGTAAATAATCAAATAACATCTGAGTTTAACTCTACTGTCTAATTCTGCAGCTGGGCGCATTTTCATAATTGTTTAATATCACATAGACATTCACCCCATTGGGAGTATGTTTGGACATTCAGTCTTTAAAACTGCTGTAGTCATGAGAAATTACACATCAGCCAATCTTCTCACTTGTTAGCTGAATTAAACTTCTTTTGCACCGTTAAAGTAACTAAAAAGAAAAAAAAGGATTTCTGTTGGAGAGTTTGAATAAGGTGATTTCCTAATTGAGCTATGTAAATTGATGCAGAATTCAAATTTCAGCTACTTATCTGCATATGAAGAGCATATAAACTTAGTCGATGAATCTTACAACATATCTTCTTGCAGTATGAATATGTAAGTTGCTAACTGGGTTGTTATTATAGTTTCTTAAATAAAGGTTTTTTAATACTCCAGTCCCTTTTTAGATTAGTCGTTCACCACCAGCAAATAGTGGTTCCAGGAATTAGACACGCAGATTGAATTTTCAATTAAAATTGGTCTGCCTGTCTTTCAAAAACATCCTTGTCTGCAGTCAAAAGCTATGGGTATAAAGGTTTCTCAAATGCATCTTTTGGTACATCTGAAATAAACAGCATTATACTAATGGTTATAGAAAGGTAATGAAATTTTGAATATTTTAATTTGATCCTGAGCTCTGGATAAAAAAGTGTTATTACTAACAGTTATTCCCTTACACCTATCAAATTACTTTTATTTATTTTCAGAGGATAAATGCTTAATTTTTAAAGGGTATTTGTTGCTCCCACAAAACTTATACTTGACAGCTTTGGAAGCTGAACTCCTTTACGTAGCCACAGAGTATATGTGAAATGAGCAACAGCAGCACAAGGCTTGCAATACTGCTCTTCCAGTGTCACGCATATCTGACTGAAGGAAAAACTGTTTGTCGTGCTGGCCGGTGGTGTGACTTCATTCAGGCCACGATAGTCTACTGTTAGTCTCCCTTCTCCATCAGACTTTCGCTCTGGCCATATGGGGCTATTAAAGGGTGAGCGGGTCCCGCTGATCACTGCCTGACTCTCCAGTCTACGGATCAGCTGATGGATGGGAATCAGGGAGTCTTGGTTGGTGCAATATTGCCGCCGGTGCACTGTTGTGGTCGCAATTGGCACTTGCTGTTCTTCAACTTTCAGCAACCCCACAGCAGAGGGATCTTCTGAGAGACCAGGCAAGGTGGACAGCTGCTCAATTTCCTCAGCCTCCAAAGCAGCAATACCAAAAGCCCATTAGTACCCTCTTGGGTCTTTGAAGTACCAGTAAATCCGATTGTCCCTTACTTCCACCTGGTTGGAGGCAGGGCCCCTCTAATGGTCATCACAGCGTTGGACACTTAAATCGGGGTAAAAGGGATTATTCTTCGTTATCACAGGAGCTGGAGTAAAATCAGCTCTTTCACTCCATCTGGGAAACTGCTCACCAGAGACTGAAGCTGTGGCTCTCATGGGACGATCAGTCTTGGCCCTTGCTCCCCTCTTCAGTTCACTCACCCGTTCCTCCAAAGCTGAAGTAGGTTTTCCATCCCACTTTGTCATGTCTTCTCTGTGATCCCGCAGGTAAAACCATAGGGTAGCCAGTGGCGTATACCTCCTGTGTCTCCTCTCTCTCACAATAGGATGCCTTTTGTTAATAGCTGAGACGTGTGTTGCTACACGTGAGGAGCCGGATAAATCGGATAGATCGTCCCTCAATCGTTTGAGGTCCTGGGACAGTTTTTCCACAGCTGAGATGATGGAAGGGGTGAGATTGTCTTTGAACTCTCGGAGTTTATGAACCATTTCATCCACTGTTAGTGGTACTATGTCATTCCAGGTTACTGTTGCCAATGAATGGGCATATGATGATGGTGCATTCCGTGTAAGTTTTCGCCACATGGGTCATGTACATTCGACTTCATCTGGATCTATGGGTATATCCCCGTTACTCGGCTTGATGTGATAGGTCATCTCTACGATGGCTGATCCCCTCAGAGACTGGATGCCTTTGTTTATAGCAGTCCACTTGACCAAACGACTCATAACATCGTCCTTGTATGGAAACCTTTCTTTCACAGCTGCCAAGAGCCGCTTCCAAAGACTGAGGGACTTTTTTTCTCTTGCAATTGCTTTGTCAATTCCCCCTTCTCTAGCAAGTGATCCCAGCTGCTTGGCTTCTGTACCTTCTAGTTCGTGACCATCGGCCCCATTGTCCCAGCATCAGAGCAACAAGGTGATGATATGCTCCCCTGGTTGACGGGTAAAATCTTTTCACATATTCCACAGCTTGGTTGAGGTCCGAGGTAGAGAAGTTAACTCTTCTTCATCATGTGGTGATGACTCCTGATCAGATGCTAGACCGGGTGGTGGATAAATTGTTTCTTCATCTTACTTCACCCTTCTTGCCTCTGTTTTGCTTTTTCTCTTGCATACAGGGGCAACTGATATTGGTACGAATTGGTCCTCTGGTTTGGCTGCAGTAATTATCACTGTGGTTTGAGTAGCAACTGTACTTGTTGCTGGGGGTGGTGTAGCTGCTGTGCTTGGAGCTGGGGTAACCGCGCTGTCTGTTGCAGTTGAAGTTTGAGCAGCTGCTGTACTTGCCACTGGGGTAGCTGTGCTGTTCATTGCAGCCAAAGTTTGAGTAGCGACTGTACATGTCGCTGGGAGTGGTGAAGCTGCTGTGCCTGGAGCTGGAGTAGCTGCGCTGACTGTTGCTTTGCCCTCAGATCCGCCGACATTCTTTTCCTTTTGAAGGTGCTGGATAGTGTTGAACAAGGCCCTGTAAGTATAGGCGAAGCCCCAGCACGTTGCCATGATTTGGCCATCTCCGGTATGGCATAATGAGAACACACCTCATTTAAGTGTTTTACTAATTCTTCTGGATTTTGCAGTTGTTTGGTAGTGAAATTCCAAAGTACTGGAGGGGCCCACTGACCTAGATACTTGCCCATACTATCCCACACACCCTGCCACTCATGGCTGTCCAGCCTCAGGGAAAATCTCTTGGTCCTCCTACATCGTCATTTGACCCCAGACAAGACCCAAACCTGACTCTGCTTAACTCTTGAAATCAGTCGTGGGCAAAACACACTCTGTATGCGTGCCAACATGGTGATTCCCATCACGATCAGCAAACAAGTCTCAACAGCATTAAAAGGCCATTCAAAAACTTCAAAACTCTCAAATGTAAATGGTCTGGGGGGAGGACTGGGAGGGTAAAAGAATGTCTCCTTCACAGGTTGAACACCCGAGAAGGAGAAAAAAGATGTGTAATTGCTAAGCACTTCTATTATATACCTCCCAAAGTATAAAGGTGGTGACCACACTGGGAACATAAACCAGATCAGTTTCATGATCAATGATTCTATTGTATTACAAGTCATTACCATAAAGTACAATGAGACAAAAACCTTAGCCCAAGACCCACACTTGATAAACACTAACACAGCAAATACCGGATGGAAGTAAGGTACAACATACTGAAACTGTGAGATCAAGAGGAACAACCTTGAGAGCCAATAAATCACCATTGTGACGAGTGACTATTAATCCAGTCAGATCTGTTGTTATCTCAACCCCTCGAGCCCCACGTTGGGAGCCAAAAATAAACTGTCGTGGTTTAAACCCTAGCCAGACAGCTTGTTCACTCACTCCCAGTGAGTGGTGCCAGGCTGAGAGCAATCGAGGCCCCCCCCCCCCCCCATCTTGGGGCTCTCCCCTTCCCCACTCCCGTGAGGGATGGGGAGGAGGATCAGAAGAGTGCAACTCCTACGGGTTGAGACAAGAACAGTCCAGCAACCGATGTACAACATTAATCACCACCGCTACCACCAACGACAACAGTGATAAGGGAAAATAACAAGGGAAGAGAATACGATACCACTTGCCAAGAAACGAGTCTGACCCAGAAGCCTGTGTCCTTCCGGATAACTCCCAGTTACCCCCCACCCCAGGCATGACGTGCTGTGGTATGGAATACCTCTTTGGCTAGCCTGGGTCAGGCATGCAGGTCTCTGCTTCCTCCCAGGTTCCCCTCCTGCCTGGCAGAGCATGAGCCTCACAAAGTCCTTGGTCAGGGTAAACATCACTTAGCAACAACCGAAAACATCAGTATCATCAGCGCTGTTCCCAGGCTGGAAGTCAAAACACAGCACTGCACCAGCTACCAAGAAGGAGATAAATGACTGCTACTGCTGAACCCAGGACACTGTTTTAAGCTGTATTTGATGAACACCATGAACAGAAGGCATTTGCTATAAGGTGCAGATATTTGAAGGGGAATCTGGTTCTCTCTTCTGTTTTGGATATGAGCCACCACTTATGACATTCTTTGATCCTGTAAATGTTTTCAAGGAAAGAGAAGTAAATATTTTTACGCTATACCTTTTCTTTCCCTGACCCTGTCAGATGTTGAACAGATCTTTGGGACAAGCACACATAAACCAATTTCTTGTTATGTTTCTGTATATGTGTTATAAAATACTTAAGCAAATGTAGTATAAATGCTAGTCTTCTCTCAAGAGATTCTCTTGATGGAGTCTCAAATATCAGGTATATTATAGACTTGAAAACAAAGGAAAAGAGTGGTACAGAGACTAGATTGCTCTGAAAATGTAAAAAAAGGATTGTTGTTTTTCTTGTAAAGCAGAACAACAGGATAACAAATGTTCAAAAAGTATTATTTCTGAGATGATCGCTAGGTGTGAAATACTTCAGTTCAAAGGCCATGACTGGCTGAGAATTGAAGTACCTTCTCAACTTTTGAACCATTATTCTGGGGCTAATTGTATATGTACCTATATCTACACATAAAAACCCTATGCAATATAAATCTATGAAAAGTCATCTTAAACATCTCCTCCTCCATTTGTATAATAAAGTAGCTTATGTCTAAAAATACGTCATGGCACATTTTATTTTCAGAAAGGATCAAAATGTCAAATCTAGGAACAGATACTATTGTGCCTTTTAAATTTTCAAAAAATGTAAAAGCCTCTGAATAAATTAGCAGAGTTGTCATGGAAACATAGTGGGCAAAAAATATTTATAGTTGCTGCAAGCAATAATTTTGAAGTTTAATACTTTTAAATGTCAAGCAACCTAATCTCTAAAACAAAACAAAACAAAAAAAGTTTTTTTTCATTTGTTTGTCAGTGCATATATTCACAAATTTCTGTTAAATATGTTTTCACTTCTTGCTTCCAGGAAAAAACAATCATGATACTCAAACCCCAATATATTCTTTGGTTGTTTGAAAACACTTTTCATTTTTAAAGACTGATAACATCTTGTCAGACTTAGGTATGCTATTTTACATGTGTGTTCACCAAAGCCAAAAACTGCAGATTTTCCAAAGCTAGTTAAGAATTTTTTTAAAAGGTCCAAACTCTAAACTCTACCAGAAGTGCAACTACCAGAAGTGTACATTGCCTTATTCATAAATGTAAGACAGCAAGTATCTGATATTCCTATTAAAATTAATGTTATTCTTAATGTGTTAATTGAAATAGTACTTTATAATAACATATAGGGAAGCACCAGGAAATTATCTTGGCATATACTGGATATGAAGGGTCTGGTGTATTTTCTTGCACCTCCTATATCCATTCTCATATAAACCCAGTAATCTTGACAGGGAAAAAACGCAGTTAGCTTCATTATGTTGCTGCGTTGGTATGAACATAGGGCTTCAAAGGAAAGATAGACAAGGCCTTCACTTGTCCTTAGTCCTACCTATCCACAGCTTTTGAAAATTACTTTTCTCGTTTCTGCATTCACTCAACACTTTTGTAGAAAGGTTTCTGCATAGTGCAGAATCATGTGCATTGTTGTGATGTATGAGCACGTAGCAGGAAGGGAAAAAGTAAGTGTTGTGAGGAATGAGAAGAAGGCATAGTGTTATACTTAAGTGTCCTTAAAAGGTACTCTTAGACGATGCTAAAAAAAAATCAGACTTGAGGTCCAAGTACTACTTCTGGCATTCGTCCTGCAAGTCTCTATCATAGATGCTTTGCGACATACTACACCCATCCATGATTTTGAAATGCTCCCTCTTCTTGTCATACCCAGCCTTATTTGATTAGCAACTAGGGAAAATAGAAATATTATTAACTATCTGGCTTTCAGAAAGTATGTGAATCTCTAAGTCTCAGGAACACATATGGGCATCATGATGGCTAATAGTAAGACAGTTAAGATCTTCTTTGGTGGGCCTGAATATCTGAAGTTAGAGCTATTTGCCACCTAAATGGTGTAGTGAAGTTGAAGGCTGTCTCCTTCCCCTCTCACTAATGGGAATAAGAGAGAAAAATTCTCATGTACTTCAAAGTAACACAGACTGTCACAAAATTTAAAATATTTCCTTAAATTAAAAATTCAGTTCCTAACTTATGTACTACATCAGCACAGTCTATTAGAAAGAAATGTTTTTTAAACCTACAGGCTCTGCATTCAAGTGGATCCTATTGTCCAGGTACGGATACCCCTAAGGAAATCAGAGGGGGTCAGAAAGATAGAGAAGAAAAACTACAAAACAAAACCAAATAGTTTCTACTAAATTCCTTGACTGAGAGCAATCACTTTTAAAGCTAGAAGGATACTTCCTGTATAATTCTTCTGTTTGAATAAAGGGCAAGAGCAGAATTAATCTAACCTGTCATAAATGGTGTGAAAGAACAGAAATAAGTAAGACATTCACTTCTGGTGTACATTCATTCATTTCCAGGATTTTGCACTGCAAATAACTGCAAAATGCTGTCAATTACAATAGCAAGTCAGTTCTAAATAAGATTAATATATTGTATACATTATTGCATTGGATAGAACCATATGGATTTAAGAAAGATCATACCTTCTAAAAGTTCATCTCCTCCCCTTCAGCCAAGCTGAAACATAAGTATTAAGGACAGTACTCAGAAAAAAAAAATAAAAATTACTGAACAGAAGGAAGATGAGCTCAGGTTTTCTTCTCTCAGAAAAACTTCAGATGACCAAGGCCTATGTATGATTTTACTATCAGTCACAACAGCAACTGCTGTTTGCTTCTTTTGCCAAATTGGAAATTATATTTTCATGATTTATATTACATGCAGGGAGAAAAATGAAAGTGACATTTCTGCTTGCATAATAAAAGTGAAATTTCTGAATGCTAAGTTTGTAAATAAGAGGAAGGCTCCTTGTTAAAGGATTTGGATTTCTTAAAGATTGTTTTAATTATGTGCTATGCTGCTTTAGAAGATGTTTTCCTATTTTCATCACGTTCCGCATCTTGAAAATTAGATTGCTCTGTCATTTCCCTTTTGAAGAATTGGTTGTTTCCCTGTATTTTTGAAGGATGTGCCTGTAGCGTGATTTCTTTCGCTTTTTCAGTTTAAATAACTTATTTAATTAAAGGTTTCTAGAAATAGATCTTGCCAGGAATTCACTAGATTGTTAAATTCTGTGTTGTTACTCATGATGAGACACATTGTGATTTTAATTGCCATTGCCAGATATGTTCTTAAAAAAGTATATTTTTGTGATTTAATAGATAAAATTATTTTAATGTGTATGTAATGAATATCTTAGTGTGATACATGTCAGAAGCATACTCAAGGTATATAGCATCACTGGTGATGCAGTGAACTGAAGCACTTTTCATTCCATCAATAAAGTTAGAAATAATGATGTGTATTCAAGGAACATCACAGATATTTTTAAAAAATAAATAACATATTAAGTGATGTACTGTGAAGCAAAGGACAGAAGAGAAAGTGTGCAGTGTTGTTGCTGGTCTTCCATAGAAGCTGGATTAGGAAACACTGTCTCATATTTATTTAAATGTCAGCCTCCAGCAGGATGCAGTTTGACCTCGAGTTGAATCCAGACTCACAAGCTAAAAGGAACAGTTATGCAACTGAGAGTGGCTAAAATTAACCATGCAAAACCCCAGAAGGCTGGGGTGAGGGTACCCAGAAACCATGTAACTTTAAGGAATGATGTTTGCTTATTTCACTGACAGAACTTGCTTGCATTATTGCACTGTCCATCTTTATTGTCCTTACAGACCATTATCTTTCAATTTCTTGGCATAACTTTCTAGTTGTCAGCTCATTTATTGCAAATGACAATATTCTTCCTGTTAGAGAGAAGTTGTTTAGCAAATGCCCAGAAACCCTGCTTCAATTAAAAAAAAAAAAAGAAAGAAAAGAGAAAGGGGTGAATAAAAAGATATAAATCTGTAGCTGGGATTTTTCTTTGAAAGTTTCAAGTTTTTATTATTATTGGTATTCTGCTCTGTTGGTTTTCCAGTGAGAAAAGCAGAATTCCTCAGCAAAAGAACATATTGAGGATTTGATGGGAGGACACAGATGGGAGGAGGAGCAGATCCTCCCTTTCATATTTTTACCCTTTCTGTGACCAGTGCAATATTACCTGCAGGAGGGAAACAGCAGAGCTATTGCCCCTCAGCACCACTTAGGAAAGGGTGAATTACTGCCCATAATAACCACCTTTGACTCTGGAAATTCCCAGTAAGTGGGTTGAGGGTCCGTAGCATCTACTGAGACTCCCTGTGAGGATTCCAGGATGACAGAAAGACAGAGATCATCAGATCATCAAAGGTGACTCCTCTGAAACATGTGCTGACATGTCAATGAGTATTTTAGGAGTAATAGCAGTTATTGATTGTCCACCAATAGTCCTTTGTTTTCTGAATAACCCGAGATTTGCTACATGTTTATGCAGGTGTTATGCTCCCACAGGCAGTAGCTTTGGCTTTTGGACTGAGACTTCTTATATTTCCATTTTTGCTCTTAGAAACGGAAGCATCCAGCATAGCTTATTAAATAGTAATAGCATGAACTAATCAGAAAACCTGAAAGGCAGAAAAGGAAAATATTGCTAACAAAAATGATTCTTTATGCAATCCATGGACTATGATATAAAACCCAAGTAGAACAGAATTGTTATGTTAGAAAATGGGACTAACTAGCAATAAATCTAGGGGAAGGAAAAACTACTCTGTTCACTGCTACTTTTAGATACCATTGCAGGAAGAATAAACAACAGGATTCAGCAAGGTTTGTTATGATTACGGACACCATACCTAACTTTCAGCCCAAGATCTTGTGTCCCAGCTTTGTCACGGAGACCTGTCCTGAGAGCCCTTGGGCTTTGCTAGTGTGGGGAAGTAAAATCCTTATGAAAAGGCTGGGTGAGAAAGATAGACAGAAAAGACAAACATCAGTGATACCTGCTTCCTTTTAGTCTTGAATAGCACTTGAAATATGATGCTTGTGTTATTTTAAATTTTTCAGTTGGATCTTCCTTACCTCTCCTTTCCATTTACCACCAATTTATTTTCTTTCTTTCTTTTCCTTCTTTCACCTTCAGTTTAATACAAGTCAGGCTTATAAAGGTAAGTTGTAATCTTCTGCACACTTCTCTGCACTGATGACCAGAGACACTAAAGAAAACACTGTTATTACAGGTCTCAGCAGACAAAATCTGTTATGTAGAAAGATGGTGCCTTCAAGTTAACCCAGATGCAGAACAATACAACACAGTACAGGAGAGCAAAACTACAGAGCACAGAGGTAGAAACTGCAACTGCATATGATATGTCCCCAACTCCCTCATCCATGGAAACTTTACTGTAGGAAACTTTACTGCAGGAAACTTTACTGCTACTTCACTGCAGCATACAGCTTGTATACATGGAAGATGTGTAAAGGCTGATCAAGACCTGTGTTTGGTTTGCTTTTCTCCAGCAGTGAGAATCATAAAATTATGGAATACCAAGTTGGAAGGGACCTCAAGGATCATCTGGTCCAACCTTTCTTGGCAAAAGCATGGTCTAATCAAGATAGCCCAGCACACTCTCCAGCAGAATCCGTAGTGTCCAATATTGGGGAACTTATGGCAGGTCACCAGTTTGAAAAGTAGCTATTTACCACCACCCTCTGAATGTGGCCTGTCAGCCAGTTCCTCACGCATCACACAGACCGCTTTCTCTAGGAGGAGACTGTGGGAAACCAAAAGCCTTGGAGAAGTACAGGTAGATTACATCCACCACTAGCCCCGCATTAGCTGGGCGGGTTACATTGTCATAGAAGGTGATCAGGCTTGTCAAGCATGATTTTCCCTTGGTGAATCTATGCTGTTTTTTCCAATCATGTGCTTCATTTTACTTGTGATAGCCCCCAGAAGCATTCATTCCATAACTTTCACAGGGACTAAAGCAAGACTGATGGGCCTATAATTTTCCTGGATCCTCCTTTAGATCTCTCTTGTAGATGGGGGTTACATTAGCCTTCTTCCAGTCTTCTAGGTTACTCCCCAGTCTTAATGACTTCTCAAACATTATGAAGAGTGCCCTCACAATGATGCCAGACAGCTCTGTCAACACCCATGGCTGGATATTTTCAGGGCCCATTGATTTGTAGGGTTTAAGCTCCTGTAATACCAACTCTTCCTTCAGTGACGGTGGAGGAGGTGGGTCTGTTTGTATCAACCTGGACTTTTGCTCCCAAGGCCTGGAACCCAACAGTACATGTTGTAGGTAAGTCAGCTTTAGAAAAAGAAACTGTGTTGTCTATCATCTTTGCAATACTTCTGTTTGCATTGAATGTACTTATGGGTTGCTGTCCACTCTGACAGTGACACTGAAAACAGACATCCTAGCTCATTTCAGCTTTTAGGTTTTTTTTTTTCTCCTCACCCAAAAGTAGTTAGTGTTCCCAGGGTCAGAAACAAATCTTTCAACTAGGACACTAAAAGCTAGGGAGAAGAAAGCAATGTTAAGATAGAAAGCTTTATTCTTCACATTTCAAATGTTAACTGTATTTTTGGTTTAGGGTTTTTTTTTTGTTTGTTTGTTTTGGGGGGGTGTTGTTTCTTGTTTCTTTTGTTTTGGGGGGGGGGGGGGAGCTGTTGTATGTTTTTTCATTTTGCTTCTTTCCAACAAATCTAAATTCTTTGTAATGGTCCTTATCTGACAATACATAAAAGACTATCTGCAAAATTAAAGCTTTAAATCAGTCACATAGATTTTTGCATGAAATGCAAGCACTTCCTGGAAGTATTAGTAAGCTGAAAATCACAAAATCCTTGACAAGAAGACATTTGTTCTGTTGTAGAGAATTATTAAATTACTGAAGTTCTGGCAGTATATTAATGTTTTGTATAAAACACAAGGTACACTTGAAACCCAAGGAATATGCAAATTATAAAAGCTGGTGGGAAAAATTTAAATTACATACTCTATGAGACAATTAGGAGATTGGGTATAACATAAACATAGAAAGCATTTGAGCATACTATTTTCCTTTTCCCTTAATAATGTAGCTACAGTTAAAACTTCCCAAGCTCTCAGTTTTAAGCTACCAAGTATACCTAGGAAAGTAATAGGAGACTAGTTCAAAACAAAATCAAGACCAGTTTTTATACTACAAAGCAACAGATGGCAAAATCTACTTCAAACTATAAATACCTTCTTCTAGGCCAGTAATTGACTTTATTATATTGCTGACTGTCCAGAAGTGCTATATAAAACATGATAGCTAAAAAAGAAATTACTGAATACATGACGCCACAGTAGTGTGCTCAGAAACACCACTTATAAAGAGAAAACACCAGGATCTTACTTTTCCTTAACTGAGATTCTTTTGTCATTTCTAGAGCTAACAAATAGGATTATACAAGATTTTGCAGGAAAGAGAACACTGAAATGAGGACTTTTTAGAGCTGCATTTGGTGGGAAGCTCTAAATTCACAGAACCTTTGTTATCCTGTTCATTGTCCTTGCTTGGAACATCAAAATGAATTTGTATTGGCATTTGTGATACATATTGGGTAATTTGACGAAAATGATAGTGTGACATGATGCCTCTTGTAACGGGAGCTTGAACTCAGAGACATAGAAACTCCCTTGCAACCAAGTGTCCATGTGAATGTGCATGCACTCATGAAATTTTTTTCTTTCACTAGGAAAAAGCTGAAGGATATACTCAATTCAAAGTATGCAAGATGAGAGGTAGGAAAAGGAAGAAGGATAAATTGTTGTTTTTTTTTTTCCCAATTAATGCATATTTATGTCTAAAGAAATATTTGTGTAGTCCCATAAATTCTACACATATTCCTGTTTAGAAAAGCTCAGTGAAGCATGTCATTAAAGAATTAATATTAAATAGAAATTACTAGTGCACATTTTAATTTCTTTATCCCCTTAGGAAAACAGTCACAGACTTCTTCCAATATAAATGTTTAAACTTCTCATTTCTTACTATTTGTTTCCTACTTTTTGTGATTGCACAGTAAAGGTAGAGATTTATTCAAATACTTTTTTTTTTAATATAGGTAGAAAACTGTAGTGCTGAAATATGCAGAGCACTTCAGAAAAAAGTTTCCATATAAAAATAATTCCATTGTTCTTTGAGCTCAGAATAAAGATGGATGATAGCTGTAAGCATATTAATTTGCAATAAAAGAAGTAAAGCAAAGGCTATGAAAGGAATTTTATAAACTTGTATGATTAACAGAAAATATAAGATAAAATGCACTTTAGTGTCCTATTAGAAGAAATTTTTGATTGAAAATGAGGCTTTTTATTTTTTACACCTTTTCCATCACTATCAAGGCTTTGAAAAGCAGTGAAGTTCACATTTTGCAATCTTAAAAATTATCAGTTTTAAATGATTTTGGAAAAAGAGCACAAGATCCCAACAAATTATCTTTCTTGTGTGGTTGTGTATATGTCTGTGTAGATATACTAGTTTATGTTTGTGGGCAGTGGGTGTGATTGTAGCATTTGAGCTGACAACATCCCCTATAAAGTTAAAAATGTCTGGTGTTCTTTCAAATTGCTTATGACTTGGCCAAAACTGAGACGTTTAGATAGAAATTTTCCATGGCATGTTTATGCATCAGAGGGAATCTTATTCAGAACATTCAGACAAATTAGTTCAACTGTTTCAGAGAATGAGATTAGGCAAAGTATGGTTTTTTTTTACCAGTGTTAAAGAACATTAGACAACAGTGTCTTACAAAAGCTGGAACAGAACCCAGAAGCTGTTAGTAATGCCATCTCTCTCTGGCAGCAAGTAGCAGTAAAGCTGGCTGCTGAGTGAATGGTTCCTTTGCTTTCTTATCCACATAGATGAAAGTGGAATATTTTTGCTACCAGAGACCAGTGGTGCTTCAGGTTAGTTACGTAAGTGTTGCAGTTGTGCAAAAATGTTAAAATTACAGGTCAAGTGACAGCAGACAGCAACTGCTGAAATTCCCGCCCATATACCTGCATTATGATGTCCCTATTAGATAATGATTGACTTCCGGTTTTTATCTTTCCAGAAGACCCTTGTTTCATCCAGTGATCAGTTGTTCAGTTACTAAATATTTGTTTTTTTCATTATGCAATGCGATGTAACATTGTTGGGTGATATATCTCAGATCTTTATTCTATTAGATCAACTTTGAAAATTGTCCAAGGATGATATATGAAGTTGAAACTTATTTGTATTCACAATGAGGGTCCTTGTTGAATCTAGAAGTGCAGATGTTTGGGGTGTGTTCATTCTGAGTACCTTCTGGCATGCTCTTGGGCTGGACATCTCTCCCTTTAACCCTTGGAGCACTCTTGGCCCTTCCAGTCTCCCATACACATTGGTCATGCTATCTCCATTATGAAAGAGGAAACCTGCCAGGGAAACCTCTGATATTGTGGCCAGACCCAAATGTTTGAACTTCTCAGTTGCCAAGGTTTGTCAATTCCTGTAGCTAAGAATACACACAGGACAAGAGGATGAGTCCATCTGTAAGGATGGTCTGATAAGCAGAAAGGTTATTTACTCAGCCTCCTAAGGCACAAGATACTGGTGTACCCTCTGTCATTTTTTCTGACAGATGGATCCCCTTTTTTAAGGAGTCATGCAGGTCTGAAATCACCACTACTCACCAAGGACAAGGACAAGCAGCAGTCACCAAAAGCAGAAGGAAAGGACTGTGCTCAAATTTGTGTTTGAGTGGAATGTAAGAGCAAGGTAACAAATAAAAAACAATAACCTACATAAAAGCAATATATGTTGTTCCATAACCTGGGAAAGACATCACAAAAGCATTAGACAAGAAAATACACTCCATACCTATGTGGGCATCTAGAAACTACTCAAAAATACACTGAAAACAGGTTTCTTGTGGGGACTCAAATGACAGAGAAGGTCAGATCTCACTCTGCATTTAACATAAGAACCTAATCTGTCTCCCTAAAAGTTGTTCCTGGTGTTGGATATGGGTCCACAGCCTGAGGCATGTCCAGGTAGGACTCAGGTACAGGATGGTGCAAACTGCTTCAAGGGATGAATAAAAGTGTGGAGTGGTCATCAGTAGCAGTATCCTCTTTCCTTGTTATGCCAAATATGCTGCTCTCATGGCAACCTGACTGCATACCAGGACCTGAACTGTGGCTGGTCAGAGAGTTTGGCCCTAAGGACATAACAGAGCTCCACAATAGGACAGGGTTATGCCATTTTGACATTTTAGTCTCTGTGAAGTCTCAGTAACTTGAAGAGGCATAGAATTTTATTTTTGTTATGTATCAGATAACTGTTCAGAATGCATCCTACACTATGGAAAGTATTGACATCTCAAGTAAAAAAATATTGGCGTAAAGACATTTTAGCCATATTCTGCATCTTAGTATGACCAACATTCCTGGGCTTACCCTCTTCTGCAGTGCATGGAAAAACTCTCAATAACTTCAGTCAAACCCCATAAGTAAATGGCTATGGCAGAGAGACTTCTCATCTTCAAAGGCAGTGAGAGATGATTACTGCCTTCCAGATGTTTTTGCATCAGTCATCACTACTAAGTCTGGAGCTGGCTTCTGGTTGATAAATTCACACATAACTCCCTACACAAACACGGGGACCCAACAGAAGCTGTCTGCACTGCTGTCTCTGTTCGTAAAACATGTCCTAATTAAACACCACAAAATCCACCGAGGGTTTTGTTGAGCAATCTGTCAATTACCAAAAAGTAGTTGTAGTTCTGTTTCAGACTGTATTATTTCTTTTAATAACTCTGCTTCCAACCAGGTGGGGCAGCAGCACCCAATAAAGCCACATTTATCCCTGAATCAGAGAACCAGAGAATCAGAATAGTTTGGGTTGGATAGGACCATTAAAGGTCATGTAGTCCAACCTCCTTGCAATGGGCAGGGACATCTTCAACTAGACCAGGTTGCTGAAAGCCCTGTCCAGCCTGACCTTGAATGCTTTCAGGGGTGGTGCATCTACCACCTCTTCCGGCAACCTGTTGCAGTGTTTTTCCATCCTCATCATAAAAAGTTTCTTCCTTGTATGTAGTCTAAATCTACCCTCTATTAGCTTAAAACCGTTACCCCTTGTCCTGTCACAGCATGGTCCTACTAAATAGTTGTCTCCATTTTTCTTATAAACCCGCTTTACATATCGAGAGGACGCAGCAAGGTGTCCCTGGAGCTGCCTTTTCTCCAGGCTGAACAACCCCAACAATCTCACCCTGTCTTCATAGGAAAGGTGTTCCATCCCTTTGATAATGTTTTTGGCCCTTTTCTGTACCTGCTTTAACAGGTCCAGGTTCTTCTTATGTTGGGGACCCCAGAGCTGGAGGCAGTACTCTAGGTGGGGTATCACCATAGGAGAGTGGAGGGGCAGAATCACTTCCTTTGACCTGCTGGCCATACTCCTTTGGATGCAGCCAAGGTAAGCAAAGTATTTTTGAAATCTATTTGGTGCATTATAAGACATATATGTTTTCAGCTGCAAACATTTTAATACCAGAATAATAGTTGCTATAAAAGGTTATCAGACAAACTTTGATAACCAGTACTTGCAACTGCAGTAGTCCACTAGTGTTTACTTATTTGTCTTGAGTTTAAGACTGCTTCTCTTGAACTAAAAATATAAATAGTGGCTAATAAAAGAGCATATTAGTTTCTTCAGAGTGTAAACTGATATGTTACAGATTGTCTCAGCTGTGTTAACTGAGGTTCAGGCTTGAGTTTAATGGGGTAGTGAAGGAATTTGCAGACCACATCAAAAGAAACAGATAATATCAAAATAACTGAAAATTCATAAGCACATCTTGTAAATTCTTTTGCCTTCTATAGGACTCTTAAAATTCAGTTGGAAAGATAATTAAGATAATGTATCTAAATATAGAGTACATTTATGACTGGAAGCAGAACTGGTGAATTATTTTGTTATTATTCTGGGCTGCATCAAAAGGAGTATGACCAGCAGGTCGAAGGAGGTGATCCTGCCCCTCTACTCTGCTCTCATGAGACCTCACTTGGCGTATTGTGTGCAGAGGACACCAGAGGTGTCCTCAACATAAAAAGGACATGGAACTGTTGGAACAAGTCCAGAGGAGGGCCATGAGGATGATCAGGGGACTGGAGCACCATCCATGTTTCTTCTGTTACTTACTGTTTTCCTTTGCAAATTAAGATCTTTCCTCAGGTTTTTGAAGCTATGACAGTGTGGTGTTCATCAAAAGTCTGCAGTGAAAAAAATTATACAGTAAGATAAGAAATAACACAGATGTGCTTCTGAGGGTGATGTCAGTAGCCCATCATAAAAACTCTCTGTGGTAATTCTATGGTGTTTGGAATTGCATTCTCATATAGTACAAAAAAAAAAAAATGCAGCAATAAACTTTTACTTTTTTTCTACTTCTGTATTTTAAAGATACATTTTAATATATATAATCTTTGTGTTTGTGATGTTTAAGACAGTTTGTGATTGAGGTATGGGCAGAATTGGATCCATTTACTCCAGGGTGAATAAGCTCTCTATCTCTTACTGTTATTTTTATTCTTGATTTCACTCCCACCTTCAGGAAGGTTTACTTAACAATTTAATTTTGCGAGACAGGGACCTCTGAGGGGAAGTTAACTAAAAAACTCTTTCTATAAAAGGTAAATAAGATTATTGCAAATAAGCTTAAATTTGCTGCATTGTAGTCCCTTATCTTTAATGAAGCATATGTAAAATTTTATAAACTGAAATATACTTTAATTTGGTACCTTAATTAGTACTTTTCTTAGTAATATTTATAATCTTATTTTAGAACAAGACAATAAGAGTAGTAGTAATAGGAATGGTAATAGTGACAGTACTTGTTACCTCTACACTACTACTATCACTACAACTATTAATATTATATTTGCTGTCATGTTTTCCTGAAGTCAGAAATTAGGATTTGAACTCGCAGGTCTCCAGTGATTCCAGAATGACTCTGATTTATACTTTGCAATTCCAAATTCTTCACTCATTGTTTATTTGGATAGTACTTTGCACTGAAGTCAGCAGGACTGCTCAGCAGGTCTAAAAGCTGTGGAGTTTATATTGCATCACACTGCTGTTGATCACAATAGGCAAAAAAACCTTCTGATATGCTTTTACCCTTAGACAAGTTCCTGTGACTTGACACCAAGTAGTAAACACAAAAGATGTCTGCTGTTAGTTTTTGAAGTCAGACATAATGTCTGCTTCTTGTATTTTAGTAAAGATAGCATACATACTAAATTAGTGAGATATTTTATTCTAGAACAATAATGTTATCATGGTATAGTACTGCATTATGAGGACTTTGATTCTCCTGTTATTTGCACAAATACAAAGGAATCTAATGAATTAAATAGAATGACACTACTGTATTATGAATATAGCTAAAAATAGAAACATGCTTCATGAAGAAAAGAGTGTCATGAGTTACCATAAAGTATAAAAAATATGGAAACTTTTCATTGTGTAAAAGTGAAAAGACATAGAAAGTTTTTATATTGATCTTAAAAAATACAAACAACTAACACTTAGACAGGTACAATGTAAGTGTACAAGAAAGCAAGACAAAGAAAAGCTGAGATTTCTCCAAAAGAGTTGAATATTTTTTTATCTCTCTCCCAAAAGAGCTGAAGCAAAAATTCTCACTGTGCCTAAATTTACAGCAACATGAGTCCCAGGTTCATAATAGGGAATGAAAACACATGTTTTTTAAAAGCTTGGAGATTTTTGAAACGACTTTTTCATGCAGATATTTCTTTGTGAATTTCTACATTACATATACTTTCTGGAAGTTTAGTGTTAATATAGTGATATTAATGTTGTGTTGAAGATGAACAATAGTATGTGGCATTCTGCATGTCATTCTGAGTTTTTTCCTCAAAGCTTTGCTGATTGATGTGGAACTCTCACTTTCTACTGAAGTAATTAAAACAGTGGAAAAAGCAGCACAACACTGTGAAAAAAAAGCCAGGAGAGGTTCCTCTCCCTGGGTGTGACAACTCTGAGTAGTGACCACAAGTTGTACAAAGTGTCTGGGTCAGAAAACACACGCATATCAATAATATCATTGTGAGCTATCCTAAGTTGACTCTGTGTGTGTATAAAGCTGTATAGTTACATGTACCGCAGTCTGGAGAGCAAGCCTGACGTATTCTCTGGACAGCAATCCTTGAAGTATTCTCTGAACTAAGCACAGATATTTAGGGAACTCAAACAGAAATAAATGCTATCAATCCATTGCCATTGCCATTTAAGCCAAAATCTAAGGTGGTTGAATTATTTTTTTTAATTTTTTTTTAATAGAATGTGAGAGCCTCAAAGTTGTGTGGTGAATTTAGCACAGTCTTGTATCCTTTCTACATTTGCAATCTGATCATGTAACACAGTGTGCTGACCAAGGGCTGTAAGTGATCCTGCAGACCTGAATGACTCGGCTCCTTCCCTGCTGCCACAGAAAAAGTTTATTCACCAGCTAGCAGCTGTGCTCAAGCACAAGAATCTCTATTCCTTCTCCAGATAGTGTGTTTTGATTTGTGCTGCTGCAATTCATGGATTTCACAATGTGTTTATTCATGGTTGTTAATGACTTTGATAAGATCTTAGTCTCCATACATATGAAGGATGTGGACCTGTTGAAGCAAGTGTAGAGAATCGCAGGAAGTTGATCAAAGGCTGAAGCACCTCACCTGTGAAGACAAGCTGAGAGAGTTGGATTTATTCAACCTGGAGAAGAGAAAGCTCTGAGAGACCTTATAGCAGCTTCCAGTCTGCAGAGGGACTTTTTACAAGGCCAAATAGTGATAGGACAAAGGCAAATGCCTCTAACTGAAAGAGGGTAGATTTGGATTAGATATTGGGAATAAATTCTTTACTATGAGGGTGGTGAGGCACTGGAAAAGGTTTCCCAGAAAAGCTGTGGAAGCGTTCTGGATGGGGCTTTGAATAACCTGGTCTAGTGGAAGGTGTCCCTGCCCATGGCAGGGGGGGGTTGGAACTAAATGATCTTTAAGGCCCCTTCTAAACCAAACCATTCTGTGATTCTATGCTAGTACTTTGTGGCAGAGTTCCATTGCTAATCATGTAGGAAATATTTTCACTTTGCAGCATTGATTTTCTTACCTTTCTGTTTCACTGGAATCTCTTTATTTCTTTATTATGGAAAAGAATGAATTCAAGTTCCTTAGCTACCTTCTTTATCATGGCTCAATTTGTCTTTCTTTTCCCTGAATGATGCACTCTGTCTTTGCATTCTGTCTCCCCTATCTTCTCATACTTGTAGGCCAGAAAGTCAGTGGTCTGACTATGCCGCTTGAGTGATCAGCTCCATGGACCAGCATTAGCTAAGGAGAATAACTGATGAACTCATACACAGTTAAAATAATATTTTTTTCTCTTTTTACATTTTTATTATAAATTTTAAAATCAGTATAATATAACAAAAACTAATGTGCTTTTATGCTGAAAAAGACCCTGCCTAACGAAACATTGAAGTGCTTGAACTGGATAAGTGCTTTGGTCCATAACAACATTTATTCATACATTTAACTCATGAAGAAATTTTCTAGCACTTGTAAAATAGGAATGTAAATTACAGTTTATTGTCATTACTTCATATGTGGCGTTAAGGAGTTAAACCTGCATATAATAAATGTTAAGACTGGTTATTAAGTGACTAAAAATTCAATATTTAAAAACAGTGATTAAAAATGGTTCAATTTTAAACACAAAATAAAACTTGTATAGACCTTCAAATACTCCACAGGTATACTAGGTAAATGTTCAAATTAGCCTGAATTTTTCTTTGTTACTAGCAAATATTCATCCTTGTTGTGGTTGAACCCCAGCCAGCAACTAGCACCACATAGGTACTTGATCACTCCCAGGCTGATGGGATGTGGGGGAGAATCAGAAAGTGAGAAAACGTGGAGAGAATGACAGTGCGTATTATCAACACTGTTTCTAGCACAAATCCAAAACACTGTTCAAAACTACTATGGAAAAAATTATATCTATCCCAGCCAACACCAGCATGTTCTCCACCCCTTATTCTATATGATTTGCATCCTGCTCAGGTACCACACTATCCAATACATCCTTGTTAACCACCTTCCTTCTCAGCCTTTGGTATGATATGCAGACATGACTTCCTTGGTCTGTGCACCATCCTTGTAAAATGTCCATTAAATATCCACAAATGTCCCAAAATTACTAAAAAATGTCCACAATATGTTCATTGAGTTAATTTAGTCCATGACTTTGGACTCCAGGCTGCCCAGGGAAGTGATTGTGTCACCATCCCTGGAGGTATTTGAAAGATGTGTAGATGTGTTGCTTAGGGATGTGGTTTAGTGGTGGACTTGGCAGTGTTAGGTTAATGATTGGACTTGATGATCTTCAAGGTCTTTTTCCAAGCTAAGAGAATTCTTTGGTATGATTCTATTCTATGGGGTCACTCAGAACAGGAGAGGTGGTGTGTTGCATGAAGTTATTGGGCACCAAATCCAGCTCAGGTCAGATCACTGCTGCACTTGCACTGCTTCTTGTAAGGCTTGGGCTCCACTGGTTCAGGTGTTTCCTGTTATAGTACTTCCTATAACAGGAAACTCAGATCCTGGTCTGCGAGAATTTAAAGATATATCCATTACAATCTTCATCCCTTGTCCCTTTGGTCAAGGCCATAGGGTATAGCATTGCAATGAACTTCCACCTCTGCTCCTGCTCCAGCTTGCAGTCTCTTAGGGGTGTACCTGCTCCAAGTGAAGTTTTATCTATAAGCCACAGTCTCTTCAGAGGCACACCTGCTGTGTCATAAACTTACCCACAGCCACAGTCTCTTTGAGGTGCACCTGTTCCAGAATGGCTTTATCCATGGGCCACAATGGCTTCAGATATATATACCTGTCCAGCATGCCCTTCTCAACAGCCACAGTCCCTTTGGAAAGAAATCTACCCCAAAATGGCTTTACCCATGCCTCCAGTACTTTCAGGGGAGTACCTGTTCTATTGTGGGCTTATCCATGGCCGCATCCTTTGAGGTGATCTAGCATGACCATGCACAACCACTGAGGCTTCAAGGTGTACCTGCTGTAGCATGGACTTATCCACAGCCACAGATGCTTCAAGGTGTACCTTCTCCTGCATGAACTTACTCTTGGGGCACAGTCCCTTCAGAGGTATTGCTGCTGTGGCATGGCTATAACCATTGCCACAGATGCTTCAAGATGTACCTGTTGTGGTGTGGGCTTATTCATGGCTACAGATGCTTCAGGTTGTCTTGCTTCCATGTGGACTCATCCACAGGTCACAGACCCTTTGACTTGAGCTCACATTGATGTTACATGCTGTCCAGTACAGCAGCACAGAAACAACAGTGATGTCCTGGAAATATGCCATCCCAGGCACAGTGCCATTGCTGTTATCAAAATGTTCCCAGGCACAGCAGAGTAAGATGATAAGCAGTACAGCAAGCAGCAAAACCAGAAAGCAGCCATTAACAAGCACTAGACTCTAATTTGCAGTAAGGCAAGCAAGTCCTATAGCATAGGAGCCTGCCAATTAAAAGCTAACCAGCAATCACAGCTATAAATTCAATCTAGAACATTCCAATAAAATCTGTCTTTATTTCAAACCCTTAGAGCTCCATGTTGGGGCCCAAAAAGGACTGTTGTGGTTTAACCCCACCCCAAAACTAAGCCCCATGCAGCTCTTTGTTCACTCACCTCCAGTGGGATTGGATTAGAGAATCAGAAGGGTAAAAGTGAGAAAACTCATGGGTTGAGATAAAGACAGCTTAGTAGAGAAAGCAAAGGCCAAGCACGCAAGCAAAACAATCCAGAGAATTAATTCCACTTCTTATTGGCAAGCAGGTGTTCAGCCATCTCCAGGACAGCAGGGCTCCATCACATGTAGCTGTTACTTGGGAAGACAAACACCATCATTTTGAACTTCTACCCCTTTCTTCTTCTTCCCTCAGTTTTATATGCTGGCTGGGGTTAAACTACGACATATATCCATACTGCGGCTCCAAGGCCCAGAGTTTATTCTCTAGGAGTTCTAACTTCTACCTTCCTGTCCATATCGAAAAGAGATACTCAATTCGCAATGCTTCCCTCCTCTGTTTAATATGTCATGGTCTAAAAGATAAATAATTACATCCTTTCATATTTCAGTTTCTCCTGATTTAATGAGACTGTGATGTTAAAAAGGAAGATTTTGAAATTTGTTAATTTATCGAGGTCAGTTTGTCCAGACAACACAGAAAAGAGTGTTTAGGCATGACCACCTGCTGGAGGAAGAAGTGGTTCAGCTTTTTCAGAGCTATTTTTTACTGATTTTCAAGGCCAAGAGTATCCCAGATGCCTATCTGTTTCACTTACTCCTTTCCAAATACAACCTTTTAAGCCTGCTGAGATGATCAGTCAGAAGCTATCGCATGGAATAATAGTTTAATTTGAGTAAGACAGTAATTCACATGAAAAAGAATTGTGAATGTCCAGCTAGGTATGGATGAAGAAAAGCTGGTCTAAATATATAATTACAGACATTAAAGAAAAACATTGTTATATTGGAAGCAATTAACATGATAATTTTCTAGAGATGCACATTGATTTTTGAACTAATCAGGTATTCCTTTCTGTTGCATTTTTCTCCATATTTCTAACTCCTGACCTGTTAGAAATGCTCTGCTACTCTCTGTTAGCAGAGTATTTTAATACTGTCAGATGAGCTAGCTCTCTGATGCATTTCTGGGTCCTCATCTCCCAGTGTTAGTGTAACAGTTTATTAATTCCATGGTTTTCTCTTAGAGTGAATTAGCTATTTCCTTCTGAGGCAAACCCACTAACATGAGGATGTGGTGATTTTTAAATCCAATAAAGATAGGGTAGTTTTGCTTATGCATGTGTGGGACAGATGTGCAGGTAAACATGCTCCAGACTTGGCTCCCTTGACCCTCCACTGGTTTTGTATCCTTTAACATCTGCACACTTACTGCACTTTAAGACATGCAACACTTCAGAAAAATGCACTAGCCTCAGTGTTTCAAGCTGTCACACTGAATCATTTGAATAGAAACACTCAAGAGGTAACCAGCACGTCTGCCACAGACACAAAAGTCCCAGAGGCCCAAGGCAAGGGTTATACAGCGCAACTATAAACAATCAGCTCTAGACATAGCTTTCAGTGGTATAGATATAATTGTCCTGTATCAACCTGTCTGAGATCTAAAGGGGCATTTATGCAGGACATAGTTGTTAGCAGTATAGGCATGGCTTGATAGACCAGTTTTCTGTCTCACACTTTTTCTCCTTTTCCCCAATTTCCTTAGCTTTTTATGCAAACTTTGCCTTGAGATGTTATCAGTACTACAGCTGTTGATTCTTCATATTGGTTAATCACTGTTACTCAGCACAAAACTCCTATGGCACTTCCCTGTTGCAAAATAATAATAGATGTACTTTTCTTAAACAAGCCTTCTGGCTTACTGCCAGCTTTTTAGCATGTTCCAAAGATCTCTTCTGGGCTTTCATTATCTAAATGAACATCAAAACCCCCGTGGTCACCTGAACAATTGTCCATACTAGAACCTGCTTTATTAAATTTGTAATGATTTTCTTATACCAGGAAGACTCTTCTGATGTTTTTTCTAGAAGAGATGACTCATCTCATTTCCTTAAATCCAGGGTAGATTGCAATATTGAATAGAGGCAAACTTCTCACAGATTTTATCAAAAGAATACAGATGTCACAAAATGTTTTTCTGTGTGTTATAAAGACTATTTTCTATGGGAAATTTAAGTTTAGAAAAGCTTAGTGAAACTGCTTTGTTGTTTGCTAGTTACAAGACGGTAAGTCTTAATCACCAAAATTCATGTCAATTAATACTTTCTCAAACACTTATGTATTTTGATGCACTAAGTTCAACTACTATTACTGTGTTCCATTTTAAAATAATTTTCTGTTATTTATCATTAGTTATTCTTGATGGGAAGTGATACAGCAGCTCTTTTGAAGTTGAAACTCAATATCTAAGAAAGGTATGTTTTGAAATTACTCTGTTATAGTGAAAAAGATAAACTTAAGTTTGACTTTTCAAAGATTCTCATTACATTCAAAAATTAATTTTTTGAAAAATCTGAAATACTATAAAAAATCAGAGGCTACAAACATTGCAGCCTTGGGTGTTCCAGAATTTATCCCTTTTCAAGTTTTATCCTAGGGTAAAACTTATGCTAGAAGATTTGGGGGTCATGTGTAAAGTCTACTGTCTCAATACATTTTAGACAATAGTTCTTTTGTGATGACATCTGACATAAAAAGATGATAGCTTGTGGCTGACTTTTGCAAAAGCAGTGAGCAGTCCTGTAGATAGTGTTGCATTCATAAACATTTTGTTTATCTCATATCATGGCATATATAAAGTGCAGTAGGAGATATTTTGAAGTTGCATGTACCTCCCTTGAGATAATGATTGTGTTTTGGGATTTACCTATAAAGCAGAGGACAGACTAGAATTCCCATGGAGGATGATCCCTTTGATAATGGCACAGCTAGTAACAAACATCCCACTACTGAGATTATGACAAGGAATTTCAAATATATACCAATAAAAATCAGAATCCAGCTGCCTGTTGGAGTCTTTTCTAGCATGTCTTCATGTTTTAATTATTTATTTCTGTGTGAAAAAGTGGGTTGTTTTGGGGTTTTTGTTTTGTAGTTTTTTTTTTGGGGGGGTGATTTGGGGTTTGTTTTGGTTTTGGTGTTTTTTTTTTCACCTTCTCTGAGGGAACTGTGGGCAACTTGGGTTATTTGCAGAGCAGAAGAAAACCAGGAATAATATATATGGAACACATGTCAAGGCTTATTTCATCCAACTTACAATATGCATGAGATTCTTCTGTAGTTTCATTATATTCTTTTATCCTGGGGATGCCTGTCTTGGAAAAACAGTACCTAAAAGAAGTTGCTTATTTCAGCTGAAGTCCCTTAAAAAGTCTACTTTTTTTTTGGAATGCTATCATAACATTCAGGATCAATAATTTAATCTACTGTTTGTGGTAGGCTGAGTGCAGCAGCTGTGCTGATAGATCACTAGGTGTAACTCCAGCAGCTGGAATAAAAGCAGTACTGAAACTCTGACAGCTGTATCAGTGGCAACAGCAGCAAGCAGAGAGTGCTGTGGAAGCAGCCTCTCCTGCCAGGAGCAGTGACACCTCTCTTCCTCCCAAAGTTTTAAATATCTGTTCTTACTGTCATTTCATAAGATTATGTCATGACCTTGTTGCAAGTATCTGTGAATAGGGCTGCTGCACTGGATTTTCCTTAACTTCTGTTCAGGTTTTCTGTGTAACAAAAGCATCACAGTTGCATTAGTCTGCATGACCAATATTTATTTTTTTTTTCTGTATAGTGGAAAGTATAAGTTATTTTCAATTGGCTGAGGAAAACATTTTGCAGTTACATCAGCAGTAGTTATAAGGCTGCTACACTTGGGAAATTATTTTTTCGTTATATAATGTGTGTTATATATTTAAGTGTGTTTAGGAAGGAGAAGACAGCCAAAGGGCAGGGGGAACAAGAGGTTAGGGACTAGGCAAAAGCTGTACGCATGCAAACACAGTTTCACCAAAGGGAGTCACCCATGGGTGCTAAAAGAGGTAGCATGAAGAGTGTCTATCATCTAATGAAATGTTATGGCACTCAAAGTCCCCAGTGACTGGAAAAAAAGTGAATGTTACTTCCATCTAAAGAACAGCAAGAAGAAACAAGGGAAGTATAGGCTTCACCTCAGTTCCTGAGCAGGAAACTAACCCTCTTGGGATTAATTCCCAAGCAAGAAAGAAATCAAATTAGTCATCTCAGATTTACCAGGGCAAATCTTACTTGACCCAGCTGCTTTCCTTTTCTCTGGAGAAAAGACCAGATATGTAGGTAAGAGGAGAGTGGGTTAGTGTACCTTGACTCTAGCAATGCTTTGGACACCAGCTTCCAGGCATTCTTACTTGGAAAGAGAGGAACTGTGGGCTATGCACATGGACTGTTACACAGGTTGAAAACCAGCTGGACTGCCAACCTGCCAAGCTTATAGCGCAGTAATCAATAGCTTGTTGTTCATCTGGCAGAGGTAACAGAGCTACTCTAAGGTCAATACTGGAGCTGATATTATTCAATATCTTCAGCAGCAGCCTGGATAATGTGACAGAACACACTCTCAGCAAATTTATGGATGATGCTATATCAGGGAGAAAATTGACTGACATGCCAAATGGCAGAATTTCAATCCAGAAGGAACAAAGTAAAATAAAAAAATGGTCCAGCTGAAGACTCATTATGTTCAATATGAAAAGCATAAATATTTCAACCCAGAGGCAAATAACCATGTAAATCTGCGCAGGCTGGAAACTGACTGGCTTAGTCGCAAACCTGCTGAAGAGGACCTGAGCAGTCAGAGTGGATGGCAGTTTGAATATTAGCTAGCATTGTACTCTCATTTCAGATAAGCAAAACTCATAAACCAAATAAGGTGAAATGTACAGAGGTACATTAGGAGCAGCATGGCCAGTAGATCAAAGAAAATTACAGTTATTTACTTCCACTTGTCACTGGTAAGTTTGCACATGAAATATATCCTATTTTGAACCCACATTTCAAGAAGGGTGTTGAGAAAACAGATGACTGTCCAGACAAATGCTAACAAGATGGCCAGGGACCTAAGAAAAAAAAAGTCATGGGCTGTCAATAAATGTGTAGCTCGATATAATGTTAATACACCATGCACATGATTTCATTATCTCATGCCTACAGCGTATATTTGGAGACTCTTTGGTGCTTTTTTTAGTGATTTCCAGGAATGATCTTTTTCAGAGTCATATTATTACACAGAAATTCAAGAGTTATGACCTTTCATGTCTTTCCCAGATGATCACAGCTGGGGAAGAGTAGGCTTCAGACTGAATAGGGATATTCACTCCTGAAAATGTTTTAAGGTGTCAGAAAACTCATGCAGATATTGGTCAAGTTATATTTTGGATCTTTACTTTGCATTGCACATAACTAAGATGTCTTTTTAAAGTAAAATAATTGATTTTCATGTAGTGAGAAGTGAAACTAGCAACTGGGACCTTTAGTGCCTGTCTTAGTTTAATCTTCGTCTGGATCTGCAGGTTTCTCATTTGTAATGGTGTGCTACAAGGATATGCAGATGCCTGCTTCTAGAAGATCATGTGATAAGGTATCTGGCGTTACAGTTAGTGCCTTCATTTCAGTGCAAAGAATTATTATTTTTTTGTGAGCACAAAATTGCATCAACAAAACAGTGACCTTCTTTAGTTAAAAAAGCAAGCCTAGCTGTACTGAGTTCTTTGCAAAATCTGGGTCTTATTTTTACCATATGGGTAGCGTACATAACAGAAAATAGCATAGTCTTGTTGCGAGTGGCCTACTTTGCAGTGTCTGGATACTGAAAGGGCTCAGCAGTGCCACTTAGATACTGTAATTCTCATTGAAGTGAATGATCTTGGCATGCAATGTGTAGACGGTAACTATAAACTCTACAGTCATGGTTGCACGATTTGAACGACTAATTATGTTACTGCCAAAGTGGGCACTGAATTCAGCTTTATGTGGTCTGCAAGCCAAGTTAGAATTCACTGCGCGTCTTCCACGTAGCTCTAAATATTTATTCTTCCCTTATTATTGGTCATTATGTATTCACTTGCTATTATGGACATAATGCTGTTCTTTCAGCTTATCTGGACACGTTGTTCTCCCTGTGAGGTTCCAGAACTGTTGGGAAATCAGTCAGGGATGCTGAAGGCCTCCCCTTTGGAATTTAAAGTCTGTGCAGGCTGCAGGCAGCCCCATTAGGGACTTCAGTGTTTTAGAGGACTATAAAAATAGGGTGTCTGGTTTTCTGTCACAAGCAATGACAACAAA
Source organism: Pezoporus occidentalis (assembly GCF_034315485.1). NCBI lineage: Eukaryota > Metazoa > Chordata > Aves > Psittaciformes > Psittacidae > Pezoporus > Pezoporus occidentalis. The sequence continues at coordinate 2,595,891 of NW_026916062.1, forward strand.
GTGATGGTGTAATCTCAGGGAGGTGGTTTCTCACTCTTAAAGAAGCCTAAAGTATACCTGATGTTGGCCTCTGGCACAGAACATTCACTTTCCCTACTTCCTTTCTACTACATTGATGAGTCTGATAGTACTTTGGCAAGCAACCTAGCACCAGGAAGTTAACAAGTTACTGGGCCTCTTCACCTGGACGCATGTCTTGGTGCTGATTTGCATGGTTACATAGACACACTTCTGCCATGGCTGTCTGTGAGACACTTGACTTTATGTGTGAAAAAGCGCAGTGCTTATTCCTCTGCATCAATTTGTCTCTGGTTAACTTTAGTATAAATTTCCCTCAGTTTACGATCTGGGGAAAATACAATCACTTCATTGATTTTCAAAAAGAAGGTAGTTCTAAAATCTGAAAGACAAATATCCATTTAAAAGTTTGAAACCAGATCTTTGTAACAGGGGACTAGAAATACATATATTACTTCTTTGGGTTTGAGGTTGTCCTCTCTGTATTCCAAAAAGCTAGAAGAAATGACATTGGGTATGGATAGAGAAAGGAGAATGGATTATTATTTAAATTGCAAAGTAGTGATTTTAAGAACTACATGACTCTCAAACATTGGAGACCAGATGATTGAATCACCCTATGCTGCTTTGAAAATGTAATTAAAAATTGACAAGCAACTAGAAGTTTAATTCTAAGAAAGGAAGAGACCTTTAAACAGTTTCTTTCTTTCAGGTTCTTAAATAATAAATAAAATGCAAAATTTATTTAAAAAATATATTATTCCTGAAGAAGAATGCATTAATGAAGTCTGCCTGCTGATTTTGTTTTACACTACTAAAAAAAATCAAATACAGAAAGAATAGGAAAATCTTATACCCAAGGAGATTAGTCCGTAATGTATAATTTGTTCTGTTGGAAACTAGTGTGTTAGTAAAGCTAGTACTACCAACATAGTGGTCATACAATTTAAAACCAGACAAGAACTGACTTGGAACATGCTTGTAAAATAAACAGTATTTTAATACACATATTAAAAATACATATAATTGTATAGAATAACACAGGTTTTGAGACAAGAACTTCTGATAAGGATGTCACAGTACATAAATCTAGATGTCTATACATCTTGCAATTTAGAACAGCTAAACAATTTCCACGCCAAAACATTCCACATCCCTGCTTCTGTCAGACAGCTCTAGCCTCACCACCAGTCCTATGGAATGCAGGGCCTGTATCCCACATCATGAGGAGACCTATTTCATAAGAGGTCATTCGTGCTAGGTCATCGTGTTCATATTTTTAACAAAAGGGAGAAAAGATGGCAGGGAAAGAGTCTATTTTTTTTCTAGCATTCATTTAGATTGGAATTTGAGTGTTCACAAATTATACTCTAATGATTTCAACAAAAAGGATTATTTTCTGTTTAGGAAAAGAACTCCAAAAGGAATTTGGTTAACTTTGCCAACGTGTTTACTGTCAGATAACTTTAAACCTGCCTCATTTCCAGTTCCTGGTCTCCTGCTCAACTGTCCTGTATATTGTTTGCTTCTCTGCTCTCTTTTGGGGTGAGCCAACTGGACTTCATGAGGCAGAATCCACCTGCAGTTCTGGAGATAGTTCACTCCTGTGATTGCTTGCATCCAGAGAAACGACTAAGACTGCAGCCAACTATCCCAGTAGCCTTATGTCCTCAGTCTCTCACACAGACCCTGAGCCACACCATGGGGCACATAACAGAGACCCAGTGGTCATCCTACTGATGAGAGGAGACGTTGTGAGTGCTTGCCTTCGTCTGTGTGGATATGAAACAAGGGGGGGTGTGTGGACAGACTTCACACCTCTGAAAGGGAAGTGAGATATACACTCAGAAGTGCTTATTTTCCCATCCATGGAAATTTTGTCCCTAGAATCATAATCACAAAAATTTGCTCAATATCGCTACTGAAATCATGATGGTTAAAGAGAGACTGTTATGTTTCTGGAGGTAACAATTATAATTATTGTATATTTAACTTCTGGTCTTATGATCTTGTTATGTACATAGAGTCATTTTATCTACTGGGAGCTGGAGCCTCAAGGAAAAAATCACTAGAGGTCCAATTCTGTAATTGTAGCTGAACATCTTTCCTCTGCACCTCTACTGAGCAAATGATTGTCAATGAAGCTTTGAGCATTGATGGAGTTTCCTTAAGTATATGGCTATAATTTATTCGTGGACAATTTGTGAAGTGCAGTGAACTACATTCTTATAAATCAGGTTCGCTAATACAGATTCATTGGGAATAAGTTGTCATATGTGCAGTCCTATAGCTCCAAAATATAGGTCATGAAGAAAAATTTCAAAGAAATGAGTGATTTAGCCTCCTGAATAGGAAAGAAAAAATAATTAGAGGACAAAAGGTGCAAATTTTTTTTTTTATAAAAGAAAAATCAAGCTCTCAGTAGAAGAAATTGTTGCAGACCTGGAGGTGGAGGTGAGAGCTGCGATCATTGATGAAAGAGTATTATACAGAAGTTCCAAAGAAGTTCCAAAGAACCTGAATCAGAAGAAAGTAAACCAAGGAACTAAAAAAAAAAAACAAAAAAAAAGGAGGAGATTCTTCTGCTATGGAAATATTACAAAATTCAATTAAGAGTTACATATATCTAGACTAGTGCATAGAAAAGAATATTGAGAAAGAAAGGTCAGTTTTGAAAATGCAAAGAAAATTAAAGGGAAGAAAGAGTTGGATACCTAAGAGATGAGTTTAAAATTGTGAGGATGGAAGTGATAGCATGAATGTGAGGGGAAAAGAACAAAGAGGACTAATTTTGACTTTGCAGTCTATTTTCAGAGGTTGGTGAAAGGAAGGAAGAAATACTGAAAACTATACAGAGGCATGTCTTCTGGTGTTCAATTTTAGAGTTTCTATTTTAATGATTTGAAAAAGTTAGAAAGGTAATCTGAGGAGAGACAATAATGTGAATCTTGATTAAAGGCATAGTGATGACAGAAATCAAGCTGACAGAAGACAGTGGCTGAATGCAAAACTCATTTTCTGAGTTCCCCTCCCTCTGCTTTGCATATATAAATATAAAAATAGTTTTAAGTGCAAGGACAGGTAATCTGAGGAGTTTGTCTTTTCACTGTGTTTGTCTTCTCACTGCTATGAATCTAGAAGATCAGACCAGAACTCCTCAAAGTTATATATAAATTTAAAGCAGTTTTAAAATGCCCATTCATAGAATCATAGAATAGTTAGGGCTGGAAAAGGACCTTAAGATCATCTAGTTCCAACCCCCCTACCGTCGGCAGGGACACCTCACACTAAACCATGTCACCCAAGGATCAGTCTAACCTGGCCTTGAACACTCAAGAGATGGAGCATTCACAACTTCCCTGGGAAACCCATTCCACTGCCTCACCACCCTAACAGGAAAGAATTTCCTCTTTATATCTAACCTGAACTTCCCCTGTTTAAGCTTTAACCCGTTACCCCTTGTCCTGTCATTACAGTCCCTAATGAAGAGTCCCTCCCCAGCATCCTTGTAGGCCCCCTTCAAATACTGGAAGGCTGCTATGAGGTCTCCATGCAGCCTTCTCTTCTCCAAGCTGAACAGCCCCAACTTTCTCAGCCTATCTTCATACGGGAGATGCTCCAGTCCCCTGATCATCCTTGTGGCCCTCCTCTGGACTTGCTCCGACAGCTCCATGTCCTTCTTATGTTGAGGACACCGGAACTGTACACAATACTCCAAGTGAGGTCTCACGAGAGCAGTGAGGTCTCACAAGAGCTACATATGTTCCCCCCAGACATAACTGCTATGTGCGTATTTTTTTAATCTATTTATTTATAACTAATTGAGAAATAGCATGGTATCATCACAGAGGAAGGCTTTGGCAACTAGTCCACTGTTTAGTCAGATTTAGATTATGTCAATGTAACTTCTGAAGATGAATGATGTAGTTAGGGAGATGTCATCCTAGGAGAGGGAAAGAAAGAAATGGTCTACCTCTTGCTGCTGCTGCTTCTCTAGCTTCTCAGGGAGACAAGGCAGTTCTGTAATTTATGTTCTCTCCAGCCACTGTGAGGTTGTTCTTATCTACTGCTCTGTTATTCCCCTATATTATTTCAGGGATGAGCTTCAGTAGTGAATAAATTGATTTTTACATGGACTGTGAATATAGTGCCTTGGGAAACCTCAAAAAATTGGAAGCATACAAATAAAAATAATTATCATTTTTGCTATTGAAAGCAAAATTATAAGGGTGTGTTCCACCAGCTGGGAATGCCTTCTGTTGAATGACTCATGACCACCTACAACAGACAGTCAGAAAGTATATTCTTGGCTTCTGCTCTTTTTTCCAGTTTGGTCCCTGCTAGTACCTATTTCTGGCTCATAAATTCATCAAAAGGCAAAATTAAGCCACTTAAAAAATCTCGATTCTTCTCGATACTTCTCCTCCACAACAGCCGATCAGCTAGAGCTGCTGAGAGACAGATCAGGACAAACGGTTACTTTCTTAGGGGGAAGTTCTGCCCTGTAAATGACTGGTTTATGTCTGTTTTTACATTAGGACTTTGGTAGTGATCAGAGAAAACTACCAATTTGCCTTGGGCATGTGACATAGTCTGAAATAATTTGGGAGGGATATTTTTGCAACACGAACTCCTCAGAGCACAGAGCACTTGAAGGTTTGTGTTTTTATTGTCATTCCATTACTGTGAACAGAAGCCGTACTTGTAACTCCCTATGTAATTCAAGAAACTTTAGTAAGAACTGTAAACAACCTGTCAAGTCTTCCTGGCTTTTAAAAAATCTTTTATTCAACTCAGTGAGGTTTTACCTCACTATCTCAGCTACTGCTTTTCCTTTTCATAAAGAGTGTATGGAGCTATTTTCCTGTAAACAAATTTGAAAAGGGCAATTTTCTTCTGACTAAGCTTGATTAACTTTTTGTCTTTACTCTAGTAAAATTGATTTTCTATACAGAAAGATTTAACAAATTATATTAATTTAAATGCACTCAAAGCCATGATGTCAATTAAAGACACAGCAAATGTGCCTCTCAGCTTGCAAGATATAACTACTTAATATCACAGTTCTCTGCCAGACTGTATGCCAAAAGAAAATATAGGGTCCATGAATTGCAGAAAATGTATAATAGTTATTTCCCATTGCTCATTATGACTGTAGTTAATGTCAAAACAAAATTTCAAAGGCATTTGTAGAAAGATGTAGAAATCCTGGTGAGAAGTCAATGTGAGCTGCAGCTTGTGCCTAGAAGGTGTGAGCACAGCTGACAGGAGCAAGAGGATAATCATGGGCCAGTAGAGGTCTCATCTGGGGACTACTTCCTTCCCTGAACGTCTCCCCTCTCTCCAAATCTATGTGAGAATACCTGATGCGAGCTTCTCTGACCCTTTGCAGATATTTGAAATGGTAAGAACAGACTTGGAGTATTGTGTAAAGTTCTGGTGTCCTCAACATAAAAAGGACATGGAACTGTTGGAACAAGTCCAGAGAAGGGCCACGAGGATGATCAGGGGACTGGAGCATCTCCCATATGAAACCACACTGAGAAAGTTGGGGCTGTTCAGCTTGGAGAAGAGAAGGCTGCGTGGAGACCTCATAGCAGCCTTCCAGTATCTGTAGGAAACTGTAGGAAGGCCTACAAGGATGCTGGGGAGGTACTCTTCATTAGGGACTGTATTGATAGGACAAGGGGTAACTGGTTCAAACTTAAACAGGGGAAGTTCAGATTGGATATAAGGAAGAAGTTCTTTACTGTAAGGGTGAGGCACTGGAATGAGTTTCCCAGGGAAGTTGTGACTGCTCTTGGTGGTGTTCAAGGCCAGGTTGGACAGATCCTTGGGTGACATGGTTTAGTGTGAAGTGTCCTTGCCCATGGCAGGGGGGTTGGAACTAGATGATCTTAAAGTCCTTTCCAGCCCTAACTATTCTATGATTCTATGAAGAGGTGCTACTGAAAAGGGAATATATACCTGAGAGAGACAAGGAGGAATGAACGTTTTCCTTCTGCCAGAGCAATCCTTCCAAATCAGTGAGGTATTGGTGTTTGAGTTGGACAGCTGAAAGATGGAAAAGATGTTTTGATTAAAAAATGGGGCTACACTGTCTCTTAATGGTCATGAAAATATTAACAAACCATTGTTCATGCCCTGGGCCTATTAGGCATTTGATATTGCCATCTTGGAGAGATTATTTAGGTTTAATTTTCCCATTTTTGCTCAGTTAAGGTGTTTAACAACTTTACAGTGTCTTCTTTGTTGGGGGTAAGTGGAGTCTTTCTTTTTGAAAGGATGGCTTGCAAACTGAAACCTGGACTGCTTTTGTGTTAGCCTGTTAAAGACAGTACAAAGGTTTTGCAGAGACAAGGGGGAAAAGAAAAAAAGAAACAGAATGGAAATTTCAATTAGTGCTCAGCCAAAGCAGGACCTGTGACTATAACCTGACTCAGTCATATTTCCATTTGTGCTCTCATTCCAGTAGGATTCAGTCTGATGGGATTTCAGTTCTGCCTTGTCGTGAGGTCAAAATAGTAAGCTTTTCTTTTATCTGATATATTCAATTTTCTTCCTGAAATGGCAGTTTGAAGCTGCATTGTATGCAATGAAGGGTTGCTTCTTTCTTTTCCAGAGATAGGTAGAGCCCACTGCCTTAGGGAGTGACCTCTATGTTTACTTTTTAAAGTACTTTTGTACCCTGAAATAGAACTTGCTGTATAAGAATCTCAGTTTCTGTTGAAGCTTGACAGTTTCACGCTTCTGCTACTTTTTCTGGCTGTTGCTGCTAAAAAAAAGAAAAATGGTGAAACATCATAAATTTCACACTAATAGCAGGCTGGACAAAGCCTTGCCTCTGGATTTGAAAATCACAGACTCACAGAATCATAGAATGGTTCGGGTTGAAAAGTATCCTAAAATCATTTAGTTCCACCCCCCCTGCCATGGGCAGGGACACCTCACACTACACTATATCACCCAAGGCTCTGTCCACCCCAGCCTTGAACAGTGTCAGGGATGGAGCATTTACCACTTCTCGGAGCAAAATTTTCCAGTGCTCACCATCTTTACAGGAAAGAACTTCCTTCTTATGTCTAACCCGAACTTCCCCTCCTTTTGATGAAGCTCATATAGAGCTGACATGTCTTAAATGCTTCCGTTGTGGAGTCTTTGCTGTTGGTTTGATATAGAAACTGAATCATGTTGTACATAAGCATTCTTCACCTAGTGGAAATACAGAAAGCTCCACCAAAGTCAGGAGTGACTGTAATTTTATCCACTAAAGAATAGCTTTCCAGGGCAGAAAATGTTTAATGCAAAGCTTCATGATATGCACTTGGAGGTTTAACCATGCTTAGGTGAGAGATGGTTAGCTCAGCAGTACAGCTGTAATGGAATTCGTATAATGCTGAAATTTACCTCAGCTCAATAATTCCAATTATTACTATTATATTAGTGGCCAGAGACCCCAGCTGCAGATCACAACTGCAGTGGGATGAAAAAGTGCAAACCAGGGCCAATTTTACATACATTTAACCTAGGGTGTCAAAGTGAAAGAACCAGCTTACAATCTGCTTTCCTGTATCATGAAATGCACTGCTCTGTCCTTCAGACCACTGCTGCCAAGGCAGCTCTACTACTACTACTAATGGAGAGGTCAGGTTGGAAGAGACCATCCTGTGTTTCATGAAAGTGAAAGGCAAGATCTAAATACAGTATTGAAATCTCAGTGTACTGAACAATGGAGAGATTGTTAAAAACATGTTTGTCTACCATCCTACATTAAAGCTCTGTAGAGCACAATATTCTCTGTCTTCAGAACTTCTTGAACTGTCACCACTCCAAGTCACTGTCTTCACTTGTTGGTGTGCAAAATTATCCTTTCCTACACAGACCCTAAGCTTTATCCTGTGGCAGTATACACAAATTCACTGAAAGAATACCCTTTGTTAATGAAAGAGAGTCCATCCATTCCAACCTCAGAAACTCAGAACATTATATGAATGTAATTGTATCACAAAACTCTTTTGATTAAATGATACTTTTAGTTTTTTCTTATATATGAAGCCTTTAGACTTTAATTATAATGATTGTCATATTTTCCTCTTTATGAGGGAGAATATAGAATCAAGAAGAACAATATTCTTTAAAGAACAGGAGGCTATAATGAGATTTTTTATAATTCAAGTCACTTATTTGAGTTTTTATATAAGCATAACTCATTAAAAGATTTCTTATATGGAAAAAGCAGAAGCAATTTTGGTTTCCCTGCCTGCAACTTACATTAAGTAGATTTTCCTATATGTACATACATACCTTTATATTTATAGACATAAATATATTCCACAGTATAGGAGCTCAATAAATTTAGCCACATGAATCAAGACCTAAATTGGGAAGAAATGAAAATCAGGAAAAGAAAAAAAGGAAGAAAAGAGGACCTTCATGTGTCATATTTCAAGGTCTTTCCCAAATTCATTTGTGCCTTTACTTCCAAATTGCAGATTAAGCTAGTGTTCAATGATGACAGCAGAGTGATAGCTTGTATTTGAGGAGAAAGAGTACAGATTGAAAAAGAAATTGTGCTCATCTATATGTGCAAAACAATTTATATGCAGCAATACATACTCTGTAGAAAAGGGCATTTTGATGAATCTGTGCATGAAGATGCTCACATTTCGCAAATATAAAGCAAGATTAAATCTCTCTCCTCAAACCCTGGATATGTGGTTGGTTGTTGCAGTGGGAACTGCTGGTAGAGTAACTGTTCCTTTGTGCATGTACAAGGAGGGATTATGCATTTTTTGACATTATTTGTGTAACGCTTTGTAGCAGCTGCTAAGACAAAGCCTGTGTGGTATCCCTTGGCACTATTTGCAATGGAAAAATGTCACCTAATTTTGAAGAACTTGATCAAGAAATCTCATTTGTGAAAATTCATATAGGTGTTATTTTCAGTTTGGATGTTTCTTAATGTTTTCTAATCTGAAAGGACTATTTTCAGAACCTCTGTAAAGTCTTTATACTATGTCTCTGAAGAGGTGAACAGTAAAACCAGAGTACTTCCAAGATTTTATCTCAAGAAAAGAATTTTTAAACTAAGGATTTGGGAAGGGGCTAGAGCCACCTGACTGTTTCTTAGATCTCTCCTTAGCAGATTATGAACCAAATATACAAAGTCAGAACTGGACAGGGATGGAGAAAAAACTATTTCCCATATGAGATACTCCATTTTATATTCATGTGCACAATTGGTATTTGCATAGTATTCTGTTGATTTAAATTTTAATAGCATACTGTAAATGTTATCATTAATATTAAACCTGGTATTAATATTAATGCCACTTTCAAAAACTGCTGTTTTCAAAAACTGCTGCATCAATACCTCTCCAGCAATTGCCCCTTAACACTTCTATCACTTTAGAAGGGGGAATATCATGTGTGCTTCAAATGCATAACAACCCTCGCTTTAAACCTGAATTAAGAGTTTCGATATGCAAATTCTTTTGTGCTTTTAAGATTTTCAATAAGAATGAAAAATATTAATTCACTATTAGAAATCACAAATACTGGTAATTGTTTTACAAAAGGACTAAGTATTTTGTTTCAGGATTGTGTGATGATTGTTCTTAGCTGAATCTGGATCTTTAAAGCTATAAGATGTTTTATATTCCACATGATAGGATTGCTAAGTTTGGTGATCTATGAAAAATTCCTGTTATACATTAAGATATATTAATTCCTCTGTGCCTAGGATATGCCTATGTGGAGGTTTTAGTCTTCCCTGAACTTCACAGAGCTATTCAAGTGCTTTGCATCCACACAAAAGTGTCTCTAGTTTGGTTTAGGGTCTTTAGTGCTCCATCTCTTTTCATTGCTAGGTTCACCCTTGGAGGCCTGGAGGGGTAGCGAGGTAAATTATATTTAAATGTGTGCAAATAAACGTTTTCCTGCTGTGAGCCTTATCTAGCAGTCATCCAAAGTCAATGGGAGCTGTATCAGATGCTTTAATGAGAAAAAATTCCATATACTCTGTATTGTCAAGTTCACTTTCATTGGCATGGGATTTTGCTTAAGCTAACCCTTGAAAATCCCTGAGAGAAAACATTAGAAAATCCCTGACAAAATTGCTTTCAGATTTACTTCCAAAAGTTAAGTCAGAGATCTTTGGTGTTGTTACACATCAGCTGCTTTTTAGCACACTGAAGAGATTTTTTTCTAGACATTGTACTACATTAGAAATGTTGTTAAGACAGATTTAGCTCAAAATAACTATCTCTAAAATATTCAGGGTTACAAGGAGAAAGTTATAGATTAAAATGAAGTCTTGGCTGCAAGAGGCTAACATGAATCCATATGAAATGCAGTACAATGGTTTATGCATAGTAAGAGACATTTACAAGGCATTATAAACATGGAAATGGATAATTAATTTTTCATTAAGCAATTAGAAGGATCGTATTTTCCAGCTCTCTTTTCTGTCAGCTAAAGCACAGATTTGAAAATTATTATAAATTAGAGGTTAGCACCCTATTCAAAGCATGGTTAAAATAACAGAAACAATGAATATATTTGCATTTAAAATAATATAGATATTTATACATTTTTAAAAAGATTTTATTTCATTCTAAGAAATTTTTGAAAGTAGTTTTTGGTTCGAAAGTTATTTTCACACGGTTATCTTCAGGGATGCAGGAAAAAAAGTGGTATTATGGAAAGCTGCGCTTTACTGCATTTGAGGTCACAAGTTTAATTTGCTCAGTCTCGTTTCCAAATCATTTGGGATAAAGTATGACATTTTGAAATGTATTTGCAGGTGAAAACATGACACTGAAAAGCACAACATTTAGCAAGACTTATAATAGGATATTATCCAATTCACTGTGGAGGCATACCCTGCCTTCAGCTGGTGAGGTGTTCCTACGGAGGGTGTTGAAGGCAAGCCTGTCTTAGTCCCACACTGTGTCCACAGCATCACAAGCAGCTGAACTCACAGGGTGCTAAGCAGAAGCTTTCCTGCCAGACTAGCCCAGGTCACAGTGTTTGTCCCTTGTAGATACTGGCATAATTTTAGCTTTCTTCCTATAGGATGACATGCCTTCTAAAATTCATCATTAATGATCCAGAAAGCTCCTCAACAGCTTTGAAGTTGTAGGATACAAATTACCCTCACTAGTGTATTTTAATACATTCTCTTTGTCCACTCTTTGAAGATCCTGCTCCTTGTAGCAGTGAAAGAAACTCTTTCAAAATAGGAATTGCCAGCTCTTCAAAGGCAGACAGTTGACCCTTTTCCTTAGAAACTGTGCATGTCAGTACACTTCACATGGAAGGAATAACCAGCTGTTAAAAAAACAAAACAGCAAACACAGATGAAGCTATATGCTTCATGCTAAATCATAAAGAAGAGAAAATCTTTATTGTCATGCATGGCTAGTCAGTTATTTATCAAGCCGATTCAGTAATACTGAATAATTACTGAATAATAAAACTGGCAGCGCTACCACAAATTGTCTATGCAGTGGTTCTCTGATAAGAAACTGATGAGTAGACTAATTTGAAGGGAAGGATCTCATTTTCCAAAATGTTTTCCAGGTCTTTGATTCTCTTAAATATGGAAATAGAATCATAGAATAGTTAGGGTTGGAAAGGACCTTAAGGTCATCTAGTTCCAACCCCCCTGCCATGGGCAGGGACACCTCACACTAAACCATATCACCCAAGGCTTTGTCCAACCTGGTCTTGAACACTGCCAGGGATGGAGCATTCACAACCTTCCTGGGAAACCCATTCCAGTGCCTCACCACACTAACAGGAAAGAATTTCCTCCTTACATCCAATCTGAACTTCCCCTGTTTAAATTTTAACCCATTACCCCTTGTCCTGTCACTACAGTCTCTAATGAAGAGTCCCTCCCCAGCATCGCTATAGGCCCCCCTTCATATACTGGAAGGCTGCTATGAGGTCTCCACGCAGCCTTCTCTTCTCCAGGCCAGACAGCCCCAACTTTCTCAGCCTGTCTTCACACGGGAGGTGCTCCAGTCCACTGATCATCCTCGTGGCCCTCCTCTGGACTTGTTCCAACAGTTCCATGTCTTTTTTATGTTGAGGACACCAGAACTGCACACAATACTCCAAGTGAGTCTCATGAGAGCAGAGCAGAGGGGCAGGGTCCCCTCCTTTGACCTGCTGGTCACGCTCCTCTTGATGCAGCCCAAGGTCAAGTTGGCTTTCTGGGCTGCGAGCACACACTGAAGCCAGCTCATGTTCATTTTCTCATCGACCAACACCCCCAAGTCCTTCTCTGCAGGCCTGCTCTGAATCTCTTCTCTGCCCAAGCTGTAGCTGTGCCTGGGATTGCTCTGACCCAGGTGTAGGACCTTGCACTTGTCATGGTTAAACTTCATAAGGTTGGCATCAGCCCACCTTGCAAGCGTGTCGAGGTCCCTCTGAATAGCATTCCTTCCCTCCAGCGTATCAACTGAACCACACAGCTTGCAGAGGGCACACTCAATCCCACTGTTGAATGGAACTGATGCCTTTTTAATTATTTCATGGAATATGAGAGAGAGACACACTTTACTTGCCAATAGCCCCAATCTTTTGTAAGCTAATAAAAAACCTAAGACAAGTCTTCAGGTGAAAAATTTGATTTTCAGATTGGGAGGGATACCAGAATGTGGACTACCTCAGCCAGAAACTAAAATTATTTTTTATTCATGAAATCTGTAAAACTCCTGTACTTCAAACATCTTCTAACGAATGTACAAATTAGGCTTTTTCTTACTTTTTCTTTTTCTTACAAGAAAACATTTGGATTGTGGTGATTTCTCTCCCAGGTTCAAATTGATGAATCTTTTGGACGTATAGATAGAGCTACAGATTTGTCACATATGGTATATATATGTTTCCAAAATTCCTGTATTCTTCTAGACACTTCCTAAATAAGTTTCCTTTGGAGAATCTACTAGTATTATCTTGAAACTGTACCTAAAATCATAAGTTTTCTAACATGACATCATAGTGATCTGTAGTTTAACTGTTCTCTAGATAGAGGTCTTTCTGTAAATGATACAGTTTTAATCTTCATGAAACAACCAAAAAAAATTGAGTATGCACAAGCTTAGCACCCGCTTTATACAGCTAATATAAAGTATTGATGTCTGAAATAGAAATAGTTATGATGAAGTATGAGGTATCTCTGTCCCTTGATACTAGCATGAAAAGAGATTTTCTAAAGCAAAGATTAGACTGTGGTATCAATTATTTTGATAGTATCAGATATATGGCTGTTAGAATCTTGTAATAGACATCATTAAACCATAATTCAGCTATATTGCCTAGGAGTACAAATTCCAAGGATTTTTCCACTGTGCAATATTATATCCTTATTTACATAAAGTATAAATATTTATACACACTGATGGAACAACAACATGACTTGGTTTTCTAAATAAAGATGGCACATATCAGTTTGACAGACACAGCTGAGACAGCTGAGTTTGTGTTTCTAAAAAAATATTCATTTTGTTCTTTTCTTATAGAATACTGACAAGGGAATTGCTAATGAAGATAAAAATGATAAGGGTGGGATGTGTAACAGACAGGTCGCTCTGTAAAAATTAGAAAAATATATAAAAGCCCTGTTTTACTATGCTGAACATTGTCAGTGTTACTATTTTAAAATAAATGAGATGCAGTGTGATGTAAGAAACAAACTTTTTTTATTTCTACAAGTTACAAATGATATCATAGAATTTTCCAATTTGTGGGTTGCAATTAGAATACAGATCTGATCTGATAAGTCACTTCAGAAGATTTTGTCAGTACCTTTGGTATAGCTATTAAAGCTATCTCTTTTGTTCCTTTATGAAGCCATTACTGTAAATCACTACATTTTGATGATTTTATTTTGATAAAGGTTTAATTTTAAAAACCAAGGATGCAAATAATTTAAAATTTTGACCTTAGTTTGTATTGCTGCAATTTAAGTTGTTAAAAGTATTGTACAAATATAGTGAAAAATTACATGGTGCTTTCTCTACTTATATGGATCTAAAATTTTGTAACAGTGCGTAATTACCAGTAGGAATTTTCTCAAGTCAAGGATAAGTTACCTCATTTGTGTTAGCTTAAATCCAGACCTCTTAAGTCTTCCATTGGTTTATATTGCATTCATAATAGACAACAATGAAATTGCAGTCTTTCCTATTGTCACCAGTGAGAACATCAACATAAAGTCAATTTCTTCAAAAGAAGAAATCTTGCTTGGACTCATAAAGTATGTGTAGATAAAAATAATGACATTTCTAATACTGCGTCAGGTTCCATGTCGTCTTGGATTACCTCACCTAAACTGCTTAAGACTGCATGAATCAGACATAATTTAAGTAATTTGACATTTTTTTATACAACTTGACACTACTGTCACATTCTCATGAGTCATGTAAGTCATTAGAAAATAGACATGCATAGTTCCAGAAGATTGTAACTATTTTACATGCATATCTTTTTAAGTGTCAAAAGACATATAGACAAGTTGAAAGCATGAATGAATACACTAGTTCATCTTATATGAATTGATTCTATATGTTAAGTTATGCACATAACAACATCAACAGCCTCTAGACAACAACAGGGGGAAAAGATTCTATGTCCTAATTGACTACTAAATTATAATTTCAAATGTTCCTGTCTGACTTCCATGCCTAAATTAATAAAACTTTATTTCCCTCTTCTCTTAAATACTGTTAAAACTTTATCCATTGTCTTAAAATAGAAGCAATCTTTTTTTTCTCAACAAAATGAGAAATTTTTCCCTAGTATTTATCTCAAAGGGAAATAAATCATTCATCTGAATAATTTAAAATAAGATTTCTCTTAAATGGTCTACTCCAGTTGAATAACAACTCAGGAACTGCAGGATGACAGACTATCACCTCTTCTGCTTTGCATCAGTAAAGATAATCTTAATAACAATTCTGGTGCTACTATCTGTGGAAGAAACCTTGTCTCAAATCAAAGTAGTGAAAGTGTTGTCATTCAGGCAGGCAAGGTTTTCAGCCTGTCAGTCTATGAACTCTGCCAAGACTGCATTTTTTACTCTTTCATTTAGCACATTGCCATGTTCTTTCTGAAAGCAATTCTTTACTAGTTTGAATGCGTGCAGAATTATTACAAAGTTGAGTGAATAGCAGAAAAATAAAATACCATTGCTCACACCTTTTTTCTGTGCATGCAGATTCTTGCATCACAGGTAAAGAAGCGTGGAGTCAAGACTTTTATTCTCTTCCTAAGTTAGGTTTTGTATCTGTGTCACATAGCCTATATACATTTTAGAAATAATTCTTTCCCTTTTTTGCTTCACCATTGAGGACTTCTTTCAGGAACATTGCATTATTAGAAACAAAGACCTTTTTAGTGTTTTTTGTTTGTAATTATAGAAATATATCCAAACAGACACAGAACAGCTGCCTTATTCTGTAGCAATGTGATGCCTTTTAAAGATATTAAAAGCCCTGTAAAATGTAGGGACAATCCAATGTGTGTATTTAACAAGTGATAGAACAAGAGGAAATTGCCTCAAGTTGCACCAAGGGAGGTTTAGATTAGCTATTACAAATAATTTCTTGTAACAAAAAAAAGCGCTATTTCACTTATAATGGATAGTTACATTTATTAGCACATTGGCTATTTATTATAGGCACTTAGGTATTTCTATACCTTTTTAATAACAAACTTCACCAGCATTTAGTGTATTTTCTTGGAAATTGTATTAAAATGTTAATTTAAGTATCCTCTTATTTTTCAGGGTATTAAAACTCCAGTGTTTTCTTCATATATTTAACAATAATTTACACTTTTTAAAGAATGTGTTGTCACAGTAATTCCATTTTTGAAAGCCATGTAGTAGTGATTAAGATTTCATAAACTACCTCAGGTACTAATGCTCTGCTGTTTGTTGAACATATTTGGAACCATGCTATTATCCAGGTCCACAAGGTGAAGTCCAAACAACTTTTTTTTCTCTTTTGTCAATCCTATTACTGACGTGTTAAGACTTTTTTTTTACTGGGGTCCTCCATTTCTCCACGTCACACCCCATTAGTTTACTTACACCTTAGCTCCACTGTGGAGCAACACTTTTCCTGGAAGAACTGAGATGTTATTTTAAGAACAGTTTATACCTGTAATTCTTCACAGCCTGCATGTATTAGGCACTAAATAAAGTAATTCAAGGCACAGTACCTCCAGATTAGAGGCAGAAACTGGCACTTACTGGCAAATACTTGGTGATGCAAGCTGCATAAGAGGTTTGGGAATGGAGGGAGGCTGCAATACAGCTTCATCTGACACCAGCCATTGCAGTCTGGTCCTGGTTTCCACAGCAGACCTTTGGAGATATATGTGCATCTGCCTCAATCTCCAAGCCATTGAAGCAGCTGAGAAAAAGGGTGTAAAGATCTCTGTTGCCATTTGTTCCTTTCTTCCCAGGATCCAAGTAGATAGTAGCTGATGAAGTTACCTTTGGCTGAGTCCTGAATTCTAATTCCGGTACATGTTTTGACATGGATACTCATGTTTGTGTTGGTAATTTGTTGAGAAATCACAGTAAATATGGTGTCAGAATAGGAACTGACACTTTTTAGGTAGTGGGCAGCCCTTGAAAAACAAGAGGTGTATTGCCACCAGGATAGACATCATTAGGCAGGGAATACTCTTGGAAGCTTATAATTTCTCTGGTTTCTACATTAGTCACACAGAAAGGAAACATAGACTATATACAGGAAATGGGCTTATTCTTTCTTGATCCAGGGGTCACCCTCCAGGTCTGTAGTGGACATCTGCTTCTCAAAGCTAATATTCATATAATGCCTGGAATTAGAAAGCAAAAAAAAAAGTAAAGAAATCTATAAGCAATGGGAAAATCCTGTCCCTGCAACAAATGCTTGTAATCTAAACAAGACAGTCAAAGGGCAAATGGAAACAAAAAGAAGTGAAATCACTTGCCTAGGACCATAAAGCAGATTAATGTAAATGCTGAGAATAGCAGAAGTTCGTTTGAGAGCTGAACACATGCCCTTCATTATTCATTGATCCATGTTGCAGTATCTCCTCATGTTTCTTGTTGGGATGCATGTGCCAGAAAATAAAAAACAGTCCTTGAGCTTTCCAGACTGCAGGGAGACTTGGCAAACCTCACCTTTGCTCAGAGAAAAGGAAATAAAGTGAGGGTTATCTGTCAGCGTCCTTTCTTTATAATTTCTCACTATTTTTAGACACTGATAAAAGACCTAAGCATTTAGATATATATATATTAATTGTTCCACCACTCTGTTGCTAGCTGTATTTCAGTAGTAGTCTTCCACAGAGTGAGATTTCTGATTTAGAAATACTTTATGCATAAATAAGGCTTTTCAGCAATTTAAGTTATTAAGAGAAAGCTTTCAACATCCCTTTAAAAAGCTTGCAACCTTACATGAGAGATTGGTGTCCTGAGCTTCATCGTATTGTGCCTTTACTTATGTCTGGGTTTATTTACATGTAACTGCGTTGTCAAGTTGACAGCCAGACTGAAAGTTTTGCCCTGTCATAGAATGAACAAAAGTATTCCCACTATATTTTTCTTGTCTGCACTAAAGTAGAACTTGCCCCTTCTCTTTTAACATCCGTTAGAAGAGTTCAAAAAGGCTCCCTTGTCAAAGCAGAATTAGGTGCATTGGTAAATGCCCTAATAGGCATTCAGGCACATGGTCAGAATAAGTACCTTGCCAGCTCTTTTTGTTTTTGTGAAAGTTGGTGTTTTGTCAAGAGCACCTCTGTCTTCATTGCAGCAATGTCTTTACATATCTGTGTGAGTATGCTGATGAAACAGTGCAGCTTTACCACCAAACCTTTCAATTTGAAAAGGTCCCCACTTCTGCTCTTGTACTTGACCTATCAATGACATTGAAGCTTCAGCATAGCAATAGCACTGAGCAGAGTCACGTTTTAGGCAATGTGATTTTCAGAGAATTTCCTCCAACAGGCCTTGCACTGATTTTCTGTTCTCTGATAATCAATGGTGAGTGGTAAAGAGTAATTTTCTTTTGCTTTTATTTTCTGGGTGAGATCTAAATCAGGGTTAGAATAGGTGTTTTTCAAGTAGATTAATTTTCGTATGAAAATTCTTATTTCCTAATTAAATATTTTCATATGAATAAATAGGTTTGGAAAAAAATTTACAAAAAATACTTTTTTAAAAAATGTCTTTTGAGTTTTCTATGTTGAGATTTTGGGCTTAAAAATACACATAAGATATACTGTTGAAATCTTAGTGTGAATTTTAAATTGTAAGCTGGCTAACTTTGTCAAAAGGAGACATAACACTAACTAACACATATTCAGGATTCCTGTTAGCTTCACTCCCTTCCTCCAAATGCCCGTGAGTTATTTTAATTACACATTAAAAATATTTTCAAAACTTTGATATATTTTCAAACTTATTTGAAATTTAGTTCCTTGATATTTAGATCTATCCCACTTCTTGCTTCTCTCCTGAAAGACAGAATGTTTGAGAGAATTGATGATCCCACATCATTGCATATTTCCCTATGTCCTAATTAAAGAATAGTGAGTCCAGTGTTATGGAGGTTCAGCTTCAACAGCCTGTACATTTATTACAAAACTACTGTAGAAACCTGGGGAAAAATCCTGTGTATCTCCCCAAAAGATTGAGTGGGTAATACAAGAGTGAGCAAAGCAAGAAATTGGGTATAATGAATTTATAACTGCAATATTATTTTTGCTGGTAACGATAGCAGTGCATATAAGAATGCTTAGAGCACATATTTCTAAATCTAAATTGAAAAAATGTGTGTAAAAAGGAGGTTATCTCCTACTTCCATTGCATGTCTGAGTCCCTTTTTTTTTTTTTTTTTTTCCTGCAGCAGACATTTTGGGCTAAACTTAGCTCAGACTGTAAGGGAAAAACAAGGCAAGTTATCCTGACAGTATGAATAACTTGTTCCTTGAAAGAAATTCTTTAGGGGAAGCATCCCAGGCACTGAACACATTAATAGCTCTGACAGTTAACAGAGAGCAATTGGAAAAAAACACAGGCAGCATGTTACTTATTCTTACTAATAGCTGCAGAGACGACCATTTTTATTGAGTGTTAGACTGAATGAGGAGTCTGGGGAGCCCAGATTTAGGGTATTTGCAATTTTAGATTAGTCAGGACTGCACAGTTTGGTACGGAAAGGTAAATCCAAGAAACAGAAATGACAGCTTCCCCAGAGTTGCCAGCAGACTTGCTCATGGATTCTTTACTTCTTACTTTTTTCGTTTAGGGCTGTGTTTCCCTGCGATACGTTACTTCTGTCTCAGATGAAACCTGCTATTCAGCTTGCTCAGCTTTACCTCAGAGCTTTTCTATTGCTATACAGAAAATAGATACCTGCATCCTTTTTCCTTTCCCTTTCAGAAAATGGGGTTACAGTCTCAATCCAAGACACATATAATTTGAGAAAACTGTAGGGAGCAGAAAGAAAAAAGGTTCAGATGATCCAGACTAATCTTAGGAGTCTAGGGATCATCTAAATTCATCCTCTGGACCATTGGTGTTCACCATTACTATTGATGCCTGCAGGAAAACTCATCCACTCCCTAGTGTCCTGAGTGCCAAATAACTACTAAATTCTGTGTGAGAATTCAGTTAAAAATCCAGGCCAACAGCTTTCCTAAACAAGGTAGCAAATGGAGAGTTGTGCAGAGAGCTCACTGTTGACTTCACCAAAGGCAGATACCATGGTGACATGGTTATCCTTTGATCGGCCACTTTCTCTTCTTGTGACTGGGGTCATGATGAGGATTGCACCAGTGCACAGACACCGGTGGGAGCACCCACTATGAGGCATTCAAAATCACGCCTCCAGTTCTGTACCAAATGTAATGACACTTTGCTACCTTGACAGAGTGATAAACTTTTCGAATCAGCTTAATTTATGTAGCAATTTTATCTCAGCTTTGTCTAATGGTATATTGTTATATTGCAGCACTTAACAGCTACTTGTCTGAGGCCTTTCTCTATTTCTTATGCTTCTTCCTTTCCTTTTTGTAATGTTGTGTAATTTCAATTTGGTAAGTGCCTCATTGACTTCAGGCTGCTTGCAGCTTCAGCTTTTCTTTCATAACGATTATAAAAATATATATATAAAAAAAATCACCAGAATCTTTTATAAGCATGTTCAGTTTTCTTTATTTCCTTGAGACAGGATTACCTACACTACAGTAGAACAGTTGCAGGATGCATATATTGTGCAGAATTTGTTTTCTATCTTAATTTTAAAGCTTTTATCTGGAACTAAGCATGTTCTACCTACACAATGCACCATCAGAAGTGCCTGGGAAGTTAATGTGGTGATTTGGAAGACCTGGACCTTTAAAAGGAGCAGGGATGGGTCTTAACCATGTCTTAACAGGTGTGCTTGGAGTTTTTTCATAATAGGTGTGGGAACAGTATCAGCTGTTTTCAGAATCTCTTGTTTGGAGGGGCAGTGGGAACATCTAGATGGAGTTAAGCTTGTTGGAAGTGAAATTGTTGCATGCATGGCAACAGGACAACTCATGAGACCTGACAACTCATCTGGTGAGAGCAAATCAGTAGAGGTGCAAAGATGAGAGTCTGGTGTATTGTCTGGAGCTTAAAAAAGAATGTTTAATATTACAAGGTTTCAAGATGAAGGTCAAGAACAGGTAACTGAGGAAGTACTATGTGCTAGTAAGGGGCTGGATGAGTCCTTCTGGAGGAATTATTCCATGAGCAATAAGGATATGTTGGTTAAGTTCATATCCTCCCTCTAAAAGATCAGGTGAAGACAAGCAAGGAGATTTCTTTATTGACTTCTATGTGATAAATTTTTGCCTGCTTTGAATTATCATCTTGGGCTGTACCTAGCAATGTGTTTTCTAAGGTTGACCTTGAGCTAAAGAGACTGAGGTTATGTAGTCACACACTCTGCACAAGTAAAATGTGGATAATACACTTTTTTTTCTAAACTTAAATATTATGCAAATAATAGTGTTAGTGAAACAATAATAATACAAGTTTTAATTACTGGTATAGTGGTTTTGGATCCTTAACTCCACATGGTTTATAGGAAGCAAGTAGATAGCTGATTCTTAATTTCACAGATGGAGAGACTTAGATGCAGAGATATACAAACAAGCACTTTTAATTTAGACCAGTGCAAGTTGCATGTATGCCCAAGTGACTTTATGTTCATGGTTGTGGTAAACCTACCAATAGCTTTAAAGTGTCAGGTGCTAAATTGTTTCTTGTTTGGAATGATCTTGCTATGGTCTTACCAGTTTAAGTTTCTTAATCAGGTCCATGGTGGATTTGTGTTGATAAAAACAAGAGTAGAAAACATCTGTGACATTAATTAATAATCTATGTTGTTTGCAAACTGCCAGTATTCTACATTGAATTCCTGACAAAAGGCATAGAAGTATTACTTATTGAAAGACCATTCCAATACACATGAGTGTATGTTCCATAGCACAATATTCTAAGTCAGTTTTTGTTCCTCAGCTCAGAGTTGTTTCAATCTAGTGCCTGAGTACCCAAACCAAGTTTTTCTCCTTCATATTTATCCTCTGCTTACCCTAGAGGATAAGACCGAATTAGTGACAGAATTATGCTATTTCCCTGTGTCCTGTGGGGAATGAACTATCAACAACTCACTGCTTTGAGAAATCTTTACAGCTGTGAGTCAGAGATGACCTTTCCTGAGACAGACTGAAAGCTTCAGCAGAGGCGTGAAGTTGACCTTGAATTGTGAATTAAACTTTTTCACTTTGATCTCTTGTGGCACTTATCGTTAGGATGTGGTTCTATTTGTGACATGCTGTGACAATGGGGTTTCATGCAACTTTTAAGAAAATATGATACATGCACTTCATAAGTCTTGGCTTTATCCTGTAATAAACGCCCTATGATATGTGCAGACAGTTAATTGTTTCCTGTCCTTACTGACCCAAAATCTTGAGCTTTCCAGACATACTTGATATGTGTGTGAGTGGCTTCCATGAAGTTTTTTAAGTTCCTTATTTTTAGGGCTGACTCCAGCTCATGATCCATATGGAAAGTTCATCATAAGACTGTAAAATCTGTCACTAATGTAGGCTGCAAGATGAACTTATGTAATGGTGGGACCACTTCACAGTCTTTCACCAGTAGCAGAGTAAAGAAAAGTCATCACATGTATGTGATTTGAAAATGTAGAGGTCTACTTTTTATTGCTTGCCATGATATACAATCTTAGTTGTATGAGAGAAACCTTGGATGGGCAGTGCTCTTCAAACACATATTATGACTGAGGTAAATATTAGAATTTCCTAAGCAGAGGAATATTTCAAATAAGGCAATTATAATTTATAAATATAATATAATAAATATATAATATATAACATAATAACAATATACAATATATAACAAATATAATTCCTCATAGGAAAAAAAGATGCATAACTTCTACCCTTGATGAACTGTTTCCTCAAGTAAAGAATATAAACATTTTTCCTCAGAGTATTTCTTTCAGAATCTGCAGAACCAGTAGTTAACTATGCTAGGGGCTGTTCTGAAGGAGCCATTTTGCAGTCTGCAGCACACCTTGCTATTTCTGTGAATTTTGGACAACCAAACTGTATATCCCTGTGGAGCCATTAAATAATGCTTCTCTATTCATTATTGTTACTATTATTGAGTTGAATGGTTGTGATGCATTTTTAAAATCTCCCAGTTGTGATAGCTCTTGTAATTAGATAGGCACATTATTCTATATCCTGGGTTGCTGTTTATATGTTTACAACACAAAGGTGTTACAAAATGGATAGCAACATAAAAGGCTATTCGGCTGCGCCACATTTGATCTCACTTCAACAAAGGATTGAATCAGTTGCAAATAGTCCAGATGAGAGAAGAAATAATGGCCCAAAGTGAGATTTTTTTTTTGTTTCAGTTTGATTTTTTTGTTTAGTTTGGATTTTAGTTTTGGTGGGTTTTGTTGTTGGTTCCCCTCACCCCTTTTGTTTTATTTTGATTATTTTTTTTTTTGTTTGTTTGGGGTTTATTAAAAAAAAAAAAATCATTAAAAAAAAACCAAAACAACAAACCTTGCTGTAGAAGGAGGACAGATTGAACAAATTTCTGGTATTTTTAACTTATTAAAAAAAAAAAAAAAAAACCCATCAATTTTTAAATATATAAAAAGCTGTTACAAAGAATAAAGGAAAGATCTGTTTCTTGATATCTGATGGGTATGACAGGAAGCAGCAGGCTTAAATTCCAGTATGAGGAATTTGGATTAGATAGTAGAAGTGTTTCCAGTCAGGAAAGAAATCACTTCCTGGGAAGGCTGTGAATTTGTCATCACTTGAAAGGGAGAGGAAACTGTCAGGAATAGAGCAACTCATTGCGTCATATTACGTTTGGGGCAGATTGATAATCACAGTGATCCCTTGAGAACCCTTTCAGTCTAATTATGCTGCATAGAATCATAAATCTATGACAACAGAAACCTGGTGTACCTAGCAAGTGTAAACCCCACAAAGCATAATATTATACACACTTGTGTTTGAACTCTACAGAAATGCCTGAGCTCTGTCACACTTCACATCAGGCATCTTTCCTATGCCAAAACTACAGTGAAGAGAGAGATTCCTTCCCCAACCTTCCAACCATATCAAACCACCCTTTTTGTAATTTACCAGTAGCTAAATTTGTCATTCAAAGTGTATAAATGAGTAAGTCATACACCTTCATCTGTAATACAGGTTCTTATCTGTGGAAGCTATTTTAATCCTAATCCTCAAGACTCTATTCTTGGGTCTAACTGTTACTATAAAGTCTTTTCTTGCATATTTTGGGAGTCAATAAATCATTAAACAAAATTACTCTTTTGCTGGAATGTAATGGTGTTGCAAATTAAGGGTTTATTCCCTTATTTTTTTTACCTGTTACTCTCTTCAGGAGTTTCAATGCAACAGCTTTAATACAGTACCAAAACTTAACTCCCTGAAGTACTTACCAGAGTAACCAAAAGTTGAATTTCTATATTTGTATCCACAAATGTTAAATAGTAATATTGTATCCCAGTTAGTCAGAAGCACTGGCAAGAATTCAGTAAGCTAACACTAGGCACTGAACTATAAAAACAGGTTTGAAAAGTTTTAAGATGAGTTATTCAAGCATTGAATAAGACATTTCCAATTTTGCCTTTCTATAATATTACTGTATTGATGTTATATGTAGAGATGAAAAAGTACAGTCATTGGAAAAAATTGAACTTCACATTTTCAAAGGTCTTTATGAAAGAAAATGTAGCCTCTGGCCATGGCACTTCTTAAGAAAGGATCATGATATTCACCCTATTGCTATATCTGCCCCTTTCTGTACTGAAGCTGTCATTAATGATTATCAAAAGGCAGGGTAAACCAATAGCAAATTCTATTTACCAGTAGTAAAGTTCTATCCTCATGGGAAATAAGTTCTTTCTAGAACTGGTGCAGTAGATTCTGAGAAGCGGTTTGTTTTGTTGTGGGTTTTTTTAAAGATAATTCTATACTATAATAGCTAGTTTTCACATTTGACTTTGCATAGGATAACATAAATGACCCAAGTTTTATTTGATTTCCAGTTTACTGAAAAAACAGGTAAGGAAGTAAACTTAATGGTAAGACAAAGCTCAACAAAGATTTCTTTTACAATCCCAAGTGTGGGATGACATTAATGATTTCTTTTATACTAGATATCATTCTTGTAATTATAATTAGGATTAATTAATATCTGATTAATTAGAATAGTATCCACTTTATTAATATTGTATATATTAAAAACTTTGCTTTATTGAAACATTCACATAAAATCTTTATGCGCTAGTAGGACAGAAATTCTAGTGAAAAGAACAGGAGATGCATCGTGATAAACCAAAGAGGTGTGAAATCTACATGTTGGAGATTTGCTGTTTCTGCTTGGTGGACAATTCCTCCATTCTCAGAGAAACTGTTCATCCAAACTGACATAGCAATTTTCTGACTGGCTAAATGAGGACGCCTTGTATTTCTGAGGACAGCTTGACATTTTGATACTCATTACTTTAAAATGTCATCTGGAAAGAAATTGCATAACATTTGGCCCTTACAAACATTTAAGGGTTATTGCCAGTGAATACTTTTTGATTAGTTCTCATGTCTTTTTAACTCTCATTTAATAATACGTAATTATGGCATTATGAAGAATTTTTCTGTAAATGTATGTGACAAGTAATAAACAAGGATAATCTTAATTCTTGCATGTGTTGTCTAAGGGAAGGTTTGGATCTGAATAAAATAACACAGCTCACTTATGAGTTGTCTTCATAGTCCTTAGGACCTCTCACTATACACTTTCAGTATCTGTTAGAGTGGGACTAGAGTATTCCCACCTCCTCCTATATCAGAGATTAGAAATTAGAAAAGTGCATGTGTTTTTTCTTATTTTCAGTCACAAAATCATTTTTTTTTTGTTTTCCCTTATTGCACGTTCTATGTGTAATGTTCAACAGTGAAAGAGAAATGTGCTCACAGCATTTTGACTTGGATGAATGATGTAATGAGTAGGACAGCTGTTTCCTAAGAGGTGGATAGCAAAGGAAAGTTTACCTACCAAATCACAGGGTTAGCCCCTGAAATATTGTTGGATGGACCTGGATTGAGGCTTTCCAAAAAGAAACAAAGTTCAGATTCAGAGCCTTCCATAAATTGAGTGGATGCTTTAATAAGGCACTCTAAGTGTGTGATGGGGAGGCTCTCATGAAGGATATGGTCAGCTATTCACTCCTGATAGCATGTGGGGTAGCGAAAGCATGCAAGAAGTCTTATTTCTGTGAATTGTCTCACTACACATCATCAATGTTTAGAAGCAGAGAAATAGGCTAGCTGGCCAATTTTTAGTCAGCTGACAAAACAAAAAAGAAGGAACAAACCTTTTAAAGATCTTTAATGATCTTGCATTAGTTTTTAAGCCATGCTTTTTGACCTTTTTTCCCCACAATATGGAGTATGGTGTATTATTGCAGTAATTCAGTATTCCCCTAAAGCTAAAATACGATTTGATTTGCCTGAAATTTTACAGCTGTGTTCAGTTTATTAGCACAATATTCCTTTAAGAAATCCATAATAAGACCAGAAGATGAAAATAATTCGGCAATTACTGTTTAAAGCTTTAGGGCTAACCTATACATTAAGCTCAAAGTGAAACATAACCTTCAATGATGTGGGCTGGTATCCTGGCTGTGGTTGGGGAGGCTGCTTTTACATCTTTGGAAGATCTTCAGGTTATTTCAAACTACAAAGGTATGAAACAGTCAGTATGAGGAAAGGAAATTCTTGGTAATGATCCATAATCTGTCCATACCTCAGGCATGTATACAAAAATCATCTCCTCCATCAAATTTTCAGGGGAAAAGATAAATATTTAAATGAAACATGTTATCATACTGAATACTTGAATGAATTGAAAGGATCTTGAATCATCAGTCAACAGTAAGAAAGTACCTGAATTAATGTTGCCCACATAAACTTCATGGATTCTTTTTCCTTTGTAGGAATTGCTCAGTACATAGCTATAATGGTATTGGCTATAAAATATTTTCCAGAAGTCTTCCTTCTCTTAACTTTCAAAAAATATATGATGTTCTTTAAAGAACAATCATTCCATTTTATATCCTCATTAAATGCATCTCTCTTGCCTTTTTTTTGTTGCATAGTGCATAAATCCAGCATCCTCATATGTGTGTCAACAGCTCACATCACTAACACGAGGGATAGCAATGAATGTTTCTTCCCTATGATCACAAATGCTTCTTCACAGAAGATTTCAGTCACACAGATGTCAGAAGAGATCAGACCTTTGTGTCCATTGTATGGCAGTGGGTCAGAGAATGGATGCTTTCATCTCAGCATATTTAAAAATATGCCATATATTGATTTTTTTTTTTTGAGTCTTCAGTAGAAAACACATGCTTAGTTTAAAGGAAATATCTAAAAAAGAAATATTTAAATATATTCAGATGTTTACATTTGAATTCAGTGGGCCCCAGA
The DNA here is from genome assembly GCF_034315485.1 of Pezoporus occidentalis. Classification (NCBI taxonomy): domain Eukaryota; kingdom Metazoa; phylum Chordata; class Aves; order Psittaciformes; family Psittacidae; genus Pezoporus; species Pezoporus occidentalis. The sequence continues at coordinate 2,623,020 of NW_026916062.1, forward strand.
TTGCCCTGAGATCACAAGAGGATCTGCCCAGGATGTAGAAATGTAGCATATACACTGAATTTTTCTTTTCTGACAAACTCTTCACATATACTGTCCTGGGTTCAGCAGTAGCAGTCATATTTTTGCCTTCTCAGTAGCTGGTGCAGTGCTGTGTTTTTGACTTTCGGCCTGGGAACAGCACTGATAAAACTGATGTTTTTAGTTGCTGCTCAGTAATGTTTAGTCTGTAGTTCTTAGGGAACTTTCTTTCTTTAATTTGTAGTTCTTAGGGAATTACATTCTTTCGATTCTCCTCCCCATCCCTCCGGGAGTGGGGGGAGGAAGGCTGGGGAGTGAGTGAACGGCTACGTGGTACTGAGTTACCGGCTGGGCTTACACCATGACAGTTCTTTTTGGCACCCAACGTGGGGCACGAAGGGTTGAGATAACGACAGATCTGACTAGAGTGTGTCTGATCATATTTGCGATAAGCATTTATTGTTTTGGATTAACAGTCACTCGTCACAATGCTGATTTATTGGCTCTCAAAGTCGTTGCTCTTGATCTCACAGTTTCAGCATGTCGTACCTTACTTACAGCTGGTATTTGCTATGTTAGCGCTTATCAGGTGAGGGGCTTGGGCTAAGGTTTTTGTATCATTGTACTTTATGGTAATGACTTGTAATACAATAGACTCATTGATCATGAAACTGATCTGGCTTATGTTCCCAGTGTGGTCACCACCTCCATACTTTGGGAGGTATATAATAGAAGGTATTGGGAGGTATATAATAGAAGTGCATAGCAATTACACATCTTTTTTCTCCTTCTCAGGTGGTCAACCTGTGAAAGAGATATTCTCTTACCCTCCCCCCCACCTCGCTTCTGGAGGTTCAGGGAGGAGAATCGAAAGAACTTACTCCCACAGGTTGAGATAAGAACATTCCAGTAACTAAGGTATAACACAAACCACTGGTACTGCCACCAATAATAATAATGATAAGGGAAATAACAAGGGAAGAGAATACAATACCACCCATCGATACCCAGCCCGACCAAGCAGTGAACTAGCCCCTCCGGGTAACTCTCAGGTTACCGCCTGGGCATGACATGCTCTGGTATGGAATACCTTTTTGGCTGGTTTGGGTCAGGTGTCCTGTCTCTGCTTCCTCCTGATTTTCCCTCCTCCCTGGCAGAGCATGAGACTCAGAAAGTCCTTGGTCAGAGTAAACATTACTGAGCAACAACTAAAATCATCGGTGTTATCAGTGCTGTTCCCAGGCCGAAAGTCAAAAATACAGCACTGCACCAGCTACTGAGAGGGCGAAAAAATGACTGCTACTGCTGAACCCAGGACATTTATTTACTAAAGCTGAACCACAGGAAAGAGAGGAGAGAGGTGCGCACTGAGGAAGTCTTACAGAAGATGAGAGAGGAGTTGTCATGCATGAATAGAAGTGACAGATCAAGAAATACTGAACTCAGTGTTGATTGGCCGTGAGACAAAGGCAAAAGTGTATGAAGAAGAATGTGGAGAAGGAACAACAGGTAAGTGTAGTGGTGGTGTGAGATGAGAATATTTAACAGTATCATTCTAATCTTATCTAGAAACCTTTTCATAGACAAATAGAATTGCACACACATAGATGAATCAAAGAAAATGACATCCAGGTCAACAAGGCAGCACAGCCATCAGCATGTGACAATCCCAAGATCTGTTCTCACACTTCCGATACGGCCACCTACAGGCCTTGCTAAGCAGCCAGATGCTCCTGGAAGATGAGGACCTTCTGCAGTTGGCATTTAACTCTTGAGAGGGCAATAATAACACTCAGGATTTATTTTAATGGCTGAATTATATCTTGCTTCAATAGTTGAATTTAAATTGTCATATGCTCCTACAAGTGATTTAGCAGAGAATTTTGTCATCATGTACATCATGATCTAATAACATTGTTTTTTCCATAAAAACATTAATACTGACATAACACTATGCCAGCTCCACAGATACTACTTAAAGAAGAGTGCATTCATTTGGGAAAGAAAAAGGGCAAAGGTTTGATTTTTTTTTTTTTTTTGGTACACTTATAACAAATGTTCATTCATCATAGACATAACATTTAATAATGCATTATGAAGTTATGGGATGGATGTTAGAAAACTGAAAGAACTCATCATCCTGTGTCATAACTTCCCATCCACAGTTTCTCAATGTTGTGCCAATATTCCTCTTTTGGCTATTTTGGAAATATTCTCTTTAGAGTAAGTTTAAGAATCTGTTCTTACACATTTTCTTTCAGAGCACTAGTGTATTCAATACCTTTTCATCAGAGATCTTCTAAGGCATATAAAACACCCAGCCTTTATTGTACCAGATTTATTGAAAATATCCATTAAAGACTTCAAGCATTTCTTAGTTATTTGTAGAGAAGCTGTTTGTACTCAAGACACACTGTGAGACCCTCCAGCTACTTTAGAACACTCTCAAAATTGCCACAGTGGGTGGGTTTTGCTTAGTTGTAAAACTCTGTATTGCCACACTTCAAATTTCCAAGAACTGATTACAAGAAGATGTGGAATGATGATAGGAAGATACTATATTTGTTGTATGTAGAATAACACCACATGTAGAAGTTTTGGTTGTTGAGATGTTGGGTACCCTATTACAATAGGGAATTTTCTAACTATCCCTTAAAATTAGAGGCTATTGCACTCTATTATGAATTGTATCAAATAGTATGCATAATACACAGACGTCCCTCCAACATCAGCCAAGAAAAGCTGACGTTCGAAAGACTCTCTTCATACAATTCTATGACAATCTGGTTTGCATTATTGGTTCCTGTCTTCATACAGCTCTGTGGCAATCTCATTTACATTACTGGTTCCTGTAAAAGGAGAACTAGAACAAATAAGCATGGTAAGTCAGGAATTCTCTGTTTCTAGTTTACTTGATAAATGCTAAACTGTCATTGCAGTAAATTTTAAAGTTAGAGTGAGGAACAGGCAGGGAATAAGGGAGAAAAATGATTTTTTTTTGGTTTTTCTTGTGAGGCATTCTAGTCATATAGCATTTGTGTTTATTATTTTATCTCAGCTATCCTTTATCAGTATAAATCTACAAAGACTACAATGCAGAAGATATAGATAAATACTCCCTTTTGTTATGCTGTTTGGACAGAGCTGGCAAAAATATTCCACCCAGCCTTTTTTTTTTTTTTGTCAAAAACATAAAAACTTTAATTGAATAAAAGGTTTCCTCCTTGTTTTTCAATCCCCTCTATATCTCTAGTTTCCTTTCTACAGATGCCTCGCTCCTGTCTTCATAGTCTCTCTACATAAATTGTATATCTAGATGATAACTGCAGAATATGTTGGCATCCACAGAGAAATGTTATAGGAGACAAAAATTGCCAGAGACATTTTTCCTAGTATCTCAATTTTTTTTCTCCTGCACAAAGATCTTCTGCATATCTACAACTTTTAGTTGCAACTAAGTAGCTCTTAGTAACAACTAAGAATTGCAGGTATGCAGAAGGTGTCAGGGGAGACACAAATTCAGGAATTAAACAGAGACTGAATTGAGAAGAAATAAAAGCCTTCACTAATTGCTTAACTTTCAATTTTTCTTTTATGGTATATCCAAACCAGAATGTTTACTCTTCTCTACTATATGTGACCTCTGGAGATTTTTCTGAAATTGCAGTCATATGCGAACCCAAAATTGATCAAAATATTCAGGAGAGAGTATGTCTCAGGGTAAATATAGGGTGCATTTTGTACTAGATATTTGTCTTGCAAGTTTCAAAAGACTAGGGAGAAATATGGTTTTTAAATAAGCAGAAGACTTTTTGCCCAGCTATAGAAGCCTACATGGTGCCAAACCCAAGAAAAAGCGTAAAGGTGATGTGTATCAGGAGATTTTCTGACATGTTTATTAATGAAACTTCTCAGGAGTTTTAACAACAATAAAATAGCTCAAGAAATCAAAATCATGTTTTGAGGCATTAGTTCGTCACTCACAAGGATGCTGACCTTGTAATGTTGAGGCAATGGTACTTCAAAATTGCTCTCATCTCAAAACAATCAAGTAAAGGTATTGGTAGGTGGCAATAGCTATGATAGAAGCCCCCAAAATCCACACATTAAAACTAAGCAGTTTTGAGCATGTCCCAAAGTCACCACCTGTAAACCTGGATAGGGTTTTCTATATTTCATTTCTAAAAGTGGGTATGTCAGCCACAGATGAGACTGTGCAGAGTAAGCTCCAGGCTCCTATCATCATAAATCATCTTTTGGTGGTTTGCTGTATTTGGGGATTTTTATTTGGTGGCTTTTATTTCTCTTTTATTTTCTTTTTTTTTTTTTTTAAATTATTTGGGGGGGGGGGGGGGCAGAGTGTTGTGGTGGTGGTGGTTACATTCATCTATATGTGTAAGAAGAATTAATTTTTTAAATGAAAGTGAATGAAATTCTAATCTGATCATTATATATGTCTTTTTTTTTGCAACATCAGCTTCTATTGCAGCTTAACAGTAGTTTTGTAAGTACTCAGAAATGAAAGGGAAGCTGTCTTAATGTCAAAGGTAAATCCAAGTGGAAAGTGACCTACATGATGAAATTTGACTGGCAAAACATAGTTTAATAAAAATGTGAAAGCAATAACTGATGCAATGAGCATGTACATGGAAAAGCTGTAAGCCTCACTTTTGCTGAAATTCTAGTCTTTAAGCAGAGTATTACATACCTGTATCATTTTCATAATCTTGGAGCACTAAAAATTGGACAACTTTTGGGTGGATTCCTTCTCTAATATAGTTGCTTTGTGCTGCCAGACTTGACTTTTTTTCACAAGTTAAAATCATATGGTGGTATGGAGCTACTGTGGCAGCTCACTTTTGTTACAGCTTTTGCTAAATCATGAAGAAAGAACTGTGGCCATAGTGCACTAGAAGACTTATTTTCTAGGGGATTATTTGCTCACTATAATGGGATTTAGGCAGTGGCGTCAACTAGTAGAAATATCTGGTGGTTGTTCCAGCTTTAACACTGATATGTGTGTCTGCATAGGATACGTTTCACAAACCACCCTTAGATTTCCTCTTTATGTCCCCATCCCTTTTCTGCATCCAGCTTGAATTCAGAGCCTGATCTAGTAGCCCAGGATCCTGTTTTTTTTTTATGTTGATATCTGACAATAGGAACCTTGTGTGTACACATAAAAATGTAATCTAGAGATGAAAACAGTGAACAGTATTTTCTAAAATGCATTAAAAGTTACAGGAACTAACCAGGAATAGGAAGAATTTACCCTCAGAGAGAGGATGAATTTGTTTCTCAATTTATGGAAGTTAAATTTTGCAAAATGCTTCCCTGAAGTGTATTATATAGTGCATGTTTTTTTAATATTCTTATCCTGAATTGAATGTAAGGGTAGATGTGAACTTCCACCAGAGTTTAATTTTATGCTTTTCCATATTGTCTTGTCTTGTTTTGTTGAAAGTTAAGCCTTTGAAACACCACTACCTTTAAATTACAAAACTAAGTTGCAAATGCAAATCATAACACCCCCCATGACTTTGGTGCTAGCATATTACTTTATTCTGCCTCAGATTCTGCTCCATTTAAGACATCAGGTATTTTGACATTATAAAGCAGTAGGATTTTTTTCTCATCCTTTACAAATAAAATCTCAATAAAAGCTGACACAGAATTCACAGCATAGAGAATAGTCATTTCACTGTGAAGTCTTGCCAGCCTGACTCTTTGGTGGGAGACAGCTGGGGAGCCAGCAAGGCCATGCTGGATGTGATCCTGATGGAGCTTTAAGCTACTGCCCTGGTTGCCTGCCCACAGATGGTCCACAGGGCCAGTGTGCCTCAGGTGGTGAAGACACCTGTACTAGCAGAAGCTACAAGTGACTCATTCACATATTGTGTTCCTGACAACCTGGATCTGACTTCAGATTTTTCAGTCTTTCAGTGATTTCTCTTACAAACAGGTGATATGTAGGCACCATCAACACAAGCGGTAGAGTGAAGCTCCAAAGATGCACAGCTTCAGAAAGTGGGAGCTTACAGTCATGGTGCAGAACAAACAGACCTTGACAACTTCTGAAAGCATTTATTCCTGAATCTTTTGATTTGAGTGAATGGATATGCACTTATTATAGGGAAGTGGGAAAAAGAGGATAGCTGGGGCCAATTAAAAAGATAATTTGTAAAAACTTAGTAACCTTTCTTTAAAAAAAAAACCAAACAATGGGATAGTTAGAAAAATATTTTATTACATTTATGGAGAGTTAGTGTAACATTATGAGTAATAAACTCAAATTACTGTTTGTTATTACAACAAAAAAGGGATTTTAGTCCTGGCTGACTTGTTCAAATCAAATTCAGTGTCACCTTTGAGATTGTAACAGATGTCTGTATAGACTGGAAGATGAAATTTCTAATACTGTTCAAAGAATTTAGTGTTCACTTCACAAAACCTGATATCACATTTGGTATTTACTAAGATAAATTTTCTCTCTACTGGAATCAAGAAAAGTTTTACATTCACTATAGCAAGCCCTAGGTTTACCTCAAGACTCTAGTTATTATTTTGTACGCAGAAAATACAAGAACTGGACCTTAAAAGGACAGATGTCTTTTTGCCTTATTTTTTTATTTCCCTGTCTTTCAAGCAGTTCCTTTCCTTTCTTTAAATTACTGTCTCATTAATAAGAATTTCAAACTATTCAAGCAAATATTGTTATAATGAATGCTTGACTTGTACAGTGCCAACTTTTGTACTAAATTATTCAGTTAAAAATAGACAGTTTGGAAACAAACATGAACTAGACTGAATAAAGAATTCATGAAAAAGAGTGCAAATATTTGCAGGTAAATTTAACTGCGAGGATTAGGTAAAAGGGGAAGCAACAATTTTATTTAAAGAAAAAGGCAAATTAATACAAATATTTTTCCATGTTTGTTTTAATGATAGATCTATTGTAGCTGTTCATGCAGGGATTTTGCTAAGGATTTATTTCGTATTCCTATTATCTTTAAGCTCATTCAATAGGTGGTCCAAATTACTCAAGCAAGCATTTACCTGATAGTTGTTTTTAACCTTAGTTATTAATAAACTGCACCTTAAGAACATGCAAATAAGGCATCATAGAGAAGGGAAATTTCTGTTTCATCTCATTTACACATGGATAGTCTGTTCCATTGTGCACAAATAGGTGTCCATTGTTGCCTTAGATGACCCCATTTTTAATGGTGGTTCACTCCAGCTACCCCCTAAATGATGACTGGACACCACATGGGTGTCTTCGTCACAGGTGAATGTTTCACTTTTGCAAAGGACACCAACAAATGAGATATTTAGGCTGTGGACACTGTTCGCTGCCTCTTCAGGGAAGTGTTGTGGGAATACCACATTAATTCAGCATCCCCCAAGAGGCTGAGGGGATGCTGACAGCCAACAACTTTTCATATCTGCAGGTGCTCTCATGTGGCTATGCTGTGGTTAGACACATACACAGGGGCTGCCACAGCTCCCCAGAGGCTGCAAACAGTCCCTGTGACAGCTGAGCTCTAGATACAGTCTGCTCCTGTACCCCAGTAGCCAATGGTCAGGGTAGGCACCTTTTGGGGGGGGACTCAGATGTAAATAAAGGAGTGTATTTGCGAAGAAAGACTAGGCATCTTACTGCGGATATTTACATTTGATTACCTGGATGGGACCCAATAGCTCCTGTGCATGTAGCTGAATTAGGTTATTTTTTTTTTTCAGTCCTGAGAGAGAGAACATCAATCAGTAAACTGAACTAAGTAACTCCTGAAAAAAAAAGCTAGTTATTTTGAATTAGATGAGTTGAGAAAACTGCAAGAATTCTACCAGCTATCAGTAAAAGCATTCTTCTTAGTAAAGTATCCAGGATAAAGTGGTACAGTGCCAACAAATTCAGAACAGACAAGCCAAAGCATTAGTTCTTTTTTTTTGCACGGATGTAGCTTATTTCCCATTTTATTCCTGTAAAATATTCCAGGGTACTGAAAGGAGGATAATTTATATCTTGTTGTCACATCACATAGATGTTTCTGAGGCAGAAATGTGGATACCCTGTAGCATTTCATTTTACTGCTAATGCAATTTGTGAGCATGTATGGTAATGTCTCATGGTGGTCATGAGCTGGGATTCTGCTGTACTATTAACACAGGACAAATAGCTCCAGCTCCAAGGAGCTTCTTAAACTTCCCAGTGTTTCTAGGTAAGAGTATCCATGTAGAGCCAAAAATGCCACTGCAGTTATTGATATTTGTTTAGGCTACCAGCACTCTGTACCAAATATGTTTCACTGCCTATCAAAGGAGATATGTATATAATTTATATGTAATTCAGTCACGCCCAGTATTTCATTGTGTCTTATGTTTTTGATTAAATACCTCACCATCTTTAAAGGACTGTACTATTCTTCTTTATCGGAACTCAAAGATGAAAAAGAGAGGAATATATTAGCTTTTATTTTTGTTTGGTTTGTGACAGACTCATTGTTTTGCTTTTGCCAGCCTCCAAACCACTCACTGAACAACAAAAATATTCAGGAGTTGTCAGCACCTGTAGCCAGTATGATGATTTTTTTTTTTCCTCAAGAATTCTAGAACATGCAATGACAACAAATTTACTTTTGTACGCAGTGGTTGTGCATGAGATGTTCCCTGTAGTATTATTTTGGAAACTTTTGAAAAGGACTGAGAAATACTCATGGTTACCTCAAAACCTCACCAGCCCAGGGTGGGAAAAAAAAACCCAAACACCCCAGAACCACCACCCAAACAAACTTGAAAAATGGCACAGGGTCTCTCTGTTCAGGCACAACTATCTGCTGCCTTAAGAACAGATTTAGGAATGTATATATATAATGTAAATAACTTTATTCATACAAGAAGGCATAGTGAGCTCAGCAGGATATATGAATTAGGTCGCTTGGATGTGATTTTAAAATGGGATATCAGTCTTCAGTGTATGTTTTTTTTTGGAATGGGCGGTTTGTGATTACCTAGAGAAAGAAGTTACAGCATAAACAGGATTCTGGATCAACCGGTGAATGATTCAGGCTTTTAATAGAATTTGTGAAGATCTTTATTCTCTTCAATAAGATTCTTGAGACATAAGGTACATATATACATGATGTTCCTGTTCTAGTCATGACAGTGAATAATGGGGTCTATGGGATTTGTGCTAACAGAAAGCCACAGCAGCAACATGGACTTTTGAGTATATGTTGGAGAAAATCTCCAATTAGGTGTTGTTTGATTAATGGGATGACACTGCTCAGTGTGCTTGAGAATGCTATAGTACTCTGATAGCCTAGATACACTGCTACAGGAATTGATTTTTATGCAGACTAAGAAAGAATCAATTATGTTCAATCAGGCTCCTAAATAACTATTTACTGTAACAGCAGCTTAGATTTTTACAAGTGGTAGTCAAAGTTTTCTTTTAAGAGGCTATTCCTTAATATATGCATAATACATATACTGTCCATATAAGAACATGCCTTGACTGTAAAGTTTGGTCAATGTGAATATTCCCTTTTCTGCCCATGTCTGCTCTTCTGAAAAACACCACTATCCTTTAAATAGAGTTAAAATAGATTCTTACCCTTTGAAGTTGTGGTGGATGGGTGCTACTGTGGATTCTTCTCTCCACGTGGCCAAAGGTCCTGCCAGAAGTCTGTTTCATCACAGGCTTCCCATGGGGTCACAGCCTCCTCTGGGCATCCCCCTGCTCTGTGCAGGGTTCTCCCCAAGTTGCAGGTGGATATCTGCTCCTCCATAGACATCCATGGTCTGAAGGGGGACAGCCTGCCCCACCATAGTCTTTACTTCCCCCTCCTTCTTTACTGATGTTGGTGTCTGCAGGGCTGTGTCTTACATTCTTGCTCCTCTCCAGCTGCAGTTGCTCTTACACAGTAGCTTTTCCCCGTTTTTAAATACATTATCCCAGAGGTGCTACCGCTGCTGCTGCTGGGCTCAGCCTTGGCCAGTGGCAGGCCCCTCTTGTAGCCAGCTGCATTGGCTCTGTTGGATATGGGGAAAGCTTCCAGCAGCTTCTCACAGAAACCACCTCTGTAGACCCCCTGTTACCAAATCCTTGCCACACAAACCAAATGCAGTTAAGATCAGTTGTAGGAGAGAGGTTTTTAGGTAGTTAAGATTTCAGAACATAGCCTGTTATTTATAATATAATTCTGGTTTTGCTTACTTGTAACTTCCTGAAACAGAAATAATTTGGGTCTGAAATTTCCCATTCTTAGTATGAATTTACTTGAAGGTTTGATGTCAATTGTGGGGGGGCCCCTTTCCTCCCTTTTTGTGTGTTCTCATTGCTTTAGATCTCATAAACCCTTAAAGTCTGTTTTCATGCTTCCCTTACAAGATCTAGCTTCCCAAACACCATGGCACATGATCCTTGCATTTAGGTTGTTTTCAGTTAACAATACTAGATACTCACAGCAGAGCAAAAGATATAGCAGTACAGACTTAGTCATATAGTCATGACTGGTCATGTGTGTATGAAAAAGTCAATAAATTAAACACACTTGCACATGTCCTCTATGTGTCGTGGTTTAAGCCCAGCCGGTAACTCAGTACCACACAACCGTTTGCTCACTCCCCTGCTCCTGGAGGGATGGGGAGGAGAATCGAAAGAATGTAACTCCCACGGGTTGAGATAAGAGCAGTCCAGTAACTAAGGTATAACACGAATCACTGCTGCTACCACCAATAATAATAATGGTAAAGGAAATAACAAGGAAAGAAAATAAAATACCAGCCCGACCGAGCAGTGAACCAGCCCTTCTGGGCAACTCTCGGTTTACCTCCTGGGCATGACGTGCTGTGGCTGATTTGGGTTAGGTGTCCTGTCTCTGCTTCCTCCCGGCTTCCCCTCCTCCCTGGCAGAGCATGAGACTCAGAAAGTCCTTGGTCAGAGTAAACATTACTGAGCAGCAACTAAAAACATCGGTATTATCAGCGCTGCTCTCAGGTCAAAAGTCAAAAATACAGCACTGCACCAGCTACTGAGAAGGAGAAAAAATGACTGTTACTGCTGAACCCAGGACAGTATCCACCCCTTATTCTATACCATTCACATCATGCTCAGATCCCACATTTTCAATATACCATCACTCTTATCTCATATATATACATGTATATACATACATACACACACACACACACACACAGATCATTCCTTAGCGCATGAACTAATCCCTATAAAGCTGCTGAGTCCATCTGGTCCATGATGTAAGGCTCCATCCCTTGTAACAGTCTTTCAGAGCAGGAGAGAGAGTGTGGTATAATCAGTCTGCCAGGCCTCCCCATATTTGTAGTTCTGCCATCATCCTCCATACCAAAGAGGCTTTAACTTCTTGGCTTGCTTAACTGCAGCATGTTTCCCAATCTTGAATAACCTGGGCAATAGTGTCCATTGCTAAGTCCACCCCTCTATCGTGAATCCATCTCTATGTTGCATCTCTGCCCTGATGGCCTGAAGTGCCATGGGCCCACCATGCTCAAAATAATTCACCCTCCCTGTCAGAAGCTTCTGCAACTTGTCGCTGGGTACTCCATACAGCTGCCTTCCGTCTCTGATGCTTCCAAAGCACTGGAGCGGCCCAGTGGACTAGGTACTTGTCCATACTGTCCCACACACCCTGCCATTCATGACTGTCCAGCCTCAGGGAAAATCTCTTGGTCCTTTTATATCGTTGTGTAATCCTAGACAAGACCCAAACCCACCTCCGCTTAACTTTCGAGATCAGACAAAATGGTTGTGGATAAAACACGCTCTGTATGTGTGCCAACGTGGTGATCCCCATCACAATCAGCAGGCAGGACTCAAGGGTACCCAAAGGCCATTCAAAACCTTCAGAACTCTCAAATGATGCTGCTGTACTCGTCACTGGGGCTGGTGTAGCAGCTTGTGCTTGGAGCTGGAGTAGCTGTGCTGTCTGCTGCACTCAGAGTTTGAGTAGCTGCTGTCCTTGTCACTGAAGTTGGTGTAGCTGCTGTGCTTGGAGTTGGAGTAGCTGTGTTATCTATTGCAGTCAGAGTCTGAGTAGCTGCTGTACTTGTCACTAGGGTGTGTGGGAATATCTCCCCCATAGGCTGACCACCCAAGGAGGGAAAAAAAGGTGTGCAATTGCCATACACTTTTATTATATACCTCCCAAAGTATAGAGGTGGTGACCACACTGGGTGGCAGAGCATGAGACTCAGAAAGTCCTTGGTCAGAGTAAACATTACTGAGCAACAACTAAAAACATCGGTGTTATCAGTGCTGTTCCCAGGCTGAAAGTCAAAAACACAGCACTGCACCAGCTACTGAGAAGGAGAAAAAATGACTGCTACTGCTGAACCCAGGACACTGAGGGATCTTCCCCAAAGTCTGCATTAGGTAGTCATTTCCCAAGCAGCAGTGTTACCCAGAATCTTATCAGGCTATCAGTGGTTAACAATTAATTTTATGTGTGGTTATCACAAAGAAAAGATATTTTGCTTTTGGGGCCTCAGAACAATATATCTCAGAACTAGATTTGAGATTTATTCAGAAATAGATTTGGGTGTCATGAACTAGAAAAATAATTCCTCTTCAAAAAGAGGTGCCATGCGCATTTTTCTAGAGTTGGACTTGTCAGTGTTCAGCACAAACAGTAAGGAAAACTGGTTTGTATTTTTTATCTCCAGCAGAAATGCTCCAAAGTTGCCTCAAACATAAGCAAAGCAAACAAAAATAAGCAAAACATGACTTTAACACTGAAAACGTGATTGCAGTGAAAGGCCCATTGGAAGAAAAAGAACATGATCCTGATGGTCCTACAGGTTCTTTGCTTTACAGTTTTCCAAATGGAGATATTGCATTTTGGCTGTGGTTTTGCCTCTCTGATGGATGATTTCATTAACTTGCATGAAACAAGTATACTAAGTAAACTACTGGTATGAAAGAAGAGTACATCTGGAATTCAGTTTCTTTCTGATGCAACTTCAGCCAGCTTTGGCTTTCTGCTTTTTCTTCCTTTCATAATCCAAGTATTCGTTGTTCTTAGGGGTTTGGGTTTCTCAAAAACATTTCCGGCTGTCTTTTAAGCTGTGAAATATGAGGATAAAGACTACCTGGAAGTGAAAATTTTCCCATTTCGATTTTAGGAAATCCTAGTAACACCTGTGCTACATTTGCCCCTGTAGACTAATTCCACTGTTGAGCATTCACTCACTCTATTCATATTGCAGCTCTAAGGGTTTTAATAAATTTAGAAGTTTCATTATAGTAAAAATTGATTCTAAGATTCAGCGAGCTATAAACTGTTGGGGGAAAGAAGGGGAAGTAAAAAGAAAGAAATATGGAGCAATAAAACTATATGGAGTTTGCAAAGAAAGCAGAAATGTTTTAAGAAATACATGTTACAAATGAAATTAATCACCCAGAAACAGCTGCATGCCATCTCCTCCCAAATTGCTTCTGTCTCTGCTTCTGCTTCATCTGTATAATTCCTGGGGCAATTGTTATGATGACGTTCTGCTGTTCCTTTCCCCTCATATTAGTCACATGTGCAGCCCTTTGTCACCTATGTATTAGTTTGCATGGAAAAAGGATCAGGTTCAACCTGAATCACAACAGCATTTAACAAATTGAGAAAACTGAAAGGTTTAATTGTGATTCAAACAAACCTTTTTGAAGGGAACCTTTTTTAATGTTGTCTTGGATTTAGCAGCAGCAGTCATTTTTCTCCTTCTTGGTAGCTAGTGCAGTGCTGTGTTTTGACTTTCGGCCTGGGAACAGAGCTGATAACAATGATGTTTTGGTTTGGCCAAGGACTTTGTGAGCCTCATGCTCTGCCAGGGAGGAGGCGAAGCCGGGAGGAAGCAGAGACAGGACACCTGATCCAAGCTAGCCAAAGAGGTATTCCATACGACAGCACGTCATGCCCAGGAGGTAAACTGAGAGTTGCCCAGAAGGGTTAGTTCACTGCAGGGTTGGAGGAGGTATCGGTCTGTGCTTGGTTGGGCTGGGGGGGCAAGTTGTCAGTCAGCTGGAGGTGAGGTGTTGCATTCTCTTCCTTTGTCATTCCCTTTATCATTGTTATTATTGGTGGTGGCAGTGGTGGTTTTTGTTGTACCTTAGTTGCTAGACTGTTCTTGTCTCAACCCTGGGGGAGTTACATTCTTTTCAGTTCTCCTCTCTGTCCCTCTGGGAGTAGGGGGAGGGCGGGAAGGGGGAGAGTGAGTGAACGAGCTGCTTGACTGGATTTAAATCATGACAAATTTTTATTCTTGCACTGTAGTTCACTTACATATGCAAGTTGTCTTTTTTTTCAAGCAAAAAGCTGGAAGACTCTTTTCAGAGACCATTTTTTACTGAATAACCTCAGGGAGGGTTCTAGGACTCCTATTTGCCCTGGTGAGGTTTGTCCTGCGTCTATGACCAAAGCCAAGGCTGTTCCAGTTTTTGTTTTTCTATAGCAGTCCAGTAGGAGTCTAGAAGTAACTCATCTGGAACCTGAATTGTGTTTGTTACAAGTGCTATGAACCTATAACCTTCTGAATAACCTTCAGAATGATTTTATTTGAAAAGTTCAAGGCATCTGTACTTGTACTTACTTCACTTGTACATCTCTTTTCCTCAAGACTTAAGTTCAATAATGGTGATGCTGGGAGACAGAGGCAGCTAATGCTTGATTTAAAACATTGGATTCCTCTCTTGCCAACTCTGTTTAATTTTTTATTTTGACTGTAAGATTTTTATGTCACGGTTCTCTTTTTACTTCTATGTAGGACTTTGTGGGTGCTATTAGAAATTCTTATTAAATACAATGTTTCTATGGCTAGCCTTACTTACTTTTACAAGCTGATTTTTGTAATAACTGTGTTTCTATAATACCATGAAAACAGTTATTGTTTCTTGTTTCAAGCACTTTGCAGGTCAACTTCACATGAGATGTACTCAGAGCAAATCTTATCAGAGTTCACTTCGTAATAATTACATTACCCTCATGGTGAACGGACTAGCAGTCACATAGGTGCAAATAAGCATCACTATTAATGTTTTTTTTATAGACGAAAGCTTACATGTGGCTCCATAACAGGCCTTCAGACTCTGTTCTTCTCTTTTAATTCTTTCTTGGAAAGGCCTGGTATGAGATATTGCCAGAAGTTAAACTCTTTCCAACATAGCTTTGAAGATCATAAAACATGTAAAGCTTCTCACTGTGTGAATGCCCAATAAATCATTTAATAAAGAAATATACAGGTAGTTATATATAAATAACTAGCAGTATCAAAAATTGGGCAAATCAAAATTAAATAGTCCATTATCTAAATGTTTTGCAAAATTAAAAACATGCTTATATGTTTAAATGACCTGACTGTGAAATGCAATTAGTTCTTTTACTTTTAATGTGTTCAGCTTATTCAGTGTGGGGCAACACAGAAAACCTTTGTGCAATCCATAGCATAGCACAAAGTATCTGTGATCTATGCAGTCCTGCAAGCAACACAAACCAAATATTTGCGCTTTTAAGAGAGATGATCTGTAAAAGAGCCTGTCCTGGGTTCAGCAGTAGCAGTCATTTTTCTTCTTCTTGGTAGCTAGTGCAGTGCTGTGTTTCGGCTTGGGAACAGAGCTGATAACAATGATGTTTTGGTTTGGCCAAGGACTTTGTGAGCCTCATGCTCTGCCAGGGAGGAGGGGAAGCCGGGAGGAAGCAGAGACAGGACACCTGACCCAAGCTAGCCAAAGAGGTATTCCATACCAGAGCACGTCATGCCCAGGATGTAACTGGGAGTTAGCCAGAAGGGCTGCGGGTCTGCAGGGTTGGAGGAGGTATCGGTCAGTGCTTGGCTGGGTTGGGGGGGGCAAGTTATCAGTCGGCTGGTGGTGAGGTGATGTATTCTCTTCCCTTGTTATTTCCTTTATCATTGTTATTGTTGGTGGTAGCAGTAGTGATTTGTGTTATACCTTAGTTACTAAACTGTTCTTATCTCAACCCTGGGGGAGTTGCATTCTTTTCGATTCTCCTCTCCGTCCCTCCGGGAGCAGGGGGAGGGCAAGGGGGGGGGGGGGGGGGAGTGAGTGAACGAGCCCTCTGCCTGGTTTTAAACCACGACAGAGCCTTTAAAATGTATTTGGACTGAAAGTGCTGCTTTCTGTCTGTAACCACTAAACACAGTATTTCTGTAAATGAACTAACTAGCAGTCATATACTAAAGTACTTTGTGTTTATTTTGGTTTTAAACCCCGAAGGAAGAAGGAAAATATAAGACAGTGTTTCTCTTAGAGATGTATAGTATGGTTTCCCTCAGGACATGAAGAACTTCATATATCAGAAGATTTATAAAATTTAATTATTAACTACTTTGTTCATGTTTTATTACATGCATTTTGGCAGACGCTTGTAAAATCACTTTCATTGAGGAAGCATGATCTTTAATTCACTTTGTAGACCTATCTCCTAGCTATGACAAGTATTGCCATTTTTATCTGACTAAGGTAATATCTGAATTAAACTATTTTATCCAGTTTTGTTCAACCAGTGAAACAGAAGACAGGAAAAATGGAAAGAAAAGGAGGAACTGGAAGTTCCAATAACATTTCATGTCTGTTTGGACGTGGCAGATTCCCAGGCATCTAGGGATTCCTAGACATTGTATTTCTAGCATGTGAAAATAACCATCTCCTATAAAGAATCACTGGATTCTGTTACTTCCCATAAAAGCTTCACTCAAAATAACCTTATAAAGCTAAGCTGGAAAATATGTGCAAACTATTCTTATGATATGAATGTGATAAGTTCCTGAAATTACAGCATTTAAAAGGATGATACTTATTCTAATTTGGTACTTTTATGCTTCAGAAACCTGTATATTAAGAGGAATATAGACAATGAACATAGAATTTTGTCTGAGGAATCTAGGGAAGCTTCTGACATTTTGTGTTCCCTTATATGTT